>NW_026000019.1:7754864-7848859 GCF_001458135.2 Marmota marmota marmota
GAGAGAAAGTGGCCCAAAGCTGGTGCCCCAGGGAGTGGGGGTGTCTTGCCCCTTTATAGATTGTAGGTTTCCTTCCTTCTCATGCCCCCTCCTCCTCCTATCTTGCCTATGTGACCTAGGGGGCTATCCAGAGGATGTCTTTCCCTATTTTTTTCATATCTGCCCAGAAAGGCAGGAAGGGAGCCACCCAGTGGGTACTTCTTAACAACTACTTGTTGGGAGGAACAATTCCCTGGAGGAAGGTGACCTTGGCAACAGGTGAGGAGGAGGGAGAAGTGTTCTGGAAGTATTAGCATTCCATTTCCTTTTGAACTAGTCCCCCATCTTCTGGACCCAATCAATCATTCATTATCTAGACTGACTGCCCTTTTACTCCAGTCTCAAGCCCCTCTCTGATTAAGGGAACCTTGATTCTTAAAGATTTACATTCCTAAATAGAGGCCATGTCCTCACCAGCCTTGTCATGGGAATAACATCTTAGATCTTGCACCTTCTGTTGAGAAGTTATTGGTTTCTATTATCGCCATGATATTTATTGATGAGTTCCAGATGTTTACACTTATTTTGTATTTATCTCATGCCAGTACTCATGTCTTTTTTTTTCTCTCATAGAAGCACCCACATCTCAGATGACTTTCCCCACCAGACTTTTACCACAGATGTCTCGAACGACCCACATTCTTATAAGGGAAACCCAAATTGCTAGCCCCACATCATTGTTTTTTTCTTAGTATATCAAAAAAATCTTATTTCTCTAACTTTAGATGCAATGGCAGACCTCTAATTGGCTGCAGTCATTTGTTTTAGAAAGAAAGAACATTTTTTTTACATATTTTTGGGTGCATTATAACTATACATAATAATGGGATTTGTTGTTACATATTTGTACATTTGCACAATGTAACAGTATAATCTGGCCAATATCATTCTCCAGCCTTTCCTTATTCCTTCCCCTCCTTCCTCTCCCTGGTCCCTTTCCTCTACTCTAATGCTCTCCTTTTGATTTTCATGAGATCCACTCCTACCTTTCCTTTCAAGGGAAAAAGTTTTATTATAAGCACTAAAGAGTTTTTTTAAAAAACAAATAAATAACCACAGTCCAGCACTATGGAAATCAACTCACACACCACAGGCCCAGCCAAGCCACAGAAACTCTGGGTCTTTGCCTGTATGTGGGTTGCTTTAGTTTCTGCTGCAGATGATTTAAGAAGCACAAGTAGTACCATGGGCTCTGAGTGACCTTGGATGAAAATCATCTTTCTTTAGCCGAATCAGTTTCCCAATGTCTTTTGGTGAAGCAGGAGATTCAAGGTCTAAACAAAAAAGAAAGCTGATCACGTCTTTCTTTATCCCAGCATTTAAAGACCTGAAAATATCTTCCTTGGCAACAAACCTATAATAGCAGGTTTCCAGTGGGAATGACAGCTCGTCTTCAGATCTAGAGAGAAATATGCTTACACGGACTTCTGTTAGAAATTCTTCATCCCACACATCATTAGAGACAACTGGTACAAACAGCCTTCAAAACTAATACACTAGTAGCTATACCACAATTATTACCTTAACTTTTCTTTCAGTTGCATCTTCAAGGCTGTCCATCAAGTTTCCTTGGAGAATATCTAAGTCAGCAAATGTAGGATCCAGTCATAACTGTAATGATAGTATGTTACCCAGCTAACTTTGAGTTTCCAACTGAAAATGGGTCAGATACATAGCAAGATTGAAAAGCATTTTGGGGGAAAGATGAAGGAATATAAATAACATTTATACTCAGTTGAGCTCTTCCCACTCTAAAGAAAAACTGTCCAGAGCAGAACTTTTAGCATCACTCCACGAAGTTTTATTCTTGATATCTCAAAGTTTATCAAGATTAGTATATGGAAAACAGAACTCATTAATCCATTAATAATCTGTCCCTACTACTATATTTCCATTTTTTTTCTTAATTAATGGAACTACAAGTCATTTACATTAGGAACATGTGAGTTATTACCAATTCTTCCACCTTCTTCAACTTTTGTGTAATTATTTACCAGTGAACGCAGCCAGTAAGTCCACAAAAACTGGGAAGATTGTCTCATCTATTAACAAGCAATAAAAAGTACAAATGTTATACACAAGTTTAAGGATTCAGATAAGTAGATTCAACTGCATGACAGCTTCCTTAGTTACTCCCAGACTTGTCCCAGAAGAGCCATGGTGAATGCAAGCAACGTGGAAAAAACTCTAACAGTTGGCGAAGCCCAGACTTGAGGGTCACCTGTATTTCATTGTATTTAGCTAGTGAAGGATCACAACAGTGCTAGAGGTTTTACCATATTCCCAATTGTGTGCTGAATCCCAATTACACACTTCTGTAAATACTGTCTTACTGCATCATCGGGTCTACCAGGTTTCAACTGCACAGATGTGCCCATCGTTCACCCAGCTCATTCTGTTAATTCTGCTTTTGAAGAGCTGTGACATTATCACCTCTTATCTATTTCTTCTGCCACTGCTTTCGGATAGCCCTTAAGCATCTCTTATCCTTCACCCCCATCCCACTTGAACCTGGCATCTGCAGTGCAGCCAATTATCTTTCTAAAAGGCCAACATATTCATGTCACATGCCAGTTTAAAACACTTTATGACTCTTTGCTGGAAAAAAAAAAAATTTGACCTCCTAACTATGGCTCCAAAGGCCTTTCATGTCCTGACCTCTATTTTTATCCCCGTCTGACATAATTTTTCATTATTGTTCTACTCATAATTTTCTTCCCAGCAAATGCCCACCACTGCAGTTCTGTGGCTGGGCTGGGCTGTTTTACTCCTTCTCTCCTTCATAAATGTTATCCTCCTTATCTGCCTTAGTTACTCAGCAATTATGTATTTAAAGCTAACTTTATGTTCAGTAGGGGGATAGGTGCTGAGGATCAAAGTCAAGTCAGACATGATCTTTTCTGGAAAGAATTCAAAACTTAGGAGAAATTCAAATACACAAATAAATAGTTATTTTCAAATATGATGAATTTTTAATAAGGGCATATACAAATTTCTGTGGGAGAGCATAGATCACATCAACTAAGGGAGATGGTGATGGACACCAAAGATTTCCTAATATCTACATGTTTTAAAGAATAACTAGTATTTATTTATGAAATGGGGCTCTATTTTTTATGCTCTTAGCTGAGAAGAAATCTTGAATTAATATAAATGATATGTTCCTTTACTTTTATCTGTCACCTACACTTCTAGGTTGATTTTCTAGTTTAGTGAGGTTGGTGAGTTGTCTATACCCCTTAAAATAGGAAGTTTCACTTGGACTTTAGAAAAACCTAGAATAACATGTGTGTGGGGGGGGGTAGTAACTTCTGAAGAATGACCAATGGATATCACAGGAAGATATTTTGTCCTAACAAAATAAATCATTAAAGTTTCTCTGCTCTAAAACTGACAATCAGCAAGTACCAATTTGGCTGCCATATGGAGGAAAGTGGTACGAGTTGAGATGCAAGCTGGCCATTTCTTTGTATTACATGCACACCTCCTCACCTGGTGCCTTCAGATATTAGCCTATCATCTTGGACATGTTCCAGACTTTTTCAGCCAATGTACTTTTAGTAGTCTTTCCCCCTGAGCAACAACAGGTAGGTATGAATCTACCTGGGTGTGATAGTTTTTCTTCCAAATTAGGCACACAATAATAAATGAGTGGATGGATAAATGAATGAATGGACATATGGAGAGATGGACAGATGATTAGATGGATGGAGGCATGCTTGCCGAGTCTACCATTTATGCAGTATTCTGTTGCATTTCCACCTGCTATAATAGTCCAAATTCTCCTTGGGATTATAGATAATTGACTCAGTGCAACAAGGAAGTAATCTAGGATAATTTATATATAATTTCACTAAAACTTCATGCTTTGTGTCCCTTTTTGCCTATAACTATTATTCCTTCAAGATGCAGTTTAATAATCACTCCTGTGTAAAATCTTTTGTACCCTCAACTAACTTGATCTTTCTCTTCACTCTGTTAAAACCATGTTTGTACTTACTTACAGTTGCTCTTATCACACTATTATTTATCACATGTCCACCCTCAATGACTGTGGCTTATACAGCTCTAGATCTCTCCAAGTTTTAGTCATTCAGACCATTCAGTACCCTGATATTACTAGGAGAGATTTTGTTCCAGAAGAAAACATATTCCTGATACTTGAAATAATTAGAAGTAACTTTTATTTGTAAATTATTATCATCAGATCTTTTTAATCAGAGCATATGGAACTATATTTTACTGCCTTCTTGACTTGTTCATTATTTCGAACTTTTGTCCCAGAAATTTATCTGCAGTCTATTAAAGGGTGGGATCATGCTTTCTAGAATTTTTTATTATTTTATTATTTTTTTATTACTATTTGTCTTGAGTTATAATTTCCCTTCTTGTAGTCAGTGTGCCTGTTTTTAGGACATCTCCCACCCCAAGAAATCTTTGAAGGTGCTGCTTCTATTCTACTTCAGCTTCAAAATCTAGAAGGTTATTAGAAGTGCACCTAAACATGGAGACTTTAGAATGAGAGCAAAGGGGACTTTGAGAAGCATATTATATAACATTTGACTTGCAATTTTTGCTGTTCTAAGAATTGACAAATTTAAAAAATTTTTAAAAATGTCCTTCAACCTCAGTTCTCCAAGTCTGTTTTGAAAGAGAATGGTTCTTCAGATGAATGAAGTCTACATGTGGATGTTGTGGATGTTAACATAGTATAAATACGTAAATAAATATCAACAATATTAATCTAATACTACTTAGAAAAAAAATGTGAATTCTTGGAACTTGAGGCAGCAAATATAACTCTTTTAAACCTTGTATTCTCTATCCCAAACTTAATTTTGAATAATCATAATAGTCATGGAGAGTGACTGTGTGTGTGTGTGTGTGTGTGTGTATAGCTGCTTCTAAGTGACAAATCCGTGTGTCCCAAATCCAGCAAACCGTCTGCTGCTTTCCTGAGCTCAGAGTCATTGAAAGGAAAACAGATGTAGGAAGTGCTCAGGGCTAGCAAAAAGCAATGGAGTCTAGGAATGCAGCGGCATCCTTGCTGGAGAAAACAACATCATTTTTTTTTCAATTCATTAAACATTATTAGAAATTATCATTTTACATCAGAGGAGACATTTGCTTCATGATCTGTTGAACAATTTCTATGAGACATTTAAGCTTATTAAGTTTTCTTAATTCCTATGAAATTAATTCAAATTTTAAGCAGCAACACACTCAGATATTTTTGATGTAGTTGTTTTTCAATACAAAGCGCAATGCCACTTTGTTGTCTAGCAAACATATGCTAATTTTTACCACTGTATATTGCAAATAAAAATCATGACACAGCATGGGGAAAAAGTGCTGCTTACAAAGTACTTTAAAATGATTAAATAATAATTTTTTTGTGCCTGATTTTGGATATATTTATTTTTCTTAATAGGAACGAATCTATGATGAGATTTTTCTCTAGAAATAAAAACTTAATCGTTTTTGTAAACTCCAGATGTTGCAATTTCTCATTACTACAACTAAAAATAAACCTACATGTGGCAATTTAACTGCAAATGATTCATAAGGAAAAAAAAAACCAGATTCTTCAGGACCTGATATTTCATCGCTATAATTTTATAATTGTCACTTGTAATAAAGTAGAATTTTCATGACAGTTCAATGTACATATTACCAACAATTATATAAAGCAAACAAGAAAGTTGCCTAAATTTTACTGCAACAACTGAAGAAATTAAAAAGTAGTCATCAGACATTTCAACCATCACCAATGAATAAAGTTATCTTGTCACTAAGAGGGAGAAATGTTCCTTATGTTGTGATTATATAATGTCAGTAAAAACTATTGAAATCTTTACAATGTTGTTTACTCGCCAATATGACTCCCGTTTCAACTGTTTTTCCCCCATATCTGACAGCATGTTATAGAAATTGTAATCCATTTGCTTTGTTTCTATAATCCATAGGCTTTTTAAATTTTGTAATCTAGAGCCTTCTTCTTCAAAGTATGAGCCATAAACTGGAAAGATAAGCATAATCTCGAAGTTGCCTAATGATGCAGGCTCCCAGGCCCACTGGATCAGAACCTACACTTTAGCAAGATCCCTGAGTAACTTGTGTGCACATTGGACAAGTGCTATCCCAGCACACAACTCTCCTTAGCTCTAGCACATCACTACATTTGCAGGTGATTGGATTTTGGAATGTGAATGTTGGATATTCAGTCTTCATTTCTGCAACTGAATTTTTAAGTTTAAAGGAAAACATAATATCAAAGTTATTGTGTTCACATAAACACATGGTGGTATTGGTGTTGCCAAACTTACATTCCTTAAATTTCTTTTTATAAGAAATAATACATAAATGAACAAAACAATTTTAAGGATAATAAGGCATCATCTTGTTCCAAGTGACTTTTATAGTATTTGGAAGTGTGGGCATTTAAAAAAAATGCCAAGCACTTTTGTCTGTGTCTAGTAAAACATATATGTCCAAAGTATAGCCACAGCCTTCGGGTAGGATGATCTTCTTGTGGAGGACAATAGCAAATATTTAAAATAAAATGTGCAATCACTATCAGTTAAAGTGTGCATAGTGACAAAATTATTCTGAAACAGTAGTCATTTCTCCAACATTTCTATCTATAGTGTGCTAGGGGGAGGGATTTGAATTGTTAACATCAAGATTACAAAGAGAGAGAAACAAAGAGAGAGTACCTGTTGATATTGTAATTGTTGCTTGTTACTTTATCTTCTGTCTAGACTACAGGGGGAAAAAGTCAAAGATGGTGAATGGAGCAAATTAGATTTTCCCACTATAATAAACAGAAAAAAAAAATGAATAGATGGGATGGAGTGCCTCCCACTGTGTGTCAACCTCTAGATGAGAAAGAGTAAGGAGACAGGGGTGGTTTGTAATTCCAGGAACACAGAGATAAGAGATTCTGATGGAGGGGTACAGCAATTAAAGGAGGGCAGTCAGTATGAGAATCACAGCATAGCATTCATACTGCACCTAGAAATGGGGTGGAAACTAGAAGAGTCCTGCAAAACAGAGAAGGAGCTGATTTTCTACTAGTCGTTGGGAGAGGCCCCCCTGTCCACATCTATGAAGTGACCCTTAGCTTGGCCCATACTTTGAAGAAGAAGGCTCTAGGTTGTAAAATTTAACATCTAGATTATAAAATTGATATCTTCCTTTCTAAAGGCCCATATACCACCATAACCTCACAAAGCAGGCAATGATCAAACAGACACAAAGAGGTGGACTATGGAAGAGGCCAGGAAAAGCCCGAACCTGCTTCTTACTTGTGATTGAACAATGTATGTACCGACCATGCACCAGGCAACGTACCCAGTAATTGCATTTGGTACTTATTCTTATTTTTAGCTTCATTTAGAAATGAAGAAACCGATGTTCCAGAGAAATGAAGTCATTTGCTCATGAGTACACAGAATTCAATACCCTAAGTGGCAAGTCCAAAGGTCTGTCTGATTCCATAACTGTGATTTTAACCTCTCTGTTAAATCATAAGACAGAGGTACACATTATTATTAGGAAGCTATTATGTAGAGGGTTTATGTAATTCCTTCTTAAGAAAAGAGAAAGAGTGGGCTAGAAGAGGTGAAATCTGTGTAGTAGATCAGGAGAGAGCCTGCTGAGGCTAGGAAAAGACTGAGCACTGAAACATAAACCTCCAAGATCAGAAGTAACCCTCCTGGGGCTGGGGAGGGAGGGGCTGAGCACTCAAGGGTGCTAGAGCTGACAGCAGCAGTTGGGTAGAGTGGGATGAGGATAGACACTGATTAGGACCCACCATAGAGCAGGTTAACTCATGTGAACTTCCAGCATTTCCGAATAGAATCGAACTGAAATTCTTTGATTCTATCTTTTGTATAGCAATGTATTCTTTTTTTTCATGCATGGAACATGTTTAAAATTCATTACAAGTTTTCAAGTGCCCATTTCCCTCCTGCATTGTTTCTGTGAATTTCATGGTTTCATTTTTTTTCTGGTAGTTTTTGTTTTTCCCTCTTTCACATTAAGGTTTTCTTCAAGTGCTTAGAGACAATGAAAGAAGCATTAAGAGCAATGTGACAGCTCTGTGTTAAAGGACAACATTTGTTGACTGATGGGCCTCACTGCAGGGCTGCTGAGTGCTTTTAAAAAAATTACCAGCTTCTTGGTGCTACTCCCAGATATGTTGACTCAATTGATTTGAGTTGAGATACAAGCTTCAGGCTACTTAAAATCTCCTCCGAGAGACTAAAATGCAGACAAGTTTGAAAATAATTGCTCTCTAAGGTAATCTTAGAGGGACCCTTAGTATTATCTTGGGCTAGTTATTTTATTCAATGGTGGAATCTTTAAAATCTTCTTGGATAGGGAGTGAGGTGAGGCAGACCATAAGGATGCCAATAACATAAGCTCTGTGCACCCAAGGAGGGGGAAAGGGAAGGAACAGGTTGGGGCAGGATGGGTCTTCTTTATGTGAGTTCATATTAAATCCCCCACTTTTAATAGCAACTCCTGACCACCACCTTCCAATACATCTAGTCAACCTGCTAATTTTACCTGTCCAGAAAGTAAAACTCAAGTCATCTGTCAGTGCGGAGTTAGAGAGGCAACCTGAAAGTTTAAAACATACTGACTCCTGGTTTCAGCTCCAACCCTTGTTTGCTCAAATGACCAGTCCCCCAAATTTCAGTCCTCAAGTAATTTTATACTTCCACAGAGGATATTTTTTGCTAGGCTCCCCCTACCCCCTGGAGCATAAGTTAGTTAGATTCTCTTGTCGGATAAATTAGTCAACATGCATGGTCTGCCTTTGAGTTTCTAGAAAATTGACTTCTTTTGTTAGCTAAATCTCTCTATCATTCTTTTGTTTCAACTGCATGTGTGCCTTTTTATTTATTTTGAATATTTATAAGAGGAAATCTAGAAAAAATGCCTAATCATAAATCTTACTCTCATTGATTCTAAATTCAACCAAAGGTCATTGATTGTAAAACAAAAGGTGGGAAACTAGAAGCCCTGAATAATGTTATCATATGGAAGAAGATAGTACCCTGTATATATTCTTGAGAGAGTTTGTTTTTAGTCAGATTTTTTGCAGCTGTGACTAAAAGACTTGACAAGAACAATTAGAGGAAACCAAGTTTATTTGGGGGCTCACAGTTTCAGGGGTCTCGGTCCATAAACAGCCAGCTTCATTTCTTGGGGCTTGAGGTAAGACAGAACATCATGGTGGAAGGGCGTCAGAGGAAAGCAGCTGGGGACATGGCCACCAAGAAGCAAAGAGAGAGAGCTCTGCTCAACAAGGACAAAATATAGACCCCAAAGGCACATTCCCCAGGTACCCACCTGCTCCAGCACACACTGATTAAGTTAACACTCTCATGACCCAATCATTTCATCTCTAGACTTTCCTGCATTGTTGCACACAAGAGCTTTTGGGGGACACCATATATCAAAACCATAATAGGTTGTTGAGAGCTAAGCCTCATTTCAATCACAGAAAAACATTTTAAGGTACTTATGTCCGATATTATTAGCAAATGAACTCACTCTACTGTGCTTTGGGCTACTCATTCTTCCAGTTTTCCAATTAGCACACTACTTTATGAATCCTTTATCAAAGATAGCCTTTAACATATTTGCCCCAAACACACCAGATTATAGATTCTTCAGTTTTGTTTAGAGTGCCCAATATAATATGATACCTGGAAGTTGGCCAATTAATTTTTAATAGGTAAAGAGATTGAGGTTTAAAAAGGCAGTTGCTATTCTTAGAAAACTATCTGAGATCTAGGAACATCTGAGCGTTGAGACTATAGGATTGACTTAACCCACAGTTATTAGGGCTTCATGTGTATCAGTTACATGCCACACCCTTGCCGTATATTCTCCTTGAATTGCTTACCAATCCTCTTAGGTAAGGACTCATAGTCGGCAAATTTAAGTTGAGGAAACCAAATTTCTAAGAGAACAAATAAGTTGCCCAAGATCATAAAATTAAACTGAATTTAGAATATATGGGGGTTTTATTCACAATCCTATGTGTGGCACAATGCAGCTCATCACACAAGTCAGGAACAAACCTTCAACTCAACAGAGTTGTCCTTCTCCCACACACAAGGTCATCCAGCACATAAGTAATGTTCCCATGGCATGGAAATCAGCTTGTGGAAACTGGGATGAACATTATTTGCAGGTCTGTTTGTTCATCAATTCATTTTTAACGACCCTGGCATACTGATTAGATTTACTTAAATATAATAGCCATGTTGAAACAAACTGTTTAACCCAGATTCCTTCAACAACAATGTTAACCTGTTTCTTCATTGCATCCTCAGGAGAGAAGGGAAATATCTGATAATCTTCTTTCTTTTAATAAGACTGTCATACTTTTGAAAAATTATAATTTGATAGTGTCTCTTACACAAGGAGCAGCAAAAAAAAAATAATAATACAATTGTCTCACTATACTGAGCATTGACCATCCTATTATTATTTATGTATTCATTCTTTATTGGATTATTACAGTATCTTTTCCCTGAAGAGCTCAAGGTTCTATTTGAGAACTTTTAAGCTGCAAACATTATTTCAACATAATGAGCCTGACTCTGTCTCCTACAGAAAGAGTGCAGAATATCATACATTTAGCCAGAAGAAGATCACTAATCCTAAGCAAGCCAAGGCCAGTCTAAGAATGCAAAGTGCCCAAAGAGAGGCATCCCTGTTTGGGAATAGAAATAGGAGAAGGAGCAGAAATGAGAAAAGCATCACCATTTATCGTTCATGAAGCTTATCTGTTACAGTGTGGGGGAGAGTGTGTGAATGGGGAGTGGGAAAGAAAGGGGAGCGCATGGGAGAGGGAGATGGCAGAAGCAGTGATATTGAAAGAGGATAAATACACAAAAGAGAAGTGAAAGGTGAATACAGTTGGCAACCTTTGGGGATAAACCAGGAAGCAGGGACTATGATCAGCCCTGGCTTTGGCATGCATCCGCCATTTTTCATGATTAAATATAGTCATCCATGGCCAATGAGAGAAATGACCTTTGAGAGTCCTCTAGAACACATTTCTTCACACAAGCCTATGCCAAACATACTGAGATTATGAAGAAATTAACTAGATCCTGCAGTGAGCAAGAATATCATTATTAACACAAGTATCTTCTAAGTAGGAACTTGGACAACCTAAACACAAAAACATGGATTTTTCTCCTTATTTTTTCTCAAACCTCCTGAACGGTAGAGTCTATTGTCATGAGATTTATCTGCCCTGAGTAAATAGCAGCCACATCAGATTCAAGATGTGAAATCCTTTCTTCCTGAAACTGCAATTCAACAGTGGTTCCTGAAGTAGCTGGATTAAGATAGAGAATACTCTTGTCAAATCACCAATATCAACTGAGGCTATTAAAAAACAAAAATATCAAGATGATACCATTCTTTATCAAGAGCATCTTGTTTAATATTCTCAGAGAGAGTACTAGCAAAGTTGGAAGAAATACTTTGGAGTGACTTGAAGTGAGGTCACGGGGGAGAACACCAAAGAAACACACGACTAATAGAAGATAGTCATGAAAGACCCTCTGGGACTTGTCCTAGGATGACAAAGCATTTGTTTCTACAGAGTATTATTTCTCAGAATCACTGAAGAAGCTCAGGATTTGTTCTCCTACTCTTACCCTAGTTGTGCTTAACCTGTCTCCCAAATAAATGTCAAGATAATGTTTTTAGAATATCAATTTGACAGAATACTAAATAATTAATCAATCTTAGAACACCAGAATTTCTGTATAACTGGGACAATTAAATTTTTCTATCTGGCCTTGAATACATCTGTTCCTGAATACATCTGTATAATATACTAAGGAACAAGGCCAGACTGAGTGTGTGTGTGTGTGTGTGTAGACACACTATTGTAATTGAGAATACATGTGTGTGTGTGTGTGTGTGTATACTATTCTAATTGACTACATAAGGATTAAGAAATTAAGCTATGAGTCACAATGACCTGATTTTGCTTCAGGCCTTGCTACTTAGCCATGGAATGATGTCAGAAAGACACTCAATTTCTATAAACCTCAGTCCTAGTGTTAGAAAAATGGGACTAGTGATCACAAGTGCTTTGTAAATTTTTTGATAGCTAAATGAGATAACATATATATAGTGGTTGGCATAGTATATGGTTACTGAGTAAGTACCCAATCAAAATGAGTTTTTATCAGCATCATTATTATTACATTATTAACAATTCTGACATTTATTACTCAGCCAAAGAACATATATAACCAAACCTCATTTCTTAGGCATCATCGCATACCCTGTGCCCAAACTTTGCTCTGTTTTTGAAGCACTTTATTTTTCTTCTTTGCAGTTCTAATATTTTATTTTCCATAATAATTGCAGTTTATTTCCATTGATCTATTCTATGTCACCCTTACAAAGCTACAAGCACCGAGTGGACAGATCTGTATGCTTCAGCCCCAAATGCCAGCACCAGTCACGAACACTATGGATATCAAACATAGCAGCATGAAAGAATGAGGTAGATTTGGCACGTACTGCCCACCACATAAATCTGTAAATTGATATAAAAAGATTAATTTTTTAAAATGCAGGTCCAAAGAGTAGTTGGGAAAAAGCTCAGTTTGTGTGTGTGTTAGCGGCTGTGCCGGGCGAGCCATTTCCTATACAGCAGGGAGCACAGTGAGTGGCAGCTGCTTTATTACTGATTGAGAACTGGTTAATGAATTATGACTGCTTAGCATAACAGAGAGGTGAGTAAATTTGAAGAGGGCCAGGTTGATCAGCAGAGTGATTTAAATGTTAGAAAATAGGATTTAGGATGAGAGGCTAAGGGAATTGGGGTTATTTAGCCTGGAGAAGAGGATGGGAGGAAGTCATACAGCAAGCGAAGGCCAGCTGTTCTCCATTTTTAAAGACTAATCCATGTAATGAAATGCAAGAGGTGATGTGTTAAAATAAATTCACCAAGGGACTAAGGATTTTTTAAACATACATTTGTATTATGACTTTGGGGAACCTTCAAATTTAAATTATACTAGAGAATTAGGCTTGAAAAAACACAATGGAAATAGCCATAATTAGATATCTGAAAACACATATGAGTTTAAATTAAATACAATATTAGTAAAAATACAAAATATACAAAGAAACCTGCAAACCTTAATTGTACAGATAGCCCTTGCTTAAAAAGTTTGTTGTGCATTTATTCGTTCCAAGGTAATTGTTTAAATTTAGTAAGATTTGATTCAGATAGGATTCATTATATTACTTTCCCAGGAGATAGACCAATCTAGAACTTTATGGGCAAAAGAAATGGGCAAAGTAATTAATACCACAGAGTTTGACATAATCTGAATTTGGTAATGAAACTACTAGGACTTGATGATTTGGAAAAATAGTTTAAATTCCATCTCACTTTATGTAATTTACTTTACAAAACATATCAGTTGCATCACATTATAAATGCATTAAAACAAATTGCAACTTCAGAACAGATTTTATGAGTCTCTTAGCAAAGAATTATTTTGTAACTTAAAAATCATCTTTGTATGGATAATTCTGAGGCTATATACTTAATGGATATTAGAGAGCTGAACATATCTATACAGAACTATACTTTCTAATTTTACCCTGAGGATGAATGTTTGCCTTGGTGATTTTCTATATAAGACTTTCTTTGCTTACTGATAATTTAGAGAATTGAGGCACATTTTGTTAGATCTGGTCTGAACATAATTACTTCCATATGCTTAATACGTAATGTATAGAAACACTATATGTTCACTATTTCTATGCCTCACACCAGTCCTTGAAGTTAGCACTACTGTTTATTTTATAAGCACTGTCTTCTAGATGAAACAACTTACCCAAGATGCCACTACTAGAGGGAAGCTTGGTTAGCACTCTATTCAACAACACAGGGCTCTAGGGCTTGTGTCTACCATTTTCAAATGTGTTTATGAGAAGTAATTGACTCCATACAAGAGTAACAGTAATAGAGAATGTTTAAAATTATGCGGTCTAGCCAGGCACGGTGGGACATGCCTGTAATCCCGGTGGATCGGGAGGCTGAGACAGGAGGATCATGGGTTTAAAGTCAGCCTCACAACAGTGAGGCGATAAGCAACTCAGTGAGACCCTGTCTCTCAATAAAACACAAAATAGGGTTGGAGATTTGGCTCAGTGGTTGAGTGCCTTGAGTTCAATCCCTAGCACCCCCCGACACACACACACACAAAGAAATTATGTAATCTATACACCTGGGATTCGAATTTTTAAAAGAAAGTATTTGCAGAGCTGATAGAGAACAGTGGCCAAGCTTGTGAAGTCTGGAATTAGATTGTTTGAACTCAAATATTGGCTGTTAAAATGTAGCCAATCACTGAAGTAACTTCGCTTTCCCTCGCTTTATGACAGATTTGATAATTGTAATACGTGCCTCCTAATACTGTGATATGAATTAAAATCCTGAATGTAAAATACTTATCACAATATAGGCATACAGTCGATGCTCAATACTTACAAATGAAGATGCTAAATTATGCATCTGACGCACATATAGACAGTCCAGTCTTCCTCTTCTCATAGCAAAACGATGAAATTCTAAGTTCGGAGTGAGCATGTAAAACAGCCTTTGATGTATTATTTTGCAGTTTCCTCTTTTGCCAACCTCATACTTTCACTCCAGTTTTGTTGTTGGAATGGAAGATAATTAAATGGTTACAAAAATCCTGCCTTTCTTTTACAAGTGTTTTAATTTGTATGTTAACGCTCTTCTCAGAGGCTGCTGTTTAATAATACATATTTCCAGGAAAATGTATCTTTTAAATTAAGTTGTTTGCATTTCAAATGCAACATGGTAACAATGAGAGTGTGTGCCCATTATTCTCCAGCCTTAGATTTCACATCTCCTCATTCATTGAAAGGATGTTGCTCCTTCTTCGTAGCTGCCTACATAGTCTTAACAGATACATGAGCACCATCTTTTGGCAAAGATGAATCATGAATTTAATATTTTTCATGATGCTTATTTTTCACCTCTTACTTTGTATTAGTTATCCTAAAATTGACTCAAATGCAGATAACACTGAATTTGTTATATTGCCAATTTTAACTTCACCCTTAAAAATGTGCAAAAAAACATTTATTTTCACAAGAGCTCTAAAACAGCTGAGATATGGTTTAATAATATGTTTTAGGGATCCATAGCCATCTTACCTCTGCTTATCATATACATCTGTTGAAAAACTGAGGACTCAGGAGGAGCACAAACTCCCTGAGAGTCATTTGTGCTCCGTCCTTATGACAAATGGACTCAGGATCCCTCCAGAGTTGCCAGATGATACCACACTAATTACCCATGCTTTGGTCCAGAATCACTCAGTTCTGAGGTTGGATTCAAGCCTCTGTCTTTCTCCCTGGTGCAGGCCCCTGTCAAGCTTTATGTCAGGCCCTTCTTCTATGTGACTGATACTATGGAGGCTAATGATGCTACCATATTCCTGACTGTTTTATATTTTAAAACTCAATATACAGCCAGGCGTGGTGACCCACACCTGTAATAATGCTAGCTACTCCAAAGCCTGAGGCAGGAGGATCACAAGTTCAAGGCCAGCCCCTGCAAATAAGCGAGGCCCTGTCTCAAAATAAAAATTAAAAAGGGCTGAGGATGTAGCTCAGTGGTTGGGTGCCTTGGATTCAATGATTTGATTCCCAGTACTGGGGGGGGAAAAGTCACTATATAAAAAAAAAAAAAAATCCTGAATCTATACTTATTCAACTTAATAGAAAACTGAGTTGCACAAATTTAGTAAAGTTACTGTATAGGGGAGAATTTCCCTTTGTTTATATATTACTCTTGATTTCAACCTTCTCTACTAATTTGATATATGTAGTCCATTCTTTAAGTTCAAATATTTAATGCAGAAACTTTTATATTTACAGTGAAGTCTAAGAAAGAATATTAGATGCACAGACTCTTAGCTTACAGTGACTTGCTGATTATTATGTCTTGAACACAACAATCAAGATATATTTTTAATGAAAGCATACATTTCATTAAATTCTAATGAAAGAACAAATTCTTATGGCACTATGCCCTCCTTTAGCATCATTGTTCCCACTATATGTACCAAGGCACTCCAGGCCTGTGCTGCAAACAAACTGGCAAATTATGGAATATTTTTAAATTTCTAGGAAAACATGGCTGTGTCAGATAACATGCAAACTGCAAGCTCAAGGTAGTTCACAGTTTTAATATTAGATCATAGTATATTCCTTTGATGATGATCTTTATAGGGCAGGATTTTCTGTCATTTCTAAATTTAAAAAAAAAATAAAAAGTAAAAAAAAAAACATTGCCATGAAAAAAATCAATGTGGAATAAAAATAAAGATGGCAAAGTCTAATCCAATGCTGAAGTTTGAGGAGTTGTATCATGTCCAACAGATGCACACAGCCCATTAATAATTAATTGTAGCTATTTAAGAAAGAAATGTAAAATATCATTTTCTCTTAATGTAAGTACCTTACTTTTTAAAGAAGCTACTGGGTTGTAGTGCATAAATATTTAATAACCCCTTATGAGCAATGTGAATAATTATGAGTCACTGAAGGTGCTGTGAACTAAGAAATTTGGAAACCTCTTCTTCAGCATTTGATCACACTGTTACAAGAAGGATGTTCCCAGGAAAAGAAACTTCTCATGCAACATCCCTTCAGGGAAGGAGTGTCTGGCATATTTAGAAGCCAGTGTGTGTGTCTAATACAAGACAAGGGTACTAGGCCACCAGCACTACTCACAGTCTAGCACTGACCAGTACCAGTACCTTGTGATGGACTGGCACAAGATGATGCGGCAGAAGCAGAGCAAGTCATCTTGGAAGCACATCGTAGACCTAATGATTGACTTAATATTCTCACCTGAAGGTAACTGTTAAGAATGTTAATACAGAAAAGCACATACTCAAAAGTTGTATTCTAAAAGAAGGATCATTCTGGAAGTCACTCTCAATAATAATGTAGTACTTTATAAATATCTGAGGCAAGCTAATAACCCATGAGAGACAATGAGAAGTTGAAACAATTTAAGCCTAGTTAGAGTCAAATGGTCAGATCATATAAACATACACACACACACACACACACACACAGAGAGAGAGAGAGAGAGAGAGAGAGAGAGAGAAAGAGAGAAAGAGAGACAGAGACATATATATTCTAGAGATCAGCCATTAATTGAATGTGAGATCTAAAGAGAAGAGATTTATGGACGACTACCAGACTTTTGTCTTGCACAATTTGAAGATCCGTAGATACACCAAAATAAGCAATCCAGATGGAGGAATATACCTTTATGGAATAATTAAGTAGAATGGTGTAAGAGAACTACATACATGAATCCAGAGCGCCATTAAAAAAAAAAAGAAAAGAAACAGGGATATTTCATGCCATTAAAGTGGAACAAGCTATCCTCCTACATTTGAAGTACACAGAATGGTAAAAACGTAGACAGCCATAATCTCTGAGATTAGGTTCAGTTGCAAAAAATCCAAAACAATGGAAGGAAAATAAGACTGAAATGATCATCAGGAGTGTGGCACCTAATTTTCTACTCTACTTCCTCAATGGTGATTCAAGTTCCAAGATGGTTGTTGGAGCTTCAGTATCTTATCAGGCAGAAAAATGAAGAGAAAATGTGTCCAATCCCCACCTTCCCTCCATCTCTCCCTCTCTCCCCCCACCCCTTCTCTCTCTCTCTCTCTCTCTCTCTCTCTCTCTCTCTCTCTCTCTCATGTCTATACCACATGCACCCTTCCTTCACTTACCCTGGATCAAAAATTAGATGTCAGGTGACCAATTCATCCAAGATTTCCCAGGATCTTCCCAGTTTTCATACCCCAGAAAATCCCTGGGTTTCAGGAAAGTTGGGATGCTTGGTCACCCTCATCACATGTAGCTGTGAGAGAAGCTAGAACAGATAGCATTTTAGCTGTTGAAAAATGACTCAGGAGGAAAGGGCAGTGGGTGTGCCATAGATATGAGCAAGCAACAACAATGCCTTCTTCTATGGCTGGTGAATGAGACTTGGGGCACACCAAGGCTTAAAAGGTGAGTAGAGACAGAAGTCATTAAGACCGAAAAATAACCACTTAAAATGTAGAAGAACAACAATGGTAAGAGAAATTGCAAGGCAAATTTAATCGAATGCCTTATAATCAAATGCCACAGACAAAGCTGAAAATTATCCTGTTAAGATTTAGTTTCAGAGTAATACAGCCATGGAGTTGGAGTAGATATCTAAGGAGGAATGGGTGACCAAAACTTAGAAAACAGCACAGAAAAGGAGGGTAAAAGCAAATGAAAACAAACTTCACTTCCCTAGAAACTTAACCGCCATCCTCAAGTCAACTTTCCCATCCCTAATGCTTGGACACCCTTTGAGAACACACACTTTCTATGCCTTGGAAACCTTACTTCCTTAACAGAGAGCTTTCTGTCATTTAGATGCTCTGTCCTGGCTATTTTTTTCTACCTGACAACTTCACAAAGTTCTTTATCTGTACCTGTGGCAGGCACTGTCCACTGTCAACATCCCATCCTTGAAAAAGAAAAGTTCAAGGACTTAATTCTCAAGTTCTCAGATCTATGACCCTAAGATTTTAGACATAAAGAGGCAGAAACTATAGCTTTTGATGGCAAATCAAACATAATTTTCTTGTAAAAATAAAAACAGGACCTCCAATTGCTTTATTTCCTCCTATTTTTTAGACCACCTATTTTTTCAGGCTTACTTGCACAATGACCTCACCACACCATTGTTCATCTTATCAGGATTTTAAGCCAACAGGTCACACAGCTGCTTTCTCCTACCCGGTTTCTTCTGCCTCTCCAGCTTAGCTCATGGCCTATCCATCAACCACACTTTCCCCTGCCCGCCCCCCCCCCAGTATTCTTGTTTCCTCTGTTCTTCTTCTGCTGATAAATCTTAGAATAGTCTCTGACCCTTGCTCAAGGAACTCGCATTAAACTTCTTGTCAACTCTCTCTTGTCCTTCTCAGACAGCTACGGGATTCTCAAAATTCAGACCACTACCTTCAGTTGCCTGCACTTTAATCTCAGCAGGTGATCTTAACCTTCCACCTCAGAGATCAAAGAGAAGCTATCAAAGAGGAGCTACCCTGCAAAGCTACATGCATGCACTCAACTCTATCTTCTCTGGTCTTCTTATGATATTGACAACTACTCTCCTCCATCCATGTGTTCCCACGCCCTTGCCTATTTTTTAGCACAACCCTACACATAAGCAAGAAAAAGTTGCTCTGTAAAATCTTTTCTTGAGTTTGTGTTTTGTTCCTATTCTCTTTTTAATCACATATTTTAAATGAGTTCTTTATGCTCCCTACCTCTGTGTATACTCCCCAAACCAACAAGTTTGCCATTTATTCCACTCTGGATAATGCCCCTCTCACTCCACTGCAGTGACTTTCAAGGAGATCACTGGTGACCCTCATTTTGCTGCAGCTAACAACATGTGATTATATTCCTTTTTCTTGAACTGGGTCAGGACACTGTAGGGCTTCAGAGTTAAAGTATCTGAGTTCAGATTACAACTTCAACACTTGCCAACTGTGTGAGTTTGGGCAATTTTTTAATCTTCTAGCACCTGATTTTATTTGTAAAGTGCAGATAATAAAGAAAGTTACCTAAGAGAGTTGGTTTGACAGGTAAGTTAGAGAAATGATACTTAGAAGAGCATGCTGTACAATATGCATGTTGAGTAAATGTTAATTGTATCAAAACCAGTTTTATACATCTCCTTGCTGGGAAACAGTTCTCTGTGGGGTCTTCACATTTTTGCACATCATGAGAAGAGGCAAGGATAACCTTTTGTCCTGGAATATCTTTTCAAGGATTTTTGCAGATGTATATTTTTAAGAACATAGAGACTCCTTCAAGAAAGAAAGTATCCTATTTGTTGCTTAATATACTAAAGACAATGTCACCTTCCCTGGGAAATAATTCTCGACACTTTACATTTGTCTTGGGAAACTTGACATAGCATCTTCTTCCCGAAACTCTCCACCCTCAGCCTCCATTCTGCTTCACTCTTGCCACCCATATATTTACATCTCTACAATGATGAGTCTAAATTTATATCCATATTCCAGCCCTTTTCCCAACCACCAAAATATATATATATATGTAAGCAGTTGCTAAACATGTTTAATATTCATATCTCAGAGGTATCTCAAACCAGCATTATTGAAAACCAAACTATATCTTAAAAACTTGCTCCTGCTTCAGCGTTTTCTGTCTCAATGATGTAGCTGCCTCCCTAGCCCTCGTTGCCCTCTCCACCATCCCACCATCCGCCACCAGCTCCTTTATGCCTCCCAAGTAGGTTTCGAAAAGAATCGATCCTCACTCTCCATACTAATGTCACCATAAATCAAGCTACTGTGATAGTCTCCTAAATGGCCTCTTTTAAATCTTTGCTCTGCTATTTATCACACAGAAATATAGTAATCTGTTCAAAATTCAAAACTTTTTTTTAAAAAATAGTTTTAAATGGCTTCCCATTGGCTTTATGTCAAAGTCCAGTCTCTTCAAATTGGTTTTCAAATCCTGGAGCCATATTCATTGATTCTGCCTATTCTCTCAACAGTCTACTCCTCAGTCATACTAGATTTCTCTGTGATCTATAATTCCCAAGTTTAGCTCACTCCAGGTCATTTTTCCTGCAGTTGCTTCCTAGTATCGCCAGGTCTCTAGTATTTAGTGGGACAATCTATGCTATGCCATCCTATCTAATAAGATAAAAAGTTTAAAATGGATGCATGTGTTCATTCCATATCATTAAATAGCCTTTTTAATGTACAACTATCTGCTCTGGTAATGAATTTAAATAGCTATTGGTATCTGGTGAATGGTATATAAACAAAATGGCTGCCTCAGCTGTTCCCTCTCAATCCAAGGGGAAAAACAGGAACTGGTCCCTAGGGCAGACTCTTCTCCTATTCTGGATGCATTCAGTGTGATGAACTCTCCTGGGCACACAGATATATGTCTGAACTCAAAGTACTTTAGGGGTCCAATGTTGAATATATAAAACTGCTAAGTAGTGTAGAAAACAGCATTATTTTAAGAGATAAAGAGGAATCTGCTTCCATATATGATGGAGCAGATGCTACCTTACTAACCCATCACCAAAACAAAGCTGAACTAAAAACAGCTCTTTGAAGACATCAGAAATTAGCAAAAGATAACCAAAATTCCTGAGAAAAGAGACCCAGACTTTCTTTACAGATTTTATCGTTAGAAATATCTGTTACTTTTAAGTACTGGTCATAGGGACATACGAGAAGGCAGCTGCCTACAACTTGGAATCATCTCATCAGCCTGAGGGAGGAATAATAATTAGGGGCTGTAAGGAGACAGAATGAAAATTCAAGATGCCTGAGAAAAAGGAGAAGCATAGTAAGTGAAATCAACACTAATATAAAATCATCTTAGAAGAATTTATTTCCTAAGTTTCTCATATACTAAGACAGTTTCCAAGAAATCTAACAGAAAGAAATTTTCAGAGGCCAAAAGAAATATCAGCAACTTCCCAGTATTGGATATAAAGTTCAAGATCCACTAATGAAGAGGAGCTAAGGTACCCTAGGCATGCTGTCAAGAGCCTTTAAGGACTGGACCCTAAAAGGTGAACTCCAAAGGGATATGGCTTGACTAAAAGTAAGCTGATTATCTTCTACATGCTTAATTTAAAAAAAAAAAAGTCAAATCCTCTCCAGGGAAGAGTTACAAGGTGATTCTGAAATTGTCAAAATATCATGTCTACCGTCAATCAAGAACTACCAAACATACCAAGAAGTAGATTAAATTGACCTCAAATTGGAAAAAAAATAATATGCATACACACAGACAATTAAGTTATCAGGCATGGACTTCAATGTAAATATGTAATATATTTAGGGAAATAGACTAAAAACAACACAATTAAAAATATTACAGAAAAATTTGAAAAATATTGGAGCCATTCACTATGGATACTAGAATGTAAAAGAAAAATAACCAAATGAAAATTATGCAACTGGAAAAATAGTAAAGTATCAGAAAGGGCACAGGACTTATAAACTAAGCTTTAAGAATTGAGAGAAAGAGACAAAAGCACAAAGAGATAAATGGGTAGGAAATCTCGAAAAGAACTTTTTAAGATGCATGTGGGACAGGGTGAATAAATCCAACATTCACATGAGAGGAGAGAACTGAACAGAAGAAATATTCAAAGAAACTGAAATTTTTTATAAAACCGATAATAGAAGTTATATGAACCATAAACAGTACGATTATAAGAAAACCACACTTACCAAAAATGGGCAAAAAGTTTGAACCAACATTTCACAAAGGTGTCTGTCTACCCATCGGTCAGTAAACACTTGATGTTGGTCGGCAAGGCTCTGCATGGTTTGTCTACATCTGTGGCTCAGATCTCATTTCCTAATCCTCTTCACCTCACCCATGAGCCTTCTTTCTTAGAAGTAAACCCAAGCCCATTTCTGCCCTAGTCTCTGTCTACATGCACTCCTCACCTTGTTTGGAATATGCTGCTCCTGCATACATGTGACTGACTCCATCTCATCTTTTAGAGGCAACGGCACACCACCCAGACAGACTTCTTTCCTCATCTCTTTGTCACATCACAATATTTAATTCCTTCATAGAACTTCCACTATTTAATATCAGCTATTTTATTTATTTCATGAACGAGTGGTTGACCCAGAGCACCTAATCTCCATTTAAGCAAAGATATTGACTGTAGTGTTTACCACTATGTCAGAGCCTCAAAAGCCTTTAGTCTGGAATGCAGCACATGCTCAATATTTGATGGTTAAATTAAAAGGTGAATAGCTAGGTACATCATTGATTTCAAGAGCTAAGACACATAGTTGTTTTTATATTATTTATTTATAGAGAGATATTCCTAAAATGCTCTCCTCTCTTCTAGTTATCTGTCCCCCTCAGGCCAGTTTATATTTTTGTACTTACATAATCACTTTCTCTACTAATTTTATCACCTATTTTTATGTGTTCTGAATCCATACAGCTTTAGAGCTTCATCATCTAGTTTATCATGTCATTTTATATTCTTAACCTACTCAAAATTAGAAGTCAAATTATTTGCTTCTGCATGAGTGTTTTAGTCTTTCCTGTTGCTATAAATGCATGCCACCAATTGGGTAATTTACACAGAATAAAGGTTTATTCAACTCATGATCCTGGAGGTGGAGAAGTCCTAGAGCATGGCACTGGCATCTGGTGAGGGACTTCCAGCTACCTCCTAACATGACAGAGGACATTGTGTGGCAAGACAGAGCAACCGTGCTAGGCCAGGTCTCTTTTCCTCTTTTATGAGGTCAGCAATGAGAGCCTGGGGCCCCACTCTCACAATCTCACCTAACTCCACCTTCCAAAGTCCCCACCTCCAAATAGTGTTGCTTTGGGAATTAGGTTTCCAAAACAGGAACTATTAGGCAACACATTTAAACTATAGCAAAGAACTAAGAACTCCTTGAAAGCAGTCATTTGACTCCTCTATACTACATATCATCTTAATGAACTCTATTTATTGATTTACAAATTGGGCGGTGATGAATTGAACCAAACAGATTGCAAGTGGAGACACGGTGACAACAATTTACAAATGAAGAATCAGGAGGGGGGTGTAGCTCTCTAACCATTTGGGATGCATTGCTTCATAAGGGTTCTCCTCATTTCAGAGGTATTAAGGTTTGTCTCTAAACCTGCTGTGTTCCTCCTAAACAGTAAGCGAAAGATACGGTGTTTGGGGTTTTCTAATCTTTATCCAAAATGCATGAATCCTTTAAAATTTACTAAAACTGATTAAATACTAATTGTCCCCAAATCTTTTCTGACTGATCTAGTACAGACTGATCTTCCCCCAACTTTGTCTATGTATCCCTCTTAGCGCTTTATACACTGATGAATAAATAACTTTTCTGTAAACGTTCATTGAAAAAATTATTTTTAAAAATTTACCAAGACAATCTAGTATCTAAGAATATATACATATATACATATGTATGTGTGTATATATTTGTCTTCTAATAGATTATAAATATATATATTTATAATAAAATTTAATATACATAATTATATATAGTTATAATCCATTAGAAGACAAAAGTTTCAAGCATGTAAAGAGAAACATACAGAATTCATAAATAATAGAGGAAAACAAAGGGTAATAGACCCTTGAAGCTAAAATTAGAGAAAAATAAGAGGATATAATATACCCCCAAAAAAATAAAAGAACAGACCATCATTTTAAAGACTGAATATAAAAAGCATTTACTGTGGTTCTGAAAGAAAAAGTGAGTCATTTTTCAATAGCAAAGATTATATAACTTTGCTGAAGCAACAAGAGGATTACAGAACAACATAATGCTCCTCAGGTGCACAATGACAAGAGACGCTGAATAATAAGAAAAGTGAGAGGTTAAATGCAAGAGTTCATAATACAAAGAAAATGAAAGTGAAAAAAATAAAACAAGTAAAGGTGAAATCGTGTCAGGTGTTGAAGTGAGAGAAAATAAGTACAACTGCATAAAAAGGGGGAAAAAAAACTATCTCAAGAGTGTAAAGTGTAAAAGCAAACTCACCTGAAGAAGGACAAAAGGTAACTTTAAATCTGCTGACCTACCTGGGACAAAGAAACAAGAGCATTAGTGATGTACACAGGGAGGACCTGACACGCACCGAGAAGCATCTGATATACAAAAAGGGCACTGGAGATAACCTTGGGATACATTAAAATTAAAGATGAGAAATGAGTGACACACATAGGGAACAAATTATCTGCTGACAAAATCACAGCACTTACACTGTCAAAATGAGACTTTAGTTACTGTGAAGCACAAGTCAAAGAGATCATATGCCTATGAAATCAGAAAGAGATCATTGACATCTAACCTGGACAAGGCAGGAGCCAGAACCTGTACAAGTCCCACAGTGGGAACACTGGACTCCAAAACAGCAAAGGTGACTACACACAGCATAGGCAGAGGGGAAAAAGAAGATGGCCAAGGTAAACAAACCAAATCAAAAGACAAAATCCTGAACTTGAGGAAAGGCAAAATAATGTCTCAGAATTATAAGAGGAGCCAGAAAGGGACACAGCTGGGACAAAGTGAATTTAAGAAAAATCATGTCTTGACATTTGGGCACAGGCAAGAGCTTAAGCAGAGGTGGTGGACACAAGCAAGGTCATAGGTAACATACGGAAGTCCTCTTGAGGTTAGTCAGACAGGAGCGGTGCTCCTCAGTTAACAAGGACGGAAAGGCAAAGGCTGGACAGGAACACAAAAAATGGAACTTGCCCTAGACGTGTCCAGAACACAAGCCACAGACTCCTCCATGGGGAAAATAAACCCAATGATGAAAGAAATCAGATAGGCAAACCATAAATAAAGAGGGCAGTGGGGGAGGATGACCATTTTGTGAAAAATGAAACTTTCCCAATTCATGCACCCAAAATAAAATTACAATGAAAAGAAAATAAAGTAATTGTTTATCTCTTCTCAGGTATAGAACGCCTTTTCTGGGCCCATATGTATAAATAAATCCAGACATTGACAGATGTTTGCATGTTGAAACTCATCATGAGGAAAATATACACAAGGTAAATTTATACCAAAAGAGAAAAACCTGTGGCAACCTTTATGATGAAGGGTTACCAATTTTATTATAGAGGCATCTCTCAAAGATAACTAAGAACAAAACATTGTAATCAACGGGGGGAAAAAATCCACAGCCTAGAATCCTATAAAAAGAATTCAACTCCACTGTTATTTCAGGAAATATTAAATACAAAATAGTGATAATCTCTTATGACAATCAATTTAGAAAAGCTAAAAAAAAAAAGTGTGTGTGTGTGGCAGGGATGGGACCCTGTAATATCAAGAGCTCCTATAAATGGATGCTCACATATACCTCTGAGTATGTGGGAATTGATGTATATCTATCTGGGATTTAACTTGACAACTCATCATCACCCAGCAACTCAACTCAAGGTTGGATTTTATTTTTAGTAAAATGCAAGAAAAGTGAAACAAATGTTTTTTTGTTCTGTGAGGCTAATTGCTGAATTATAAGGGAAAAATACTGGAAACTGATATTAATAATTGAACTTGATAAAACCAATCATTCAAGATTCATTGGATAAAATATTGTACAGATATTTAAAATGAAGTAATGAGAAATGTATAATGATATAAAATACCGTTCACAATATTTTGCATGGCTGAAAATATAAACTGTGGTCATAATGGGTGGTTGATTATAAGTAATTTTCTCTGATTTATACATGCTATAAGTGATTGAATAAATGAATATTATTCTAGTAATATGAAACAATGTAATAAATGTTCTAGTAGGAGACAATGTAATGTCATGGGAAAATGTGTAAAAAACAGTAGTATATTATATATTTATTAAGAGAAACAGATTATACACACACACATACATACACACCTACACACCACAGGCAACTCTAAATTCTAGGAAATTGTATGAATTTCAGAATATTTTAATGGGTGATTTTTCCAAGTTGTTCACAAGAAATATATATTACTTTTGCATCAGATGTGAGGTGTCGAGGAATAAGAACTATCTTTCTTGTTAAGGTAAAACAGTTATTAAATGAGCAGGAACTGCAAAAGCTGTCTTTGTGTGTGCATACTGCTGTGGAGAAGGACAGTGACCTGAGGAAGGAAAAATAAGAGAAGATACTAGATGGTTTAACTTGGTTATGAAGAGAATGACTGCCTGGGGTACTTTCCAGGAAAAATAAACATGCGGAAAATGAAACAAGAGATCAAAGCTGATGTTCCGGGGTCAATAGGGATGATAATTTTCCCCTAAAAGAGGAAGGGAAAGGAGTCCATGCCAGATGACATCGCAAGAGTTCCTGTGCAAGGGAGGAGTAAACAGAAGAATTTTAAAGTTAAGCAAAATCATCATCACGTCGTGTGGACATTTCAAGAATAACTATGATCACCTAGTTTTAGAAAAGTGTTGCTTTAAGTATTGTGATAGATAGGAGAGAAAGAGAGCAAGAAAGAAAGAGGGAGAGAGAGAGAGAGAGAGATGAATTCTGTCCTGTCTCTAGATTCTATTTCAATAAATGAAAATATAAACATAAGTATAAATATTGGGTTAATGTCAAGTAGCATCAACTAAGAAAGAAAATGCTGATGAGCACAGGGTGAAAGAGTAAAGGCCCGGGGTCATCCAGAAAATTTCCACAGAGAAAGCAAGATTCTGAAGATCTTTTGGATGGTTGGAATGAAAAAGGCAATGACATAATGTACCTAGGGTGAGTTCATGATTATGTCATTCTTCCTTTTCTATGGAGGAAAAAACCTTCATTTACACCCAAAGGGACTTAAAATGAGCATATTACATTGATGCAGCCACATCAATGTTTATAGCAGCTCAACTCAGAATAGCTGAACTATGGAACCAACCCAGATGCCCTTCAATAGAAGAATGGATAAAGAAAATGCATTTTTATACACACACACACACACACAATGTGTGTGAGGAATATTACTCAGCCTTAAAGTAATCTGATACACAAAAAGAGCATTGGAGATAACCTTGGGATACATTAAAATTAAAGATGAGAAAAGAGTGAGACACATAGGGAACAAATTATCTGCTGACAAAATTCACAGCACTTACAATGCCAAAATGAGACAGATATCCTGGGGCCACCATAGATTAGAAGACCCATCTTGACAGTGTGAAATGATGGCATTTGCTGGTAAATGGATGGAGCTGGAAATATCATGCTAAGCAAAATAAGCCAATCCCCAAAAACCAAAGGCCACGTGTTTTCTCTGATATGCAGATGCTAACTCACAATAAGGGGGCAGGGCTAGGGAAGAATAGAGTTACTTTAGGTAGAGGGGAGTGAAGGGAGGGGAGGAGGTATAGGGGTAGAAAGGACAGTGGAATGAATCTGACATTATTGCTCTAGGTACATATATAACTACACTATTAGTGGGATTCTACATATGTAGAACCAGAGAAATTATACTAAATGTATGTATGCTGTATCATAGTGCACTCCACTGTCGTGTATGACTAACTAAAACAAACTTTAAAAGAAAGAAGAAAAAAAAAACCTCCAAAAGGAAATGCACATGAAGAAACTCCAGCACAGCATGAGTCTTCCTTTTTATCTGTGGGCTAAGGAGGAAAGCACTGTTTCTTTGTCTATCAAGGAAGATTGCACTCCGTAGACTCCTTCCCAGCTCTGTGAATGTAGGATTCTACCCTGACCTTGTGCTCTGCTAGCACTGACCGAAACCAGCAATCCAGGTATGTTAAAGTCAAACATGCACCATGTGTATCCACCAAAAATGAATAGGAAATACAATGTCCTTAGAAAAATGGATATCCTGGGGCCATCATACATTAGAAGACCCTTCTTGACAGTGTGAGAAACATACTCAGCAGCCAAACCTGGAGAGTGGACTAAGAGACAATGAGGTATAGCAGAAGTGAGGATTTTTACTGGTGGTCTTGCAAGAGCTGATGTCTGGGGGAGCAAGCACATCTAGATCAGGTACAATCAATATTTTATCCTCTAGAGCACAATGGCCCTCCCCCAGTTCCTCATCAACTGAGTACTATGGGGTGCACAGTCTTCCCAAAGGTCACCTGGGTTTTACTGTCTCCTAGTGGGATATTTAAAGAAATATACCTTAGTTGTTCCCACCTCCCTTTGTTCTCCTGTGACAGGGAAGTCTTCTTGGGGTGAATGCATCCTGACACCTATGCAGCTCTTACTTCTTTACCTAAGTGACTATTTCTTAACAGAGAGAGTTTTATCTCTATTGATGAGGTCGATCCCCACCCACCCCCTTCCCCCTACCTCCTATTTGTAGAGGGCTGTTCAAGTACATGGACGTTGGATCTGCCACCTCCATAGCTATGGTGCCATTTTGTGAGTTAACTGCTTGTAACTTTCCATTCTGCTCTGTTCCCCACTGGCCGCCTGTCTTATGTCCCAATGTTACATTTAAGGCTATCTGTATTCTGAAAATGGACCTCTAGACTTTCTGTTTCTCACAGCAGATGGAAGGAAATATTTGTAAATAAGAAGATGCCATGTTCAGACAAACTATGGAAAAGGAAACAGGAATATCAGGGGGGAAAAAAGAGGTCGGAAGGAAGGGAAGGAGGGAGGGAGAAAAGAAAATGGGAAGAAAAGAAACGGCAATAATTTATAGACCATTGAGAAGTCAGCAGTCCTGAGAAAAGGGAAAGAAGCCGTTACGCCTCTCTGACCATGAAGACTGCAATTGGGCCCAGGCCTCACAATATGGATTTTGTGCAACTTAAAATGCCTTAACAAGGCTTTCCCTCATGGCAACCCATTGTTTTACTAACCTCATGTTTTATGGCGATTCTCCTGATTAATTTGCACTCCAGTCCCATGGTCTTCCTCCAAGTTTCCCAAGAACACCAATTCACACTTCCAGTTTAATGCACTGAAACTCCCGTTCCTTTCCCAAGATGCTCTTCAGACAACGTGGCTGACCCACCCCTCAGCTGTCACTCTCTCAGTGACTTTCCCAGACACCTAAATTGCAATGTCTCTTCCCCACCCAACACAGTTACACAAATATGTACATCCACACGTTTCTTATCACTATTCCTTCCTGATTTCCCCCACATATACTTACCCCTCTCAATACTCTAAACTGCACTTGGCTTATTCATTTTCTGTCTCCTTGTAGAAGATGCAAGATTTATGAAGGCAAGAATTTTTGTTCACTTCCGGTTGAAAATTTTGTGGCACACAATATGTGCTCAATAACTATTTGGAGCACAAATATTTGAAATAGTAACAATATATTGTTTAATCCTAAAATAGAAAAATTCTAAAGTTTTCATGCTCTGAAGAACAAAGAAAAAGTAAACAGTGGACACAATGAGGATAATTTAACTATTTAGCTGTTTTAGTTACCTCAAACCCACACAAATGAATAAAAGTTGCTATGGGAGCCAGTTTTCACAAAAACTTAATATTTAAGGAGAAAAGTAGTTTCCTTTGCAACACTAAAGGGGATACTGCTGACCATTCAGAGATATTTTCTGCACAAAAAGAGAAAAGTTCCAGTGTTCCCAGGTGTGATTATTATGAATGGAAGTGCACTGGTCACTGCTGGAAGACTTGACTGGGAGACAAAAAAAGTTAATAAATATCATTTATATGGTATAATTCCTATGCAGACAAATATCCATAAGGCACATCAATGAAGACAGAAAGCAAGCATCAGGGTTATTTAAGGAAAAACTGTAAGCAAGACTCTGAGCAGACCACACAAATATGCTCAGCATAGGGGAAAATCTTTGTGCCTCTCCAGCATTGCTTTGTTATATGGATAAATGAACAAATTGGATTAGAGAGCATTGATGGGCCCGGGCCTCATGGTGCTCAGGAGGGATGACAATTCAGCTCTGTTGCTTATGGGACCCAAGGAAAAAGTCACAATAACTAGTTGATGATGAAGAAGAACTACATAATGTATATAAATTACAGACATACACAGGTTTGGTTTTTGTGTTCTGATAGACACAAAATGTTGTATAACATGTTTTTCCATTTCTCCAAAGCCTAGAGATGAGACCACACTGTGTACAACAGTTGGCACAGTAATCATGCCTTCTTCATTTTGAGAAGCTTAGGACTTAGCTCCAGGTCTTGCTCCCAGCAAACTCTAAACAATTCTTTTCTTAATGCAATAGTAAATGTAAATGAAAAGAAAATAATGACCCCCAGATTGTGTTTCCAAAGAAAAGTACAACTCTACGTATTCCTATTAGAATGTCAGGATTGTAAAAAAAACACAGCGCCGAAAAGTACAACCCAATGAAATGCATTGGATAAAATTGAATATACTTGAACTGGGGGAGAAGTAGATATTTCTCTTGTTCTGAAGCAAAAGGAACAAACTGCTCTCCAAAAGCAAGCGATATTGATAGATGCTTGGGATGAGAAAAGATAACACAGCTGGGCTTCATGGGGGGTGAAAAGGTGTACCCGGGGCACGTAAAACCTCAATGATAATCGAACAGAAGGTAGAAGCATTATACATCTGTGCTGGGAAGAAGACCAGCCATATGCACCTGTGGCACATTGGGGAAAAATACAACAGACTTGGGCAAAAAGACAGAATGATGACTCACGGGGGATGGCTGATAAAGATCCTGCATTTCCCTGGAAGGTTATTTGAAACATCTGGCTCACAATGGGAACAGAGGAAGCATATGGGGGAAAGGTGCATCTGGAATCCACAGATATGTATGTGACGGGACAGGAAGAGGGGGTGACGGAGGAGGAGGAAGAGCTGATGCTACTGATAGGTGTCAGTGAGCAAGAGTGGTGCTCTTGGGAACACGGAAGGCATAGTCAACGTTCTTGAGTCTTATTAGGCAAAAGGAAGGTTCTCTGGGCTTGTTGACAGAAACTTAAACACTTATTTGGGAAGCATTGGCACAAATGAATCCTTAAGCAATGTGTCAAGAGTGCCAATAACAATTACACAGAGAAAAGTAGCTGATGTAGATTGTGCCTCAGTGACAGCTGCATAGCAGGAGCTCCATCCCAGGCGAGTGTTCTGAGCACAGAGAAGGCAAGGTAACTGTGGTGAACATGATGAAAAAGAAAAAGGAAATGAAGAGAAAAAAAAGAAATGCCTAACAAGGGGGAAAGAAGAAAACCCCAAAATCAAATTTGAATTTCATTAAAAGAGTAAGCAAAACATCTGAAGAACTTCATTAATACTAAAAGTACTTCCAGTACCTAGATAGAAAAGATACTACCTCTGGGATTTGCTGAGGGTGAAAGATGTGAGCTATGATAATAAACAGATGGTGCATTCCAACTAAATATGAATATTTTTGACTCTTAGGACAGAGTAACCCAGATTCTACTTTAAAAAAAAAACTCAACTTCAGGATATTAATTGGAGAGAGTTATAAAATTTATGTCAAAGCATTTATGCATGAGTTTCACTAGGAAATAAGTTTATGGAACATTGCTCAGTGAACATATCACATACCTCGTAGAACACATATGCATATCTGGAACATATGACCCATCACTTACCTAGAATGTTAATAACATTGTTTAACATAAAAGAGCACTCATTCAGCTTGGGGTTCATAAATATACACAATCAGACTATTCCATGTCACTGAAATTTGAATTCTGTGGGTCAGTCCCTGGGTAAGGAGTCTGTGCATGCCAGAAGTTGCATGATGAGCTAGAGCAAGCCGTGAGCTAGAGCCACTAACTTGCTCCAAAGCCAGAAGCCAGCACCTGCAGCAGCCCTAGGCCTATTGCTGGCTGCCTCTGTGGAATATGAGCCTATCTTTCTTACACAGAAAATACCATGCTGAGCTACAAAACTGAAAGTAAATGGCATGATCAAGTACCATGTTAAGAGGTCAGGCTTTCTAATAGAATAGAACTCTGCACTTCGAGTACAAAGAAAAAAAAAAAGAGGCTGCCAAGAGGGGAGCGTACTGCTTTTCCTGTGAGGTTTTCTACCTCCAGTGGTAGCTCATTCCCAGAGCCAGCAATCTGCCCCTTGTCCTAGACTGTCTTCTCCTTCTTCATGTCTGGTCCAGGATAAGCTTCTTCTTTCCATTCACCACTCCCACTAATATTGTGCAGTCCCCCCACCCCCAACAACCTCCCCACACACACCACATTTCTCTCGTAGACAACACCCTCAGAACTGGCCTTGCTGGCTTCGGTCTTGCTACCCTGAAAAACCACCCTCTGCAGTGAGCACATCTCTGATCCAGTCATTGGTCCTTCCTATTTGTTTCTAATGGTTCCTCCTCACTCATAGAGTACAATGTACACTCCTAGCCACTATGACAAGCAAGACATTCATGGCCTCCTCCTATTTGCCTTTCCACCCTCAATTCTCACAACTCACTCACATCTACCTCTCCGATACACGCTTCAGCAACTTTGAGTTATTTCTCAACCTCCCACACCCATTGCCCCATGCCTCAGGACTCTGTAGTTGCGATTTCTTCTATCAGGGGTCCTTCCGGCCTGTCTACACTAGACCAACTCTTTGTCTTAACAGTTCTGCTCAGGATTGCCTGCCTCTGTGTCATTCCCTCACAACTTCAGAATCAACCATTCTCTATTCTGTGCACTCATCTACATTTACTACTGTGCATATCAAACTGCAATTCAATGATTGGTCTAAGCATGTCCCTCCTTTTCTAGTTTGTGATTTTCTTGAGAGCCAGTAATATTTGTTTTCTCTCATTTTTCAACACTTAGTAAAATGCTGTGCATTAACTAGATTACAATATTTGTTTTAGGACTCCTGGCACAGATTAACTGGGTAAAAGTGATCTGGGAGAAACAGAAATGTACTACAAACACAAAGGAAGACAAATACTATAGAAAACAGGTATTTGTGAAAAAAGAAAATAAGTGATTGATATTCATGTGTGATGAGATTAAAAAAAATAATAAAATGTAATAATTAGCAGTTAAATATGAGTAGCCAGATTATTCACATTGTGTCAAAATTGTGATATATTTATGTTTCAGTAGACAAAACAATCTAAAAATTATGTGTAAAAATCATGAAGACTGTATGTGAGGAAATTATACCTATGCAGATTTACTTTCAGTAAAATATAATATCACCGTGATATACTGCCAGGATATTAGAGAATAGCAAAGTGGCTAATGACTATTTGAATAGGAGAATATAAAGCATTCTGCCTGACATGCCAAATTAAAAAAAAAAAAAAGGAGTTTACAGGGTAGCAGAAGACATGAAAATCTTATAAACTGTTTACCACACAAGGGTACATAAAATAGCCTCAAGTTACAAGGAGGAATCCAAACCACAGACATAAATGTGAAATATGGAAGTGACAAATATAGATACAAGTGATGATAAATCTTATTTAGCAAAAAAATAAATAAATGGCAATTCATCTGTTGGGCAAGAGGAAGAGACCATATAACTTGGGATTCAATGAAGAAAAAAAAAGATGATTCCATGCACTAAGAACAGAAAATAATTTCTGAACTTTAATAGAAAATCCCCTCTTAATGATATAATGAAGGATTTGTCTTGGGGTCTACAGACCAATATCACTGATAGTATAGCTCCTCAGCTCCATGGAGGGAAGAGCACTGCTTCTAGGGATGCAAAGGAAGGACAGCCAGAAAGAAAGGACTGGCCACCTACAATAAAAGGAACTGAGTAGAGATGAAGTTCTGACCTGACTCAAAAAGCAAGAACACAGGGTGTTAGTTAAAATGTGGAAAAGAAGGCCAAGTGCACAGTTTATAGAACAAAGGCCTCAGGCATAAAGCCAAACATTCTTTGATCTTTAGACATTATGTGAGACATCCAATAATAACGGATAGGAAAAGTGGATGCATTAGGCACCTGAAAGGAAGATAGAAAATATCACTCTTCTAGAATATCCACTAAGGAGGAAGAAAGAAACATTTTTGGCTTAAGGGATGCACTGCTTTTCTGTGAAAATGGGTAAGATTTTTTGTTTGTTTGTTTGTTTTTGTTTTGGGGGGGTTGTTTGTTTGTTTGTTTTTGTTTTTTGGGGTTTTGTTTTATTTTGTTTTTGACAGTGCTGGAGTATTGTACCTACAACTCCATGCGTGATAGGCAGATGCTCTACCACTGAGCAGGGTCAGGTGTTTTGTGTTTGGCCACCCCCATAACCTGAGGCAGGAATCTCTTCCTTGCTAGTGCAGTAAATAGCAAGCAAACAACTGCCTAAAAACAAATTCAAAAACCAGCTTCTTAACTTTTTCTATCAGATAAACCATGTCAGAATTTCTGAGAGGTAGGGGCTTCAGAGTGACTCTTCTTTGAAGCTCCTCTAGAGATTCTAATGTGCATCTCAATTTCAAAACTATTGTCTTAAAGGAAGGGATGTCCTCCGTTTTTATTATTGACATCTTTCACCATGCAAACTTTAAGAATGGAGGAAATCTTACTGGTCCCTCATTTCAGATGACTTTTTCAGAAGATGTAAAATTCCTGCTTTAAGTCTTTTTCACAGCAGTCAGACCTATATCTTATAATGCACACTTTAACCCTGATTCTACCACTATAATCATGGAAGTATTTTATAATAGAGAAATTCTTAAATTCTTCTTCAGTGAAATTCTCATTTCATTTTTAGAAATGGGTCCAATTGCTGTTTTGCACAGTTTACTTAAAGAGAAGTAAAAACTAAAGGTTCTTGAGCAAATGTTAGGCACTATACTCTGAGAACCAAAATTCAAACCAAACAATTCCATCTTAACTGTGTCAACTCCACAACCACATTCTCACAAATGAGATAAGGAAACCAGGTCACAGTGGGATTAAGAGATGTCACCAAGGTGATACAGCTGGTAAATGAGGAAGCTGGGATACTACCTAAACATCTAAGTTTCAGATCTTATGCTTTTATCTCTTATACTATCAGTTAAATAAAAATTAATATTTGAAGGCACATATTGGCATATTTATCAAATCAAAGGCTTTAAACAAATCTTTCTTCTTTCTCTCTTCCATGTTTTTGCCACTGAAAAAACTTGCTTTCACTGTATGCATAAGCAAACACACACACACACACACACACACACCACACACATACACACACAAGCTCTGTTTTCCTTCCTGGCATGAGATTACTTAACAGTAGCTTCCCAGAGAACCACATTGAGGTTAAGAGAAAGACAAAGAGGGAAAGATCCTTTTGTGTGTTCTGTAACATAAAATCTATACCAAATGTGAAAAGAAGAAGCCCCATTTCCTCCACCAACCTCCTTCAGCACCCCATCCCAACACAGAAAGCAAAAATGGTATCCGCTGTATCAACACGAAATTCATAGGCCAAAGTGAAACAGAAGTCACTGGTGATACTGACGGCAGTAAAATGACATATAATTGGCAAACTGAAGTTAAAAACAACATCCATAAATAAAGGTATGCAGTCCTGGAAAAAAGTTGCAATGTGGATGTCCTGAGGACATAAAAATGTCACAAACGGAATGCACGCCAAAAAAAAAGATGTCCCTCCCTAAACACATTAAAGGGAAAGACTGTCACACACACGACACAGAGACAGGAAAAGATGTCCTGGTGGGGTAGAGAGAAGAGCACACTCCTGGAGCATATGGTGATAAAAGATGAGATACTTGAATACAAAGGAGGGGGAATGACTGACCCACACATCATAAAAGATGACACACTTGAGACGCTGTGAGGGAAAAGGTGGCTTCTCAGAGAAGTTAGGAGGTAAAATATGGAACGTTTTACTATTACAGAGACAGCTGTTGCCTTGTGAATTGCTCTTCTGAGCCAACTCGCCCTGCTTCTTTTTTTCCCCCTTTCATGTGGGCGGGTGGGGCAAAGAAATTATAAGGAAGCCTCCTGAGATCTTCCAATCTCACCAGTATTCCCCTTGTTTCTACTGAATGCATTTAATAATTCATAAAAATGTGTTTTCTGAATTTGTTAAGAATAGCAGTATAATTTTGATTCCAAAAGGCAAAACACAAAGGCAAAAATATGAAAGTCTCCAAGCGAGTTCGGGAATACACAAACAAAGGAATTTTCCAAGAAGCGGTAATCGCAAACCCTTGCCATCTTGGGTTTCAGATATCATTGAGCTGTCTCCTTCTTCATTCATTTTATGCATGTAATGTTCACTTCAAGTAAAATTCATCTTTTCTAACTCATTTCTTAGAAGGGATCTGAGCTAAGATTTACTGTGAAGGAGGGGGAAAAAGTCAGTAAAATACCACACTAAATTCGGTTCCAAGGTACCTTTAAACTTTCAAAAATCCTTATTTTTGAAATTATTATTTTCAAAATTATTATTGAAAAATTATTTGAATTATTTAGGCATTATTTTTTCAATGATAATTTGGGCATTATTATTGAAAAGATAACGCCCAAATTATTTTCAAAAACAATTTTATTAATCTTAGTAATAAATAAGTATGTGTCTGATAAAATGTTTCAACAGAAATTTTAAATAAATCAAACTTCTCTCAAAGACTGGAAAGAAGTGGTAACTGATCTCCTGAGCTTCTGAAGATCCTATATCCACAAGATCACACAGATTTTGGAAGTATGGTGCTGATCTGATGCTCAGCACCTGAGTAAGAAGGGCTTACCCCTGTTTAGGCCTCTCATGGCTCATGGCTCATTTCAGGCAAATTAACTAAACTTTTAGTATCTCAGATTCTTCTTCTGCAATGTAAGGATAGTAACAGTGCAGACATTCCAGGGATTTCTTAAGGATTAAATAAATGTAGAAAGTATTTTGAGTAACACTTGGTGCCTCATAATTGATGACACTATTACTACCACATGATCTATCATTAAAAACACCCTTAGCTACTGCCTAGATATACCACAATCCTGAACAAATAGTACATTTAGTCTTTAAAAATCTCAAAATGTCAAGATATCATGAGGTTGTTGTTTTTTTTTCCCATTAAATGAGCAAGGATTAAACAACACTGAAAATACTTAGCCTTGTTAAATGAATGGTATTCATTCCATTAGTATTCATTCCATTAGCTTCACCCTTTTGCTAGTATATGGTGCTAACATTTTCCGGCATTTCTCATACTGCTAATACACAGCTAAATTGGAACAACCTCTTTAGGTCTTAATGGATTATTTTACTACAACTTCATTGAGAGGAACTGAAGAAAATGCACTGAAATGAAAACAATGGTTATCGCTATGTTGCATGCACTGTGTAAACATTATTTTGCATATACCAAAATGACTAGGTTATGATACTAATGCAAATACTTAAGAGCATAGGTAGGAATTTATAGATATTATTAGAGACCTAAAATCCTATGATGATTTACAGTAAGGAGAGTTGCCTTCAATTGGCAGTAATCGCATCAAGTTCAGGTGATCACAATTACACAAGCTAGAGTGTCAGAGAATGAACATAGGAAGACATCAATAGCATGAGACAATGTTGAGAAAGAGGACAGGACTGGGCACAATGAGGACACAAGCCACCCAGCTGAGTTACAAAGTGATAAAAATGAACATCCTTTGTGACATACAAGTTACAATTGGAAAATCACATTCATGAAATCAAGTTACAATGGGTCAGTTGTAAAAAAAAAATAAGAAATAGTTTCAGGCCAACTTGTGTTTAATTTATTTTTTAAAAAAATAAGCCCTTAAAATTATAACATTTCAAATAAAAGAAATGCCCATTTTTGGAACAGAGTAGATGTATCTCCCAGAGACACCACTAAGCACATGATACCTTCACAGGTGCACCTGCCTGTTAGCTAATCTATTATTACCTTTCCCATAGATGTGAGTTTACAGTCCCCAGTGAGGCATTAGAAACCTGATGGACAGATTAAAATGTATTTCAATGGTGTATTGCCACTGCACATTTTGTACTCATTCATTCAATAATTTATGCCAGGTGGATCATGTCCAAAAGGAAAGCCACATCTCCAGCATTGGGAGTATGTGTTGTATGTCATGGAGGATGGAACATCATTGATATTTTCATTTAATTTTTTTCAAATTTTTCCCCTTAAATCAAAAATAATTCCAATATTTTATTTCCGTCTCCCAAACAACACTAGAAAGAAGCATGGCCTGTTCCTACTTGTCAACATCTCTTCTGAAGTCGATGAAACTATTTAAAATGGCTAATTAGTATTCATTCCATTAGCTAGTCCTTTTGCTAGTACACGATGCTAACATTTTCTGACATGTATCACATTAGTACATTCCTTATGTTCTCTAGGGTTTTTAATTCCTTTATGGTCTCAAGCTTTTTAAATTTTTCTCTTCTATTTTCAACCACTATATTCTCTGAGTCTCTCAAAGAAGCTGATCTAGGAAAGATTCCTGCTGAGATTTTTTTTTTAGCTTATTAAAAGTATGCGATTTTTTTCATTGTAAAAGTATTTCTATGTAAAAAGGATTTCGAACCATAAGAGCTGGTTAGATGCCTGTCCTTGGGAATGGGAGTCTCTGTTCCATAATGATAATAATGTGAGACTTTACTGAATGCTTCTTATGAGCCAGGCCTTTTCCTTTTTTAAAAATATTTTTAGTCATAGATGGACATAATAGCTTTATTCTATTTATTTTTATGTGGTCCTGAGGATCGAACCCAGTGCCTCACACATGCCAGGCAAACACTCTACTGCTGAGCCACAACCCTAACCCCCAGGCCTTTCCCTTAATACCAAATATATATTAACACAATCACACACCACAACAATTTAAGCTACACAATTTAGAAGGCAGGTACTATTTTGACTTCTACATTGTACATATGAGAAAGTCAATTAAAAAAATGGAATAACTTCCAAAAATAACAGCTGTTCAGGAAAGGAGCTGGGCTTGCAAACCAGTCAGCTGCAGCTCCTCATCACTCCCCATTAGACCACCCTGCCTCCCACCCGCCATAGCCCTAGTGGTGGCACACACTGCCCAGCATACAGGATACAGTCCATGGATGCTCATTGACTTGATTCAATTTAATTATAAAGTGCTAAGATAAGTATAGGGGTCAGAGAACAAAAACGGAAATTGTAAATGTTTAACTGTCATTTTGAGTGGCAGCAAACATGATTACAAGTGTTATATCGAGGCCTTATCTATGGTGTTCTTGGGGGCATCTGCTCATTTCATCATTTTCTACCCATAACCAAGCACCTTAGGAGTACAGATATAAACGTTAGGAGATTCTTACTTCAACAATTATGTGCAATCAACCATATGTTTTATGTTTATGAAATTTTAAAAATATAGAAAATAATAGAATAAATGTCCATGCTTTCAACATCCCACATTGACATGTTTTCTTCATTTTTCTTTCTTGGTAAAATAAATAAAACAATGAAGATAGTGTAGAAGTGTCCTTTAGAGAACACAATTCTTTTTCCTTGGCATGATCTAGTTTTCTTTGATCTAAGATGCTGGTTTACTGCCAAGAGTGAATCCATTTCCAGCCAAAGATGAATCTCTCCTTTTAGTTCAGCCCTCTCCCCAAGTAACATCTAGAAAAAGACATGGTGTCGCTAAAACTATTGCAACTGTCTTACTAAGGTCAGCTCGAAAAGCTGAATTGTCTTTAAACTTTGGTTTATAATGGTTTCAATTTTTCCCATTACCCATGAAGATAACTTAATAATAATCTATTTTCAACCTAACGAATACTCCATCTGCCATATTACTGTACACCAATATCTCTCAAGTCACATTGTTGATGACCTTGAAATTTTCCTTTTTCTCAAAAAATATTTTAGACTTCAAGATAGTTTCCAGAGAAATTTTCCACAAAAGTCCAAGAACCAGTAAGTGTTCTTTAAGCCTTATATCAGTCATCAAAATCCTTTAGTCTTATAAGCTGAATTGGCACATCAGTGGGAGCTGAGCTGCTTCTTTTTGCCCTCTGCTATTTTCTATTTTTTTGAAAAAGTGCTTCAAGTATATAAGCTTTGAGCTATTTCCCTCATCCCCATTTTTACTTTCAAAAGAATGTCCTAAGTATCCTAATCTCACCTTATCTTCCTCAATTAGCTTCTAAACACTTTCTCCTTTCTGTAAGTGTCTAATGACTCTCCACTTACAAGAACAGTACCCTTCCTCCTTGGTAATGTGTGTGGAGGTGCTGGTTCCTGTAGCATAGTAGGGTCAAAGTAGCTGCTTCCAAATTCTTTGCCTAGCTGGTTTGTTCATGGGCAAATATCAATGAGTATAATATTATAAAACATTGCATACGTATTTGTTTTCTATTTCATAGTAAAACTATCTCTTAATTAGTGGCATCATTCTCCAGCCTGTGTATAAATCATCCTCACTATTTATATCACATTAATTGCAGATTTGTATATGCAAGCAACACCATAATTTAAAGCTATGAGTGTAAATAAATAATATCTGTGATAACTATTTTGTAGTAGTGAATACTACTCCTATATGTAAAACATTATTATTTACATCACATTATGCAAACATACATACATATACATCAAGAGTAGGAATTATGGGTGAAAGACATTCAAATAACCAATTCCTTAACAAGAGTATGTCCTCAGAGCTTGAGAAGATGAAAGGGATTAAACAGTCACAATATAACAGATATGAAACACGGATATTCCTAAGGTATGTGGATATACACACTATTGAAGAATAACTCACACTTCTACAGTCACCTTCTGCTCACCAAAGTGCATTTTTTGGTGAAGGAGCCTTTTGTCCTGGCCTCCTTGGAGACAAAAGCCTAGCTCAGGCACATTTTGACATGAGAGGCTCCAAGCCAAGTTTTTGCACATGTTTTCACTGGAAGTCAGACAATGTCATTCATCTCTGCCCTCTGACTTAGTTTTCTGAAAGTTACTTTTTTGTGTTACTTTTTCTAATACCCAAAATTGCAGTCCTGCCATTCTAGAATAGTGTACAGCACCACCAGTTGCATGATTGTAGCTGGTTGTCTTGAACACATGCTGGGAGAAGAGTAATTTGTACATTCAATGATGAAATCTGCTCCCAAATTCCCCTGCCCCTAGAACAGGGTACACAACTGAGGGACCCTGTCTTACCATCAACACGTATCCCTCAGTGTCACACCGCTGTGCTTCTGAGCGTTAACTTCCTCCACATCAGTTGGAACTCACATCCCTGGCACTTCTCCCACTGATGCTGCTGACACACTTCTTTTGCTCTCTTGAGAGTTTGAAATTCTCTTCTAACCTCATCACGGAACCCATGAGGAATTAAATCTTTGTTGGAAGAAAAGGCCTTGTTGCTGGGTCACTGACTTGTAGGACACTATTACAAACGATGGCGAAACTTTTCCTGCAGCTCTCTGAGGTTGGTATCTTCCCACATGAGAGAACATGACGGTCATGGGGAGATTCCTCTGGTTCTCCTACACCCAGAGTCAAAATGCTTCTGCAGAGTCTCTTATGCTCTGGGCTTTGCAAGAGTCTCCTCTTCAAAGGATTGTTTCTCTTCCAAGGCTAAGAATCTACCCTTAAAATCTTTGGTCACCTTCACAGAAGGCTAAGAATGAACTGTTCACTGAGGACTTCTCTGCCCTTGAGGTGGACAGCCTGTTCACCCCCTAGTGCTTCTACCACATATGCATTCCATTCCACAGGTCTGGATTCTACTCACATGTATTACATTCTTAGAGACCATATCTTACGGTAGTGGTAAGTTGAACCATATTTTTCACTCAGTTATGTTTCCTAATGGATGAACTTCACGGGCCTTGATCTGTCTTTCAGCTCAACAGTCCTTTCTAATTTATCCCCACCTTTCTCATACTGAAATCTCTGCACTAAGTTTAGTGGCCCATACAAAACATCTTTAGAGTGCTATGAAAGAAACTCACTATATGAAACTACAATAAATGATCATTGTCAGGTTTTGGTAGGCTTTTCTCCTATTCTTCTGGGGATAAACGATTCATTTTATGTACTCTTTAATGTCAGGCTACAGACTTTGTCCCTATAAGACCATGTTCTATTTCTTTTTACTTCATTTAAAATTTTTTGTTATTTTGCCACCTTTTAAAATTGACTGTGCCATTCGCTAGTTTTATCCATGATTCTATGCCTTTAAAATATCATTGAATGAAAAGAACATTAAATAATAGGAACTATAATCTTCATGAAAAAGTAGAATAGACCAATTAGGTAATGACCCACTTTAAATAGTATTACACTGATTAATTTGCAAGAACTGCTTACTTACCTTATATTGCTATTTCTAATTTATATATTGAATCTGACATTAAAAAAACAAGAAGCATATGCCATGATGTCTCGTCAAGTATTCTGTCAAGCAAACCAAATAATGTTCCCACTAATTGGCATATTTTGCTTACATGCTGAATATTCCTTGGAGGGCAAGAAAAGGAAAAGAAGAAGGAAAAAAAGGAGATGTGAACATAAAAGAGTGTGGATTTTTCTAAAAGAACAGCTCAGTTCTCTGAGTTTATTTTCCTCAGAATATCAGCTGGTTTCAGGATGTCACTTGTTATCACAATTTGGATGACTTGAGTTGTTGCCAAAGCCCCAGGATTTTGTAACACCAAAGGGACTAGAATGCCTTGCCTACCTCCCTGTGCCTGTGAGTGCCATCTGGGAAGAGCCCGGAAGGGTGCTACGTATGTCTGAGTCCAGAACCTGAATTAATTCTACCCAAAAATAGAAAGAGAGAGTAGGAAGATGTATAAATCAAGGCCCAGAGAAAAACACCTTGAGTCAGCCCCCCCTGAGATGTGGAATCTTGATCCAGTTCATGCTGCCTGTGTAGCAGAATCAACACTCAGAGCCTTGTAGGAATTTGCTTATGTTTTTATAAGGACTTGAATTTTACTAAAATGCTTTAATATTTTAAAACTGGGAATGTAGTCCATTAGTTGCCAAAAAATGAAAGAAAAATTTATGTGAAGGAAACCAGACATGAAATTAAGGCATCTATACATCTATAGCTAGCTGATTCTTGACAAAGACATAAATACACACACACACACACACACACACACACACACACACATATAAACATTCTGGAAAAAGGAATCTTCAATAAATGGTTCTGGGAAACTGGATATCCATAGTCAGAAGAACAAAACTAGGTCTCTATTCTCACCATATACAAAAATCAATCAAAATGGATCAGAGATCTAAATATAAGACCTTAAACTATGAAACTACTAAAATAAAACAGAGGGGAAATACTTCAAGACATCAGGATAGGCAATGGTCTTGTGGCTAAAACTCCAAAAGCACAGGCAATCGGGATGATTTCAGATGAAGAATCTTTGGCACAGCGAAGGAAACAGAGTGAAGTGAAAACCTACAGAATGGAAGAAAATGTTTGCAAACTAGTTATTCAGTAAGGGATTAGTATTCAGAATACATAAGTAACTCAAAAAACCTCAATAATAAAAGAGAAGCAATCCAATTTAAAAAGGGATAAAGTATCTAAAGAGTCATTTCTCAGAAGAAATACAAATAGCAAACAAGAATATGAAAAAATTCAAATCAAAGCCACAAAGAGATATAATCTCTGTGTTAATCAGCCTTTGGTCACTGTAATCAAAATACCTGACAAGAATGATTTAGAGAGGGAAAAGTTTATCTTCATTCATAGTTTCAGAGGTTCAGTCCATCGTCAGTCAACTCCATTGCCCTGGACACAAGATGAGGCTGAACATCATGGCAGACAAGTGAAAAACTAAAAATAGATCTGCCATATGATCCAGCTATCCAACTTCTGGGTATATATCTAAAGGCAATGAAATCAGCATACCACAAAGATACCTACACTTCCTGGGTTATTGTAACACTATTCACAATATCCAAGATACCGAATCAAGCAAGGTGTTCACCTGCAGATGAGAAAAAAAAATGTGATGTTATGTCAATCCACATATATGTATGATAGATAGATAAATATTATTCAACCACAAAAAAATGAAATCCTATCATTTATGGAAAAATAAACTAACATAATGCTATGTGAAAACAGACACAGAAAGACAGAACTCCGCATTTCTCATTCATATGTGGAGGCTAAAAAGGTTTATCTCAAATAGTGGAATTAGTGATGACTACAGGTTAGAAAGGGTAGAGAGAAGCAGCAAAAAGAAAATTTCTATTATTCTACAGCCCAGTGTGGTGACTGCATCTACAGCAACTTAGTGAATATTTTATGAAGAACTACAATAGAGGACTTTGAAATCTCCAAACACAAAGAAATGCTAAGGATATAGAAATACTGACAATCCTGGTTTGATTATTACACATTACATACATGTGTCGAATTGTCACACATACCCCATAAATATGCACAATTTATGGGTCAATTTAAATTTTTTTAAAAAAGTAAATTTAAAGGATATTTTTTAAAGTTTGCTTCAAGAATATTTTAGACTATAGTAATAGATTAAGATGATCTGTGAGTTGCTGTGAAGGAAGTAGATACATACACAGGATTTTATTTCCCAGAGTTCAAGTGTGTTTCTGTTTAGCAAGAAAAATGAGCTGTAGCAATTGTTCCTTTTGCTAGCTAATGTTCAATGCCTAAAAATGAAGTTATTTCATTATTTCCAGCTAGCACATAATCCTAAAACCTTTGTTTCCTTTATATGTCACCTAAAACTCATCATAAATGAAATGGCCTCATTTATTTTACATGTTAGCAAATTTAAAAAAAAAAAATATCACTCTAACAGTTTAACTGCCTCTGAGCCTCTAAAGTGTTTCTGCAGCTAGGAAGAGCCTGGTGTGCTCCTTCTTCATTGACTCTAAAGTCTGCGTCCAAATCCCCTGCTCTATTAGCATTGGCAGCTATAGTCTTTTGTGTAAATCAGATTGAGAAAGGGACCCAAATATGAATAATCAAAATTATGACAGTTTTATCAGGCTGGACTGTCTCAGTTAGGGTATGGTCTCTGAGGCCATGCCTACAAAACTGGGCCATCCTGTAAAAAGGCTTCTTCCCTTTAAAGACACAGCATGTAGTATATAAAATTTGATTTTGTGTTTTCATTATTTTTAGGTATGCTTTTTACTCACTGGAGTATATGCATTTTGAAGACCATATTGAAAGGGTCTGGAATAAAAAATATAATGAATAGTTGCTGCATAAATAAATAAAAGAATAAAATTTTAAAGAATATTTATTGTTCAAGTGTAAAAGATACTACATATTTTATTTAATAAAAACAAAGCAAATAAATAATTTTTTAAAAAAAACAGAATATTTGTTCTAGTCACAATTCATATGACAAATTGTAAAGAAGGTAAACTTTTATGCCATTTATTCTCTTTAAACTAGAATCTCCAGCTCTTTCCTGTTGAACTTAATATTATATTCCCCCACCTACCTAAATTCTCTAAAGTCACCCAGCCTCCAATTCACACTTCTCCCCAAAACTCTCATTTTCAAGAATCAACTCTTCCTTGAAACTTAGAAAACTAAAGCAATCACTTTAGAATTTGCACACAGGAAATTGGTGTCAGAAAGCCTGTTTCCGTGGAACTGAAAAAGAAAAGTTGGTGATGTGACTAGTAGAAAGAAAACAAGGGGCTTCAGTGACTCCCCCAGAAGTAGTTGGGGTCCTTTATAACAAGAAGAAAACAAGAGTCTCCTCCCGGCCCTCTCCCAGAGACAGTGAGGAGAGTAAGGAAGACAAACATTCTCTCCATTCAAACACACCCTCTTTGTCATGTTATTTTTTCCATTTAAAATGCACAACGTTGCATTCTACTCTGATTATATTTGGACAACACTTTCCAACTATATGAGTGCATACAAACTGATGTCCTGGACATTGTAATTTCTTAGCAATGAATATGTAGGAAATGATTTTCTTCCCTCTAGAATCAACAGTTCAGAGGTCCACCTTTCCTTGTGCACAAAGGCTCAGTTTATTCTAAGGAATACAAATAGAGTTTATGCTGATTTTTCCCTACAGATGCATCTGGTAGAAAGTACCAGTGACTCCGCTGTGAGTGAATACCCCTTCAAATTCTTGGTAGAGTGAGGGTCAAAATAGAATCCATTTAGAAAAATGTTGCCTGGCACGGCAACTATGATTACAGAAAGGGTAAAACTGGAGATTGTGAAGTTTCCTCTGCCAAAATGCAATGTTTTATTCTTTTCTGTAAATGTAAAGCAATGAGTATAAACTCTGCATAATCTGTTAAGAACATAAGTAAAGGGGTCAGAAGATAATTAAATTCCAGATCTTCCTTTACCGGCTTCAGACTGGGAGCTGTTTCTTCATCCATAATATGGGGGTGATAATGGCACTTTGCAAGTTATTTTTCTGAAGAGAAAGCAGAAAAATCAACAAAACTATCACTCCTACCCTAACTGTGAGAACAAGCTGGTTACACTACAACATTGTGGGTTTTAGAAACCATTCAAGAGCTGTCAGTGCAAAGAAATGGAAATGCACCAAAGTCCAGAAAGTGACGAGCCTTTTCTCAGAGAGAAGGACCTGAGGTACTTTCATACCAGGGAGGGTGGCAAAACAAGACCACCATAGACAGTCTAGGTTCTAACAATGCTATTCAAACAGGCCTCCATTTAAATAGTCCCAAGGACCCCAGCCTCAAAGCAAGTCTACTCGCCTGCCCTATCTACCCTCCAGGCCTTTACCAAACATACTGGCAAGTGAAAGTGAGCCTGAGGCTAAGAGGACAGCAGGAGGGTGAAAGAGATCTCCCATTGTGGCATGGGGACTTCCTTGAGTTCAGGGCTTAACGCTGCCAGTAAAATCTGCCAATGATACTATGGATAAGTAAAACCATAGGTGAATCGCCCTCATGAACGTAGAAATAAACCCTTTCAGAAAATCAGCAAATTAAATCTAAGAACATGTGAAAAGCATGAATTCCACATGGAGCACATCTCAAGAATGCAGAAGTTATTTTAACACAGGAAAACAGGAAAGCAGGTCATGATATTAACAGAAGAAGGAGATAGGTCACATGAAGATCACAAGATCACATGCATTAAAAGATCACATCAATAAGGGTGGCCACTCAAAAAATGTTTCTAATGTACCAGAAAAATAAAATAGAATGAAAGGGTACTGATTTAATCTGGTAAAAGGCACCTAGATAAAACTTATAAATGATATTACTAGTAGAACATTAGAATAAAATTTTCCCAAGATGAGGAAAAGACAAAGATATTTGCCCTTACTATTTCTATTTAGTATTATACTGGAGATCTTAGCAGTAAAAAGAAAAACAAATATAAGGCAATAGGATTGCAAAAAATAAAACTCTCTTCATTCAAACATAACATAATGGAAAATTCTGTGGGATTAGAATTTATCAGATAAATCTCTAAGAATGAATATATGAATTTAGCAAGGTCACATAATAGGAGATCAATATACAGAGATAACATATTTCTGTATATTAGCCACAAGTAGAAAATAAAATGTAAGATATATATAGATAGATAGATAGATAGATAGATAGATATAGATATAGATATATAGATATAGATAGATATATAATTTATAATAACATTTTAAAAACTGCTACCCTGAAAAGTAGGAAGTAAAATTGAGATATTGAGATTAAATTAAGACATTAAAAGACAGTCAGTGGGGCTGGGTTGGTGGCTCAGTGGTAGAGCACCTGCCTAGCACATGTGAGGCACTGGGTTCAATTCTCAGCAACCACATATAAATAAATAAAATAAAGGTCCATTGACAATTAAAAAATATTTTTTAAAAAAAGACAGTGCTCATGTCTGAGGAAGCCATTTCTGTCATTCTTTTCCAAAATTGTCCATAGATTTAACACAATCCTAATCAAAATATGGACATGAATCTTTGTAGAAACTGACAAGCTGATTTATTTTTTAAAATGAGGTAAACAATCACTAGATCCTGAAAATTTGCTCAACAACATTTATCACCAGGGAAACGAAAATCAAACCTTCAAGGGGAGACGATTTCATGACCTATAGAAGGGCTACAATTAAATAGACTAACAAATTTGATGAGGATGTAGAGCAAACAGGATTCCCACATGTTGCTGCTGGTGAAAATGGAAAATGAAAAAATGTCATTTTCTTATTTGGGTAAATAAACCTATGATCCAGAGAGTCTAACCCTAAGCATTTATTGGAAAAGTAAAAATAGATATCCACAAAAAAATCTTGGCACAAGAAAATTTTAAAATGTCTTATTCAGAATAATCAAAAGTAGAAACAATCCAAATGATAATCATAGCAGACTGGATAATAAATTATGGTACATTAATAGAATATTGCTCATTCACTCACTTAAAAGGAATGAGCCACTGACACACAACATGGAAAAATGCCAACAAATATGATATTGATTTGATCCCTGCATACAGTATGTGTGTGTTGAAATATTGCAATGAATCCCCTGCATATGTATGAATAATACATGTTACTCAAAAATTTTAAATTAAGAAGAAACTTGGTATTGAATGAAAGAAGCTTGGCACCTCAGAACCTGAAATACATGGTTATAATTACATGAAATCCAAGAACACCTACATTAATAGAAATTTAAAACAGGGCTGTGAGCAGACTGCCAAGGAGTGTCCTTGCAGTCACAGGACAACTTCCCCAGAGAATGGACACATTCTATGTAACAGTATTTTAGATGATGATTACCTGGGTTTTATGTGATTGTCAAAACACTTCAAACAAAATGTGTAAAGTTATTATATATCATGATACCCCAATTTAAATATAAGTATACAATATACGTAAAACAAAATGGTACATTTTTTAACAACTTTAAATTGCCATAGAAAGTTTATACAAAATCCTTTACATAGTCTTAGAGACATGTAAACACAATTTATTTTGTCTTTAAGTCACAGCTTAACACACTGGCTGCCAAAACTAATAACCAAAGTATTGCATTATGATGTCACCTTAGAAATGGTGCCTTATCCCTGGAAGTAAGCTAGTATATGTAACAAAAACAAAGAAACCATAACCAGCCCCCTAAAGCAGTGACCACCTACATGCACCTGCAGGAGTCACTGGGTCTCTGGTGCAAAGGACATTGTTACCCCAGCACTGTGCATTTTAGAGTAAGTGAAAGTGTTCTGAAAATTCCCAAATGCTAGAAAAACGTCAGGAATTATTAAGACTGGAGCCAAGAAACGTGTGATCTATAAAAGGAGGGTACTTGGGCTTCTCTTCATTGAGTTCCAGTTCTAAGAGTATTGACCAAGCAGTAGTTAAAGCATTGCCTTGTAAAGATACAACTGAACTTGCAATCCAACCTGATGTAGTTTATTTGGGAACAGACATCTTCAATTTGTTCCCAGAATCAGTGCAAAGCAAGCTTAAGAAAGGAACGGAGGCTCCCAGTAGGCTTTGTGAGTATCCAGGGAAATTCAATCTCAACCAGAGAGACAAGCTGGAGGAATAAACAGGCCCAGCAGGATCTCTGATTGTTCAGGATGCAGCCTCTCCACCGAGGGCAATTGAAGAAATTGCATTTTTCTGTGAATTTTCCCCTTTTCATTTTTATCCCAGTCTTCTGCCTCAGGGAGTACTAGCACCCTGCCACGTTCAGCTTTTATACTTCAGACCACTTATGACCTGCCCAAAGATATACAAATTAAATTCCCTCACTTTATTTTAATAAATCCCCAAAGAAGACCTTTTAGATTTTCATTTACGAAAATTTATATGAAGGTTTTATGCAACTATCATTTGATATAACACTATTCGGAAATACATAAAACTGTGATGACTTCTTTGAATGATACTAAGAAAAAGTTCTGGAGACATCTCTGCACTCTCTAATGTAGGTCTCCACACAGCATAATTTGGCCAAAAATAATCCTGTAGAAGAATTTCTGGAAGATAAGTTAGAGCAATGTTTTACTCTTAAATCATCCTGTGCACCAGCAAGGACTATACATGCATGAGATGCTGGGACAGGTCTGTAGACAAAGAACTTTGGCTAATTTGAACATGCAACCCTTCCCCCCCCCATAAAACACTCATTAATATCACACTTGGGGAAATGCTAAATTAGCATTTCACATAGATCTGGATTTCTGCTACTTCATGCAACTCTGTGAATAATGATCCTGAAGCTTCTATCTAAAGAAGAAACTTGGAAGTGGGGCTCAAAAGCCCATCACAAATCTCACTATTCATTTTTCAGAAACAACTAATTTATCATTTTATTCTAACTTCCCTGAAATTTATTTCCAAGGCATAAAGGGAAAACAAATAAAAGACCAAGAATAGATACGGAAGCAGAAACAGCAATAGCACTAATTTGGAAGTCAGAGGTATTTTGGCTTTGGTGAGTTAAATATCATCAACAATGAAGTGAAGGTTATGTTAGAGACAGAAATGGCTTCCTGCATCTGAACACTCATCAGCCTTGGAGACAAGAAATATGGGTTTTCTCTGAGTTTTGTGTGACCTTGAGCATGAAATGTTACCTTTTCTTCCTCCCAGATTTCCAAGTGCAAAACAGTGAATATTATCTGCCCTAGCAATCTAGGTCTGCAGTGAGGATAATATCTAAGGGAAAGCATGTATTTAAATGTGCTTTGAAATATGCAAAACACTGTCAAATGTGAAGCATGATTAAGGTATAAATTTCAAAAGCAAAGTAGCTGGGCACCTTGTAGAGAGGGTCAGAGACCAGGAATGACTGGCAATTTTCCCAGTCAGTACGTAATTGCTGCTCAGTTTATAACATGGGCTTTCTTTTAACCCTTTGGAAGGGTGGCAGAGATGACTGCTTTGGAGCCTGCCAAAGCGGCCAGCAACTGAGAAGTGCACTGTTTCAGTTGTTTCGGGTTTAAAACAATCAAAGAAATGTCCCAGACCTCCCAGAATTACCAAGGTATTCTATGGGAAGAAATTCAAGTTACTCACAAAGAAGATCAAAGAATATTAATTGTTAATAGAGTCAAAGCTTTCATTAGGGAACCTCATTGTTCATGTGTGTCAACTTGAAAATACTCTGAAATGTTCAATTAATGCATGTCATTTTTCTGTATATGTGTAACTTGCCTACCAGCTCTTTGGGTGTCTCAAATCTTTTAATATAATGATAAAAACTTTTTTGCTAATTTTGAAACTCAAATTACTCATAATCATCCTAAACAGACTGAGCAATGGGGAGCTGACATTATTTATTCCCATCCTTCCTTACTCAAATTCCCTTATTTGTCTGAATAATCTGCTGTTTGTCTTGCTCCAATAGTCTTTTGGTCTTTTCACATCATACCCTGTGAGCCTCAAGGGGAAGTTCATGTGCAATAGATAATGAAATTTATCTACTGCATGGCTGCTTTAGTTTGGATCCAAGTTGCCCTCCAAAAATTCATATGCTAAAGGATTGGTCTCCAGCTCACAGTGCTATTGGGAGGTGGTGGAACCTTTAGGAGGTGGGGCCTAATGGGAGGAAGTTAGGTCATTGGAAACATGCCCCTAAACAGGATATTGGAACTACAGTTCTTTCCCCTGTCATTCTTTTCCAATTTCCATCCATCATGAGGTGAGCAGCCTCCTCTCCCTCACAATCCTGGCATGATATGCTATGTTAACACAGGCTCAAAGTAACCAAGCCAAACAACTCAGAAACCATAAGCTAAAATAAACCTTTCCTCCATAGAAGTTAATTTTCTAAGGTAAATTGTCACAGTAACAGAAAGCTGACTAATATAATGGCAGATAAATTCAAATGTTAAATGTTTCCATTCTAAGTTCAGAAAGTTCCCTGAAAATATCTACATCCTTAGAAAATTCTCATTAGTTATTTCTCCTCTCTAACCCACAATGAAACCTTTTTCTTTTCATTCTACTTTCTTTCTCAAGGCTACCCGAGAAATGAAACAAATAATTCATATTTTAACATTAATGGGAATTAAAATCCACTATAATTTAAAATAAATAGAGCCTACAGGTAGTAAAAATAATCAGTTTAAGTATTAACTTGAATTTTCCCTCCAAGGAAGAGTAATGATGGGATGGGAACCCTAAAGGAACACACTTCTACTTCTGCGTTATGAAACTTGTGGGCAAGCTAAGAGGATGAAACTATCAGTAACTCAAATCTGGGAATAAATAACTTTTGTTAGTAAGAAAATCTTTATATGTGGGCAGTACATTGAAAGTTTGGTGTGAGTTTGATGAACTAAAGGCCTAAATTTCCTTGTGTAGTAATGTAGGAAAGATGTTCTATTTTGTAAAGTTGAGTGGTAGATACACAGGTTCTTTTTATTTTTTTATTCATGTATGTATAAACATTTATGCATGGATGTATGTGGCATCTGGTATAGTTTAGTTCATCAAACACTCATTTAAAAGTAAGCCAAGACAGTTTTCCCAAACATAATAAAATCTGAAAGCAAAAAAAAAAGAACATCATGTTAATAAATCCTGCATGGTTCCATTTTTTTTTAATTGTAAATATTGCTCAGCATAGAGAAAGGAAAATGGCAGCTGAAGGTAATTTACTGGATTGAGTCTCTTGCTTATTTATGCAGAGTAAGCTGTTCAGAAAAGGCTTGGTGTGCTGGTGGACTCAGCCAGCCTGCATTAAGCAGGGGAAAAACACCTGGGTTACTAAAACAGACTCTGAAATGAGGAGTGTGACCAAAGAAGCACGTCTAGGAAATTTTTGAAGCAGGATGATAGAATTTTCAAATTGAGAGGGATTACCAAACTCAAATTCTTGAGGTATAAGTAAGAAAATGGAAGACTGACTGGTTAAAGAACTTGGCCCATGGTGTTTGCATTCTGACTGGAGGCCTGAGGTGGAAGCTTCCAGCCACTGAAGGGACAAGAAGGACCGGCCCTGTTACCTAGCAGGGCTCTGGGATGAAGTGCAAAAGCACCTAAAGCACTGGATGGAGAGAGTCCTTACTCTCTGCCCGAGAGCAGGTTGTGTTGTTGATCTACCTGTCCTCTCTGGCTTTTTTCCCTTTCTATTTTAGGAATCAAGTCACTAGTAACACCTGTTTCAGAGCTCAAGCCAGGGAATCACGTTTCTCTGGTCAACAGTGACATCTGGTGGACACTTAAATAATTTCTGCGTTTGCTTGGAATTGAAAGTTCCGGGACTAAAAATGGGAATGTGTGGTAGACTAGAGAGATTTGGTCCTTAGCATGAAGTGGGATAGCAGGAAAACAGAGGGTACCAAAGAAGCCTCAGGGCTGGAGGTATAGCTCGGTGGTAAAGTGCTCACCTGGCAACACCAGAACCTGGGTTCAATTCCAGCACTGGCAGGAGAAGCAATCCAAGAAGTGTCTGTAAAGGTAGGGAGAACTGTTATTTATCTGTATATTGTCAATAGGGAATTGAACCCCGGGGCCCTATACCACTGAGACATAACCCCAGCACTTTTTATTTTGAGACAGGCTCTGGTTAAATTGCCCAGGTTGGCCTTGAACTTGGAATCCTCTGGCTCAGTCTCCAGAATAGCTGGCAGGCTTGTTACACAGTGTATGGCTTTTAAAAAGCTACTAAAATGGCTAGAAACTACCAAGGGAAATCATTATTTTATAGACTATTTTATAATAATCTATTTTATCCATGAATGTCATCTCCTTGATTGCTCATTAATTTCTAAGAAAGAATGTTTAATTTATGGAATAAATGAAAACGTGTACTTCCTTTTCCTTTCATCTTTATCTAATTTTCAGGTTTAAACCATCTAAATATTGTGATAATAAGGAAGACAGATAAAAATGTGAAAAAGTGATCCGAATTAAAGAGGAAAGGAATTTTCCAGGCAGGAAAGTTCTTGGGAACTTCGAAGGAAGTTGGAGTCAAGTTCATCAGGTCCCCAGAAGGAGGCGCTCCACACAATTGCACCTTCCAGAGGCAACTCAGCGAGTGGCTATTTTCAGGGATGAGCAGATGAAATCTAGTATTTCTAATTGAAATTGTATTGAGATAATTGTAGGTTAATAAGTAGTCATAAGAAATATTTTCTCCATTGTCAGAGAAATTCATGGCAGAATGATGGTATAACCAGAATATTGATGTTGATAAAACCCATCCATCTTATTCAGAAGTCTAAATTTTAGTTATACTCATGTGTGTGTGTGTGTGTGTGTGTGTGTGTGTGTGTTAGTTTTATACAGCTTTAACACCTGTAAATTTTCTGCATCCTCCACCACAGTCAGATTCTAAGTTCAATCACACATAAGCATCTTTCATGAAGTCACAAAGCTTTTCAGGGATTCTTTAATGATAGCAGTTAAGGCTTGAGCAGACTATAGCTGCACTCATAGGAGTTCATGAACCCAGATATCTGCAAAGGTCTGGGAAGCTGTACCGAGAAGACAATGACCTAACCTATCTCAGTGGATGTCTGTTAGGTACAGGACAGGCTGAATAAGTTGTTTACAGGGCATGCCAAACAAAGTTAGCTGCAGGATGACCTGGCCACTCAAACCCTCTGTCTGGTTCTTTATCACCTGTTTGCTTCAAGCCCAAACGCCCAAGCCCACCGCTCAAGGCCGAACACTTAACCCCCCTTGTGCCAACAAGGCAGCTTGCAGACCCAGAGACCTCATTAGATTTGGGCTATAAAAACTCCCTCCTGCCAGGCCCCTCTCTCTCTCTTGCTCTCTCTCTTGCCCTCCTTCTTGCTCTCTCTTGCTCTCTCTCTCTCTCTTTCTCTTTCTTTCTTTTCTCCTCTGTTGCACTGCTGCAATAAAGATCTCTTGGTCACTCCAAGTGTTGTGGTCACTTTTCTTTCAATGTCAACATAGTGTGATACAAAACAAGAGAGCCCAGCTTCCCACCTCTCCACTAACATAGTACAACAAAAACTATGATGGTTAATTTTATGTCTCAACTTGGCTAGTCCAAATTATCCAGATATTTGGTCAAACATTATTTTTGATGTTTCCATCATGGAATATTTTAGATGAGATTAAAATTTAATCCCTGGACTTTGAATAAAACAAATTCTAAACCATCATGTTGGTGAGCCATATGTAGTCAGTTGAAGGCCTTACTGAGATCCCCCAAAGACAGGAAATTCTACCAACAGATTAACTTTGTACTCAACCAATAACGTTTCCCTATGTCGCCAACCTGTCAGTTTTCTCTACAGATATTCTATTCATCAGTCCTCATGATTTTATGAGCAAGTTGCTAAAAATCATACCCCACCATTTAAGTGTGTCTGTACATTATATATATATATATATATATAAACATCTTATTCATCTTATTCATCATATTGCTTCTGCTTCTTTGGAGAACACATAAACCTCCAGAGATCAGACACAATTGAGGAGGTAAAGTGCATATACATGTTAGGGAACTAGATGAATTGATAATAAGAATCTGTTACTCCTGGAGAAATGAAAGTGCTAATTGGAAATTAAGTTGTTGTACACAAAAAGAAATTATTTTTGTTCATCTAAGTATATCTGCTGAAATCCTATCAGCTGCCGTGGTAAGGAAGAGAGGTCACAGGGGAAACGTGCTTTTATGCTGAGATGTCTGAATCCAGGGCAGAACAGTCAAGTGCTTGTAATTTTTGCTCTTCTTTTAGAGCACCGATTTGCCAGACTCATCAGCAGCATTGTTTTCCTAACCTGCCTTTAAATGTCATTTCTCATTGAAGGAAATGTACAATGCAAAACCAATGTGTGGGTTTCTAATACTTGAATCAAAAATTGTGTCTTTAAATGCATGTCAGAGTAAGTGCAATACACCTTTTTGCTTTTTTTTTAAAAAAAAAAGTTATTGTCCTAAGACCACTTAACACAAGATCTATCCTCTTAAACTTTAAGTGTACAATAGAGTGTCATTGCCTATGGGCACGATGCTGAAGGCACGTCTCTAGAATTTATTCATTCTGCTTAACAAAATCTTCAGTCCTCCTGAGTGGTGACAGTTTATGTCCCTCCCCAGTCCTTGGCAACCACCATCCCCACTTTGATTCTAGGATTTCAACTATCCTGAATACCTCATAGAAGTGGAGTAATGCAGCCTTTGTCCTTCTGTGATTATTCTACCTACATTGTGTTCTTAAAATTCATCCATGTGGTCTCATACTGCAGAATTTTCTTCTTTTTTAAGGCTGAATAGCATGCCTTGGTGTTTACATACCAGACTACTTTCTTTATCTATTCCTCTGTCAATAGACCTTTAGGTTGGATCCACACCTTGGCCATTATGAAAAATGCTGCAATAAACACAGAAGTAGCTACATCACTTTCAGATTCTGATTTCAATTCTTTGGGGTAAAATCCAACACCTGTGATTGCTGGATCAGAGTTTTACAGCTTTTATTTTGTTTTCCACAGTGGCTGCACCATGTTGAATCCCCACCAATAGTGCTCAAGGGTCTCTTCTCACCACATCCTCATCAATGCTTGTTGTCTCTTGGTTTGGGGATAATAGTCATCTTAAAGGGTGTAAGTGATGTCTCATTGCACCTCTCTGATGATGAGTGGCATAGAACTCCTCTTCCTATACCTGTTGGCCACAGTCTATCTTTGCAGAAATGCCCCCAAGAGAGATTGTCATGTTGATAGACTACACCTGTTGACTAAATTCAAGTCGTTAATTCATCTTTTAATTGGATTATTAAGTGTTTTTTCTGTTGAAGCTCCTTATATGTCTTGGAAATCAATCCCCTTTCAAATATGTGGTTTGCAAATATTTCTCCCACTTTTTAGATTACTTTTTTCCACTCCATTGTTTGTTTTTGGTGCAGAAAGTTCTTTATTGTGATGTAGACCACTTGTCTATTTTCATCTGAACATATGTACCTTTAGAATCTACCATTATCAGATATAGAAGGGAAGGCCTTCTTTTTTATTTAGAGAGAGAAACTAGTTATGAGGAATAGATTATTACTTTGCTGTGAAAATTCTTATTTTGGAAGTTACTTTATCTTACCCAAATCCCTCTATACCCATGTGAGTATAAATAACTGATAACAATTTGTAATTCCCCTTCTCTGCTTTATTTTTAAACAGTATGATTTAAAAAAAATTATCTTTCCATTATTTAGTTCAATTTGTTACTGGGGTCTTCTCTAATTTTTCACACAACTTAAGTGATTTTTAAAATCTATTTTAAAATATCCTTTCACTGACAATTCAGATTTTTAGTCAAATGTATGTTAAATATATGTAGGTCTTATACTTATCAGAGAAGAGCTTGTATTAGCTTTTAAAATGGATAAAAAAAAATCTATACCAGCAAGGACAGCCCCCAAGAGAGATTGTCATGCTGATAGACTACACCTGTTGACTGCATCTATCTAGCAGTAAACTGAATGAATAGATTGGGCCTGTGAAATGTTTCATCAGTGAGTTTTCTACAGAAACAGGTCAATAGCAATACCAGAGCACTTCTGACAGTAACAAACTGAACTAAGAGTGTTTGAAAAGGGTCTCAGGGATCTCTCTGCCAGGATAACATAATAGATCTTAACATTTCAGAAATATTGGATAGGATCCTTTTTGAAATAGTTTACCGGAGAAAACATGGGGCATTTTTCTTTTTATCTCCTGAGAAAAATAACATGATATCATATGATGATATGATGATCTCATTACATCATGTGGTTTCTCAATGAAGATATCATATCATCATTGAATAATAATAAAATGTTTGTTTTAGTCAGCTTTTTTGCCACTTCAACTAAAAGACCCAAACAGCACAACTGTAGAGGAGGAAAAGTTTATTTGGGGCTCACAGTTTTAGAGGTCTCAGTCCATAGACGGAAGGCTTCATTCCTCAGGGCTCAAGATGAGGCAGGACATCATGGCGGAAGAGTGTGGCGAAGGAAAGCAGCTCACATGATAATCAGAAAGCAGAGAGGGAGGTGGGGAGGTGAAGAGGCGGGAGAGGGGGAGAGGGGCAGGGGGAGAGGGACTCCACTGGCCAGATACGTATATCCCATAGCCATGCCCCCAGTGTCCCGCTTCCTTCAGCCACACCCCACCTGCCTCCAGTTTTCAATTAATCCCATCAGGGATTGATTCACTGATTAGTTTAAGGCTCTCACAACCTAATCATTTCCCCTCTAAACCTTCTTGCATTGTCTCACCCAAGAGCTTTGGGAGGACACCTCACATGGAAACCATAACAATGTTGAAACCATTTTCATATGCTTTATAATTTATACCCATCCATTCTGATAGCCCAAAGTCTTTAAAGTGTGTTCCTCAATTTATAAAATGAGAATGACCTCATATGTGTTTTCTCGTATGCAGAAGCTAGAGAAAAATGGAAAACAAAGGTTGGGGTAGATCTCATGAAAATCAAAGGGGGATCATCAGAGGAAAGGGACCAAGGATTGGGAGGCAGGGTGGGAAGGGGGAATTGCTCACCAAATTATATTGCTATAGCATGTGCATGTAAGAATACGTAACAACAAATCCCACCAACATGTACAACTATAACGCGCCAATAAAACATTGTGGAAAAAATTGCAATAAAAATTAGAACATAAAACAGAGAATGGCCTCAGCTAAAATATAAACCAAAACATTCACCTCTATCCATATCTGTAAAAATATTACTTTACTTTTGACATTCATATGAAATAATAATAATATGACATTCATATGAAATAATAGGCAGAACAGAAGATTCTGGATTTCTTTGAAGTTTTCCTGGTTGTATTGTTTTGGGTTTTCAGACAGCTACTCTGGCCTCATTTGTGTACAATTTCCTTGACATCTAGAGCATAGGAACTTCATCATTCACTCTGCCGCAGACACCAGCAAATCCCTGTTGCATCCCATCCTGCAAGGTCTAAAGAGTTCCCATCAGGACTCCCCCATGCAGAGTGGCCTGGATGGTCAGACCTGCAGCTGGAATGTGATTCGTAGACACTTTCCTCTCAACAATGCAAACTGTCTTTTCTTCATGCTCAAAGTAACAGTGATGACAAAATCACCCAGTCACAAATATTGCCCTCCTGTAGGTTGCTGGAAAATGTGCATTAGTGAAGACACCACTTCAGCAGTGGTATTTGCACTCTAATCATGTCTGGAGCATCCTTAACTTTTTCCTCCCATTGGCAATACACCCATATGATTATTCTGGGTTTTTCATTTGTTTGTTTGTTTTTCCTATCATTGTTAATTGAAACCAAACAAGAAATTGCCAAAGGTCAGGTCTCTACGGTGCTTTGCTGAGCTCTTTAATGGCAACTATTTTAGCTGAATAAACGTTCAGCAAAAGCCTTAAAAAATCACTGCTATTAAACACTCATTCAAATTACTAGTCAAGAATTACCTTCATCTACAGAATAATAATAAAGTGAAGAAACGCAAGCTTTAATTGTAAACTCTTTCAAAAGGTAGCTGACATTCTCAGAGACCAGCACAAAAATGGGTCTGCCTTTTCAGAAAGACTACAACCTTCAGATCTATTTCTCCAAAGACCTTCTTGAGCCATTTCATAAAAGGAAAAAAGAATTGGTTTGACACAACATTTAGAAAGTCTCATGACCATATTCAAGTCTCCTTCCCATAATATGTCCTCCATCACTCCAAGCAAGCCTGGGAGGCTAACATGGACTGGAAGTGCCCTCCCATCTCCAACATCATGCGGAGGAGGCTTTGAAAGTGTACAAGAAGCCACAGGGCATGACTTTGTCTAGTTGTTTGTTTCCCTGGCACTTAGAACTGACCACACTTTGAGAAGGAACACACCATGTTGAAGATGACAGGATCCCTGCAGGAGGGGGCTACAGGACAAGAGCATCTCTAACCTGACCACTGAGTTCAGGTCTTGGGATGTTTGTTCAGACACTGAGTTCTCATTCTGAAAGTCCACTAGTAGCACCAGATCAAATTAGTAAAGTGAACTTCAGAAACATCAAATTGCTCACTTTGAATGAACTTGCTGAGATTTTCTTGATGCACATATAAACTTGAAATGGAATCTATATCTCCAGTACATATTGTGGTATCATTTGCCAGTGGAAACAACTATTAAGTATGCTTTGTAGATGCAAAATGGTGACTTGGAGATGGACACAATGAAATCAGAAATTAAGCAATTTAAATTAATTTACCTCATTACATGGCAATTGCCATTTAAGGAACTGAGAAGGACACAAAGAAATATGACTACTTTCAGAAGATGGAAATTCTTGAGGAAATGGACAGGGAATTCCAAAATGGGCAAATTGAATATAGTTTTACAATGCTACTGAGGAGGTAGAATAAGGATATTCAAGGCAATTGTTATATCGGAAAAAGAAATAATATAGCTGGGGCTGGGGATGTGGCTCAAGCAGTAGCGCGCTCGCCTGGCATATGTGCGGCCCGGGTTCGATCCTCAGCACCACATACAAACAAAGATGTTGTGTCCGCCGAGAACTAAAATAAATAAATATTTTTAAAAAAAAAAAAAAGAAATAATATAGGAAACAACAAGAGAGTCATGAGTGTGGGGGAAATTTTCAGGAAGGATTCAACTTGAAAGTATCATTTCCTGCCAAAAAGCATAACCTTATATAAAGTTTCTCAGTAGACTTATGGACATCTACAGTATATTTTATGAAAGAGAATCTTGGAAGATAATGAGCCTTATTTAACATTTTTATTGTCAACAAAGATATGTAACTAATTTTCCAGTCGGAATTTGAGACCCAGATTATACTTTATCATTTTGCTTATTTCTTTTTCTTTACATTTTAATCTTTAAAACCTCCAATTTATTTCCTGCTTTCAGCCCTTTCATTTTACTCTAGAGACAGAATTCTTTTATTATAGAAAAGTCCCTAGAATCTCTGGGGACAAAAAAGCAAAGCTCTGTCCTTTAGTAAGCCCTTAAGAGTATGCATGGGAAATATAGCCAGCATGATCAACTTAGCTCCCTGGAGGATTTGAGGGCTTGCAGAGTCTTGCACTTACCTGACCCCCTTACCTGGATATGGCTGTGAGACCAGTTCATCCTTAACACAAGGAACCAGGCCAGTACCCAGGGCAATCCTGGACTCAGCTTTTATAGGCAACAGTTTTGCTAGAACAACTGAGTCCTGCTTCCACAAAGAATAAAGCCCCAAGGAAGACCATTCTTGCACCAGAGTAAGCAAACTTGTTGAGCTCTTGGAAATTTGGAGTAGGAAGACTTCTAGTATTAAAAGCTCATGGTAATTGAAAAATGCATTATAATTTTAATAATTAAGGAAATAAGAAGGTGTTCTGTACTTCGAGCTGGGCAAAGGGAACCTTCTGGTGATGTTTTAACGTGTATCAGAATTGACCACAAACAAATTGGAACATGAAATAAGGATAGAAAAGATCACATATATGATGTTGGCTACAAGGGTCTGCCTTCTAAGTGTGTGTGCACATGTGTGTTTCCTTAATCCTCACAACAGTACTAGGAATAGAGAACAGAAGAGAAAGTGATGACTACTTGTCTTTCCCAGGTGACTGACACTGCCCCTGATAGTTGGATGACAAAAAGCCAAAAGGAAAACCTGGGAGTCGAAGGAGGAGGGACACCTGCCCAGAAACGGGTTGCCTCAGAATTCAGTGATTCACGCCCTCCGGTGACCAGAGCCAAGGCATCATCTTCAGTGAGGAAGACAGCACTGTGCTCTGCTGAGAGCCGGTGGCCCCAAATTCACGCTTCCTTTTCTCACTCAGCGGTGCAATTTAAGATGACAGGTTTATTCAAAGTTCGGTCTTTGTCATGTCTAGGGTTTTGTTTAACTGAGAAGGATAAATAATCGGATGTTGACAGAAATGAACAATGCTCCCTTCAAAAATCTAATCTTTCTGGGCTTTGTTAAGGAAACATTGGGGGGAATTGATGACCACAAAGATTTATATTTATTAATCGAAGAGGACTTTTTTCCCCCTAGCTCTGGAATGATAATAGTTATTTGAGTTATGGCTGAATAATGGAGACTATTGAATCAGGGAGTCCCCTTATGGTTAATACTCATTAATCATTTTTATAATTAAAAATATATTTCTCAACTCAGCCTATCTTTCATATTTAAAGAATATCTATCAGAATAAAACTTTTCATGTATGCAATATGGAAAAGTCATTTTCAGAGAATGATTGAGAAAAGGGAAAGTCCAATCAACCAAACATCACCACGTACATCATATAAGAATAGAAATATGCATGCTTTTCTTTCATATTAAACATAATGATCGCTATGGTTTGGATCTGAATGTCCCCCAAAGGCTCATGTGTTAAAGACTTGTCCCCAGTCTCTGCACTTTCGGGTAGTGGTGGAACATTTAGAGATGGAGTCTAGTACATGGAAGTTAGGTCATCAGGGGCATGCCCCGTAGGGGAGAGCCTGGGACCCTGCCCCTTCTGGTCTCTCTTTTTAATTTATAGCCACTGAAAGCTCAATGTGCCTCCTTCACTGTATGTTCTACCATGATACACTGTGCTGCCACAGGCCCAAAATAACAGGACCAAGCAACCATGGATTCGAGCCTCTGCCACTGAAAACCAAAATAAACCTTTCTTCCTTATAAGTTGTTTATCTCAGTTATTTTGCCACATGAACAGAAAACTGACTGACCATGAAAACCCATTTGTAAACTTAAAATGGATTTATTTCTATTTACCTAAATGTTATGTGCTCATAGAAAAAAAATCAAATAAAAATTACTATAAAATAAAAATAGCCCTACAGTTCATCTCCCAGAGATAACCAAGCTTAGCAAGTGTCTACCTTCATATACATCCCCAGGCATATACTCAGAAAGAGATCTTTCTCACACAAAGACTCACAAAATTTATATTCTATTATTGATAATATGGAAATAATGAAAGACTGCCCAAGTGAGACCAAACAAGGGCTATTTATTTAGAATTTACTATAGCAAGTGATTCAGACACTATTACTTGCTTTTGGCAAAAACTCAAAGGCATGCAGAGGAGTGAAAAAGCTTTGTAGTAGAAACGAAAAAAGTTTTAGGTATGCTCTGATTGGAGGCTGTGGGCATGGAGAAATTGGAGGAGATCTAACTAAACGCAGGGACATAATGTTACTGGTTAGCAAAATGTATTTCACTGTCTCTAACTATAGTGTAGACCTGAAGAGGATGTGGGGTGTCTTCTCAGACCATTTGCTTATAGGTTGTAATGAGAAGTCCAAATATGGTAGCCTGGCCATTGTCCACTAGTATACCCACTACCCATGATTTAGATATTGCTTGGATCTTCTTCCCTTTGTTAGTAGGTCCAACTAATATTACCTATAACAATATTATGAATGCCCCAAGTTATTTCATTCTATAAATCTGCTTTGCTCTCATGCCTGTCTCATAGATGTCTTATTACATAGTATGAAGGCCCCTTTTAATATCACTTGGAACATTTTAAATTGCATTTTAGCAATGATGGAATGAACTTCCTTGGAGATAGCTTATCCACTTATATTTTTTAAATGAGTAGAATTTTACATTTAAGTATGTTTGCACATATTGAAATGTGATACAGATTGGTAAAATTTTCTTCAGTCAAAAAACTTAACTCCTTATAAGTTAATGGAAAGAACATATATTATTAACATAGTAATTTTAAAATTCACTAATCCTACAGATGAGATTTTTTAAATTTATTTATGAGAGTAAATACCTTCTCATTTATTTATTAGTCATTTGTATTTTTTTTCTAAATTGCCAACTTGTGTCTTTTGCCCATACTTTATGGGCTCAATCTATTCTTCCTATGATGTATGAGTTATTTATGTTTTATGTTGAAAATCTTTTGTAAGTTATTTCTTGATTTTTGAATGGCATTGTGCTTTATTTTTGGTATGTGAAGGGCTTACCTCTTAGGGTATTTGCAAAGTTACCAGGCTTTTACACCTACATACTCAGTGTTAAGGCTGACATATGTACCTTTTATGTTTTTATGTTGTGATTAAAAAATAAATTCCTAAAATTTTTTTCCAAATTACTCCATAAGAGCTAATCAATTTTTTTTTAATTTCATGTGAATAAATTTCTCAATACTCTGGCAGTACACTATCACCTACCCACACCACTATATGTTCTTCTGTACATTCAACTTCTGGCACTTTCTCAGTTTAATTTATAACATTTAACTTAAAAATAGTAGGCCAGGTGAGAACTACTCCCTCGGGCTTTCCTCCCTACTCTGGCTGAGAACTTAATTAGCTATTTGACTTTAAAAGGCAATTGGATAGCCCTAGGTTGATGAACTGAATGGCCAGTACCAGTGGTCCCTCCTCTCGTGGGAAGGTCCCCTTGCAGAGTTTTTGAGTTCCCTTACTTTCTATTCACAGTGGACTGACTCTTCAATATGTCTCTCTCCAACATCTCTCCAACTCCCAAGAAGTGCTTCAATATCTCTCCAACTCCCCAGAAGTGCTTCATCTGTTCTCAATGTCGGCTGTAAATGGGAATTATCTATGAAGTATTATTACTTCATTCCCTTACAATAAATTCTGATTTGATTGGTCTTAGGTGAAGTTCCAGCATTAGTATTTTTAACCAGTTCTCCACATGGTTCAAAGATGCGTCCAGAATTAAGAATTGTTTCTTATGTTAACTCATTTTCCATTACCTCTAATCAATAGGTCATATATATTATAATTATTATATTTTATCTTCCACAATAGATGTGTGAATTATAAAATGATTCCAGCATAAGTTTTCTTGCTAATTCTACTCTTTAAAAGTCTATTATCTTTTGAGCAATCTTAAGTTTAAAATAAGAATAAATTACTATGAATAAACAGCTAGTCTTTCATCAATAGTCATGTCAGATAATTGAACCTGATTAACCCAATATTCACAGTCTCATAGATTCAGAAAGATTCATAGCAATTGTATCTAAAAAAGATTCTAGAGGTTACCTAATTATAATTTCTAATTTATTAAAATGAATGCATATGTATATAACTTTTTCAGACCTAATCAAATATTAATCTCAATGCTGTCTCACCAATAAGTGTTAGATTTAGTGCTATAACATCAATGTGTACTTTTATTTTATAGTTTACATGATAACATCAAAGTGTAGTTAGCAAATGAAGTATAAAAAATTTTCCAAAATTTGGCACTAAAACACACACACACACACACACAATTTATAATCTCACACAGTTTCTTTGAGTCATTAATTTGAGAGTTACTATAGCTAGTAGCTTCTGTTTCTCCACAGATTCTTAGATTGCAATAAGATGTGGATCAGGTTGCAGTCTTCTGAAGGCTTGACTGAGGCTGAAGGATCTACTTCCAAAATGGATTATGGCAAGGCTACTCTCAGAAAGTCTCGGTTCCTTCCTATGAGAATACCTTTTGAGGACTGTTTAAATGTTCTTATGTCTTGGCATCTTGCTTAGTCCACAGAGCTCATGGTCTAAGAGAACCAAATCAGAGGTTCAATCTGTTTTATAAAACAGCTTTGGAAGCCACGCTCCTCCTTATTTGCAATATCTTATTACTTACTTTCCCTCTCTGTAGGAGGGAAATACACAAGTACATGAATACCAAACATCAAAAATCTACTGGGGTCATCTTGGAGGCTGCTTACCTTGAGTAACTTGGCACTTCATCTCTCAACTTTAGCTCATAATAAACCATACATATTAGGTCTTTGGCAGTCCTTTATAATTTAGTTAAGTGTCCAATAACAGGACAATTTGTATCTTATTACCACCTGACATTTCCTGTTATGATTTGACAATGTGTCATTTAGTATCAAGTTGAGAAAATAGAGCTTTAAAAACTGCTTCAATAATAGGTGATACTTTGACAAAGTGTGAATTGATCTCATTTGACATTTTGGCATTTATTTTTAAAACGCATGCTTTTTTGTGTTTGATCTCAGAATTCTAAGTAGGGAAATTTTATTTTTTCTGTTTTAAAAGCAATAAAAGAGGTTTGCCTCCTCTACAAAGATATATAATCTGTTCTACTGTGGTGAGCCACTTCTGCCGTTTCTGCAGACTATGGTCGCCATTACAAGATGGCGCTGGCTCCGCTGTGGTCTGTGACAAACAACTCCTTATTTGGAAGAGCTGGCACATGATTTTTCACCACCCTATGAGAAAGCTCCACGTGGCAGCTTTGCACTGGGGCTTGAGATGCTTTATTAAGGCTGGGAGGGGCATCCGAGGGGTAGAAGAAGAAATATCAAGGGCCTGAATAAACTGCTGAAGGAAGAATCCTGTGTCGTGTTTTCCCTTGCTGGCGAGGGGTCGCGGCATTCTACCTGTAATTTTTTCTCAATTTATAATCATATACTTTCTGCACTGGTACACAACCTACATCCTAGAGCTAAATCAGTTCTCATATATGATCATCATGAACAAGTGGACCAAGATGTGTATTAGCAGATTAGCAGTGGGGTTTTGTTTTGTTTTGTAATCTTAAAGAGACCGTAGAGATTCAAGATGGTAGATCTGAGGAAGGGGGCATTTCCAGTTGCTCTGTGGATCAGGATTCAAGCTGCAGAAGCACTACTTCTCAGAGAAGTGAGTGAAAGTGAAATTGAAATTCATTATCAGAAACTCATAGAGACTTGGAAATGCAGGTGCACTAAACAAAGAACAAGAAGGAATAGATTGGAGCCATGCTGGTTGCTGCAGCAGCAAAAATGGCACTGGATTACCACAGAGAGGAGGGGAAACACAAACAGAAAGAAACACAATGAACAAATTTGGCATGGAAAAGCCTGGAGAGCAGAAAAGCAGCCTGAACCTAGCTGATCCAGCAGCTGCACCACTTTTTCAAACAGTGGTCTGTGTGTCTCAATCATCAAGTGGAGATGATTCCTGAGGCAGGAAGCTACCCTGAGGAGGTCAGGCGGGCAGTTTGCTGCTGTGGAAGCCCAAGAGATCCTAGCAAATATTACCATACCATCACAGAAAGCGTGTGGCTTAGTATGTACTTAAGAGAATGTGAAAGAGACACAGAGAAGATTGTACCCAGCGGATTCAAGTTAGAGTACAGCAGGGAGTGTGATTGCTTTCCCTTTGAGTCTGGTGCCAGAAGACCAGCTGCAAAAGGTTGGAAGACTGTAACAGGGATGTGTGATTACACTTGGGGACTGAGCCTGGGAAGGCTGAGTTCATGGGCAGTAGAGTGTGAGAAGCCTACAGAGGGTTGGTTCTCCTGCCCTGTGGGTAGCAATCTCCTAAGGTTTCTGAGATTCAGACTCCAAGCAGAAATCAGCATCTGCACAGTCCTAAGGGTGTGTGAATCTAATCTCTCCAGAGCAGATACCACCCAGTGAAGTCCCAAAGGCCTGGTTAGAGCAAAGCCCCAGCCACCAGAACTCCCCACTGAGAATTCAGCAGTGCATCAATCTGGTGTATATGAAGAAAACTCCAATCCACAGTGCTTTCTATCCTGTCCTACTTTATAATGGTGAGAAGGGAGGCTGAAAACTATTTCAAGCAACTTCAGTTGTACACCACCCCAGTTGGTAGTTTGGTGAGGAAAGAAAGAAAGAGAAAGAAAGAAAGAAAGAAAGAAAGAAAGAAAGAAAGGAAGGAAGGAAGGAAGGAAGGAAGGAAGGAAGGAAGGAAGGAAAGAAGGAAGAAAGAAAGAAAGAAAGAAAGAAAGAAAGAGTTAACAGTCCCTAGTCTTTGATCTCTCTGACAGGCACCTAGTCTAAGAAGAAACAAAAAGAAGGATAGGTAGGCATAGGCAATGATCATCCAGTAGCACGTTTATATCAACACCAGACAAAGACACATCAAGGAAAGAAAACTACAGATCAGTACCTTGATGAACTTAGATGTAAAAATTCTTAATAAAATATTAGCAAATCATATTCAACAACATATTAAGAAGATTGTACATCATGACCAAGTTCAGTTTTATTCCATGATTGTAAGGATGGTTTAACATATGCAAATCAATAAGTGTAATTCATCATATGAATAGAATTAAGGACAAAAAAAAACCCACATCATTATCTCAATAGATGCAGAGAAAGCCTTCAGCAAAATTCAGCAACTTTTCATAAGAACACTGAAGAAACTAGGGATAAAAGGGACTTACCTCAACATCACAAAGGGCATATATGAGAAACCTTAAGCCAACATTAAAAGGAACAGGGAAAAACTAAAGTCATTTTCTTTTAAAATCTGGAAAAAGACAAGGATAACATTCTCACTGCTCCTATTCAATATAGTACTAGAAATTCTACCCAGAGCAATTAGGCAAGAGAAGAGAATAAAAAGGATAAATGGGAAAATAAAAAGTAAAATTATCAATGTTTGTAGATGATATGACCCCCATACTTAGCAGATTCAAAAAACACCACCAAAGGATGGCTAGAGCTAGTAAACAAATTCAGCAAAATAGTAGGGTACAAAATTAATATACAAAAATCAATAGCTTTTCTATACACCAATAATGAATCTTCTCAGAAAATCAGGAAAAAATCCCATTTACAATAGCCTCAAAAAATAAAATACCTAGGAATAAATCTAACCAGGGAGGTGAAAAAATTATACAATGAAAACTATAGAACACCAAAAAAAGAAATTTAAGAAGACACAGGAGATGGAAAAACCTCCCATGTTCATGGATAGACAGAATTAATATTGTTAAAATGGCTGTATCACTAAAAGCAATATACAGACTTTATGTAGTCACCATCAAAATATTAATGACATTCCTCACAGAACTAGAAAAAAACAGTCCTAACATTCATTTGGAAGAACAAAAGGCCCAGAATGGCCAAGGTAAATTCCAAGCCATGAAAGCAATGCTGGAGGCTTCACAATACCTAATTATAACTTATACTACAGAGCTATAGTAACAAAAGCTGCATGGCACTGGCATAACAACAGACATACAGATCAATGGTACAGAATAGAAGACACAGGGACAAATCCACACAGTTACAATCATCTGATCCTTGACAAAGGTGTCAAAAACATATATTGGAGAAAAGACAGCCTTTTCAACAAATGGTGCTGGACAAATTGGCCATCCACGTGTAGAAAAATAAGACTAGATCCTTATCTCTCACTCTGCACAAAAGTCAAGAATGATTTTGGAGCAGACATGGTGGCTCATGCCACACACAATGCAGTTTTATTCCGTCATAAAGAATGAAATTATGTCATTTGCAGGAAAATGGATGGAACTTGAGAATATTATGTTAAGCAAAATAAGACAAACTCAGAAAGTCAAGGGTCATATGTTTTCTCTTGTATGTGGAAACTAGAGAGGAAAAAGGAAAAGATGGGGAAGGGGGATTCTCATAAAAACCAAAGGGAGATCAACAGAGTTGAGAATAGGGACGTAGGGGAGGGAGGAAAGGTGGGAAAGGGAAATACTGGGGAATGATACTGGTCAAATTATATTGTTATATCATGTGCACAAGGAACAGCAAATGCCACCATTGTGTATAATTATAACGTGCCAATTAAAAATGTGGAAAAAATTTTAAATAGCCAAAAAATAAAATTATGTAAAAATTTCTAAATTTTTGATGAAAAATTATTTCAGTGTTTACAGAATTTCATTTTTAGATTTCAATAAAAAAGTAAAACTGAACATATCTTTAAATAATGGAGTTTCAATGAAGTTTAAACATTATTTTAAATTGAATGATTAATTTATTTCTATCCTCTACCATTAAAAATATTAGCTGTGCCTGAAAAATTAAGTAAGGAGTTATACTATGTGAATGCCTTATTGCTTATGTAATCATTAATAATCTGTTGAAACAGGACATTAACAGCTATTCTTGCAATTATTTTTTAAGGTGTATTAAGCCTTTCAAGTAATTGTTAGCTAATAGCAACAGACAGTTCTGTTATTACTAAAAGTAAGCCAAAAGCAAGGAGTCTCCAGTCCTTGAGCTAAAATCTACCTTATGATAAGTTTAATATGATTTATGAAGCAAATACCTGAAGGCAACGTTTTCATATGATACTAAAATGAAATACAGTTTTACATGGCTTTAGCGGCAAAATCCTAAAAGACTCCAGGGTAGGTATGTCATAAGAAGAAAAAGTGGTGCAGGTGTGTCTATCTGTGAGCTGTGTCTTAATGTATTTTTACTCAGATTGCTGAATCTCTTTCAAACTTAGTATGTCTCCATATAATACCTTTGGTCATCCATTAATTAATAGCCTTCCTTATTCCAGAAAGTGCCTAAAGTAGATGAGTCCTTCTGTGTTCATAGGATGTCTTCAATAAATGACAGGGGTGGGGAAGTATTATATCATATGCATCACTGATAGGAAAGCCCTATTCCTTTGTCTACATTTCTTCATGTCAGTGTGTCCTTCTGAGTTACACAATTTATTTTTAGTTGTCATTAACCTTATACCTCATCTCATCCCAAAGAGAACTTGAGGCAAATGCATTATCCTATATAACCTATATTTCCATAGAACCCATGTGCCTCCACCTCTACAGCATCTCTGTCTTTATCTTTTTCTTTTTCCTGCCTCATCTCAGTACACCAATAACTCTATATCTAACCACCAGTTCTTTTTATTTTCTTCATTAAAAACTTTGTCTCATTATTCATCACAGATGAGTTTCTACATAGTCTTACCATCAATTCTGCCATCTGTTTCCAAAAATGTGACTATCCTTTTAGTGACTGCAGGGTACTTTAGCACCCCCACTGAGTCTCAAATATATCACAACTAAGCTTTCCAGAAGTAGGCTTCTTAAACTTCAGATCACAGCCTCTGTCCCCAAGCTATTTGAAGATCTATTGCTGAAGTCACAAAATAAGTCTATTCCTAAAGCAAACCTGTCAAAGGCAGTGGTGGTTTATGAGTCCTACCCATGCATACTGCCATTTAATGAGTGCAGGAAAAAAAATGGGCAATCATCACAGATGCTGGCTGGCTTTCCTTTGCTGTGCTTAAGACTGATACCTACAGTTAGTGCTAACTGAGATGGCAACTGAATCCAGGAATTGAGCATCACCTGTAAGGTCTTATTCAATCTTCAAATCCAAGTATCCTATAAATACTGAAATATGAACCAAATTTTCTAATAAAACATTTACAAGAAAAGGAACTTAGGTAAGACAATCAAGTTGCTCAAAACTTTCTTCTACGTGCTATGCAAATAAGATTTTTTTTAAGTTAGGAGGTAAAGAGTGGTTAATAATATTAAAGGTATCTTGAGCTTCATTCAATCTCTCACTTCTTCTGAATTACATCTTTTTATGGGTAACATTTTGTAGCCGACTAAATACTTAGGAACTTCTTTCATAGAAAAGAGGATTCTAAATCTCCACTTCTTTACTTTGATTTGGATTTAGTGACAAGTTTAACCAATAAAATGCAGTGGATATTAACAGATCTTATTTTTTGAAGCTAATATATATATATATATATATATATATATATATAGCCTTTCAGTTTCCTCATGGTTGTTTTGGAACATTGTCCTTGAAAGCCCTGAGCCACCATGTAAAAAGTTGGACTACTCTGAGATTGCTGTGCTAAAGATGCCACCAGATTAAGGTGTTCTGGAAAACCATTCCTCTGGAGCCCTGCTTTCCAGCCTCCCACCAAGGTATCAGATGTGCAAATTGAGCCATATTGTGCTCTCCAGTCTAGCTCATCTGCCAATTGATTATTCATGAGCGATCTCCATGGATTGATGCTTTTGGAAGAGAGGACAGATAGATTTTTAACTCCATGGCATGTACTTTATACTGATGATGTTTTCAACACCAAGTCCTATGAAAGAACTTGGGATATTTAAGAGCTACTTATCCATCCCTCTAGTACTGCACCCATCCTTGTTGCCTTGTCCCTATATGTTAACTAAGCTCTTTAATTCATCAAATTAAAATTCTATATTTCCAAAGCATTTTCCACAAAATAATTTATTGTTCTTAGTTTCATAAATAACATTCAGTAAATGTTTGTTTATTGATTGATTGAAGCTCTAACACATGTGTCTCTTTCAATAAATCCTTATTTCCCCATATCTGTGCTTTAGAAGCAGAGGACTACAACACAAGGATTGTTGTAGTGCTTGAGAGCAGGGGATCCTGTCATATTTCACTACTGGAGTTCATTCCTTATTAGTAAAATGTTTAATAGTTTCAAGAACAGAATTCCTTAGAGGTTGTTTTTCAAACAGGTATACGTATGTGTTTTATTTTAATTTTTCCCCCTTCTTCTTCCTTTTTTTTTTTTGATACCAGGGGTTGAATCCAGGGGTGCTTAACAACCAAGCCACATCCCTTTTTTATTTTGAGACAGGGTCTGGCTAAGTTGCTTAAAGCCTTGCTAAATTGCTGAGGCTGGCTTTGAACTTGCAATCCTCCTGCTTCAGCCTCCCAGTTAGCTAGGATTACAACTGTGTGCCACTAGGCCTGGCTTTATTTTTTTCCTTCTTGATCTTCATGTAGATCTAGGAACCCTTTTACATAAGCTTCTTTCAGTATTTTTGAGATTCGTCCACACTGTCAATTAATATGGAATGTGAATATTTTATTGTGAGAAAAAGGAAAAAAAAAAAAAAACCTTCCTTCCCATGACCTTAGATTCCCAGCCCAAACTCATGAGCACTTCTAGGGGCACCATTCACATTTCTTAATTCACGAGGTTGTGCTCCAGAGTCACATGTACATAGATAGTTAATGCTGCCCCCTCGAATTGTGCAAACCAGAACTTTCTTCTAGAATACTCTCTTCCTGTTTTCTCTACCTCTCCCTACCCTCTTCTACTTGTTCCTCCTCATAACCTTGTGCTATAAGTTAATAACTCTCAACTTGTGCTCAGAAAAACTATTTTTGTTCTCAGTTTTGGCAGATCCTGACCTTTTGGGAAAAGATTGGGATAGTTTTTCTTATCAGAAGCACTGACAGGAAAAGCTGAGTGAGTATTCTGAGATATCAAGTTACCAGTGTAAAACATTCAGCCAGCATCTATCTAGAGGGCAGTGAGGGTGGGGGAATTGTAGGGCTGCTTGCTTTTCAAAGTACCTTAGCAAAAATTGGAGTTCAGCAATCTAAAACTTCCTTTTATCCTCTCTGAAGCTTGCCCCCAACTAGAAATATTTATTCAAAAGGTCAAACGTGTGGAGACGTTTTTCCAGAGCAAAAGAAACCATGGAGCCCACACTTCCTGTTTTGTTAGTATTATCCAAATGTCATCAGAACTAATGTCATTCAATTTACCTGCTTTTCTGTCTCTGATTTGGGGTAGGCAAGAAAGATAAATCATCAAGGAGCCTTGTTATTGCTCAGATAATATACTAAAAGAATTCACCTAGCCACTACTGAAGTGTGGCTCTATATAATGAACCTTAATCCCAGATACCAAAATGAAATTCCAGGAGCAACTAGATTTGTTTCATAGCTGATAAACTCCCACTAACGGCAACTAGCTGGTAGTTGGAGGGTCTCAAAGTCCTAAGACTCTAAATTCCACATGTAAGTGTGTGAGAGGATAAGTAGATGGAAATAGCCTCAAACACACACCTACACACACTGAATTAGCTCTAAGGTCCTCTCACTCCTCACATAGCTAAAGCCAACATGAAATACTCTAAGAACGGACAATAATACTGATTTTGTCCAGGACACTGTACTAAGTAGTACAACATCCTAGCAAGTTCCAGTTTCTTCCAGTTCCACATGAAATCTCAAGTCCCCTGGGAACACCCTAACCACACAACTGGGAAGTGAGTTCTCTGGCTTTGATCTCACATCACAGCTCAGAGTTGGGCCAAGTGTTTTTCTCCATTGCTCAGACTCCGTCCAAGAGAATCACTTACACACAGGGGCACTGAGCATCGCAGGGAGATGAGCAGGCCCATGTACTAAATCTCAATAATCAGCCTTTAATGGAGAGTGGTTATATTGACCTAGGAATAGATGGATATGACATTTCCTATCACTGTAAATAAGGCCTAAACTAATAACTTTCCTTTGAAGATGCTCATCATCAGGTGTTGGTGAGAATAAATATTGTCAGCTTCCCAAGATGATTTTTTTTCTAGATCTATTATTACCCTGGTCTTGAGGAGAAGCTCCTCTTTCTCCCCAAATCCCCTGGAATGAGCACCTGAGTTTCTAATATTTTATTTCCCTCCTTCACTCTTTTTCCCTAGATCTTATCTTCATATTGTCTTTACTTCTCAAACAAACAAGAACTATTATTTCATCTTCCTTTTAAAACTCATTGTAATGCTACATTAAAAATGAGCATCAGAATCCTTCCAGATTCTAAGCGTCTCTGGGTCTGGAAGGGTTTAGTATTCAAATATTCCCTGAAGGGAAATGTTGTAAATCTTTCAAGAGAATTTAGAAGAGTTAGAATTAGTCTAATATAGAAAAGGGGGAAAAAAACTAAGCAGCTAATTTTCCTTATACGTGTTTGAAAATCTTAACAACTTCCGACAAGTGGCAGATATCAAAGAGCTCTAATTTCTAATTAGCTCTGGATAAAATTATTTTTATTTTTCCCTTTATTAGTAGAAAAAGGACTTGGTATAGCCTGGATTATGCTACCTCAAAAGTTATATAGTGTAAAAATATAACACCCTGTGTCACACAATGTGAGTATATTTGAATACAGGACCTTTAATAAGGTAATTAAGTTAAAACTTGTTTATTGGGGTGGACCCTAAACCCATCTGATTGTTGTTCCTAAAGGAATAAGGGATTGGGACATATAAGAGGCTCCAGGGAGGTTCATGCCCTTGGAAAAGGCTGTCTGAAGACACCGCAAGAAGGCAGCCATCTGCCAGCTGAGGAGAGGGGCCTCAGGAGAACCCACCTTGCAACACTTTGATTTTGTGCTTGCAGCCTGCATAACCACGAGAAAACAAACCACTTGCTTTAAGTTTCCCTTTCCTAGGTATTTTGCTATGGCAACCCTAGCAAACTAGTACAGTGAAAGTATTCCTTTAGAAGAGTAGAAACATCTTTCTAAAAGTTTAGGGCTCTTTAACATGAACAATTAATACAAAAGAAGTTTCCCATTTTGAATCCTCCTCAACCAATTTCAAGGGAGAGATGGATTTCCTCATTGAGAGAAGAATCTGCTTCCTCTGGAAACCACAGGGAAGTCACGAGATGCCTTACTTGAAAATCTAATGTTCTTTTTCTTCTCGTGAAAGTGTTCCCTTTCCTCTCCTGGAAAGATCGTTGAAGTGCACATTCTGTCCCTTTGATGGAACTTACCTAGGTAATTTTAAGCTCCAAACCCAAACCCATAGCAGAAGCCTTCTCCATCAGGACAGATTCTGAAGCAATTATTCCAGTGGCTTCTCTGCTACCCTAATAACATCTTAGGAGAGCATTTCAAAACTGGCAGTTTTCAGGTAAATAATATTTAACTATCAAAACTAGATGCTGAAGGTTAAACTTGAATTCTGTATACTTTATAGTCAATATCTCTGGGAATGATTGAACCTTGGCTTTATATAAAATCTATTACATTTACAGATGTCTAAAAATTGTATGGAGTTCCGATGACCTTAAAGCCTCTGTATTTTCACAATTCCATCTCTCTTCACTGTTGCTATTATCTTATTTAAGTTTTAAATCAACATGTATAAGATGCACTCTTCTATTAATACTTGCTCTATAACAATTTGTGCATAGCTTTTTGATAAATCTTCAACTACATAAAGAAAGTGTCACTAAGCAACCGCTTCAATGTGCAGCTTATTCTTAGAAAACATCCAACGAATGCGCTGTTATCAGCTTCCTCGGGGTCACTTTCCTTCCTGTAGCTACAAGCTAATCTCTACCAAAAATGAGCACATAATTGTCAAGCCCATATCTGTTGAGGGAACAATGACACTGAAATGTCTGTCCCTGGGAATATTAGTTGCTTTTAGTGTCCCATCCTCAGCAAAACCATGAAGAAAGAACAGTTTTATATACCTCACGTCAGAATGAGGTTTTCTGTTGAGTCATCATTAATTCATCCACTTGTCAATACAGTTCATGATGAATTTGTTTACATAAGCTTTACGATAAAAGACCTACCTTAAAGGAAGATAGTATGATTATTTTCCATGCCACACAACATAGAAACCCATAATTTCAGCTAGAGTTTTCTATATTGATATCCCTTACGAACTTCTCTGTTGGAACTAAATATCTTCTCACATTAACTATATTAAATTCAGTATAAATAGAGAGGAAGAGTCAAGTGGAAAGCGAGGAACTTGTGCCCCAGTGGCTATCAACAAAGGACGTGTCCAAGCAGGAAAATCACAAACATAAAGTATCCATCTTTAGCCCACACTGATATGGTTTTCCCTAGTATTTCTTTCTCTCAATAGGGGAATCCCATGCTTAATACTAAGCTTTGTTTTATCAACATATCCAATACTCTAGGGTGAGAATTGAAAAGTCTAGCTAATAAATTAAGTTGTTACAGGAAACAATGTGCAGGACTGGTTACCTATGGCAGGTCTTCTGGCTTGAAGAGTGCCAGGGAGGCTTTAGTTACTACTAACCTAGCAGTATCCACAGTTTCCTCTCAGAGAATCACGGCTCCTGGCATTAGCTTGCTATGCAGGAGGTCCTCATTAAAATCACACATCATGCACCATCAATCATTCCCACTTCACTATCTATTATGTAACATTTTAGAGAGACACGGGATAAAAGTTTAAGTTGCGGCAAAAGCCTGGAGGGAAAATGGACATGATATGTAACAATCATGAGGTCAGTTTGAGAAGAGCAAGTCACCTATTGTGATGGCCCCAAGCAAGAACCAGAGATTAAAACTAGAGATGAAAGGACTCAAGGCGATGTTTGTCAGGAGTAGGCGCCAGTCATAAAGTCGAGAGTCAAATAATCGGCTTTTCTTGTATTCCATGATCCATTACTGTTCCATTTTCTGAATTGGATGGCAAACTTAGCAAGAGTAAGGTTTGCACAACCTTCCTCAGGAGCACATTCCATTTTAGAGCTTTTAACGTCATGTCATTATTCCTGATACAATCGCTAGGCTCTAAACATTTATTTCTCATTGTAGTACTCTCTTCTACTCTATTAAATGCCTCCTGTCCTTCCTCAATATTTATAGGTTTAAAGAATTGGGTTTGTCATGCCTTTCTTAAGCTGCTGAAAGACAATGCTCAACTCTGATCTAGCAACCTCTTTTAGAGGTGAAGATAAATCACCTTCTTTGTCTTTTAATTTTGAATAGGTTTATAAAACTATGAACTCATATATGATCTAAAAAAGAAAGAAAACAGCCCAACATCTGGCTGACCACACATCTATTTCAGCTTTGGATTCCCTTGATTTCTGGTCAAATCAAAGAGAAATTCATAGCCACGTGGTAGTTCTAGTTCTCCCAAACAGTGAATTAAGACTTCATTTTTGTCAGTCAACTTACGAAGACCTGGAGGTACTGGTATTGTAGTAAAGCAATCCCTCTTTGAAATGGCACACATTTTGTCTTGCACAGAACTCTGCTTGCCAAAAGGGCAGCTGCCGTGTCAAAGTGACACCATCCTGCTTACCCTGGTCACAGCTGGGACTCCCTAGAAACTGTCAAAGTAGCAAGTTGTCAAGATAGTTGAAGAACTTCCCTGCGGCTTACCAGGTGTCCTTCTGCCTCCCTTTTCAGCACAGTGAGAATGTCAGCAATTCGCATCACACCTGAGATAATACATTTTCATTCTTCTCTCTTTTTGCTTTCTATTATCAATATGACAAAATGCCAGGTTAAATCTACTTGAAAGATAAAAATGTCTCTACTAAGAATCAATTGACTATTACATGTCCCTAAGTCTTGGAAAGACCTGGAGGAATATCCCCGCCACTCACAGATTTACACCAGTACTGCACCAGGAGGAAAAGCAGAGATCAGTGACAGCCGGTTGCTGTGGCTGTACCACTGAGAGTTGCAAGAAAATGGTTGTATTAGTTTTCACTTTTTGTCTCCTCCTTTCTTAGAGGACAGAGTGAATATGAATCAGCCAAGCTAATAGCTGTCAAGCTCGTGACTGCTTTGCCTGGAAACAACAGAATAACTAGTACCATTTAATTAAGTTGATTAAATTGGACTTTAGAAATTATCATCTCCAATTCCTTCACTTTATAGAATAAGGAAGCTGAAACTAAGGAGACGTTTCCTGAGGCTACATCACGAAGCCAGAGATAGAGATAAAAGATGACACTTTACCGTCTCCCTATAACCCATGTTTGATTTTGTTTCTTATCTAAATTACACTTCCCACGAAAATAATAACAATTTTTTTTTTAGCAGGAAACTGTGAAACTGTATAACTTTCATACTGCTGGGGGTTTTCTTCTTTTTGTTTTAAAGAGCAAAAAATACAGAAATATATCTTTGATACATCTCTCTAGACTCACCAAAAAGGAGGTAAAGATGAGTTACCTCCCAAAAAGAAAACAAATGTTTCAGGTTTGGGAGTTGGACAGGTTGTGTGTGTGGATGAAACATGTAGGCAAGTAGCACCTGCCAAATGTGGAAATTTGGATCTATCAATCCAAATCATATGATAGAGAAGAAAAGTTGCTGATTTCATGATCTGAAAATTTGTTCAATATCCCATTGCAAAACTATTGCAGTAGATCTGAAGATGATTAACCTATTTGCTTTTCCTTTTAGCTTATTATACAGAGAAGAGGAAACAATGAAAATGCCTGTCTGCTGTGGAAGTTAAGTTTGAATGAACTGTGCATGAAATTGGCTATTTCAGACTCAAGAGGCAAAATGAACTGTTACTCTAGAACCCAGGAGGAAGGGAGTCCTTTCTCTTGTCGTTTCGGAATCATTGCTCTTTAAAGGTAAACTTTTGTAGATTTAAAACATAGGAAAAATATCCATTTAATAAAGCATTCCAGGATCAATCCTATCTATATTTCATCCCATATTCTGTTTATTTTGTCATTGATCTCAAAATTTAGAGATTGTTAAAACTTTCCCCTCAGAGTGAGTATGTGTCAATATTGAAAACCAATAAATTTTCCTGCAAGGGCTTACACTAGCAAAAAGAACTTTTAAAGTTTAAGAGGAACTTCACGAACTGGATGGATCTGAGATCCAAACAGCTGTAACAACAATTTTTAACATTTTGAAAGTAAAAGCATTCCTGATTCAGACTAGAATTAACAATAACCAAATTGAGTCTTGGGTAGGACACAGCTGAGGAGAGGTGAGGTGTAGGGAAACACAACTGGCCGACAAGAATCCAGAAAAAGCCGATTGTGATGTTTTGTTCCCAACTGAATGGTTCTCTCTCCATGTATATTGAAAGCCACCTCAAACTGTCAGAGAGTTTGGTCTCCTCACTTGTAAACAACAAACACTGGAAATCCCTATTTTTTTTTTTCTGAGAATCCCATGATCTACTGCTATAGGTAGAATTCTCTTGGCAATGCCACATCCTCCATGGGACTTTCATGGGGTGTGTAGGAAAAGTTAAACCTGGCTCCCTGCATCTCATGATTTCCAAGCATAAAAAGTGTTCTCTTTAGTCGATCTAAAATATAAAGATTGACACGTCTTGTTAAATATGATTGCTATATATGCTCTACCTTTTGTAGAGCCAAAGTTTTTACTCTGTGTAATTACATATGATTTAGGACTTTTGAAGAAAGTGATTGATCCCAAGGGCATTTTGAACAGGCATTTGAAAACTTAGTTCTTGGCTTCCTGTCACTGTCTGTGTTTGGATGTGTCTCTCTGTGTGCATCTGATTGTCTTAACTGTCTTTTGACTTTCTCTGTCATTGCTCTGTGCCCCTCCCCCCTTTCTAATTCTGTTTCATAGATTTTCTTGCAATTTTCTCATATAGAGCTAACCACAGTTATTCATTAAAAAAGTGAATATCATTGATAGAAATAAGTATAAAATACAATCAGTGTGGCTAAAACTGCATAGGGTTAAATTTTCATGGCAAAATATAGATATTTAATATTGCATCCAGGAAAAACAGTCTTCATAGAAATAATAAGCAGAAAATTTAAAATTACAATTGAAAAAATTAAAATGAATGTTTAATTGGCAAGATGAAACAATTTAATGGATAGTATCATTGTAAATAACGAAAATGAAAATAATCAAAGTGAAGTAAAGCTCAGGAAAATATAAAAGAAGAATAGAAATAGTAGAAATGGTAGTTGGAAACTCTGTAGATTAATAAATTCATTAATTAAATTGATATGTATTATGTGTGTATTGATATGTATTATACACACACACGTATTGGTTTTCCATAGCCTCCATAACAAAATACCACAGAATAGCTTAAACAAGAAAAATTCATTATCTCACAATACTGGAGGCTAGAAATCTGAGGTCAAGAGTTGGATGCTTTTGAAGGCTATGAGGAACAATCTACCATGCTCTCCCCCTACCCTCCACCTCCAGGTCTCTGGTGGTTTTCTGGACTCTGTGGCATTCCCTGGCTTATAGATATCTCTTTCCTATTTCTACTTTGATGTTCACATGGTAGTCTTCCTCTGAGTGTCTGTGTCCAAACTTCCCACATTTTCTTCTTTCTTTCTCCCTTTTTTTTTTCTATTTTCTTTACATTGAAGAGATTTACTCAGCATTCTTCATGCTTTCTTGTTTAAATGTCAGCTATCAGTTTTAGTCTTGAGAACTTTTTCTTACTTTTTAATATTTATTTAAATACCCCCCCAGCCCATTCTTATTTAGTGGATACAAAATTTTCTATTACCACCTGGATAACATGACTAATTGTAGGACTCTCTCCTTATGTAAGTTTTCCTGTTTCCTAAGTCATCTATGTCCTCTGTTTTTGTTGTATTATTTGGGCTCTGTCTTTCAAGGTGAAGGTTTTCCTCTAATAGATGTGGATCTCTGCCCTGACATTCACATAAAGGAGGGAGGCGTTGACAAACCAATAGCCATCATCTAGTCCCACATCATCCCACAGGCTGTTTCCTCCACCTCAGGCTGAGGGACAGAATACAGCTACTTCTGGTCAGCAGTGCTTCCACATCCTTTATTAGCCCGCTTAACAACCCCATCCCCTGTATATCTTCATAAGTCCCCCCTTCATAAGTACCCCCCCACCGCCAAGGGCTGTCAAGGCCTGTGCTCTCTGTCCTACCACACTAGCCAACACAGAATGTAAACCTAATTCCTCCCAGTTTCCAGAGAGAGAGCACTCTTCAGATAGATGCTGACTAAATCAATTAAGTCACAAGACAGATTTCTTTTGGCAAAAGTGACTTCTCTAGTTAACTTAGGATCTGTAGAACATATATATGCTCGTTCTTCTGAAAACATAGGCAAAAGTTTCCATGAGAGCCTCAAAAGAAATCATAATCTAAACATAGTTAGGAATGATTGTCTTTAACATTGTATTTATCTTCCTGGAATGTTGCATCAGACATTCTGGTGGCTGATATCTAGTGGCAAAATATAGTAAGCAATGAAAGTAGCATGATCCTTCTCCAGATGATACCGATTTTATTTGGGAGACAATAAAAAGAGGCTTTGACTTTTACATGTTTTTGAGCACAGCAGTTATAAGAGCATAAATTTTATGCAGTATTTCCTTTGTAATAATAAAAATCAATCTTATCACTAATTAAAATTTAACTGGGCCAAAATTTAGTGCATTTATTTTATTGGATCTGTTTTAACGTGTATTTCTAAAATAACATAGCCCACGTTGCCAAGTATTTTGTTCTGTTAAAAACTTGCATTTCCTCTTCCACAGTTTATATGTCTATAGCTTTAGAGTGATGTGGAAATTTTAATTGCAATATAAAGCTTTTATGTTTAAATTAAAGAGTTTTCTAGAAATCACTTCACTATTTTCAATTATTTTTAAATATATAAAAAAATATTTTAGTAATTATATCTGAGCATTTATAAATCACCATCAGAGTGTAAAAAGTGGAAAGAAAAATATTGAAGGGCCAAGTTATTGCCTCGAACAATTAGAGCAGCATCTCCCAATACCAAACAGCATGAGACAAAATCCAAAACTAATGTACTACGTCTCATGAGCGTGTTGTTTTTAATAATTGAACAGGAAAACAGATATTTGAGATTTTTCAAAGTGACATTAGTAAAAGTTATAGAAACGGCAATATTTCTTTTTGCAGAACTGACTTAATTTTCTTCCTGTCTTGCTGTGCCTAATATCTTCCATAATTGTTGAGGGCAGGCAATTTACATTGAGTAATGAGGCAACTTGAACATTAGAATATATGCTGATTCCTTCCATTTAAACTTGCTAAAAACAAAACAGGTAATTGAATATTTCTAGATATGTGGAAACTAAACATTAGGTAACATACAGTCTCCTTTATTGTACATATTTTAATTCTATGTAAATTTTTTTATAATTTTAGCTGATAAAGCTATTTTAAGTCTGCATTGATGAACCAGCCATGATGCAAGGCTTCATTATTCCTTGCAAGATTATATCAATATCCAAATCTATCAGTAGTATTTATTCCCTGAATTTTTCCCACAGTCCTGTAGCCTACCTTCTTTGATTCCATAGTCTTTGCTTTCTGTCTCATTCATCTGCTAATTTTGGGAAATATGTGTCCTGTGATAAATCATCACTCATGACAATGGTAAATGCATGACCTGCTAAAGAGAATGTTAATTAGCAACCATGCAACCTGGGAAAGTGCTGTGGTGTGAATGTTGGTGTCCCTCCAAAATGAATAGGTAGAAACTCCATCTCCAATGTGATAGTATTAAGAGGCAAGACTTTGGGAATGGCATTAATGTCCTTAAAAAGAAAAGGAAGAAGGTGTGTTTCTACCTCTGGCTGTGTGTGTGTGGACACCCGAAGGTGCATGTACGTGCGAAACAGGCCCTCATTACATTGAGTAATGAGGCAACTTGAACATTAGAATATATGCTGATTTCCAACAGGAAATCCTGATCTTGAATTTCCCAGTCTTTGGAAATACAAGTTGTTTGACTTACCCAGGCTAAATATTTTGTTATAATAGTCTAAATGGACCAAGACAGCAAACAACTAAATCTTTTGGAATCCCAGTTTGCTGATTTGTCAGGGAAGAAATTCCACCTGAACTTCAGGAGGCATGAAGATTAAACAAGGCAGTGCAAAAAAGAACAGGCTGTGTTACTTTAAGGCCTTCTAACCTAGTGTAGGGGTGGACAAGAATAACCAGTACACACAAACATATATTGTGTTCCACGATACTAAATTGTCTTATGAGATCATTAGGAAACCTTATGACGTAAACATTATTATTTGGAATCACATTTAAGAATGTACTCAAAATCACACTATTAGGAAGTGACATAACTAGGCTATGACCCTAAGATGCCTGGATCCTGAGATCATTATGTGCTGCTGAATTCTGTTACATTACTTTCCATAAAGCTAAACTTAAAAAAAAAAAATCCTCTCAAGGTACTATCTTTTTAAATGAGCAATTCTGCTCTCACACCTCCTTAAAGACCACCCCTCCCTCCCTCCTTAAAAGGCATGCATTCCAAAACCACCCCACACAACCCAGAGAGCCCTCTAAGATTGTTTCCCTGGAGAAGCAATACTCCCTGCAATCCCTGCCCTTTCCATCCCCACCCTAGTAATAATTACTGTAGTGATAATTGAAGGTCACTCCCAGGATAGAATGCCTTGTCATTATCCTTGGACACAAAATCATCAGGATGATTTCCTTGCAAACTCTGTAAATTAGGATCCTGTCCTTTGCCACCAGAGCATCCTCTGGAAGATAAGTTCCTTTCCTTCACATTCAGGCCTAAAACCAATCCTGTTCTATTCTGCAGACTCCCTCCTGTTTTCTTCCCACTCCTCTCTTCCTGGGACTTAATTAAATCAGGGCTGACATGTTAAGGTAAATCAATTAAGGAATGATCTGCTTTATTGTCCTTCTACTAGGTGAATTCTTCTTAAGAGGATCTATGAAAGATAGAAGCTTTGAGAATTTATTCTATGCACATATGTAAATACTAAACTTAGCAGACAAATGGAAGAAGCTGTATTAGCTTGTATTAGCTCTTTATCTCACCCATGCAAAGTTTAAGGATTTGTTAATATTACCAATATTTGATATTTCTTTATGAACATTAAACTTCTTCGAAGTAAACTTCTGTGCAAAGCAGCATGAAATAAGGTATCTATCGGATTGAGAATTTTGTTGAACACCATTTGATTTGACTAGTTACTAATGTAATGTTACTATTAGTTATTAGTTACATTAGTTACTAATGTAACTAATCAAATCAAATGGTGTTCAACAACATTCAAAGGGGGAAAACAATAGTTAACATACGACTGTCATATTTTTGCATGGTCTCACTTGAATCTCAAAACTAAGCCATAAAACAGATATCATTATCACCACTGTGGATTTACAAGGATGCTTGAAGAAGATAAATGAAGTCCAGTAGTAGAACTGTGATTTGGACCCAGGTTTGAGCCCACCAAAAGAGACTTTAGCCAGGCATGGTGGCACATACCTGCAATCCCAGAGACTTAGGAGGCTGAGGCAGGAGGAACACAAGTACAAGCCTCAGCAACTTATTGAGGCCCTAAATAATTAGCAAGACCCTGTCTCAAAATAAAAATTAGAAAGAACTGGGGATGTAGCTCAGTGGTAAATCTGTAAAGTGTCCCTGGGTTCAAATATCCCTGGTACAAAAAAAATAATAAAATAATAATTTGCAACATAAAACATAAGACTTTACAACCTTAACCTGTTTCTCATTCTCAGTATTTCACTTTAAATACTATCTTCTCTTTTCAGGAAAAAAAAAAACAATCCTTGGAAGAATGTTTAGATTTTATGCATGCTGAAAATCAGCATTAGTCATGATTTGCTTCAATTGCCTGTTAAGGAAAACATTACCACCGTCCTTTCACAATCAGAGGTAGCAAGTAACCTTAACTAGGGATCAAATCCAATCTCTGTCTTCCCTCTGCCAACTCAAGCTGCTGGTCTCTGTTAATACATGCAGCTCTGCTCGAAGCCTGGGTTCAAACTTGTACAATGGAATGAATCATATATAATCTCTCTCCTAAGAATGGATTAAAAGCTGAAATGAAATGTATCTACAAGTTCAGTAGAAAAATAAGTATATATATATATATATATATATATATATATATATATATATATATATTCCATCTTAAAACTAGAAGTTTAGTTATAGTCACATTCTTACAGATAATCTATCATTCCCAACTCTCTGCCAAAAAACGAGCCAAACTTCTTTTAAGAAACATCAGGGCTAACAACAAATCCCATCAATATGCACAACTGTAATGCACCAATAAAAAAAAAAAGTGGGGGAAAAAACATCAGGGCTTGTTTAGTTTTAGTGTATCACATTTGTCTTGTTCACATACTATTGTTAGGTGACTTTTACAATTTTCTGTAATTTTCTCTTTGCTTTTACTAAAAGTACAAGAGCTTGCTTATAATTTAAAATACAAGCTATCTGGAAGCAGAGTTTTTTTTTTCTTTTTTACTTGCTGATGCCTCTATCAGAGAAATATCTGCTACATGGTATCTCAAAAATACCATTAAATTAGCTAAATAAACATAATGAAATTCAGTGCTAATTACCATAGGAATTAAAGTATGTATATATGTTGTCCTGTGGTAGATACAGTGCAGGCTCATTTATTCACACTGCTTCATATAAGTGTCACAAAATCCTAAAGTCATAACATTTTAAGGGAAAAATACCTGATCCAATAACATACCACACCCAGAAACACTTTTTGAAAATTGAAATAATAAATAATTGTACCAAGAGCTATTTGTGGAGATTCTAAACTACATTTATGTTGTTAATCTTTATGATAGGCACACAAAGAGGGCCTTACTATTATTTTAAAGATGAGGATGTCAAGATGTGGAAAATAAGGGTTCAGAATCAATGACCTCTAAATAGCTACCATGTATTCTCTGACATCACTAACATTTCTCTGAAACCCTTAGTCCCTCAGGTCACCTCTTCCATCTTTCATACTGAGCTATGTTTCTTCAGATGCACCTGAGGCCTGAGAACTAGTATGAACACTGAGTGCTGAATAGTCCAAATGAATAGATGGTTTTAGTCAATATCTGAAGACACAAAGGCACTTAGGACTACAATCCTGGGCATCCTGGTGGAATGAAGAAGTCATTTGGGAGTGTTCAGGACATCCCCAAGTGTAAAGACCATTACGAAATAAGAGGAATCAGTGATCCAGTTTGAAAGACATTGAGAAAGCAAGTTTATTTATAGTGGAACCTCTCAGATCCTGAATTTATTTTTCAGTAGGACTCCTGTGAAAACTTACTTAAACCAGCTTTTCTCCAAATTTATTTCTCTAGAGAGTCTCCTTTTAGTTTTTATTCAAGTGAGTATATTAATCTCAACACACCAGTGCTTAGCACTCTTCACTGCTGGTGGGTACCAATGTCTACTGGGCTGATTTGCAATAATTTTTTTAATACCAAAATGCTTTCTCCCAAGAAACACATCAAAAAAAATGCGTAATGAAATAGAGGTAGACATGTCCATTTTCTGGTATTTTGATACCATGGGTCTAAACCTCATTGCTTATCTTTAAAATGCCTCTTGTGGATAAAGTTTTCCTGGAAATAATACTTAATTACAATAAGCTCTTGAATTGAATACCTTGGTAAATTATTGTCTGATTAGGACCTGACTATAATATCTGTTTTAAAAGTCTCCTTGTAAACACTTGTCTTGTTAATAAATTTCCTCCTTAAAATTTGAATCAAATATATAAAGGTAAGATGTTCCTGCTGAAAAATAATTTCCTAATGAGCAGCTAAATCATACAACCTATTTAGCAGAGTTATTATAGTTATTACTAATAAGATCGGGCCTCCCATTTAAATGTAGAGAAGTCACAATGGTTCCAATACCAATTATACATTATCCCTAAATTGCATATTGAAACTTGATGGAATTATACCAAGATGTAATCAGAAGGAATCATGAGGTGAACAATTTTCAGAGCTCAGTTTAATTCAACATCTTTTTAACTGTATCTCCCAAGATTATAATTACATTTAGCAAGTGGTGTGTTTGAAGGGAGAAAAAATCATACTGCTTCATTGGCCACCATTTTGCCCACTTGTTTAAACAGTATGGTACATGATATAATTGGTAAGAAGGCAAATTATGAGGAGAGCAACAGTACAGGAGTTTCTTTAATTCTGGTGGAAGTAATATAAAAAGTCAAAGGGCCTTGTTTCTAGACCCCAGCATCACAAAATACATACATTTCTCCCTATTTATTGTGGCAATTAATCTACTGGTTGAGCAGAAATGGGTTATTGAGTAAAATGAAAGGTCACTATCTCTGTAATTAGACAAGATGTTCAGTTAATAGTGTTTCTTTACATCTAAAAAAGATGTAAAGAATTATGAACTTGCTCTATGGAATATTTATATTTACCATGCACACGTCATATATGTATACCATATATATCATGTGTATGAGTCTACGTGTGTGTGTGTGTGTGTGTGTTCTAGTGTTAAGAGATGATTCTTCAAGAGTCTGTCCTGCTTTATATACCTGTAAAAGTGATGGCTTTTGTTCAAAGTTGTTTATAGAGCAAAGAACTTTCAAAAAATAGAGATAGTGTTTCACTCTGGAATAGAGGGTAGATTTGTTTTCTAAAAGCAAAATAAAAATACAGCCTCCCTTTGGGGTAAGTTTCCCAGTAGCCATCTTATAACATTTAGGGTCAGGAGAGGTTGTCTCTTAGCTCAATGTTCTTTACAGTGACACATATTGTGTAAATGGCATCCACCTGGGTCTATTTAATATCACCTGCTACATGGAACTGGAGGACCATATTGCCTGCTGGTCCATGAATGATTTATCTCTGACCTAGAAGTCTTGTGTATTTTACCTGCATCTATGAAGATGAAAGAACTTTTTGATACCTAGCATAAACCTAAGCACTAACTAGAAAAAGGTCTTATATTATGCTATTTTGAATCATGAATTTTTTTTTCTTAAATACTGTCAAAAAAGATATCAATTGTCTCACTTTATGTGTGGAACTTGAATTGTCATCAGGGAAGAGTCTTTAAAATGAAACCTGTATATAATTATGCATTGCCCAACCTCTTTTATTTCCTCCTTATATTTTTTCCTTTACTTCATTTAAAACAGAAGTGTTGGAAAAGTTAGAGTGAAAACCCAAGTTGGTTACTTAACCTGAGAATGAGGATTCTGGGTCCCTTCATATTGCTTTAATTGGAGGGAGGGTCTCTTAAGCTCTTAGTTCCTCAATGTAATACAAAATGACTGTACATAGCATCCTCCTGGATGGATTCAGTATCACCATGTAATTAGAGTCAAGTGGGACCATTTAAGAGCAGAAACCCAGATACCATTTTCCCCACTGGCTCATTTGGCAAAATATGCAAACCTGTCTTTAAACATTTTGATGGAAGAAAATATGGCATTTGGGGCCTTTTCTTTTTTTTTCTTTAAACAGGATAAGCTATAATTGCCACTTTGAAACTGTATATAAATAACAGGAGAAACATTTTGACTAAGTTCTTCTTTCAGTAATCTATGCAATTATGACTAGAAGTCTTTATCTCACAATCATATTGTATGTCATCACTATCATTATTTAAATTGAAAGAAAAATATTCTGTAAACAATGCTCCTTTTTCTTATTATTTTCCCCATTTAAAAAACAACAAATAGCAGCATTCCCCCTCTTCATTCCATCAGGAGATTGAAGAACCTGTATCTCTTTTGCAGACAGTAGAGATTTCTATCAAAGTGCTACAATTTTTTCATTAAAGTATTAGCTATGTTTCTCTTTTTTCCATTAATGGATGGCTTTCACATGAAATCAAAGAAAATTTGGCCGTGCAGGGCAAGGGATTAAAGGAAGCAGCAAGCACACCCAGCCACCTGTCACTGTCTACCTGAAAACATAAATCTGTCCCCTTAATACCTAAATCCTCACCTTTGCCCTTTCCCCTAAGCATTAGGAAGATGATTATAAAACCAAAGATGAATATGTGTAATTTTGAAGATCGTTTTATCAGTTACTCAATGAGAAATGTACTCTAATGACCCCCCAAATTTACTATAATGACAGGCAGCTTTGAACTATATTGTCCACAGAAATTTTTATCTCCCTCCAAAATATTAAAATTAGTCGACCTCACAATTAACAAATCAGAAGATTAAAGTATAGCCATTACTTCAAACAAGAGAGTGACAGTGATGCTCTTTCAGGTCTGCAACAGATCTGTGTGATACAGACACTGTCATCATGCTTGCAGGACTGGCTAATTTCAGATCATATAATTTGCATGACCCCAGTAATTTTCTGACCAAAAAGAATTACTTGGGAAGCATAAAATATAAAAATAGCAATGGCCATTCACTTTTTAACCATGTTCCTTTAACAATATTTTAACAGGTAGATAGTTGACTATCATAAAAACAATTTGACTATTAACCTTATAGCAAATATCACAATTAATTTTTTATTGGTACATTATGTTATACACAATATGATAATTCATTTTGATGTAATTACACAAGCCTAGAATATAATTTGCTCCATTCAGTCCCTAGTACTTTCCCTTTCCCTTTTCTCCTTCCTCCTCTGGTTCCTTTTTTCCTACTCTACTGGTTTTCCTTCTATTTATCTATAGTTTTAAAAATTATTTCTTTATACATATGCACAAAGGTGAAATGCACTTTGGTATATTCATATATGCACCTAAGAGAGTTTGGTCAATTTCATTCCACCATTCCTCCCATTTCCTGTTCCTCCTTCTTCCATTTCAATACTCTTCCTGTACTTCACTGATCTCCCTTCTATTTTCATACCTCCTCACCTTTTTTCCTTATTTTTTTCTAGCTTCTGCATTATGAGAGAAAACATTTGTTTTAGCTTTTTTGCTACTGCAACTGAAAGACCAGATCACAACAATGGTTTGGGAGGAAAAGTTTATTCAGAGGGCCCATGGTTTCAGCAGTCTGAGTCCACAGAAGGCTGGCTCCATTCCTTGGGGCTCAAAGAGAGGCAAAACATCATGGCAGAAGAGTGTGGCACAGAAAAGTCATTCACATGATGATCTGGAAGCAGAAAGAGACTCCATTCATCAAATACAAAATATATAATCCAAAGACAATCCTCCCCCAATGACCCACCTCCTCCAGACATAGCCTATCTGCCTTCAGCCATCAATCTTTAATCCCATCAGGGGATTAATTCACTGATTAAGTCAAGACTTTCATAACCCAACCATTTCTCCACTAAACCTTCTTGCATTGTGTCACACATGAGCTTTTGGGGGACACTTCAAACCGTAACATTTGACCCTTGACTTTCTGAGTGTGCTTATTTTGCTTAGCATGATGTTCTCCAGTTCCATCCTTTTATCAGCAAATGCATATCATCATCTTTATAGTTGTTTTAAATTCCATTGTGTATATATGCCTCATTTTCTTTACCCACTCATCTGTGGAATGTGCATCTGGTTCCATAACTTGGCTATTGTGCATTGTGCTACTATAAACATGGATGTGGCTGTATCACTATAGCATGCTTATTTTAGTTCTTTTGGATAAGAAACAAGGAGTGGAATAGCTGATTCATACAATGGTTCTATTTCTAATTTTTTCAGGAATATCCATACTTCTTTCCAGTGGTTGCTTTTCTTTATAGTCCAACCAGCAATATATCAGTATATCTTTCCCCCACATCCTCTCCAGCATCTGTTGTTATTGTTTATAATCTGATTATTGCCATTCTGATGTGAAATAAAATCTCAATGTAGTTTTGATTTGCATTTACCTGCTTGCTAGAGATGTTGAACATTTTTTCATATATTTGTTGGCCACCTGTCTTTCTTCTTCTAAGAAGAATCTGTTTAGTTCTTTTGTCCATTTATTGGGTTATTGTGTTCTTTTTTTTTTTGGTGTTAAGTTTTTTTAATTCTTTATATATACATTTAATATTAATCCACTAAAGAGCAAGTGGCAAAGATTTTCTCCCATTCTGTAGGCTCTCTCTCTGTCTCCACACATTTTTAACTGTTTTCTTTGCTGTGCAGAAGCTTTTTAATTTGATGCTGTCTCACTTATTGGTTCCTGGTTTTATTTCTTGTACTTTAGGAGTCTTGTTAAGGAAGTTGATGCCTGTACCAATATGTTGGAGTGTTGAGTCTATGTTTCTTCTAGCAGTTGTAGAGTTTATGGTCTAATTATTAGGTCTTTAAACCACTTGAGTTACAATTAATTTAAAATTTTTTTATAATTAAACAGTCTGAAGGACAGTCTCTTCTGCATTTAATAAACTAAATCTCTCCTACTGTGATTGGTTCTTTGTCATTACAAGTATATTGCATTGAAAGTAACAGAAAAGTCTAAAATTAATGAAAAGAAAGACAAATGGGAGTGCAAATTTTTGCACATATATGAAGACAATAATATAGTCCAATATTATTGCAAACAAATATTTTGATGTGTAGATTGTTTTTAACAGGTTAAAGATATGCAATAAATGTTATGCTACATGTCAGATCACCAAAAGTAGAAATGAAACATTTTTGGCTTTTATTTACAAACATAAAAATAAGATTCATCTCCTCTAGCAAGTCAACATTTAAGACTTTTTCATTTAATATATCCTTTCTAAAACGTATTTTAAAAGAGATTTTATGATGTGTTGAAATACTGTTCTTTTTTTGCCCTTCATTTTCATTTCCTTAAGGGTTCTTGATAAGACAGAATCCTTGATTAGAGAGAAAGAGATCAGAATTTTTTAAATAAAACAAGCATTAATTATAGTGAAGCTTATTATGATCTTAAACATTCAACATTTCATATACTGAATCATTTTTTCTAATCAGGTACCAACAAGAGAAAGTAAACATACTTAGTAAATAAAACCAACAGTTTCCTTTTAAAAACCCAATGCCAGGGCTGGAGTTGTAGCTCAATGATAAAGTGCTTTCCTAACATGTGCAAGGCACTGGGATTGATTCTCAGCACCACATATAAATAAATAAAAGAAATGTCCATCAACAACTAAAAACATATTTTTAAAAAAACTCTAAAAAATTGAATAAAAAAATAAGTAAAATAGTAAATTTCCTTTTATCTAAAAAAACAACAAAAACAAAACAAAACACCAATGCCATTTACTTCTCCAACACTATTTTTTTTATTTGTAACTTTTTCTGTTATTTTCTCTTATAAATTAGAAGCCAAAGATAACGAAAACATTTAAATACCATAAAATTTCTCCACCCTGATTTTATGATGTGTCTTATGAATGTTTTTCTCAGTTTTCAAAGTATCCAAATGTTGTTTTTAGGTAGTTCCTATAGATCATTGTTAACAGTTGCTGAAATAGAACTACATGCAGTTTGCCATTACTTTTTAAAAATATGTTTATTCTTAATTGAACACAAAATATAATTTCCCCTTTTTTTTTGGTAGGGGTGGGGGCGGTACTGAGTATTGAACTCGGGGGTATTCTACCACTGAGCCACATCCCCAGCCCTATTTTTGTATTTTGTTTAGAGACAGGGTCTCACTGAGTTGCTTGCTGCCTTGCTTTTGCTGAGACTGCTTGAACTTGCTATCCTCCTGCTTCAGCCTCCAGAGCTGCTGGGATTACAGGCATGCACCCCCACACCCAGCCTTCATTGTTATTATATCTTCAAAAGGATCAAAATCCTGATTCTATTAAATTATTCACTCATTTTATTGTATTCTCAATATTTGATTAGGAAAAAAAATTATTAATCAGGTGGTGGAATATATATTTTTAATATCATATAAGGAAACACATTAGTGATTTCAATTCTTTTTTGTTTGTTTTGTTTTTAAATTTTTTTATTTGTAGATGGACACAATACCTTTATTTAACTTATTTATTTATATGTGGTGCTGAGGATGGAACCCAGGGCTTCACACATGCAAGGCAAGCTCTCTACCACTGAGCCACAATCCCAACCCAGTTCAAATTTTTATACATAAATGTGATCCTGAAAATGAACACCATGATTTCAAACAATTATAAACATGCTCTTTCCTCAGTACAAAGGTTTGTACAACTGTGTTACCAAACCTTTATTTGTTACACACAATGAGAAACAAAAGAAAATGTTTTTTCTTGTCTCAGAACATGTATGTTAATTTTTGAATATTTAAATATTGCACCTATAAATTGGATCATTTATCCAATTATCAAAGTGCCACAAATAGCAAATAGCTATTCATACAACTCAGAGAGCTTGCTGAATTAAATAATACTTTCAGGAATTTTCTTAGGTTAAAAAAAAAATGAGGAAAATACAATTCTGTT
>NW_026000019.1:7856742-7860849 GCF_001458135.2 Marmota marmota marmota
AAAAATTAAAAAAAAAAAAAAAAAAAAAAAGAATCTAAATAAAGTGCATATCATAAACTCTGTATTCAACCTACTGAATAAAACTAGCAAGATAAAATACAAAACACACATAGGTGTTAACATCACCTTCATTTCTTGATCCTTAGCACGGTGGACTGACTTTTCACTGTAGAAGTCTCACATGGATTTTTAATTATAAATAAAGATATATCTAAATATGAATAAAGGTATATTCAAATAAAGAATAGATATGATGTATAAAATACACATTACTTAATTCTACTTAAAATTGTTTAAAATTATGATAAACCAAAAATTTATTATTGATAAATCCTAAACTATTGTTAAATTAAAATTCCTGCAATATTGATTACTGCCCCCAGGCTTTCAAGTATTATTGAATGTTATCAAACAAAACTTCTATTTCTTTGTTTCTATTCATATCTGACATTTACACATGTTAAAAAAGGTTATTTGGCTTAAAAATATTTCTTAGTAGCAGGTTTAACACATCACATTTTGCTCATGAGCACAAAATTTACAGTCAGAAGTTGCACATAAAGGGTTTATTTTAAATGTTTTAAGGATAGGATAGAGTTACATCATAATTATAAAAATTACTTACAGAATTAACAGATTTATATTGTGTATACTTCTAAATGCAGAGAACAGGGAACTGTCTACACATTGTATAAAATAAAATTAAAATTAAAAATGAATTCAAGCTCGAATGATGAGGTCATTTACCTAGTTTTAAAATGTGAACACGAAGACCTCTGAACTCTACACATTCATTCAAACTGCACTAATGGTGGAGAATACAAAGAGCGCAGCATTTCCAAGGAACCACAGTCATTTCAATCATTAAAATTAGTCATAATAATTGTTCCTGTTTTGTCTTTGGAGAACTTTCATTTTTTTAAGACAATCAGTTTAAGAGTGTTTTCAGGCACTACAATTTGTGACAATCAGAACAGTCTTCAAATGGGTCTACAGTGTTCAGAAATTCAAGCCCAATGCACTTTGGGGTTTGGCACATAAAACAAGAATAGAAATGAAATCTGATTTAGAAGTAACTGTGATTTTTTAAAGAATGCACAGTCCCTTCAAATGCTGCATGACATATACAACTGGAAAATCACCTTCTGTTGGCACTACATTTGCTTCACCAGTGCATTTTTATCCTACAACCACTAGAACAGCACAGTAAGCAAATATACAGGAAACTGAAAGAAAACAAAAAGAAAGAAAACAAAACCTAAATATCTTTAACATGCAATTTTAGTTATTACATTGAACATTCTACTTAGAATAGAGCATGCAAAAAAGGATGGTCTGCTTTTACGGTTCTCTGAAGTTTTACGTGGCAGCCTGACATCACACACGCACGCACACACGACACAATACTAGAGCAGGTAAATGAGAAAGGCCAATAAATTTTATACATAGTCATGTCTTGTGTTTTCACAAGTCCCATGAAAATTTTGGAAATTAATGTTGAATTCCTAGAACAAGGAACCAACATTCAGATACCAGAAAAATGCAAGCAATGCATGCAGATCTGAAACATGAGCCTAAGACAAAGCCCAAGATAAGTGGGCGTGGGAGCAGAATTAGTCACAGCGTCGTTAAGTGTGGTGTAAGCCACAAAAATTAAAAAATGGGGAAAAAATGGAAAAACAACCAAAAAACATACACAGAAACAAACAAAAAACCCTTCCCCTTCCCTCAGCCCCAAAGGCAACAAATGGAACAATGATTAAAAACATTATCTTTATCATTATCATCATGTTGCATTCCTCTAGAGACTGGGAGTTCGTGGGTATATTAAAGTCGCTAAAGCAGCTTGCAGAAAATACCACAATGCAAGTCATTAGGTAATGCTAGAAGTGTTTTAATTGACCCAACCCTCAGAACACTTCAAAAGGAACTTTATTTTCCGGCCTGAAGTCACTGCACCATATTCTGCACACTGTCTGTGCGTGCTGGACACGCTAGAGGACTTGTGCCACAAATGTCAGTATGGGGCTCTGGGAGCCAGGCTCAGCTTTGAGATTTACATGCAGGGGAAAAACAGCAAATCTGCAGGACGACACCTGCTCACATACGCACAGAAAGCATCTATGACTAGGGTATCACAATGCTTTGAGAAGCTTGTCCCTGGCTGCCTGTGGTGAAGTCCTGAGCACAGGGCAACTACAGCCAGGGAGAGAAGAAAACTGAGGTACTGTGTTCACATGGTGAGCAGTCATTACCATCCAGAAGCACAAGGCACAAGCCCTCATGAAGGCTAAAAAGGGCATCGAGCAAACCATGCGTTGTGAGGCTACGGAATGATTTCTAACATCAAGAATAGCCCAACAGAGATCGTTCAGGCCCCTCAAAAACCTCCGGTGTTTGGCTGACAGCATGCACGCGTAGGTTCTGCCCAAAATGCAGGTTAAGGTTTCCACTAGAGACCGGTTTCACATACTGCCTTTACCCTGGCTGTCAAATCACCAGGTTCTTTGAAAACAAAGGGAGAGTAGCCATTTGGCTGATTAACCAACCACATTTGTGATTCTATTTCAGTTTCAAACAACCTTACAGGAATAAACCACAAAAGGACTCTGTGGTGAAGGGCTGCTATCACACTCACAAGCCAAGGCAGATGACTGGGCTTTCTATGGTGACACATCACTGACATGCAAACCCCGAGGGGCCACTGAAGGGAAAGAACCCACGTTGACAGCACCCCTGGAAGTAAGAACATACACCACCATAAAAGATGTCAAGAGATCAAGCTGTTATTTGTCCAGACATTTTTTGAGGGGGAAAAAGCAGTGGAGAAGAGACAGGGGACAGAAGAAACCTTCTGATCATAATTGTATATCATCAATAATAGTAATAAAAATTAGAAAGTCCCAGAGAACTCGTTAGAAGGCAACAAGGCCATCCTTAAAACTTACACTTCTAATATAAAAGCACTGTTCTTCCAGGAATTTACCACATACTCACAAACCATTGATGTACTGTGCCTTTAAATCCATGTACTAAATTTAAGATTACTGGTGTCAAATAACAAAGCAAAATATGCCTTCCAAAACACACCTACATTATACCATGTGAACCAAAGGACCTGGGCTTTGCTGAAAGTATTCATAATTAAAATGTAAACAACAGAATTTTTTACAAAGCTTAGAATTAAAGGCAGCCTTTTACCCAGATTTCTCACCAGTTTATCAAATTCTAATGTGGGTCATTAACTGTTCAAAAGTAATTCATTTTTGGACTTGTGGTTTAAAGCCTCCAGACTGAAAAGGTGCTCTGAACTTCTGACTTTCAAAACAACTTGAACATCCCTATATGCTTCCTGTGCCTCAATTTCATTTTAAATAAAGAGCAGGAATATTATAAATATGATTGACTTATGTCAAGCATTCCTGTTAAACTGGAGAAAACAGTATCACCCCCATCCCAATCCACAAGGAAAGGACTGCCAGTGGCGCGCGTGTGCACGTGGACCCCTGTGTGTGCATATGCATATTATACACACAGGCACACAGATACATAGAGACAAGTAAATATCGATACACATTATCTCAAAAAAGGCAGTAACAAAAATACCAAACTATGCTTGCATTGTGGCAGTGGAATAAGACAGTGTTAGAGTGAAGGGGGAAATGGTTAGGATCTATTACAGATTTAAATGACTATGATACTAGCTTAATTTTTACCAAACTTGCCTGTAACTCCCCTCCCAACAGACTTCTTATGAGGAGTCCTCCTTACACAAAATGCTTTGTGTTCACATCAATCTGTACTATTCAGAACAAAACCAGTTCTGCTGGCAGAGATTGTGGGTTCGCAGGGACATTTAAGCTTTCATTAAACTGGAAAGCAATCAAGTCTTTTTGTCTACAAATTATACATTTAATAGTTCCACAAATTTGGCAAAGTTCATGATGACATCTAGGATGTTTTCACCAAATCGTAGACATAAATATGGAAATCATCATCAAACTTGATGAAATAGACGGATGGTTTGGCTTCTACTTGATGAATGACCATGCCAGTCCTTTTCGAGCCATCTTCTTTGGCATATTCCACTTGTTTGCCTACCAGGCT
>NW_026000019.1:7862451-7988934 GCF_001458135.2 Marmota marmota marmota
AAATAAAAGTAAAATGAAATGGTTGCAGTATACATGATTCTCAAATACTCCATTGAATTTATGTAGATATACCTTATGAGTCTGAAAAATGGCTAGGCTATGAACAATTACTAGTGGAAAAAAACAAATCTGTGGCCACTTAGAAAATGGAAAAAAATTCCAAATTGGCTGATACTTAAGTAAATCAAAATAATTTTGCTTATTAAATTAAAAATAAAATGTGAAGATTAAAATAGTCAAAGTTGACAAAGATTAAAAACCTCCTACTTTAATTCACTAATGGTAGGGTTATAAATCAGAATAAACTTTCTGAAGGACAGATTGGCAATTAAGAAAAAAATTAATTTCCAGATCTTTTTATGTAGAAATTCCAGTTTGGAAAATCTGAAAAATAAGAAAAAACTAAAACATGGCAAAATACATTTAATTAAATTTTTAAATGAAAAATAAAGATTTTTAAAATGTACAAACATTCAGTTACAAAAAATGTACTGTTTGGAATGTAAATATGTTGAATGCTAAACATCCAGCAATAAAGTTACCAATTAAATTAATTTTTATGTACCTGCACTGTGAGATAGAATTTAGCCATTCAAATATATATGTAGAAGTAAGATTAACTATGTTTACAAAAATTTTAGTGCAAAAACAACAAGATACATAATGTCTGCACAATATGGCAGCATCTTTATGTTGTATATGTGTGTTTAGATGTGAATAGAAAAAAGCTTAGAAGATCTTTCATTATCTAAATCACTAATAGCAGTTGTTTCAAACAAGTTACTGATAATTTCGGTTTTCTTCTATTTGGTTTAATTTGCTTATTAATGTTTTTTTTTGGCAAATATTCCTTGGTTCAGGTTCACTTCAGCCTGTTTATGCATTTCAAATTGCCTACTTCCTCTTCTGCAGTCAAATCTCCTTTCAGTTTCTTAAAAAGGACACTTGTGATCACATCTAGGGTCCAAATGAATAATCCCAGATAACCTCAAGATCCTTAATCACATCTGCAAAGTTCCTTTTGCCATATAAAGTAATATTACTGGTTTAAGGGATTAGGATGTGGGTATCTTTAGGGGGAGTGGAGAAACATTATTAAGCCCACTATACTACATCTCCTGAGTATTTATTATCAAATAGCAGGCATGTTGGCGTACCAGTTTGGAAAGGGGAAGGGTGAGGAATAGACATTAAATATTTGTGCCACTTATGTTTGAAATAACATGCTGCAGACAGTTTGCTAACAATCTTTCTCTCCACTGTTGTCCCAATGCTATTTTGTACAACTGGAAAATGACAAAACCGTCCAAGTTTTCACTGGGTGCAATTAGGAAACTCTGATAGTTCCAGGCAATCCCATTGCATAGCCCTGGTCAGAAACCTGGTTCATTCTCCCAGCTCCTGTTTCAAATTTCACGGCTCTCTTCCAAATTCTACCTTCATGCCTTCCCCTGCCTGTGGATGATGAATTATTTCCTAAACTACAGAGAAAATGGTTGCTACCAAACCCTGTGCCTCCTCCCAGTTCTCAAGCTCTTATTTATCTCTTAAGACCCAGTCCAAATACTACCCATCACTTCTGTGAAATATTACCCATTGCCTCAACAAATACCATCTCCCACCATACCTATCAGAATCTAATGATTATTTAAATATTTTGTACCTGATTTTAAAGCAACATTTGCAACATCAGAGCAATTATTTTTTCATATTTCCTTTGCCGGATTAAGACCTTCTTCAAATGACATTGTAGTTATGGTTAAGTAATTATTAAGTTGGTGTCTTCTGACAGATAAGCATACCACCTGCCTGAACAAATTCAGTGATAGAAATGTAACCTTAGACATTATACTTTTGAAGTAGCTCTAACTAGATGACTTCATTTTCTATTTTCACTTTGAGGTAATAGTCTTCCAAGTTTTCTGCTCTCTATCTCACTACTTTGGAGATTGAATTTTCACATCAGTAAATACATAACCAATGGAGAAAATGCCCTCACAAAGATGCTCCCTTGGGGCAACTATCTGTAATAATTTCCAATTTTTTTAATTATTAATTATAAGAAGAGATTTAACATTGATAATACAGATTTTTGAATATTATATTTAAAAGATACTCCCTCTCTACAAACTAATTTAAAGCTTAAAGTTTCTTCAAATGGAATAAAGATTGCTGAAAAGAGCATTGGTTTAAATGACATTATTTATTTTTAAAATAGCACTAGAGAGGGCTGGGGATGTGGCTCAAGTGGTAACGCACTCACCTGGCATGCACAGGGCGCTGGGTTCGATCCTCAGCACCACATAAAAATAAAATAAAGATATTGTGTTCACCGAAAACTGAAAAATAAATATTAAAAAATTCTCTCTCTCTCTCTCCTCTCTCTCTTAAAAAAAATAGCACTAGAGACTAGAATTAGATATCACCACAAATATTTTTTCAGAGCTCATAGAGATTAAAACTTATTAAAATATGAGGTTAAGATATGCTACTTCCCCAGGTATAAAATTTAAAAATTTACCTTCACATACAGGAGATTCTGGGTACCAACCAAAGTTATAGCACTGAATTATGTCAGGTCCACTTAGATAATAATTTTTTCATGACAGAAAAACTGAACCACATCTCCTGCTTCATAGGTTTGCTTTATAGGATGAAAATAGCCATTCTCTATTAATCTTAAAGAAGAGCACTGCAATTCTAAAATTGAAAGAATGAATAAAAACACAAAGTGTTTATTTTTCCTAAAACTTATATACTGTTTACAACCCATATCTCAATAGAAACTAATAAGTTTCTCTTATGCTGTTTTAGCTAGTAAAAGCTTTTGAATTTATTTTATATATGAAATAGATTATGATATATAATATATCATTAGGGTTATTCAAATTCCATAAGCAAAAATAAATTTTCCCACTTGAAAACTTTAAATGATCAAATTCTATTATGAATATAATTAAAACTAAAAACAAAAAAAAATATTATAATGGGTCATAATTATCATAACAACATAAATAGTTCAGTGTGAGAGGTACTTTTTCAGAGTGAAAGTAAGTTGTGTTGAACGTGAGAACCTACTGGTGCACTTTGGTGTGAGAAACCATCCATATGTGTGGCATTCCTCCTCCTCTGTCTGCTTTCCTCCAGCTGTGTAGTAGCCAGCAGCACATTCATATTGCACTTTATCCTTCACTTTGAATGTTTTCTGTGTTGTGGAATAATTTCCATTATGTAATTCAGGGGCCGAACATGTTTCTAGAAAATTTAAAGTTATTTATTTTATGAACCTCACCAATAACTTAAAAGAGTTTAAATAAATCTCAAAATATATTTTCACCAAATTCCAAGAATGCATGGCACAATTAACCTTTGGCAAAACTGAAAAATAAAGTTTGCCTTTGCACCTGTGTTCTGTTTTTTTCACGTACCTGTTGGCTAACTCTACTGGTCTTTTATTATCAAAAGCCTGGTCCTTTGTCCTTGATCAAAGGCCAAAATTCAAATGAAATCTCATGAAGTAACAATTTTTAAATTGGAGTCACCTGAGGTGGACAATTTAAATAACTTACAACATATTAACAAAGTATCTACATTCAAGTGATTTTAATTATATCTGATATTGGTTAACAAAATATATAATAGTTTACTAGTAATTCTGTTCTTATATACCAGAAAGTTTAATCACTGCCCATATTTCATAGGAATAAATTAGCTTTTTCAATAAACTAGTTTCTTGGAGCACCATAGCCATCCCTCGTTGTGGTAACACAACATGCTCACTTACTGAAGCACCTTGGTTCTGGAGACCAGCCCTCTGCTGTACATCTGCTTTGCTCTTCTTGTTTCCCACTTTCAGTTGTGTAGCCAGCCAAACAGAAAAATGGCAACTTTTTGTCTATGCTTATTGGGAAGTAAAAACTCTTAAAAGTATAGTAATATTGGGCAAGGCTTCCATTTTCTACCGTGGGAAAATCACAGCGTTTCTCTGAAATGAAGAAAAACTCAAGCTGAGACCATGGAATTCGCAATCAAGCAATAACACATTTTTAAATCCAGCACTTATTTTTATTACCTAAAATTTTAAGGTGATTTTTTTTGGACAATCCAAGCATTTGTTTTCTTTTCCCACCATAATTAATATACTAGTAGTTCTGAACAACTCTAATAGATGCATAATGAAAATCATATGTAATTGTAAAATTCCTAAAATTCTCACATTACTAAAAGTAAAAAAGAAGCATTGAAGTTCATTTTAATAATATGCTTTATTTGGTCCAATACCTTAAAATATGTTGCATTCTTCTTACCCCCTTTAGAATCCTGTCTGTATTTACACTGACAGCACCTTTTAACTCAGACTATCCACATTTCAAGTACTCAACAGTCATAGGATTGTCCCTCAAAATTAGCAGGAGATTGGTTCCAGGGCTGTCCAGCAGATATCCAAACCCATGGATGCTCAAATCCCTTTGTGTTGGTCTTGGAGTAAAGAACAGTAAAACATGACCTCCCTAAAATGCTCCTTTATATTCCCAAGAATCTAACCCTCTCAAGGGAACAATGAGTGGGCCCCAGCCAGATGGTCAAGATAAGTGTTACTTGAAAGACAGGGACTTTCTCTCAGGCATGCTGAGAATTAGGACAAATTAGTGTTATCTTAGAAAGCTGCTTTCTTGCATGTATGTCAAGTTCCTTGGAATGCTGGTCACATCATGCAAGGAAGCAAGCTAATGATGTCACTGCTTCTGTAGCCTGACTCATTGATTCTCCTCTCCCTGCAGTAACTACCATGGAGCAGAGAGCTGTGGAGGGGATCAGTGCTCATCCAGCCAGCTGCTACTGGACAAAGCACAGTGAGGGACAGAATCACTGCTTTCTGACAAGGCACCATAAAGGATAGAAGAGCTATGTTTCCAGCCCCTCACCACTGGACCTTCCACATAAGCAGTTTTCAATAAACCTTATGTCTTGCACTCTGTCTCCAAGTCTTTCAGCAACATGTCCCACTGCCTAGTACAATGGGACTGTGGAGTGTTATGTAAAAGGTGCACCCTTATGTAAAATGCAGTAGTATTTGCATAATGCCTAAAACCCTCCTAGGCTGACTTTAAACTGTCCTCTGTATTGAACAGCATGGTTCTAAAACAGATGAACTTCTCCTTAAGATAGGCAACCCCCCCACATCCAAACTGTGAAGTAAATGGTTTTTGGTCATCTCTCAAGACAAAGACAGATTAAAATAAAGATTCAAATAAGAACTTAACAAATGGGATATTTAAATGGTCAGAGATCAAGTATTCAGTCTTATTCATCATCAGGGAAATGCAAATTGAAACCATCATGAGATACTGCAAATCTACTAAAATTGTTGAAATGAAAAAGATTATCTCAATGGTTGTTAAAGATATGGAGAAACAAGACCTCTCATAACACTACAAGTGAGAGTATAAATTGGTACATGAGAAAATACATTGGTAATGCTTATAGAAGCAGAGCATGTATCATATTATCCAATAGAAGAGCACACATCTGTGAACACAAGGATGTGTCAAAGAGTTCCATAGCAGCACTGTTCATGTGGTGCCAAATCAGAAACAATCTAAATGGCCTTTAATGGCAGAAAAGGTAAACACATCTCAGACGAGGCATACCTGTAATGTTCTATGTACAGCAACACAAATAAAAGAATGATGAATCTCACAAACATAATATTACATGAAGGAAGCCACTCAACATATATTGTATAACTCTTTTTAAGAAGACAAACTAAAAATCCCTGGTAAAAGTCAGAAATATTACCTTTGGAAATTAACACCTTTGAAAGGTCATTTAGGAAGTTTTTAGGTGTTATTGATGCTCTATATCTTGATTTGGTTAGTGCAAAGCTGCCTAAAATTCACACAACTCTATCTTATGATATTTGCCTCTTTCTGTGTCTATTATATTCCAAATAGAATGTTTACATGAAAAATCTCTGGTTATGTTGGAGATCTTAAAAAAAACATGCTTAAAGGAGAGAAACCCTTGGGCAATTCCTGGGAGTTGCACTGAGTAAAAACCAGAGTCATGGGTCAAAGAAAGCCTGGAGCGAGCCAGTGGGTTATTCTGGTTTCAATGCCTTGATTACTGCCTACCCTAAAACTGCCCTAAAATAATAAAGACATAAAATAATGATACTGCCAGCCCATGGCTGAGGGGAATGGGCATGGAAGGATGAGTAATATAAAATTGCCAGCATCTTGATAGAGCAGAGCACCAGATAAATACATGTGCAGAATAGTCTCCACTCCCTGAGAATTCCTCCCACCATTTTGCATACTCAGGCACCAGGAATTTCAATGAAAAGACTTCAAAAATATTAGTGAATACACAAGGATGCTCCCTGAGGGTCACTGCTGCTAGACGGAGTGGGATGGGGGCATGTGTCTTCACCACTTTGTGACTTCAAAGACTGTCCTGAGGCATGTATCTCTATCACCAGGAGAGGCACATTACTGGTCAGTAGATGACATGCCTTGGAGAATGTGAATTCATGAGAAAAAAGAAATAAGAAGAAATAGGAGGAGCTCAAATCCAATAAAACAATGTCAACAAACTGGATAATAAGTATCACATGAAATAAACTGAACAGTTAAGTGGAGAATTTCAAGTTTGCATAATGAATATCTTAAATAGAAAATGGAAGATACTGGTATTATAGACCATACATAAGAAGCTTTCGGTAGAAACAATATTGCTTATACATTTTGCATGTGCTTTGTATTCTAATAGCAGCTCTGTGTTTTCCCCTTAAAAGCTGTCTTGTTTTCATTCCTTTATATGCAGTTTGAATGACCACTGCAGAATCCCATTGTCTGATAAAATTTTCTCTTTGCAATTTTGCAGCTCTGTATGTTCTATAATGTTGTTGAATTATAATTGAGGCATGTTTCTTAGTCTGAAATGAAACAAATGTTCTGTGCATTCTGAAAGTCACCTGAATGAGAACAGCAGCCCTCTGCATTTCTTGCATTTGTCTCCTTACCACCCACCCTCTGTATGATGACTGGATCTTAATAACTGCCTTTTGTAACTGAAGGAATTGTAAGTGATGCTTCTTTGCACAAAGTTTTGCACGATATGTTCTCAGAATCCCGGTCCATTTCAGCCTCAATGTCCTGAGTNCAGTTAACCGCATTCAATTGGCATTGTGATTAACAAAGTAAGCAATCACTATACTACAGAGTACTGTTCTGCTAAGCTATGATATATGATAGGTTGGTATATTAAATGCATGTTCAACTTAAAATAATTTTAATTTATCATGAGTTAATCAGGATGTAACACCATTCTAAGTTGAGGAGTATCAACATTTATTATATTGTACAATTTTTCAACCTTTAATATACTGAGTTTTGAACTTTGAGAATAAGTTGTTTTAAGACAATAATGCCTAAAAAGCTAGGTGATAATGTGGAGAAATATAAAGGCCTTATTGGTAATGATCTCAAGGTCAAATAATGCTTTAATGAGTTTTTGTTGCAAGAATTTTTTTTCTGTTTTTAAAATTTCAGTAACAAGATTTTGAAGTGTAATTTTATGTCTTTACATTTTAGACAGCACTATTTAGTTAAAATCACTTTGGCTAGAAACATTTTTGATTTTTAAAAAGCTATAATCTTAGGATGAAAATAGAGATAAAAATATACAAAACTTAAAGGTGATAAATTGTTACCTCTTATTGCATAAAATCATAAGGCTTATATTAAATGCTTTCCTCTTGTTTGAGATCCTGATTTAGATAAATTGAGTTGAGACAGATTTTCAATTTCAATTAAATTGGTTACAATAAGCAAGTAATCCTTGTGTTTAATATTAACACCTGAATATACTTAACTCAGTTCCATTGTGCCACTATAACAAATATAATTTGTTCAGTGTGGCTTATTTTTAAAAGACATATCTTTTCATACAGTTCTTGAGGTGTCCAAGATCAAGGCACCAGCTAACTTGGCGTCACAGGAGGGCTTATTCTCTGTTTTGCAAATGGTGTCTTCTCACTAGATGAAACTAACTAGGTGGAAGTGGCAAGGAAGTGCTCCAGCCTTTCCTTGTAAGGGCACTATTTCTACTCTTGAGGATGGAACCCCATCACCTATTCACCTAAAAAGACTTCATCTTCTAATATGCTCACTGTGGTCACTAGGAATGAAACAGTGACATTTAGGGGGACACAAACATTCAGGACATAGAAGAGAATAGGGAAGGAAAAAGACAGTCCATGCCACAGAACCAAAAGGCAGTAGTGGTGTTTACACTTCTATTTCACAGAGGAATTCAGCCAAACACTGTAAGACAGAGATAAAAGAAGTTCATTTTATATATACACACACACATTCTTTCCAACATGGGAGAACCTAAATATAAAAAAGCAAATATTAATAGATCTTGAGGGAGAAATAGATTGCAAAATAATAATAATAGTTGGGTGCTTCCATACTCCATCTTTAATACAATAGATAGGTCATCCAGACATAAAATCAATAAGAAATCCTTGTACTTGAGCTGTATGTTACACCAAATAGACCTAACAGATATCCATAGAATATTCTACACAATAGCAGAATACACATTATTCTTAGGCATACACAACATTCTCCAAGATAGGTCATATGTTATGCCACAAAACAAATTTCAAATATTTAAGAATGCTGAAATTATATCAAGTATCCTTGCCAAATAAAAGCACGAAACTGTAAATCAATAACAGGGAATGTTGATATATTCACAAATATATAGAAATATATGAATGACATCCTCCTGACCTTCTAATAGTTCAATGACAAAATTAAAAGAAAAATTAAATGACACAAACATCAAAACACAGCATACTAAAACATATAAGGTGCGGAAAAGGAATTTTGTAAGGGAAATAAGTATATAACTATAAATGCCTACATGATTTAGATCTCAAATAAATAATAAAGCTTCAACTTTATACCTCAAAAAACTAGAAAATGAAGAAGTAACTAAATTAAAGATATTAAGAGGGAGGAAATAAAGATACACACAAAAAAAAACAATATTAAGAAGATACTCAGAAAATACTATTAAGCATCAACAAACCTAAAAGTTGATTTTTTTTTTTTTGAAATATTTATTTATTTTTTTAGTTATCGGCAGACACAACATCTTTGTTGGTATGTGGTGCTGAGGATCGAACCCGGGCCGCACGCATGCCAGATGAGCGCGCTACCACTTGAGCCACATCCCCAGCCCCTAAAAGTTGATTTTTTAACCAATAAACAAAATTGATAAAAGTTTAGCTAGACAAATATTTAAATAAATTTCAAGATGAAGAAGAAACATTACAGCTAATAGCACGAAAATACAAAATGTACTACAAATTCTTGTATGAACAATTATACCCGAAATTTGGATGACCTAGAAGAAATGAATCTTTGTAGAAAGTTGCAACCTACCAGGACTGAATCACAAATGCAAAATCCCAACAGACTGGTAATGAGCAAGGAGTTTGAATTAGTTATTAAAAATTCTTTTATGAAAGAAAAGCCCAGGACCTGATAACTTTACGCCCAGGACCTGGATGAACCCAACTCCCTTGTATAACTATAAAGCTTTAAAAAAATAAATAACATGCATCCTTTTCATGTCCTTCCCCAAAAAAACTGATGAGTAGTAAGCACTTCCAAATTCATTTATGAGGCCAGCATTATATTGACAAAAAAGCCACACAAGTATATTATGAGAAAATTATAACCCAATACACCAGATGAATATCCCTGGTGAATAGAAATCCAAAACTCCTCAATATAAGATGAATTCAACAGCACACTTAAGGGATCATAAGACTCACTCATCTGTGATTTATTTCTGGGACTCAGAGATGGTTCAATAAATACCAGTAATTAAATATTACCCATTACATTAACAGAATAAACTTTTAAAATCATTATTATTCAATAGATGGGAAAAAAAGCAACATCATTTGATAATAAAAACACTCAAAAAATTTGGCATAGAAGGAGTTATTCCAAGACAATAAAGGCCATATACAAGTTGAATAATCCTAATCCAAAAATCCAAAATCTGAAATGCTAATACTTCTGAAACTTTCTAGATAATAATGCCCAAATGGGAAAATTCCACATCATGATTCTTTGCCTCATGCACAAAATTATTTGGAGTGTGCATATAACTATTTTTGGAAAATATTTATGTAGTGAATATGAAAACCAAATGAGTTTTGTGTTTAGGCTCAGGTCCCACCCCAGTGTATCATTATGTATATATAAGTACTTCAAAACAACAACAAAAATGTGGTCCCAAGCATTTGTAATTAGGGATATTCAACTTACATTAGCAGTCTACAATTGGTATCATACTAAATGGTTACAAGTTAAATACTTTACCTCTAAGATCAGGACTAAGGCAAGAATATCTACTGTCTTAGTCCACTTTCATTTGCTATCATAGAATACCTACGATTGGGTAACCCTAGCATCCTCTGCTTGCCCCCAAATTCATGTCTTTCTCACACACAAAATAACATTCTTTTCATCCCAATAGTTTCAAAGTTTTCACTTCCTTCAGCATCAACTCAAAAGTTCCAAGTCCAAAGTCATTTAAATTGAATAAGGGTGAGACTCAAAGCCTAAATCATTCTAAGGCAAATTTTCTATAGCTGTGAACCTATGAAACTAAAACAAGTCATCTCCTTCCAAAATACAATGGGAAAACTGATATAGGATAGACATTTACTTTCCAAAAAATGGAGAAATAGGCGGGAAGAAAGGAGTAACAGGCATCAAGTTCAGTCCTCAAGCTACAAAGTAATTTAATTCCATGTCTTGCTGATTGGAATCAGCAAGGAGATTGGAATCCCCAAGGAGTTCAACTTGATAGTCCTGTGGTTTTGTTGAGCTTAGCCCATGCTTCAGCCCTGTTGCACTGATGTGGTCTACAGTTCTGGGGTTTTGGGCAACAGTCCCTATCCCAAACTTGCCTCTATACTACCATAATGAGAACTGTCTGTGTGATAGCTCTGCTCCCATGATTTCATTAGTCACTGCCCTAGCATGTATTCTGTGTTGTTTCTAGCTCTGACCCCACACTTCTGCTTAGCATTGTCCTAGTGGGAGCTCAATGTGCTGGTTCTGTCCCATTAAAAGTCTCTGCCTGAGCCACTGGGTATGACCTTGAAATCTAGGAGGAGACTGCCAAACTTGCATAGCTCTTTGCAGACCTTCAGAATAAATTACTTTCATGTGAATGCTGCCAAAGTTTATGGCATGTACCCTCTGAAGGAGTGTGTCTAGCCATAACTTGAACTTTAACAGGGTATCCCCTTCTAGAAGTTGTCCTTGGCAAGATCACTCACTTTCTTTTCAAATCCTTTAATGCCTTCTCCCTGAAAATCAAAGGAAGATCAGTAGAATAGAGAAAAAGAATCAGGGGGAGGAAAGAGGGAAAGGAAAAGGGAAATACTGGGAAAATATTCTCTAAATTATATTGATATGTTATGTACATGTATAAGTAAGTAACAATGAATCCCACTACTATGTACAACTATAATGCACCAATAAAAAATATGGGGGGAATTCCCCTCCCTTTTACTCAGTATTTTAAATTATAAGGAAAGGCCTCCCCTGCAGAGTCTAAATTCTGCAAGGCCTCACTTGAATAGCTAGGATGTCAAGCATTTCTTTGATTCCCAGAACTCAGGGGGCCTTTGTAACATTCTTCTTGTCAGCTTGCTTTGGGGGGTCAAAATCTATTGTGATAAGACAAATACACTCTCTGAGGAAGACCCTGCCCAGCCTCCAGGCTTAATTCATCCTATCCTCTCCTTAAAAACCCTTTACTCCCCAAGCCTGAGAAAAATCAGAGCTTGAAAGAATTGTATGTGATTCAGCAAAAGCAGTGTCAACAGGCAAGTCCATAGCAATAGTTGCCTACATCAAAAGGAGTAAGCTTTCAAATAAACAACCTAATGATGCACCTCAGGAAACTAGAAAAGCAAGAAGAAAAAAAAAACCTTTAAGCCTCATATTATTAGGAGAAAAATAACAAAGATCAGAGCGGAAAAAATACAGAAACAAAAATAAATACAAAATATCAATGAAACAAAGAGTTGGAGGTTTTTCCTTTTTTGAAAAGATAAACAAATTTTGAAATAATTTTAGTTAGTCTTATCAAGAATAAAAAAGACATAAACAAATGAAGACTGAAGAGAAATGAGGCATGACAAATGATATCACAGAGATTAAAATACTCAGTCATTAAGGAGTGTTATGATCTTATTCATACAGATAACAATAAATGTTGGAGAATATGTTATCTTTAAAAGTGTTTCTATGGTTCTATGGTGAATAAGTGTAAGCTAATTTTGAATAGTTATCTATCAAAAGGAAGAACAATTCTTCGTTGCAGCTTTTAGGAATCCTATTTTTTGGAAGACAAACATTCCTATGACTAAGTTGTGATTTTATACAAAATGATCAGCAATATGAACCAACAGTACAGCTAATTCAACAATAGAAGAAATAAATGTTCAATTTTCAATGCTCTTCAATATGCATTAGAAGAAAATAACTTCAGAAGATAGTATTGAACATAGATTTAAAGGTTAGTTAAAATCTATTTTTCTGAAGTGTACTGACCTGAATTTGGGAAGCATTCATAAGCTTAATAAAAATTAATTAAACGCAAATATTAAATTATGTGCTCAGTAAATATGAGGTTCCTCATAGCTTTGATCTTTTAGTAATAAAAGTACACTAATGATTTCCTTTAAGAACAAAGAAGTGCAAGATCATCTAAGAGATCAGGAACTGGTGAAAATTATTTCTGTGATGGGGTATTCATCATTTCTTTTTTCTCCTTTATTTACATATTGAGCTATTTCAATTTTATATGGCATGCATAGAACAATGTCTCATGTGAGGTAAGTATATAAGTATATATATTTATTTATTTATTCTGGTGCTTGGGATTGAACCCAGGGGTACTCTACAACTGAGAATGGGTCTCACTAAGTTGCCTAGGCTGGCCCTGAACTTTTGATCCTCTAGACTCAGCCTCTCCAGAGCAGCTGGGATCACAGGATTATATATGTGTGCCACCACAACTAACTGAAATTAGCATTTTTTTTTCTTTTAGTACTGAACATTGAACCCAGGGGCACTTTACCACTGAGCTACATTCTTGGCCCTTTTGCTTTTTAATTTTGAGACAGAGTTTCATTAATTTGCTTAGGGCCTCACTAAATTGCTGAGGCTGGCCTCACACTTGTGGTCCTCCTATCTCAGCCCCAAGTCACTGAGAATACAGGCTTGGCCCCACTGTACCCAGTGAAATGAGACTTTTTAATTTTCCAAATTCAGTCTGTAAGAGCTCAAAGATAAAAATAAAGGAGTGAAAAGAATCAGAAAGATCAGCAATAATGTGAGCCTTCTTTCACTTGGATCTTTCTTGCTACTTTGTACACTAACATTGGTGTATGCTCATTGCCAAGTCTCTGGTCATTTAAATTTACTTCACCCTTCTAAAGGATATTTTGGCTTTATTACATGGAAAAATTGTTGAGGTAGCAGAACTAGCAAACCCTATTTTGATAGAAAATTGCCTTGAAAAAACAAATATAATGACAAGTTTGAATCACCTAAAATTTGTCTCTCCAAATGGTTATCCTAAATAATCATGGAAATATCATGTGTTTTCTTTGCCAGTATTTGTTTTAGCAATGGCCATTTTGACCAATGAAAATAAGAGGGATGCCTAGGTATGGATTCCGTGTCCCTAAATAAATAAATAGACCTTGAGAAATCTCTTTTTCCCTCTGGATGTAGTTCTGTCTGCATTGATGCTGGGCAGAGCTGAAAATCTCGAGATCAGAAGAGAGCCCATGGAAAGCAAAATCCACAGACAGAATCAATAAGCAAAGAGAAGGGCAAATTCTGGTACCCCAGCTAATTGACCCAACTGCTTGGCCAATGGCCCTTTTATAAGGTGGTGTATTTCTTTTTGCTTAAGCCAACCTGAGTCTTTCAACTGAAACTATCGGGGCCAGTGTGCTGTCTAGGTTGTGTAGACTTGACAGTCCTACAGGATATTTTCAATAATATTGAGATGGAAGTCCTTTAGATAATATTGGAATTTTATTTCAACTCAAAGATATTCTGCTTATTCCACAATTCTATAAGCATTGCTATTTTTTAATATTTATTTTTTAGTTGTAGTTGAACACAATATCTTTATTTTATTTATTTTCTATGTGGTGCTGAGGATCGAACCCTGGACCTCGAATGGGCTAGCCAAGTGCCCTACTGCTGAGCCACAACCCCAGCCCCAAGCATTGCTATTTTTAACAAATGAAATTGTTTGCATAAAAGGAAAGAAGCAAATAAAATTACTCCATTGACCACATATCATATTCTAGATATTTATTATTTACTTTCTTTTATGTTTTGATTGCCCCTTCCAAAACTCATGTTGATTTAGTTGTCATTGAAAGTGTGTTGGGAGGTGGGACTGTTAAGAGGTGATCAGTCTTTAGGCCTCTGTCCTCATGGGTGGATTAAATCCAGGACATTTGTTACTGCCAGAATATATTTGTTCTAAATGTTCTAAATTCAGCCCCATCTTGCCTTCTCTCTGTCTCTTGTGTGCTCACAGCACAGAGACCCTTACCAGATGTGGCCCTTGGTCTTTTAGATTCAAAAATCTAAATCATGAGTCAAATAAAATACTATCATTCATAATTTACCCAGTCTGTGATGTTCTGTTATAGCAGCACAAAGGAGACTAAGGTACTCTCTTATTTAATTTTCATACTGATTGTATAAGGCAGATTTTATTGATCCCCACTTTACTGATTAGGAAGGCACTAGAAGACTTCAAAAAATTTGACCAATGTCAAAAAGTTAGGTAGTTGATAAAGGCAGTGTGTAACTACAGTTGACCTTTTTCCAACATTTTGCTTCCCCATGTAATAGCCGAAGTTTAGTACATCGATGTAGTGTCTAGAAACCTGGATGCATGAAGAAGGGATGTCAGAAGTAATGAGGTTAAAAAAAGATTATATAAACAACATGAGTGAACCAGAAGTTTGTATTTCATGTAATTGATTTTGCCTCAATAAATTTTCACTCAAATCAAATTCCTTGGGAAAATGGAAAAACAGATTATTTTTGCAGTGCTATGTGGCATTTATACATGTATTTTAAGACACAGTGTTGTAGGTTTTGAATAATAATAACATTGTATGGCAAATTAAATATTAAAATGATTCAAATTTAGGAAACTACATTAATTCACCATCTTATGTAAGGGGTTGAATAAGGACATGAGCATCTGAATTAAGGTTTGGATTCTGCCCTGCTTGGCATAGGGTGCCAACAAACATTTCACAGGTTGCCGTTTGCTTTCCATTTCAGAACTAGAGCTGTGGATCTACAAAGCATTTACTGATGTTTTCCATTAAATCATGAGAGAAGAAACATCCTGCCTCCGACAGTCCCTTCTGCATAATGTTCATGCCGTTCCTGGAATGAGGTGAGAGCATGCCCCAGAGGGCATGGAAGAGCACAGCCAGCCCTGGCTCCTGCCAGGTCTCCCAATCCTCAGCCCACACCAAGAGAACAAAAACTCAGGACACAAAATAAAACTGGGGTGAAGAATTAGAGGTTAGAAGAAAAAAGTAATTAAAAGAAATAAAATATGATCTTCAGTGCTGACTTTAGTTATTACCATAGCCAGCCTCAAGGGGAAAATTAAATATAAGTTTCACAAGGATTTCTCTGAAATATATTTTCTATATAGTACATGAGGTGAAACTTCTCCATAGAGCTATAAACAGGTAAAATGTTAATTATTCTGTAATTCAAAGTTATGAATAGAAAAAATACTTAGTTTTTTGAAATTGCATTAAGAATTTAACATTCGTAGAATCCAAAGAAAGAGTAACAATGCATTATAGTGTTCCATTTGAGGAAAAATGGAGATTGCTATTCTGTAGAGCAATAATGGTCTATCTGGATACCTGGTTCACATGGTTGCACCTGTCACTGTGAGTGTTATGGCATTATGCATTTTAACACTTGCTCATATTATGTCCCTTTTGGTAGCCAAATATTCAGTTTAATTGTATCTTGTTTTCCCAAATTTTCTTTGAGTTATTCGATGGTAGTTTGGGTCATGTAATTTTTTAAAAAAGAAAAAAAAAATCCAAGACCAACACAGCAGTATGTTAAAAATTCTACATCACATGCAACACTACCAATGTGTTGTCACAATTATATGAAAGGTAATGCCAGCCCCCAGTTTCTAGAGTTCCAGGCAATGAGACAGGCTGGAATAATCCATTAATTACTGATGTTTGCTCACATTTTCTTTGCAGTATCTTTATTTTTAAAAATAATTGCTTAATATTAGTGGACAGAAACAAGGATGGTCAATCAATCAATCAGGGAGCTGTTGATCATCTGCTACATTTCAGCACCAAGTGGATACTTAATTACTCTCCCCAACTGATTGATTGATAATGCTTGTTTCTGTCTGTTTACATCATTAATTGACTTTTCTTCCACTTCCTCTTATTTTTCTGATAAGGCTAAATGACATTTCCATTTACAGCATCTCTGGAATGTAGTGCAAATACAACACAAGATGAAGTTTCACATATTTGAGAATTATGGTGAAAAGTGGTATGAGTAAATTACCATCAAGTAGTCCACCTTTTGGATGTGTGAAACAGCTAAACAACCTCTAGAAAATAGTCTGATAGCCTTCATCTTTTTGTTTTGTGTATGATGTATGCAGTAATAGGATCAAAGTCCAACTCAATATGAATATTTACACTTCAAAAATTCAGTTCATGGGCTGGGGTTCTGGCTCCGTGGTAGAGCGCTCATCTAGCTCGAATGGATCACTGGGTTCGATCCTCAGCACCAAATAAAAGTGAAATAAAGACATTGTGTCCACCTAAAACTAAAAAATATTTTAAGATAAAAAAAAATCAGTTCATAAATTCAGTTCAACGTCTAGAACAAGAACTCTTGAAGGTAAAGTCATTGACTTAAGTTTGGGTGATAGTAGCAGAAATGTTTTGCTCATGATTAGGGCAAACCATTGCACTGATCATTTTAAAGTAGTTTAACTTTTACTATAGCATATTCACATGTTAATAGTGAACCAGGGCTCACAGCATCTCCCTTTGATGGAAGATGAGGCATTTGTAAGAGGCTGTGATGTCACAGAAACAACTGGACTAGTGTGTTAACAACCTGATCACAAACCAAAGAATAAATAAAGACAATGAGGAGGGGCATGTTAATAAGCTGCACTGAAGTGATTCTGAACAGGCTGTGGGGGCTTAGCTCCAAGTGTAGCACCTCCCATGTCCACAGGGCACAGGCAACTGGGTATCTGCTGGTAAATGCACCAACCACATTTTTATAGACATAGTATTTAAGTATCCATTGAATAGTTTTCAAAATACTCCTGCCCCCTTAATTACTACCCTAAACAAGCTAATAATTTTGACCTGGCATCAAATTGTGGCCCTGGAAACTCTTAATGGGAAGAGCTTTGTCATTAACACAAAAGTTTTAAGCAGGCAGAAAAGAAATAGTTATGCAATTAACTGTAATAATCTCATAGCACATTCAATACTTTTCCACTTTTCCTAAAATAATAGATAGTTTCAATATAAAATTGTTTGGGGTATGACCATAGACTTAATATTATAGCCTGATTTTAAAGATTCAAAAATAGTTTTACAAGTTTGCCCACGTACTCAAGTATCATCTAGGTATGTGTGATTTATTTGTAAAATGTATTACAAACTCCTTGTTTAAAGGGATGTATATTGTAACTCAAAGGTGTTAAGCTGCTAAAATTGTTTTATTTTGAAAGGATGTTAAATACATTACAAGCTGCCCCTCATCCTTTTTAAGAAAAGAAACTTAAAGATTAACTATTAAACAGCCCCAAACAAATGATTCACTTGGTCTTTATTAGTTACTGCCATCCTGTGGACATTTTATGCCAAGGCAGCTTCTTGCTTAATATTTTGATGGACCAAGTGCTTGCTACTGTCTATTATAGCCACCACCTTACCAGATCCATACTAAATGGCAACTTAGCAACTAAATTGCAAGGTGAAGACAAAATAGTAGGGAAAAAAATTTTTTAAAAAAAACTTAAAAATGGAACACAAAATAATTCTGTGATAAATGTTTATGTATTTTAAAATCTGGCAACAAGTTTAGCGTTAATAATTCTATTCTAAGCAAAATGTCTGGTTAAATAAAATTTATGTCCCTGTGTGTCTATTTTCTTCTTTGTAAAATAGAGATATTATCAATGTGTCTACCTCACAGGGTTATTATGAAGAATACATGAGTCCCTAGAACTAAAGCTCTCTGAAGACTAGTTGGCTGAGAATGGCTCAGATGTGACTAGTCCTATCATTAGGACAATGATTTTCAATCCCGTAAGACAAGTGCCCCCTAAGGCTCTATCAGAGTGACATAGGAAACTTCCAGATTGAAGCCATTTGCCCTTGTAGGGTCTCCCACAAGCTTCAATGGGTCCTGCTCCCAGCTCCCATTCTTCCTTCTCCTACACTCACATACCTAATTAATTTCCTCAAATATCTTTCTTAATAAAAATGGGTTAAATACCTCATGAGTATGTTGCCAAAAAAAAAAAGTCTTCAGAACCCTGATGTAGATGCTGAAAAGCCAACTGTTGTAACTTCTCCTCCAACTAAAATAAAAAGGACACCCTGTAAACACTGCAAAGAGAATGCACTCCTTACTTATTTCTCTTTAACACATGACCGTGTGGTGGCTTAAAATATCACCAGCTTATTATTTTACCCCTGTTGAGGTCAGTTGTATCAAATGAGAATGACAGGGCTTAAAATCAATGTTTCAGAGGGCTGCCTGCCTTCTTAGAGGCCCCAAGAGAAGAATCCATTTCCTTGTCTTTCCCAGCTTTTGGACCTAGCCCGCACTCCTTCCTCCATCTTCAAAGCCACCAGTCACACCACTCACTCTGGTCTCCACTTCTGTCCTCACATCTTATCTGCCACTCCTGCTTCCCTCTTTCAATTATAAAAACCCTTGTGAGGACACTGGGCCCACACAGATAATCTCTCCATCTCAAAAGTTTTAATCAAATTCACATTGATAAAGTCTCTTTTCCCACATAAGGTAGCATGTTCACAGGTTCTAGTGATTAGGTCATGGATATTTGGGGTGGGGGGGGCTAATATTTCAACTTCCATTGAGGGCAAAACATTGGAATAGGCAACAGGAAGAGTGTTGTGCAACCTGGACTCCAGGTAAGTAGGAATCAACACCAGGTTTGTGAAGCACCTCATGTTATATGAGACTTTGAATGCTAAAATCACACTCAAAAGTACCTGAAGAAAAATTCATTGACAATTTGTAGCTACAAATATCACAATAAAGACCTTTTCTCAAAACTTTCTACAATCTAGTTTGGTAAAGGAGAATCAGTTCAACCAGAGTAATGAAAACCTTGGTGAGCCTTGGTTTTTCACATCAAAAAGATGAGGGGAAAAAAAGGGTAATAAACAATATTTGCAGAAATGACATATAAAATATCTTTCCTATTGCCTGGCACATCACCGTAATAACTCTTTAGTAAAACTTGAATTCAAAATGATCTAAAGTTGGTTTTTCAAGGTTATTAATAAAAATTGTTGGGCTGGGGATGTGGCTCAAATGGTAGCGTGCTCGCCTGGCATGCGTGCGGCCCGGGTTCGATCCTGAGCACCACATACAAACAAAGATGTTGTTGTGTCCGCCAAAAACTAAAAAAATAAATATTAAAAATTCTCTCTCTCTCTCTCTCTTCTCTCTTAAAAAAAATTGTTACATAGGTCAGAGAAATTTGTGTGTCCATGTTAACATCATCATTCTTATTGGGTCCCCGTTGTGCTCAGATTGGCTTTTATCCCTATAAAAAGCATTCCACAGAGTAAAGTGAGCCCAGAGTAATTCTAGTAGTAACAGTAGATTATTAATATCTGATGAGCCATTGGTGCCTAAAATCATGCCAGACGCTGTTCTCGATGTTTCATAGGTCTCATGTGTTTTAATCCTCACCACGACCCTCTTAGCACATGGTTAGTGAGCTATCATCATCTTGGCAAGACTCTTCTCATGCTAAGACTACTGACTCATGAGTATGTTACACAGAATGGATCTGCTAGTCAGAGGAAAAAATTAGAGTGAAATGGAATGTAACACAGCTTCAGGAAATGTCGGAAATCACTTTGTCCAAGATGTGTAGCCGAGAGATGGAGAGTTACGTAAGTCTGTTGGCCTGCGTGATCCACTTTCCACCATAATTTATTTATATAAACTGTTTAAAAGTGTTTGCCGGCAGAACCCCCAAAGGCAGGAAGGCAATCTAATTTCAACCTTTAAACAGAGCATGTGGGTTCAGAGCAGCTCTTTGTAATCTTTCTCTTTTACTCTGCCCTATACTTTCAGTGAGAGCTTACTTCTGTTTAACAGATAAAACCTTCTCATGGCATCCAGTGAGTCATCTAACTGCTGCTTTTAGTGGGTTGAGTAAAACACAGATCAGAATCAGATACTCTGATGTCTGACCAGCAGGAGAGAGTTGAGGGTGGGGAAAACCCAGCATAAACACTACCCGTGGGGATGAACCTCGTGAGTGTCTAATGCATCTTCCAACATTGACCCGGAAACCCAGACTCTCACTGCATATCAATGAACAGATCAAAGAAAGGGAAAAAAACTGAAAATATTTCTTGATTGTGAGTACTGAAACCAAAACAAGCTAAAGCAGTTTCAATACACCTGGTTTTCTGAAAGCCAATAGTTACTGTGATCATTTTTAACACAGGAACTATAAATCACACAACCAAGAATACAGAAAATACCCAAAGGATTATAAATTTCTTTTTTGTTATTGTTATTCTGATTAAAAAGTACTTAAAGCATGGGTGGTGCTTCAAATCTACTATTTAGTAGAAACTAAAATAAGCCCACATAAATTCTAAAGAATAAAAATGTCAAAACTTGAGGACCTCTTACAGTTAAAAGAAAAAGATCAAGAAGACCAAATAGAAAACATCTTCTCCCCAAATCTTTTCTACTTCATATTAATTGCAAAAGAAACTTAAGTAGGCCAGGCACAGTGGCACACACCTGTAACCCCCAAAGGTATTCAGGAGGCTGAGGCAGGAGGATCAGGAGTTCAAAGCCAGCCTCAGCAACTCAGCAAGGCCCTAAGCATCTCAGTGAGACCCTGTCTTTAAATAAGATATTTTTTAAAAAGGCTGGAGGGGCTAGGGATATAGCTCAGTTGGTAGAGTGCCTGCCTTGCATACACAAGACCCTGGGTTCAATCCCCAGGACCACAAGAAAAAAAGGGCATGGGGTGGGGCTGGCAATGTGGCTCAGTGGTTAAGTATCTCTGGGTTCAATTCCCAGTACAAAAAAAAAAAAAAAAAAAGAAAGAAACCTAGTTAGAAGAGCTGTCTATACGTGCAAACAGAATAAGGAATAGACTAGGATGTGATTCGAGTGTTTTTGAATGATCAAATCAGCCTTGAATTCTGAGAATGGAACTGAAGATCTGAAGCCATGGCCATGAGCTTGGCTCCTTAAACCCCTGAATCGTGTGCATATTTACTGGACTCACACTGGCATTTTTATGTTCCCATATTCACCGATTTTAACTCTCTCTCATCACTTGGCAGAGAGTGATCCCTAAGAATGAGAAAACAGAACGAGCGTGATTTGATTTGGAAAAGAGCCGAGCTCTGAGGCAAAGGGCCCTGTGGGAGGTGTATCCCGGGGCGGAGAAGCTGAGCACTGGCTCTCAGAAGGGAAGGTTCTTGGTTGAAATGTTTTATTCAGTCATTTTAATTCAAAACATCAGTTAAGATTCAGTAAATTTTTATGAAAACAAAATAGTATGATGATTAACATTTGCATACCTACTATGTGTCAGGCATTGTTTGGAAGATTTCCCATTTGTAAAGCTCTTTCAATGTTTCAAACTACCATGTGAAATCAGTATTGAGGAATAGAAATGTTAGAGAAAGAGAATTTGCAAGANTTTCTTTTTTTTTTTTTTTTTTTGTACTGGGAATTGAACCCAGAGATACTTAACCACTGAGCCACATTGCCAGCCCCACCCCATGCCCTTTTTTTCTTGTGGTCCTGGGGATTGAACCCAGGGTCTTGTGTATGCAAGGCAGGCACTCTACCAACTGAGCTATATCCCTAGCCCCTCCAGCCTTTTTAAAAAATATCTTATTTAAAGACAGGGTCTCACTGAGATGCTTAGGGCCTTGCTGAGTTGCTGAGGCTGGCTTTGAACTCCTGATCCTCCTGCCTCAGCCTCCTGAATACCTTTGGGGGTTACAGGTGTGTGCCACTGTGCCTGGCCTACTTAAGTTTCTTTTGCAATTAATATGAAGTAGAAAAGATTTGGGGAGAAGATGTTTTCTATTTGGTCTTCTTGATCTTTTTCTTTTAACTGTAAGAGGTCCTCAAGTTTTGACATTTTTATTCTTTAGAATTTATGTGGGCTTATTTTAGTTTCTACTAAATAGTAGATTTGAAGCACCACCCATGCTTTAAGTACTTTTTAATCAGAATAACAATAACAAAAAAGAAAGAAACCTAGTTAGAAGAGCTGTCTATACGTGCAAACAGAATAAGGAATAGACTAGGATGTGATTCGAGTGTTTTTGAATGATCAAATCAGCCTTGAATTCTGAGAATGGAACTGAAGATCTGAAGCCATGGCCATGAGCTTGGCTCCTTAAACCCCTGAATCGTGTGCATATTTACTGGACTCACACTGGCATTTTTATGTTCCCATATTCACCGATTTTAACTCTCTCTCATCACTTGGCAGAGAGTGATCCCTAAGAATGAGAAAACAGAACGAGCGTGATTTGATTTGGAAAAGAGCCGAGCTCTGAGGCAAAGGGCCCTGTGGGAGGTGTATCCCGGGGCGGAGAAGCTGAGCACTGGCTCTCAGAAGGGAAGGTTCTTGGTTGAAATGTTTTATTCAGTCATTTTAATTCAAAACATCAGTTAAGATTCAGTAAATTTTTATGAAAACAAAATAGTATGATGATTAACATTTGCATACCTACTATGTGTCAGGCATTGTTTGGAAGATTTCCCATTTGTAAAGCTCTTTCAATGTTTCAAACTACCATGTGAAATCAGTATTGAGGAATAGAAATGTTAGAGAAAGAGAATTTGCAAGAAAAAGGATGCAAAGAGAGGGAGGGAGAGAGGAAGAAAAAGTGCATGAGGATTAAAGGGAAAAAAAAAGTGAGAGTGGTAGATTTTTCTATTCTGTTTGCCTGTGATTTTTCCCAAAGTCTACCATCTGGGACAATTATTCTTCACTCAAAAAAAAAAATTTTTTTTTTCTGCAGATAACATTCAGAAGATGAAGACAGAAAATAAATAGAAAATACCTAGGCAGATACCCCGCAAGACAGAGTTGAAAACTTCAACAGCTGATTGGCACTTAGCTGTCTCTCTGCTGTCTGGCTCCACACCTGCTCTCCCTCCGGGGTCATGGGAGCCAAGGCAAGGACACCTGAGGTGCCCACAGAGTGGCCCAGGGGAAGGAAGGTCATGCCAACCACCATTCTATTTAACTAAAAGCACCTGTCCAGCCGGCAAACTGTGCAGCCCTGTTTTCTCACAAGAAACACTTTATATCTCATGTCACAATGGACAGTGGAGCCATTAGAATTTTTCTCCATTTTTCTCTTCCAATTTTTTTTCAAAGCATTTGGCACATCTTGCAACCTACAATCATCCTGGGGAATGATTTCCAATTAATTGCCACCATCCTTTGCCAATTCATAATTTTGCATATTTAATATGATTAGCTTGACTCTCCTTTCCTACAAAGTCGAACGCTGGGAAACCATTTAAGTGGATCGGTTAGAGGACTCGCTTCTACAGTGAGATTTCAGTCTTACCCTCCAAATATCTCTCCATCCACTTTTTTAATTCCGAAATTCCTTTAGCCAGAACACAGGCTTTATCTCTGTGAGACACAGTATAAATCATGGAAAGAGGCAAACCATGCACTTAACATGATACTAACTTGGGTACAACTAAGAGTACTTTCTTTGAGGGTTCACACATTCTGAAGGTGATAGAACAGAGAAAATAGCTCAGGGGGATGCAGGGGGGATATCTGCAGGAGGCAACTGAAGAGACAGGAAAAGAGCAACACCTGAGAAGGCACTGTAGAAGGTGTGTCACAAACCTCCCATTTTTTTCCTTGAACTAGATTCACTCTAAAATAAATAATACTGTCTCTCATCCATTCAAAGATGTGCAAGATACCACAAGTGGTTAAGAACATGAATTATGATCCAGAGTACCTTGATTTAAAACCTACATTCACAAGGTGTGTGAGCTGGGCCTGTTTCCTCTCCCTGAGCTCCCATCTCCTCTGTAACACAGCTTAGTAACAGCAGCATTTCGTAGGGGTGCTGAGAGGAATAAAATAAGCAAACTTGTAATGCACCCCAAAAAGTGGCAACATGTGGTTGCACCATGAATGTGAGCTGTTTTGAATGTTGGTGGTGGTATATTTGTTTTGTGAGCATGATTGATCAAAAATGGAAAGTCTCCTCATAGATAGTGTTCCTTTGGATATTTCTTTTGTCCACGTTAAATCAAACAGTACCAGCACTAATCAACACACAATAGAACACTCCTATGATTGTTTTTCTTTAAATATTTGTTCCACTGCTTGGCCAAGGTTATGTCAACTACACTTAGAGGCTGTTTATTGATCAGAAAAACGCTAATCTAATCACAGATTGCTCTGAAGCTAGAAAATAAATAATTACTCTGTGCCACTAGTCATTTTTAAAGTTACTTAATAGGATTTACAAATATTGACACATGGGTCATTAAAGAATAAAACTTTTGTCTCTTTTTTTAGATAAGGTTATTTATAATGTCCTGCCATAATTTGGCTAATGTAAATTATGATTCTACAATTTAATTTTGTCTTCCTTGCATCATTCATTCTGACATTATTGAGTGTTAAAAAATATGAAAATGAATTACTCTTAGAATGCATTCAGAATCACTGAATTTTAGAGCTGAAAGGGACCTTGGAAATTGTATATAGTTCAATCCAGAGAAGCCAAGTGTCTTGGGCATAGTGTCACATCTCAAGAAGAGGAAATCATACAGCTTACTCATAATAATTTTTAATAAACCCAACCCTACATATCTGGTAAATTTCTTATGGTGTGGGTGCCTCAGTGCCCAGGAGGCAAATGGCCCGCTTCTGGGCTCTCCTGAGAGTAAACACAAAGTCCCAACCCAATTTGTAGAATCATGTGCCGCTGCTAATCCCGTGTCACGTATTTAAAAAGCTCCTTTCCTGACCCCACTAGACACAGACACCACCACAGCAGCATCATGTGATCTTCCACTCCTGTATCCTGCTTGACTTTTTCTCAAGACATGTTTTCAGTATAAAATTATCATTGTTGGAGATGAGTTGGCTGGTGGGTTGGTTTACTTCCCATCTTTCACAGAACAGTGCAAATCTCAGAAGGTTGGGGGCCTCACTTGGCATCACCAGGGCCTAGGACAGTACTGTGCACACAGCAGATGCTCACGGACACTAGCCCCGCAGCGGTCCCCACTCACACACCAGCTGTGTCCTAAGTGACACACAGTGTTCAACCTTGAAGGTTGATATGTGGAATCTAGGAGACAAAAAATCCTCTTGTCCACAAATTATAAGAATAAGGTAGACTGGGGACTGTCATTAGTGGCCAGCTCTTTGCCAACTAGAGAAAGAAAGAATGTTCAAAAGATTCAAAGAAAAGAAAAACTCACCAGGAGTTTATAGGGGGAGAAAGGTACTAATGACGTGTTTCATATTTCTGATCCAACAAAACCTAGACTCCTTACACAAACTCTAAAATATCTTTCTCCTTTTTTCTCCCTTTATCTGAATTCTGTTACTGTTGTTTGCAACTGAAAGGGGGCTCAACAGCAGAGATTATAATGAGAGCAATTTGGGGGCCTCAGGCCTGGTTTATGTTCTTACTGTGGTATTTTGGCAGATGTGATTTTGAGATTTCTCTTGATTGTCTTCAGGTTTTTTAATTAAAAGGGAACAAAATCAAAAGGAGTACTTATTAATCACCAGGAGGATTTATTTATTACGGAGGCAATGTCTGGAAAAAATCAATTTATTGCAAATGTTTCCCGCAGGTTTGCAGATTTCAGGCAATTAACAAAAGCTGCTATAATTCACACAAAGAGAACATCCATTGTGTCGCCAATAACTCATTTTGATAAATTAGACCCTGATTGTGTTGAATTTGGGGAGTTTAAAACTGCAGAGTAGCACAGGCATTATTTGTAATGGCCTAATTGACATGGAAACTGACCATGTGAGCTGAACACACTGCATCTGGAGACCAGCAAAGCCCCTGGGGTGTGTGTGTGTGTGTTCATTAGGGGTTAGGTTTTAGATAATAGTGTGGGTCGTGGAAAAAAGAAACAGCACATCTTGCAGGAAATGAAAAGTTAAATTTCAAACACAGACTCTATTAGGTTTGATCATTTACTCCTTCTACACACTTGGATAACACCAGGGCAACTGATGAGGCTAGAATCCTCTTCCTCTGCCCAAAGCTGCCACTCTGCTAATTTACAACACTTTTTTTTTTTCAAACTCTTCTTTCATTTAATTAACTCAAAAAGAATTATCACTGAATACCAGGTCCTGTTCAGGAACGAACTCTATGCAGAAGCAAAATATCAGAAGAATGTGTCTAGGACTCCTGAAGAAGAGATGTTTTCACAGATTCATGGAGCTGTGTTTTTAGGCCGATGGGATGAAGGTGAGAAAGCCACTGCTGATAGGTGGACTAGCAAATGCAAGGCAGAAGAGCTAGGAGAAAGGATAGTGTGGAGTGGTGAAAGGGAATGTAAATTGCAGGAGAAAGTGACTGGGGAGGGGAGGGAGACTGAGGACAAACAGGTGGAATCTAGACAGTAACAAATTGCACCTATCTCTTCAGAGGTGTTTTTTGTTGTTGTTGTTGTTTCATTTTGTTTTGGTTTTGGTTTTGGTACCAGGGGTTGAACTCAGGGGCACTTGACCACTGAGCCACGTACCCAGCCCTATTTTGTATTTTATTTAGAGACAGGGTCTCACTGGGTTGCTTAGTGCCTTGCTTTTGCTGAGGCTGGCTTTAAACTTGCGATCCTCCTGCTTCAGCCTCCGGAGCTGTGCCACCATGCCTGGCACCTTAGGGTTTTGACTGTTTCCTGGAGTGAATGAAAAACCACTAAAAACTTCTGAAGAGATGAACGACAATTAAATTTGTGGTGTGTGTTGGGGGCGGGGGGGGTACTGGGGATGAACCCACCACCTTATGCATACTAGACAAGCTCTGTACCACTGATCTACATCCCCCATACCCTTGCATATTATTAGCATATTATTATTATTTGGTACTGAGGATTGAACCAGTCTAAGTATGTGCTCTACCACTGAGCTACTCCCACAGCCCTGACATTTGCTTTTCTGAAAGGAAGCTTTGATAACACTTTTTGACGGCTGGATTGGGGATTTATGGAACCTGCTCCAATGAGACATGAAAGAACAATATTCTGCCTTCCTGGGACCAGCCCACCTATTAGTGACTTTTTATTTCTTTCTAGAAAGTTCTTTTTTATGTAATAATCATAGGTTGTTCTGTTAACGTGATTCTATCATGGTTTCCTGGAGCCAATGAATGTGGTCACTATTTCCTTTATGCTTTTGTAATAGTTAGAATATAGCACGTTGCCTCTAGTAGGGATCTAACAACAATGCTAACACCTAAACTGGGAACTAACTGAAGAAAAGCTGAGCTAATAGTATCAGAAACCAAATCTGTGGTGGGTTTGTTCTTTCCTCTGTGGAAATATGGAACATCAAAGTTCTATAGAGGCACAGTGGTGGGAATGTAGAGGACCATTTTCAACTCTGCAGGGTGTAGGTTTTGAAGCTTCACTGAAGAAACCACATTTCTACCAGAGTGAAAGGGAATCTGGTAGAAAGTTGGTGAGGTAAAAGATGTGAAGGACCCCATAAGACGTCAGACATTTAGCCTCTGTTTTCAGTAGTATTTTTACTATGAAGATATTAAATTTATCATCCTCTTCATCTCTCAGCTCAGACTGAAACATGAAGGGAAAGTGATTTTATTAAAAACTGCTTAATTTGGAGAAGATAATAAATGCAGGAGGTGAAAATGTGATTTTCATAATGGTTTTCGGCATGTGGTAATGGTTAAAATTCTGCCTAAAACATCTACCTTTTCAAACAGTTACCTGATCAGAAATACCATCATAGATTTATCTCCATTGATTACCAAGCATCTTCATTTAAAATCCAAACAGAACTACAGAATTGTATACTCTAAGTTGAAAAGCACCATGAAGCCATCTAAGCTGGTTCCCCCACTGCCCACCTGGTACGTGAATCTCTGGAATTCATTTCCTATAAATATTTACAAAGCCAATGTTTTATATGCTGCAAAAGGCTAAATCTAATGAGATGGGATTTCTGTGAGTTTTGTGAATTATTAAAAAAATAATTTGGATGTTGATTTTATTTTATTCCTCTTATTTATACGTGGTGCTACGAATAGAACTCAGTGCCTCACACATGCTAGGCAAGTGCTCTACCGCTGAGCCACAACCCCAGCCCCTATATTTCACTTTTGAATGAACCAAATTCTTAGAAACATTTTCCTTATTTGGAGTCACATGTTGTCTAATGCCTCTCCCCCAAGAAACCCAGTAGTTTCAATTCCTATGCCCATTCCAATCAATTGGTACGGCTGACCTGGAGCACTGAAATAAGCAGGAGTCTGAAAGTGCATCCAGATTCATCTATGAAGAGGGCATGATTCAACTGCAGGTCTGCCAAGAACTCTGGAAGGGAGAGGGACAACCCATAGGACATTTCCCTGTCCAGATTGAAACCATTTAAAGACTACTATAGTAGCTCTACCATCTCTGTGTAGATTCCCATTCCCATGTGAACACCTCCCTATGGGTCTCCTTCCTTACTTCACTCTTGGCTTATTGGATTTCACCTCATTAGATTTAGCTTTTTGCAGCGTAGAAAACATTTGCTTTTCAAAATACTTTGAGGTTTTAGGGTATGGTTTAGATGTGTAGCATCCCCCCAAAAAAAAACTTATGTGGGAGACAATGCAAGAAGGTTTAGAAGAGAAATAATTGAGTTATAAGAGCCTTAACCCAACCAGTGAATTAATCCCCTGATAGGAATTAACTGAATGGCAACTGAAGGCAGGTAGGGTGTGGCTAGAGCAGGTGGGTCATGGAGGGCATGCCTTCAAGGTATATATTTTGTATCTATTGAGGGGAGCCTGTCTCTCAGCTTCCTGATATGCCCTGAGACCCTTTCTCCTACCACATTTTTCCACCATGATGATTTGTTTGACCTTGAGCGCCAAGGAATGGAGCCACCTGTCTATGGATTGAAACCTCTGAAACGTAAGCCCCCAAATAAACTTTTTCTTCTATATAATTATTCTGGTCAGATCTTTTATTCACAGCACAGAAAAAGCTGACTAAAACATAGGATTTCTTAAACTTCCATGTCAGTGCACCAATGCCCCCAAAGTCCTAAACATAATGTTAAAATTCATTATTCACTATGGAGGAGTAATTTTACGTCATAAGAGAAATAACCTGTTTCCTGAACCCTGTTTGAATTTTTACTTATTTTTTTAAGACTCAACCTTAAAGCTAATTCTCCATGAAAATTTCCCTAATGACTCCAGTTTTAATGACTCCCCCAACAGCAAATTGCATATACATAATTTTGTCATTTGTCACTTCATGAGTTCTATTTTCTTTCTCCAGGAAAAAAAAAAATACATTTTTCCTAATTTGTAAATTCTTTGAAAAAGAATCAGGTCTCTTACATTTTTGTGTCTGGCTTACGTCAGATTTTCTCGAAAAAGAAGCAAAGTTGGAGGTTCTTGTATAAGTAATGTATGAAAGGGCTGCACTTTGGTGAACCTCAAGAGAAGAAAGAAGGACAACCCAGGGCAAGAAGCTGAATGAAGAAACTAGGTGAGCTGAAGTCTTACCTCAACCTAATCCCACGGAGAGTTCAGAGCATGAAAAAAAAAAAAAAATCAGAGATGTTTTCAGGATGTCCCATCCTGAGATAAGGCAGCCTTTCATCCCCAATCTCAGTCATTGGTGCGGGCTTCTCAGGAGTCCAAAGCCACGTGGGTATATCTTGTCAGCTGAAAGCAGTTCTAAGAAGAACCTAGTTACTCTCATCCCCTTTAAAATTAAGTATTTTATAGAGGAAGTATTTTGAGATGATGCAACTACCTGATTCCTTATTAATTTATCAGCTGGTTTATCTACCCAGTCATATTCCTCAATGGGTTGTAATCTGTTACCATCTTTATTTTAATGCTTGATTTGTCCCAAATGGAGCCAGCAGGCATCCTTCAGCCTGGCTTATCTTTTTGACACACTCCTATCATTCTTCAAGCAATCAATTCTCTTTGCTCTCTGGAAAAATAAAATGAACTGGAACATACTTTTCCTAACCCAATCCTGGAATTCATCACTTCTCTAGAAAGCTCAGGGTTCTTCTAGTAAATAAGAGAATGCAAAAGCCAAGATCTGGGTGCATGGGTGCTCATTGTTATGAGGGAGCCACTGCCTTGGGCCCATTCACCTTCATCTCTGCAGAAGATATGCACCCACACACACACATCCACACTCCCCCAGTCATCTCCAGTCATGTCCATGTATCTCCACATGAATTTAAAACCATGAGTCCATGCCAATACCCTCATAAATACCACAGAAATACCACCTGGCTCTCTTCTTCCCATATTTGTGACTCCATTCTCAGTGAGAAACCTGGCCCTATATTTCATACACTATTTATGTGACCCATCCGCCTCCTTCCCCTGTGCAGATGCCCTCCCAATCCTGCTCAGGTTTTGATGTCCTACTACAGTTCATTATCAATGCTGCCTGTCTCCATCCTACCTAATGGCTTTAGGAAGTAATGAGAAGGGGAGGAGAAAAGGGAAAGGAAGAGGAACTGGTTTCAAAAATTTTATGTTTTCAATGTTAGAATAAAAGTGTTTGCGAAAAAATCTAAAATCTCATCTTCCAGAAGGAATGAAACTATATGAATTATACACACAGGGCTTTTGTTTCATTACTTACCAATAAGTAAATAAAAATTGGACAGCTTGTGCATGGACGTGGTAAAGGAGCAGCCCTGTCGTGGGCATGAGCAAATTGGAAAGGCTGTGTTCGTGGCAAAAGGCAAGGAGCCGGGCTGCAATTACTGCATGGCGTGGTGATGATTTGGAGGAAGACCAAGAGGACGTCTGCCTTACCCATCATTCTCTGGGACAGAGAAATAATGACAACGTAAGTGTGTACGTTTAATTTGCCGTCAAAATGTGTGCTTCTATACAATTAACACTTTGGCAAATTCATAAATGAACAAACTGTCAAAGCCTCTTTAGACAAGGAGCGTCTACTATTGTGGTCAAGAAACTAAAAGCACGTGAACAAAGGGAAAGCAAGGGGCCTGGGCAGTTCCAGCTTTACCATCAGGACCCTTTCAGGTGTCCCTCTAGTTCATTACTAGCGGCACCATAGACTGTGATGTAAGGGCCACTTGGTCAGGGACACAGGACCCTGGGTCTAGAAGCTCTAGAAATTTTGGGCAACTATAGAATCACTCTGGTCTTGTTACTTCACAGGGATGTTTGCAAGGATAAATTAAATATAAAGAGTATTAACACAATGTTTATAACAGCATAATTCACAACAGCTAAATTGTGGAACCAACCCAGATGCCCTTCAGTAGATGAATGGATAGGGAAACTTTGGTGTATATATATACAATGGAACATTACTCAGCATTAAAAGAGAATAAAATCATGGCATTTGCAGGTAAATGGATGGAGGTGGAGAATATAATGCTAAGTGAAGTAAGCCAATCCCCAAAACCAAAGGCCAAATGTTTTCTTTGATATGAGGAGGCTGACTCATAATGGTGATGGGGGTGGGGGGCACCGGAGGAATGGAGGAACTTTAGATAGGGCAAAGGGGAGGGAGGAGAGAGGAGGGGGCAAGGGGGTAGGAATGGTGGTGGAAAGAATTAGGCATCATTACCCTAAGTACATGTTTGAAGACACAAATGGTGTGAAAATACTTTATGTACAATCAGTGACTTGAAAAATTGTGTTTTATATGTGCAATATGAAATGAAATGCATTCTGCCATCATGTAGAACAAATTAGAATAAATAAATAATTTAATTTAAAAAAAGAATTATAGGAGATAATTTTTTTAAGAGTCTTGACAAATTTTGAACAAATAAAATTCACTTCTTATACCTCCTACTTTGCTCTGGGCACACTGGTCCCTTCCGGTTCCCTGAACAAGCATGGTGGTCCACTTGGGTCCATTCACAGTGGCTCCTCCCTCTTCCCTTGAATACCCACAGGCTGTGCTCCCTCAGCTCTTCACATCTCTACTCTGATGTCACCCCCTGAACCTGATTTAAAATCACACACCTCCAACCCTTTCCTCTTGTCCCTTCCCTTCCATGATTTCCCCCGTGACACCTGTCATTCTCTAACACAGTGGATATGTATTTGTAGTGTTGACCTTCTGTCTGTCATCTCCACCAGAGTGCCAAGACTTGCCTCAGTGCTGCCCCCTGCTGTGTCCCAGGTTGGGGGGGGGGGCTCATGGGCCATTTGCCTGAGTCAGTGGGGAGAAAATGAACTTTCCAAACTTCCCTTCTTTTTTATCCTTGTTTTTGTTTTTCCTCATAGGTAGAAATGTGAAAGGTAAGAGGAAAAAGAATAGATAGCTTAAAGAAAGAAAATGAGAGAAAAGAAAAATGACAGAGCAAAGAAAGACGAGGAAGACCTCAGATTTGGAATGTCACTCCTGAGCCTCAATAGTTCAACTGTGATGGAAACCACAGCCGTGCACTCTGGACTGTCTCTGAGGCAAATCCTGCAGATGCTGACGGCAGGCCACTTCTTGGAGCCTGGCACAGCATGTGCCACTCTTCCTCATTATTCTTAAGGTCAATGTCTCTGGCAGGCGGGTGAGTAGTCTAGGATAACATCAGCAAAGTAAAATATTATGTTCAAAGTGGTTATATATCTTTTCTACTTACTGAATAAATGAATACCCTTGCTGAACAGATTATATAGGCTTTGTTTTTAAAGAAAAGCAATCCTTTAAGTTTAAAAAGTTTTACGTTTGAATGTAGGATTAGCACCTTTTGTGTTTGAAAGCAGTGAATCTGAAAGTCTTTCATGACAAAGGTGTAATATCTCATTAAAAAGAATAACAACATTTCCAAACTATGGAACCAGCCCAGGAATCCATCAATGGATATATGGATTTTTGTTTTAAAAATGTCATGTATATATGAAGTTTTATAAGCCAAACTAAGAGGGTCAAGGCCATTATGTTTTCTCTCACATGTGGAAGCTAGAGAAGCAAAAGGAAAAGAAGGGTGGATGCAGGATAGTATCATGAAAATCAGAGGGAGATCTGTAGAGTAGGACAAAGGGACAGGAAGAGGGAGGAAGTAGGGGAAGGGGAACTATTGGGGAATGATATTGACTAACTCATAGTGTATATTGTGTGCATGTACAAAGATATAACAATAGATACCTCTCTTATACACAACTATGGAGCACCAATAAAAAATATGGACAAAAAATAACAAAACTCAGTTATCTTGCTAATTTTGCATACTAATGCATTTATTTGATATATGTATACATACATATATAAATAAAAAATAGTGTTGTCTCATGGCATGAAAAAAATTTCTAGTCAGTGAATAACATTCACAAACAATGGACAGTCTTTCTTACTAAACTTTTAAATATCTTAAAAAAGAAAACCACATTTGTAAAAAGAGCACACATACAAAGGTTGGTGAGGAATGTTTTAAAATCCGGTACATGTCCCTACATCGACATCAGAAAATTCAAACTAACAGAAACTGACACTAAGCATATTTGTATATAAACAACATCATTTGTCCACCTACCAAATTAATTCATAGAAATAGCATTCTCAGGCAGCTCAATAACTGCAACTGTAAGTATCAGCCAGTCTCTATCTGTACTGTGCTTTTAAATCCAGTTACCATGGAATTTCAAATGTAGCATCAGAAACCACGGCTCTTTCCATCTATACTTGAGGTTTACTTAAAAACTCCTTGTTGAAAAATTTTCTTGCCTCAACGTTACTGAGGGAAACAGAGCAGCGAGATGGATTCTGTCTTCTGTATTCAATGCTCTCAACAATGGCATCTTTTATCACCTGCAAATGGAGACAAATGGTACAGAATGAACTCCCCTGACCATCAATGGGATTGAAATGAGAATCTAACTGATCATTTTTTTTGGAGTATTCATTAATAAATATGAGAGAAATACATGTCATGCATACATATTTGAACTCAACTGCCATCCATTTCACTCTTACTAGACTTATACCCAGCTACTCCCACACACACCCCCACCAGGTTCCCAAGACCAAAAAATACTCTAGAGAGCATTTCAGATTTTTTAAAGAAGTTGAGAACAAAGTGTTTGTAACATGATGAATTTGTAATTGTTCTGTCCTTCACAAGGAAGGTGATGATGTGAGGGAAGTAAACAATCACTAAATCCATATTTGCAGTTTTTGACAAGAGAGCATGTGTGATCACAAGGAAGTAAGACGCCTCCTAGTGGGGAGAACAGGCATTGCTGAAAATTGCCCTGCTTCTCAAGTAGAGAGCTTGGGTGTCCTCTAGCTAGGAAGCACCCTACTTTGTCATTTCATTGATGAAAAATGCTTTTGCTATTTTTGACTCAGAATAATCTTTATGTATGCTCATATTAGTGGGGTGACTAGAATAAAACAGGTGATACAGCCTCTAGGAATTTATAGCAGTAATCATGATACTATTGCTGGTATGAAGCTTGTCTACTTTGGAATTTCATGTGAGTGCTTATTACAGAGCAATGGAAAGGGGTTTTGGAAAACAGGGCCCTACTGCTGTTGTAGGACCCTGTGAAAATCAGGAAACTTTGTTCCTGGATAGCCCTGCAGGAGCTCATCTTAACAATCAACAAAATAGTCTTTTCAGGGCACCAGACACAGAGGCAAGACAAAGGGTTATTCCACAAGTCCCTTTATTCTCTACCCCAAGGACTGTTCAGCAATACTAAGGCACTCCCCATGTGCTTCAGCCCTGTACCACAGGTAGGAATACTTGGCAAGTATGAGTGGCTTGGGACCTAGGACGTCTTCCCTTTCAAAGCTGGTGTGACCCATCTTGAAGACATGTACTACAGAGTTTTCAATCCCCACAAGCTTACTGGGCAAGCATGGTCCAATGCCTGAGGTAGAGGGACCTGAGACCTCAGTGGTGCTAACATGTAATTGACATTCTGTAACTTTAAATCTGGCCCAGTAATCAAGACTCTCTGTGTTCCAACTTCAAACAGCCAGTAATCATATTCCAGAAAGAGGGATGTATCATAGAAATGCGATTCTTATAGATGCATTTAAAAAAAAATAAAACATAAAATCATTTGAAGAACATGGGCTCAAATCTTACTGAGTCTTTTAAGTAAAGCAGGTATTTGCTGACCCTACTTTCCCATGAGTGAGAGAGACATAACCAATTCTGTGATTTCAGGATGTACTTCAGACCCATGAAGGAGACTTGGCCAAAGGCATCCAGGCTCAATCACTTCTTGGTTGTGTAAGGCCCAGGGGGATTTATTTATGTATGTGTTTATTTATTGGTACTGGGGATTCCTGTTGCTAATTTTAGTCTGATGATGTACTGACAATTAGGAGCTCTAAATTAGAAGTGAGGCTATAAGAAATACAGTCAATGAGCATATCAGGTAGAGGACAGAGAGTGGGCTTATTGGATGGAGTGAGCTTATTAGTCAGCAAATCAATTCTGCCCTTCAAACTTAATCTGTTTTTTCCTAGAAATCCATGTCAGCAAGTTTATCAATTGGCCAGTTTTCAGAGTTATCAGAGAAACATCAGCCCTCACTGCACAGAATCATAAAGCAAAATAAAAATCAACTCTTTACTTTTCAAACACTTAGAAAGCTTTGAAACAGAAAAGACTTCGGTCAACAGTAATTGACGTCTGTCAATTCCTTTATAATGAATTTGTGAGAGCAACCAAAAAAATCAGCAATGTCAATATCACAAACTAGTGAATTTACCATAATAGGACCTCAGCTGATGTTCCTAGTAAATGGGTCATTCTTATAAAGGAAGACACACATTTATAACATTGAAAAAAATCCAAAACATGCAGACGCAAGTACAAACTGTACCACTAGGTGGCACATCAATACTATGAAACCATTAAACAGGCTTTTACGATTACAGCAGAACATAATCCAATTCCTGAGACTAGTAATTCTGTGATGTAAAACTAAATTAAACTAGATAAATTGCTAAATTTAAACTTTTGGGAATGCTTCCTGGTACAACTAGATGAACCCAAACAAGGCACTATGTCAAATTTGAGTCTCAATTTTTTAAAATTTGGACTATAGGCATCATATTATTTATATGTAGTTTCCTCTTTCGTTCTTCCATGAAATGCATCAAGATTCCAGATCATCCCCTAGTGATAAACAGCCCTCACATCTCACTTTATCCATCCCCTCTGCCTGTCCCTAGACATGACCCATGTCATCTTTTACTTGTGCCATTCCATAGCTTTCTTATCATCAAACCAGTTTCCTTGAATCTTCAGCAATAAAGATAGAAGATTAGAAAGATAATCAAAAGTTTAAAAAAAAAAACATGAAAACTGATTTTCTGCCACCAAAGTGTACAAATTAGAAGAGTTGAGATTATAAATGATCCATAAACAAATACTGAGTTTTTACTATAGAACAAAATATGAGGGATAGGTGTGTAGCTCTATGGGGGAGCATTGCCTGACGTACACTATGGTCTGCCTGTTCTCCCCAGCATCTCTCTCTCTCTCTCTCTCTCTCTCTCTCTCTCTCTCTCTCTCACACACACACACACACACACGCACGCACGCACATGTAGCCTAAGAGAAAAAGTTGTGGTATATTTTGATAGAGAAGTAAAAAAATTACTAATATAATCCTGCTGGGATCACTGCCTCCACCAGGGAATCCATGCAGGGCCCCAAGTGGCAGCAAACACCCCAGAAGCGTCACTCACACAGACCACTTTTGAACTCGTGAATATAGCAGATTTCTGATGGAAGCAAATATGGTTATGTTGGTTTAACTAATTTAAGGACCAAATAAAACCTTTACAGAGTCAAAAGATTACTAATATAGGAAAATACGAGTAGATATTTTGATCTAAATGACTGAATTGGGGAGCTAATGGCTGCCTTCCCTAAAGGAATTGAAATGCCTTGAAAGCAGGGATGTTCACCTTGTCATTTTTTATCCTAATACTTAGCTCATGCAACACATTTGCAAAATTGATAAATACACAGAAAGCGAACCCTGAAGGTGAATCACACAGAATAAGGTATAATTCAAGAGGGCAATGACATTGGGGCTGAAGGACAGGCAGGGTTTTATACAAGTAGGGAGGACAGACTGAGCTTTCCCAGTGAACGATCGCAGAGCAAGGCCACAGATGGAAGGCTGTGGCCGTGGAGGACACACTCAGAACTGCTTGGCCTGCGGGAAAGGAGGCTACGTTCAAGGAACACTGGGAAAGAAGGCCACTTGCAAGACAGATTGTTCAGAAGTGAGAAAAGACCTTTGACGGTGTCTCAGTTCCCCACAATCGTGATTTCCAGCAATCTGCTTAAATACTCTATGACTCAATTTCTTCACCCATAAATTAAACACATACACACACACACACACACACACGACACACCACTGTCTTCATAGGCAGTTCTGACTGATAAGCCTTTTGGGGGGAATATTTGCCTAATATTAATCATTCAAAATTTTTCTTGTCCTTTTAATGCTGTGTATTGCTCTATCCCTACTACCTAAAACATCACTCAGCATAGCAGATGCTCAATAAACACATGTTGGACTAATGACCGAATGAGATCAAAGAGATCACATATAGTATTAGTTGGACCTGTTGGAACTTAATAACAATAACCCAGCCGGGTGCCGTAGCACAGGCCTATAATCCTAGCAGCTTGGGAGGCTGAGGCAGGAAGATCACAAGTTCAAAGTTAGCCTCAGCAAAAGCGAAGCACTAAACAACTTATTGAGACCCTATGTCTAAATAAAACACAAACTAAGGCTGGGGATGTGGCTCAGAGGTTGCATGCCCCCGAGTTTGATCCCCAGTACTTCATCCCCCCCACACACACACACAAAATAAGACCCCAGGTTGAAGGCCTCAGAAGCAAGCTATTCTTCTCCTCTTCCAGTCTCCTGCTCCCGTCTCCACTGCCTACTGTACCCAGGCAAGTCATAGAGACTGGATTCCTCCCAAGTGGGTTATAGGAACTAGAACTCCTTTTCCCCAAAGCAAGCCATGAAAGCCTAATCACCCCCTGCCTTTCTGTCTAGAGCTGGCCATAAAGAAAGTCTCTACCTACCTGGGTCTGAGAGTAGATCACAGGACCCCACTTCAGATGGGGCCTACCTCTACTAGGAGAAAATAATGCTGGGAGAGGCCAAGAAGAACCAGACTTTGCTGGGTTTCCCTGCTCAGTCTATCAGCATTAGTCCACACCCTTTTTACAGAAACAGATTTCTACACAGATGTCCACGCTTCATGAAACCTAGGAATCAAAATGGGGAGTTCACCTGGGGTCTTCGAGTCTTGATTCTGAAGGCTCCCATGACATGTAAAACTAGGATCAAACAAATTGATTCCGCTTTTCTCTTGTTAACTTCTCTTTGGTGTAGGGGTGTCGGCTATCACCCATTGTTATGGTCAGGAAAGGAATCACAGACTTCTGCCCCTACAGGCCTAATATATTAGGGCCTCATAATGAGAAACTTCCAAATTATTTTTGAAAAGACAAGAACCTTGACTGGGACCCAGCTACTTCCATTAAGATGATGAAATATCATTAAATATTAGGTGCCAGTACTTCTGGATATGTACTTTACCTCATTTTAAATAACATCTACTACTTAACAGTTTGTAAAATTATTTGAGAAAACAGTCTTAAAGTTCATCTTACACATAATCAGTATATGCCGAATAAACTGAGACATGGGTTCTTAGAATTGCTGCGACTGAGTTAAACATGTTGATCCAGTGAGACTGGAAAACATGTGATTGCTAAATCAATGGGTCCTAAAAAAAAAAAAAAAAAAAAAAAAGTCTCAGCTGTCATATTCCCTCCAGACCAAGGTAGTGGTATATACATGGGGGGTGCAGTCACGCTATGTGACCAGGGTACAACATGTAGATTCCCCATGGTGAGGAACTTGACCTCCAGCCACAGCACCTTGTATCTGGACCCTTGCTGCCCCCAGTAAGTCAACCATGAAAAATGCATTGCATATTTATCTTAGGTGCCAGATGTCATGATCAGTATCTCTGTAGGATACAAAGTAAAGAAGGAGCCTCACTGTTTTAAAAGGGCTTCAAATTTATAATTAAAAGCAGAAGAGAATATGGACACTAACATAAATGATTGCCACAATTATATTAACTGCTTCAATTTCCCAAGTGCTTATCACATGACAGGTCCTTAAGTTTTATTATTTCACTTAAACCCCGTCTTTCTTTTTTAATGTTTTTTAGTTGTAGATGGACACACAATATCTTTATTTATTTTTATGTGGTGCTGAGGATGAAACCCTGTGCCTCACACAGCAAGGCAAGTGATTTACCACTGAGTTACAGTCCCAGCCCGTAAGCCCCATCTTGATCCTTAAGGTATGTATCATCCTTTCCCCTTACAAATGAAGAAAGGGAAAGGTTAAATAGCACGCCCAAGATCACCCACCGAAAAGGCAGCGGGGAAAGGATCTAAACATCCAATTTGGTCTGACTCCAAAGCCTCTGCATCTCCCACATACCACATGTCTACCAGTATAAGTCACTATAAGTTTTTAACAAGGAAACCAAAAAACCATGAGACACTGTAATTGTAAAAGCATTGAGGAGAAGTTCACTGGATAGGAATTCGGGACGATTGAGTAAGTGCAGGAATCTAATGCTAAAAAGAAACCCAGAACACTGTCACCAAGTGAGCAAAAGCAGAGCCACAGTCCTCCAAAGATAAACTGGAACTGAGCATGGGCAACACCCGCCAGCTAGGATGGCCCAGGAAAACAGAGCAACAGGAGCGTAGAGGGACAGGGCAGCAATTTCCGAGCCGACTCAGGTCAGAGAGTAAACCCAAGAGGAAACGTTAAGCCACAGTGGATACAGGCACAAGCCAAAAACTGTCTTCTTGGGATTGGCCAATAAATGATTTTTGCCAAGATTCTGAGAGTCTGCTATTTGCAAACAACCCTGACAGATCACGTGCTATGTTGCTGAAATATAAATCAGTACTCTGCTCTGTTCAGATGATGTGGGCGTGAGAGATCTGGCTGGCATCTAAACCTAATACGCTGCCCAGCATCTAAACCTCAGCAAAAGTTTGATGCTTTTTATATACTGTCACTTTTATTATTTTTTTCCAGTTAAAGTGTATGGAGGGAGAGAGAAAATGTCAATAAAAATGGAAAGTTTTACCTGAATACCACACACATACACACATACAGCAAGGCGGGGGGCGGGGTATCACTTGAACATACGTCTCAATGGTCATGGAATTTAGGAGAAAGCCTCCATTCATTCATTTGAAAAAATATTTCTTCCTGCCTCAGCTGTCATTACCTGTACAAGCTTGTCTACTTTGTAAATTCTAAACATTTGCAAAGGTCTTGGGGTATATTTACATCAGACCTTCAAGGATACAGAATATGGATGTGTATAGCTAAGATTTCCATTTGTTGAACACTGTTTGTAGGACATTGTTCACACATCACCTGATTAAAAACTCACTACTGCTATTGGGGTAGGTCCTATTTCGCCTGCTTTAGAGATGAGGAAATTGAGGCTCAAAGAGTTTGCCTAGCTTATTCAAAGCTGCACAAGTAGCTCATCTAGGATTTACAGATGATATAAATCCCATGACCTTCCCCTGTACATACCATTCCAAAAATGTTAGTAAAGCAATTTAAAATGTTTAGCTGCTGGGCAGGGTGGTGCCCAAATGTAATCCCAGCAGCTCAGGAGGCAGAGGCAGGAGGATACCAAATTCAAAGCAAGCTTCAGCAACTCGGTAAGGCCCTAAGCAACTTAGCGAGACCCTGCCTCAAAATGAAAAAAAGGGCTGGAGATTTGGGTCAGTGTTTAAGTGCCCCTGGATTCAATCCCTGGTACCAAAAAATAAAAATAAATGTTTAGTTAATAGTTTGTGAAAAATCAACATTTGATAAGCTGTAAGTTGAGAGTTATTTTGGAATTCAGTCTATTTTTGTTCAAGCTTTCAATTCTTCATCTGCGTGTCAAAAATTACTTAGAAGAATTCTTGTAAAATGTATAACTAGAACTGTATCATTCCTTGTAGCAAACAGTTTAGCAGGTTTTATATTAACCAGAATTGAAAACAACAGTCATTTAAGGTATGTGCGTATGTGTGTGTTTTCCAAGTTCAATAAGATATTTATATATTCCTATAATCTAGTTCTTTCCATTTCTAGGATGACTTATCAAATTTAATACATTTATCCCTAAGAATATATACTTTTGATTTTATTGGATTCACACTGGTAAAATAGGATTACTGTGATATAACTCCTTGGCTTTCTTCTCTTTTAGTACCATGGGGTTTTATAAAATACATTTGTTTGATGTCATTGATTAAAATACTGATTTCTTCCTTAATAGTCTTTAATTCACAAGGCTTTCAGATGTCCACTGTAAGATTTCTTAAAAGGGGGAAGAAATATGTTAATGTTAAGAAAACGGTTAATGCTATAAAATTTGATAAAAATGTTTTACATTAATCATAAATTTGCATATACAGGCTGAAAAAAAAGAATTTTAGGGTTGTAGAAACTGATGCTTATTGGGAAACATTTCACTCATTTATAAAAATTAAAGAATGATTCATAAACATTCTGATACAGTTGCCACAATGGCACACACTTTATCACTAGTAGTCTCAGGGCAAACTCAATAATCAAGCTAACTAGATGCGCCAGAGTTCCATTAGCTCACAAAATCTAGTTAAATTCATATAAACAGAACACTTACGCACACCCTATGAGTTCCTCTGGGCCATTCACACTGACTCAACACAGGATGCCTTTCTCTCTCCATTTAATTTCTTTCCTTTTACTCTTATTCCTTTTTTTTTTTTTTAAACTAATGTATGAAACCTAAGAGGCCAACAGACTTGAGATTTCACAACTGATAATTGTTAATCAGACACTATGATTTAGGACGAGGAGCCAGTGATCTCCATTACACAATAGCACTCCTAAATGTTGAGTTCTACGCTGAAGAATCTTACCAGACACAAAATCTTAGCAGCAGATGTGCTGGTGATAGGAATGATTTATACTGAAAAGAACAGCTTGTTTCTAGAGTTTCTAAAGCAAAGCACATTTGCTATCTCAAGGCCTAAAAAATGGGGCAGGCTATTACATTTGCTTACATTCCTGAGATCCACAAAATTCAACCATTTAAAAGCATGAATATATTCATTAAAATTCATGATATCTTTGCAGATTCATTATACTCCTGATTACAGGCACTTTCCTACTCTCCTAGTTCCTTTTCATCATTTTTATTCCTTATAATTTATCTTATCATGTGTTGAATACCCTGGATACTTTGGGAAAGAAGACGAGTATTAACTGTCATTCAATCAAATAAGAGTATAAAACATAGACTCTGGTAATTTGGAGGTATTAATCTGGTAAAATTTGTAGGGTTCTTCTGGAGATTAGTAAAATAATTCATGAGGAGTGTTAAATTTTGAGTAGTCATTCATGAACCTTAATTTTCTTTTTGATTAACTATAATGAGGTATTGCTGTATTCACGTGACATGAAAAGCAGGTTGACATTACCAACAGTCACAAGGAGATACTTACATCGATGTTGTTCAGGGTATTGAAGTGCATCAGATCATGCAGCCTTTTGAATGCCTGATTTGGATATTGAAAGTTGAAGGTTGAAAAGGGTGATTCAGGGTCATCAAAAATATCAAAGTCTGCTATTTCTTTCTCTTCCTTGGTTTCTCTTGGAACACCTAAATGTCAGAGAACAGTTACAGATGGCATTATTTTGAAAAGTATGAAACACCTCTAAAACCCAGGGAATAATACATACTAAGAGCCGTGAAGATAGCAATGGGGAGGCTCCACAGAGGCCACGTAATCTGTAATATCCCTAAATTAATCATTTCTGTGTGTTATGAACAGACACTTTCCAACTGCCAGTCTCTGTGTTTTTGTGCCTTGGGTTTTTCTTCCTCTCTAAAAGTGTGGAAGGCTGCTTTGCCCACTACCATCAGACTGGAGCTCCTGACAAATAACACTCTGCCCTGGGCAGCAGTCAACCAAAGACTCTAGGGAGTTGATCTATAAACACCGATGCTCCCATGCCTGGAGGAAGCATGATTCTGGGGCATAGGTTCTATATAACTTCCTAGACCTTCCCAGGAAGGTCAAGTTCCCCTGTGTGGTATCTAATTTACTAGCACATGGTCTGTCGTCTGCCTTTCTTCCCTCTATCACTTCCCCACTTCCTTCTGACTAACTTATAATTGAACTCTTTTCTCAGAATCATCTCATGGGAGAGCCCAAACCAAAACGTTATCCACTGTCTTCAAGCCACAGAGATCTGACTATAGGTTGGCCTCACACACGCCAACTGCTCATTTGAGGATTAACAGAGACAATTCTTTAGGTTTCAAGTGCTCCACTACTTTAAAACCAAAAATACCAGCCAGTAGCTCTTCCATGACAAGGTATATCTCACAACAAACTCCACTCCTAATGATCCTTTTTCTCCGTGAGAAATCTAGAAAAGACCAGCTTCTCCAGGTTTCTCTTATCCCTCCTCCCTGTGTTTTATCTTTCCATTCACAAAATGAAAAACTACCTTTTGTAGTCCTAAAATATTATGATTATTTTTAAGACCTTAAGCATCTTGTTTATCAACCTGTAGATCTGCTTTTGTTAATTAGTGTTTTCTAGGATACAGAGAAGGTCAAAGACTACTCTGGATGTGGTAAAACAAAACAGCTATTCCTTGAACTTGATTCTCATTTTCCATGAAATAAAACATGGCGACCTGAATTTGCTAGCCATTTTTTGTTGTTAGATGACATTGATTTTGTGGTCAGTTAGAATTTCCTGAGTTTTCTGCATCATTTTTTTCTGAAATAAGATCTCTCTCATGAAGGTGATATGGAAAATATTTAGCATCACTATGACAAGGACATGAACTGACCAGAAGCCGCATCTTCCAAAGTCTTGGAATAAAGTCTCAAAGATTTTTGCTGAGCTAGTAAATCAATGCTTCAGTTTCTACATCTTTGAGTGACCTTCAGGGGAAAAAAAGGTACTTGCAGTCTAGAGATGGTAGCTGTTTAACAAAGTAAGAGATGCACTCATTGTTGAAACAGCTGGTAGAACAGGGCCATTGTGAAACAGCTTAATATCAGCTTAATAGCAGTCTTGTTCTCCTGCCAGATTTCTGTTTTCTGTTTTAGGAAATATATTATTATTGCAAGGATACCTGGAGCCTTGTATTTTCTGAAGTTGATGTTGGCCAGAACAAAGTGGATGATAGTCGGGCAATCTTTCTCCACATCAGGATTCTTGGGTTTAAAGACGTAGCATTCCTTCAGTCCTTCCCGATCAAACACATAAGGATCAATCTTTGGAAAGGGGAGTTTGTTCATTTTAGCCCACTTTTCTGCAAGTAGAAGTTCCTATGGGGAAAAGAGAAAGATGCATTGGGAATTCTCATTCTCAGTCTTCATCATTCCATATTCCTTGGGGGTCTACTATCTGCTAGCAGAGTGCTCTTCACCAGGATATATACATCCTGCCTTCAAGAAGCCCATGAATCTCAAAAATCTATAAAATTACTCTACAAGCAAACTCAGTATTGATAATTATATTTATATATGTATACAAACACATATATACATATATATGTGTATACATAATGGATTTAGAGTACTTATAACCATTTAAATGATTTTTTTAACCCTTAGGAGTTAAGAAAAAGTCTAATGATATAGAATGCAGATCCCTCTGTTACTGGATTTTAAACCTATATCATCTCCATCTCAGTATTAAAAAAATTAAAAATTGATTCATTTTATGCCCATAAAAATATTTGACTCTCTCTAAATCAGCTTTTTTTCCTTTTGTTTATGAAAAAGAATTTGAGCTTCTGGCCTGATCATGTTGCTATCACATGTGTCATGGCCAAGAGTAGACCTAACAGAGCTTCCTGAGCTTCATCAAAGGTGTGGCAGGTTGTATGATACCACACAACTCAGCACCTTCCTAATCAGAAGATGGTCCTTCCCCACCAGGAAGAGAAGGCACATGGGCAGAGCCACCATAGCTGATCTGCAGTTGTTCACATGTACCCTGACCAAGAAATGCATGTTTTCGAGAAATGTAGATTTGAGGTTAGGTTGTCTTACCTGACTTAGTGCCTAAGAAAGAAAAAATATGTATATATTTAAACTTGGAGAACATAAACCAATATGGAGAGATGTGGTTAATGGAACTCATTTCCATTTATGTGCAGCTTCAGGGGTAGAGAGAGAAGTAAGAAGCAGAATATCATAGTGTAAACTACAGGCTCTAGGGTCAGAGGCCTTAGTCCAAATGCAAGCTCTGTGGCCTTGGACATGTTTTTTAATGTCTCCGTCCCCAATATCCTCAAATATAAACTATGGATAAAAATAATACCAATACATATCTGATGGGATTGCAATTAGAATTAAATAGATTAGCTAGTATTTAGAAGAGTGCTTACATATATTAAGTGCTAAACAAATATTTAATAAATAAATTGTGTTAGAAGAAAAATATGGAAGAAAAAAAGTCAGGAAAACAAAGAAGAAAAAGAAAAGGACAAGAGACAAATAAGTATTAGAGAAACTCTTAGAGGAGATTTTGGGGGGAACCATGATTAGAATCTTAAATTTTAAAGAATATTCTTGTTACCAAATTGATCTGTTCAATAGTAATCATTAGTAGCTAAATACCATGCTAAGAGCCGGGTCCTAACAGTGAGTAAAACATTCTTGACTCTTCTTACTATGGGATATATAGCCTGTGCATGAGAGATAATCATTATATAACCACGCAAATCTAAAATTGCTATAAATGCTATGACAAACTTAAAAGTGATCATAAGATTATGCAGTATACCCAGACTATTTCCTCAGAGTATTTGTTAATTCACTCAACAATTACTATTCAGCACCTTTCATGTTCTAGGCGCAAGGCAGAGGTGGTCCTTGAAGCTTTAGAGTTTACAAGTCAGTGGGGAGATGAATAGATATAGTATAGTAGGAGGGAGGTGGGAATCATGATGGACAGCCATGTGCCCGGCTTGCACTCTGAAAGCACACCTTAAGGAGATGCCTCAACTTGCTGGCTGGATGACCCAAGGCAAACTGCATAGCTACGAGAGCTCAGCAGGGAACAAGTTATTTGGGGGGATTTGCAATATACAACAACACACCCCTAATCACACTGTAAGGATTGTAACAACCCACAGGGATTGAGCTATTCACTATGGCTCCCAATCCCCGCCTCTTCCAGAGGTCATCCGTTCCTTATTTTCCACCTCTGTAAAATAAAGACAATACTAGAATCTTCTCCACAGGACCATTATGACAATTAAGTCAGATAGAAAACACAAAAACCCCAGTAATTTAGAGTCAGGGAAAACAAGTGCCTTTAACTAGTACCTTAAACTCAGAAAAATACACATTTCATTCAACTCGGCTGATCTTAATGCTTCTGGAATGCCGGAAATTTTAAGCTGATCAACCCTCTCAATCCCATTACAAAGAAACAGAAATCCAGGAGAACAAAAGATTAAATGGATATGAAAACATTTGCTTCATAAACTGACATGCTAAATACAGTAAAGTTTTGTCCCTAATCCCATATATCTATATGAGTAATTTCTTGTTTGAAACTTGAGAAAACTTATCATTGACCCTCTTTTCCACCCCCTGTTCAACTGAATTAATCAGCATGTTATTTCTTGTCTAGCACCGTTCACAATTATTCACCCATGATTATTCAACATCAAAATAAAACCAAAAGTTCACACTATGAAGCAACTGCGAGAGAGGGGAAGAAAAAGAAAGAGCTTTCTAGTGTTTACAAACATGACTCAAAGGTGACCCAAGATGCGTGGATGTGTAGAGGAAGAGGAAAAGGGAATTACGTGAGGGAAAAGTCCGGCTATTTTTAGATAGATAATTCTACACTGGGATCCAGGAGGGATGGAGACTTTCCCTTTTTCTCTGTGATTCTGATGTGGAAAAGATTAAACACTGATGACTACGGACTGTGATTACGGCATGGAAAAACCGTCTCCTTTCTGATGTCTCTGGAGGGACTGAGAAACAATGACCCAGACTATGAGTAAAGCCGTTAGTTTGCAAAAAAAGCTTTAGAAGAAGGCAGGGAATAAAAAAAGATTGCTGTACCATAAATGCCAGCAGTATGCCAAAACTGTGCTGTTATCACTGTGCATTCCTATTGCTTGAGACCTGGATATTTCTCATTTCCACAGACTCATTTATGGAAAATGTACATAACACCAACTAAAAACGGTTCTCTAGAGAGAAAAAAAAAAATTGGAAGGTATCCTTCAAAGTGATACTTGGTAAAATGTTTGTGCTCATTTTTAAGTACCAAACATGATTAAAACATCTTGAAGGGGTGGAAAAAAACAGAAATATACCCGAACTATAGTAGGAATGGCATACTGGTATACACATGTCATTTGTTTTTTATATATATATATATATAAACATAAACATATAGCAATCTATATAAATACATGTGTAAGCATATAAATGTATATTTTTAAACATACAAAACCTCTATCTATATAAATGCATATACACAAAAAGTAATTTAACTCTTCACTAAAGATGAGATTTTTATCTGTATGCAAACACAGGATATGTTCTTACTATTCTCAGATGTTTTCATTATATAAAACTGATTTTCAAGATTGGGAGAGGGATGTTATAATAATGTAATCTTTAAAACAAAGATATCGGGGCTGGGGATGTGGCTCATGTGGTATCGCGCTCGCCTGGCATGCGTGTGGCCCGGGTTCGATCCTCAGCACCACATACAAACAAAGATGTTGTGTCCGCCGAAAACTAAAAAATAAATAATAAAATTCTCTCTCTCTCTCTCTCTAAAAAAATAAAATAAAATAAAATAAAATAAAATAAAACAAAGATATCACCAGAAATTATCAAAGCAACTATTATAATAGACAACAGATGGAAACTACAACGTAGAATTCATTATTTTATGGTTCTGGTCCCTCTCACTTCCATTAAAAAACATGTTGATATTGGGCTTCAAGAACTTCATAATGCAAAAGGCATGAAAAGAATTTTCTAAACTCAATAGTGTATAGACTAGACATAGCACTTCAATGTTCTCGCTGCTTCTTCTAACAAGGTTACTATAAACTGACAAAAATCAGTGTTGGAGAAATCAAGGTTGGGTATATCTACCAGCACAAGACATTTGATCCTTAATGACCTATGTGGGTTGAAGGATGTCTCCCTAAAACATAAATCCATGTCCTAAACACACAGGCCCTTTAAGTGTGACCTAACTTAAGAATGTTGAGAGCCACAGCCAAAGGGGCCCCAGCAAACTTCCAGCTGCCAGCAAACTTCCAGCTGCCGGCTGATGATTGGCTCACAGCGGCCCCAGCAACATCTAGCTGATTGGCTCCTCGGCCCCAGCAACATCTAGCTGATTGGCTCCTCTGCGGTGATGCTCATTGGACTGTTTCCCTGCCCTTTCAGACCACGGAGCTGCTCATTGGGGGACTTTTTTTGGCTCCGCCCACGTGACCCAGCCAATCGGCCTCAAGAGCAGGAGGATTGTNAGGCCACCTCCATATGCTGGGAGGTCCCCAACCCCCGCAGTTGATAGTTGGGATCCTGAGACAAGATCTCAAATATTAACATGCCCTGTATTTGAGGCAGGAGGGCAGCGATTTTACCAAGTTTTAAATTTCAAAACAGTGAAGCAGCTAAAAGAGGCTGTAACAACCTATGGTCCTCAAGCACCCTTCACTGTAAGCATGGTCGAATCCATTAACAACTTGAACATGACGCCAGCAGATTGGGCTAATATGTGTAAAGCTGTGCTAAATGGAGGACAATACCTGTTATGGAAGGTTGCCAATGAGGAATTTTGCAAGGAGACGGCTAGGCGAAATGCAGCAGCTGGTTATCCTCAGAGAAATCTAGATATGTTGTTAGGAAAGGGACCTTATGAGGATCAGCAGCAACAAATTGCATATGATCCTGGCGTATACGCACAAATTGCTGCAGATGCAATTAAGGCATGGAAGACTTTACAAGGACATGGAGGTTTACAAGTTCAATTATCTAAGGTAATACAAGGAGCTAATGAACCTTATGCTGAATTTGTAGATAGGCTTATTCAAACAGCTACCAGAGTTCAATGTTCTCGCTGCTTCTTCTAACAAGGTTACTATAAACTGACAAAAATCAGTGTTGGAGAAATCAAGGTTGGGTATATCTACCAGCACAAGACATTTGATCCTTAATGACCTATGTGGGTTGAAGGATGTCTCCCTAAAACATAAATCCATGTCCTAAACACACAGGCCCTTTAAGTGTGACCTAACTTAAGAAAAAGGTTCTTTGCAAATGCAATTAAGTTAAGGATATTAAGTTGAAATCATCCTGGATTATATGAGTGGGCCCTAAATTCAATGATAATTGTTCTTATAGAAGAGATTAGAGTATTGGAACGCCAAGCCATAGAACACATAGAGCCATCAGAAGCCAGAAGGGACAGGGAATAATTCTATCACAAAGCAGGTCTGCTGACACCTTTTTTGAGACTTTGGGCCTCCAGAAGTGTGAAAAAACATGTTTTTGCTGTTTTATGCCACCTTGTTTGAGGTGATTTGTTACAGCAACTCCAGCAAATATAAGATGCCCATCTGCAAGTATGACATTTAGAACTGTACACTTCCCTTATTGAGTATGGAGGAACAGTGCCCACAAAGCTAATGCTTAGACCGGTTTGGCCATGATGTGACCCAACCTAAGAATTATAAGTAAAGCATATATAAGGATTCTAGAACAGGTCATGCCCTCATGTCAGTAAAAACATAAGATTAATGTGGAAAACAGATTATTTTCCTTTATTTATGGATTTTAATGGAATTTTGACCCTGAATGAAATATAGGGAGATAAATTTAGTTTGTGAAGTCATTTCATTGTCCTTCCTTATTTCTTCCTTCTCTCCTTTCTCTTTACATTCTCTTCTCCTTCTTCCTTTCCTTTTTTCCTTTAATTTTAGGGAATAAAACCCATTGTTCTAGCTTCTGATCACTAACCAAGCATTAAAAGAGCACTGCAAAAGTGAGCCAGATATATGCCTAGTATATGGCAACATAATGTAACATAATTTGTAGAATAATAACTAAAAAATATTCTCTCTGGCTGGGCACAGTGACACACACCTGCAATCTCAGTGGCTCGGGAGGCTGAGGCAAGAGGATCCCAAGTTCAAGACTAGCTCAGCAACTTAGTGAAGCCCTAAGCAACTTAGCAATCCCCTGTCTCAAAATAAAATTTAAAAAATGGATTGTGAATGTGGTTCAGTGGTCAAGTGCCCCTATGTTCAATCCCTGGTGCCAAAAAAAAAAGAACTTTTAGTAAGATCAAAGGGAAAAACTCTTCAGTATTAAACTCTGAACTCTTCTGTATTCCTAGCTTACTTGCCCTTCAATAAAACCCAAAAACCTGTTCCCACTAAGTTCACATTCTGTTTATTTTTCAGACTTGAGTCTGAATATTCTGCCTTATTTTCTCAGCCAAATTATAAGACAAAGCCCATCAGGATTGTCACTGGATGGATCCTGATGGTAAACTAATTTACATGGTATATATCTAAATTACTAAAAGATTAACAAAAAAAAATGATAAATTAAACACAGAGCTTCTTTTCTTAGATAAGTTAATAGGGAGACTCTATATCAGACAAATATTAAGGTACTCTCTGACCTAAAAAAAAAAAACACTAACTTTCAAGGTCAGTTATAACACAGATGTAACATAAACTATGGTTGCCTTTATTAAAAACCACGATTTTCATCTTTCTATATCTTCTTGATAAAAATTGAGATTTAACTATACTTACAAAATGCTACAGTTATGAAATGCTAGATAAATAAATATGAAATAAAGTCAATGATTGTAACTTTTCATCAAACAAATGCTCTACACATTGTTGAAAAAATTACGTCCATATCTGGTTCTCAAAAAACAAGAAAACGATTCACTGTTTAATTATCCTACTACAATCATATTGCTAATATCCAGTTCTTACAGTGGTGCTGTCCTCTCCTATCAAAAGAACTTCACGTAGATTCCTCACCAATTTTCAAACCTACTATCCTATACCTAAAGTAAGTATCCTATTTTAGCATTAGATATCTTATTTGGCATTAGATTTTTCACATGTCAGATTTTCACATAGACTAATGGATGCACCAGAGATAAACACAAAATAGATCCTTGTTCCCCTTAATAGTGATGCAGTATATGATAAAGGAAGCATCACAAAATCATGTTGGAAAAAAAAAAGCCTAGAGGGGATTATGTTATTACATGTCAAATATATTTAGAAATATCAACAAATTAAAATATTTTTAAAGACTAACATAAAAAGAATAATATCACTCCATATGTAACTGACCTTAGTAAGAAGTATGAATTTCAAGAATAAAACCAATGGAGAAATCATTACCTAAGCACTTCAGTCAACAAATCACCAGCAATAAAAACAATCTTATTTCAAATGACACAGTGGGCTGGGGTTGTGGCTCAGTGGTAGAGTGCTAGCCTAGCACCTGTGAGGCACCAGGTTTGATTCTTAGCACCACATAATCCCAGCAGCTCAGGAGGCTGAAACAGGAAGATTGCAAGTTCAAAGCCAGCCTCAGCAATAGTGAAGAGCTAAGCAATTCAGTGAGACCCTGTCTCTAATAAAATACAAAATATTTTATGTCTGTGGATGTGGCTCAGTGGTCAAATGCCACTGAGTTCTATCCCCAGTACCAAAAATATATAGAAATAAGTAAGACAAAGGTATTGTGTACATCTTTAACTAATAATATTTAGAAAATGACAAACTTTAGTATATTTAAGACATAAAATAAATATTTAATAATCAATAGCACAGCAGTAACAACCCAATTGAAAGTTGTAAGTATGACAAACTATTTAGTCTCTTAAGAAAGAAAACTGAAGCAAAACCATGGGGTTTTTTTTTCACTTTTTAAAAAACTTTTTTAACTTATTTTTATTTTTTGTGTGGTGCTGAGGATGGAACCCAGTGCCTCACATGTGCATGGTAAGTGCTCTACCACTGAGCCACCACCCCAACCCCAAATGTGGGGTTATTGCCTCTAACATATCACACAACTTTTTGAACTTTGTTCTTAATATTTTTCTCTCTCTCCCTCTTTTTTTGTTTTTTAATTAGAGTTCTGTAGTTACAATAGTAGTTGGGTTTTTTTATGTCAGAAAGATATGTGAAACAAGGACTCATATATACAGATACAGTAATATAAATTGGTGCATCTTCTCCAAAGAGCAATCTAGAATTATTAAAAGCCATAAATGGATATGTACCTAGCAGCCAAGCTTGGAAATAATAAAAGCTTGATTAAAGATTCATGTGCAAGGATGTTATTATAGAAAAAAATGGCAAAATCATAATCTAAAAGTTGAAAAAGAACAATGTTAAATAAAATCCTGCACATACATATGCAGAGATCCCATGTATATATCCCATGTGTGTGTGTATATTAGATATACGGGATCTCTGCATATGTATCTGTGTGTGTGTGTTTGTGTGTGTGTGTGTGTGTATCTTACCATTTGCCATTTTAATCATATTTGGTAAGTGGTGGTTGTTATTTGCTTGTTTTGTTTTTGCAGAGCTGGAGATGGAATCTAGAGCCTCATGCATGTTAGGCAAGTGCTCTATCACTGGACTACAACCAGAGCCCCACAATTAAATTTGTTTAAAAATATTTAATAGCATGGGAAATGATCACAATAGGGTTATAAGAAGAAAGAAGCAGAATGCAAAACATTATCAGACACATGTACACACAAAGAAAAAAACGAAATTCCAGTAGTTGTTGTCTAGTACTTGGAGGATATTCTAAAATTTTCATATATTTTGCAAGTATATTTTCTTCCTCTCTCCCTCCTTCTCTCCTTCTCTCCTTCCTTCCTTGCTTCCTTCCTTCCTTCCAACAGGAGAATTTTTAATTTCAAGACAGTGTCTCACTAAGTTGCTCAGGCTCGTCTCAAACTTGCAATCTTCCTGCCTCAGCCTCCCGAGGTGCTGGGATTATAGGCCTGTGCCACCATGTTCAGCTATTCTTCTCAATCACTAATAATGAATCAACATTTTAAAGCAACTCCAAAATAGGCATCTTTTTAGTAGTACACTGTGGTATTCTAAAACCCCCCTTCAGTATCAACTCACTGCAGTAGCGGAGCTCTGATTCATGTATAAAATGACAGCTTTGACATTTACACCCCCGTTGGTGAAATGAATAATATAGTGTCTCCCACCACTAGACCAGCTTCTAAGCTAGCATCTTGGAGTCATCGTTGTAACCCAGCTCCCCACTGGTTCCTCTTGGGTCATCAAATTCTGCTCTTGGTGTTCACAGTCGCCCGACTTGGTGTAACACTTCATAATCCTATGCTTGGGTTATGGTAAATATATCTTAATTTTAATCCTTTGCCCTCTATGTTCCAACTCATCCTACTTTCCACCCTTAGGTTAATCATCATAAAATTCCAATTTCATGATATCATTTGTCTGCTGGAAACCCTCCACTGATTCTCTATGTCCTATCATCCAGTCTTAAATTCTCCCCTAAAGCCCTCCTAAGGGGCGTTTAATATCTGTCCCTTCCGATCAGATCACTCCAATCACTCAAATGTGCTCATTTGCATTCTATTTCATTTATTTCTCTGTTGATTCCAGGATACACCAATATGTTCATAACCCGATCTTCTATAATATACACAATTTGTTGATGAGATCTTATGTCATCAATCCTTATTTCCTTGTCTGAATAATATCAACAGCCTCAAAAAAATCAAATATTAATGCATTTTGAAAATGTGAGTTTTCCATATATTTAAAGAGTATTATCGTAATCATTATTAGTCTTGAGAGCAGCTTATTCACAGTATGATAGAAAGAAAACCAGATGTGCTGTCAGAATCCTGACTCCTCCTGGCTGGGAGATGGTGGCTTGTTTCACTTCATGAATTTGAGTTTCTATTTCTTAATCTATGCAGTACATATAAAAACTCCATCACATTTACAGCAGTTTATTCGTTCTCTTACTAAAAATGTCCTAAATACACACAATTTGGCCAATGCTTACAAGGCAATTATAATGATTTAAATGAAACAAATGCACATACACGGCTGTGTTCTAGACCTGAATAAGCTCACTGGGGAAGCAATATAAATGGAAACAAATCCATAGAATACACCAGAGGCAGTATTCTTATTAGAAGAATGTACTAAGTACTAAAAGCTTTAACTATATGAGTGGAAGTCAAGAAGGATAATTTTTTTTTTTTTTTTTTGAGGCACAGGGGATCTAACCCAGGGTCTTATGCATGCTAGGCAAGCACCACTGAGCCACATCCCCAGCCCCAAGAATAATGATGGCATTTGAGAGGTCTCTATTGAATAAAGTTTAGGGTCAAGAGAACTAAGAGATCTATAAGGCTTGTAAGAGAACACAGTAGAGAGTGGAATACTATATAAAGCCTCCTTACCTTAAACGGAGGGCTAGTATCGCTTGGCCTTGCAGAAAAGTCAAAGGAGATGATGAGATCAACGCCCCTCTGAGGTCTCAAGATCAAGGGGTATGGCAGGTTAAATGTGAGCCCACTGTCCACTACATGAATCTTTTTACTTTTTACATCCAATGGCTCATATATTTGCTCAAATTCATCTGGATCTTAAGAAAAAAAAAACATAAGAATAAATTAAGTGATCATTTGACATTATTTAAGATACAAAAACATTTGTTTTAAATTTGAAAACAGAATTCCCTATGTTTTTCCTTTGGGGTTGGAAGACAATAGAGCTGGGTATGATTCTAACTTTGACAAATGTACAATTTAATTATCATCTTTAAATCTTAAATCCCTTCATCCGCAACATCAGAATAAGAGTAATTACCAAATAAGGTTGCTGAGAGGATTCAGTGGGACAATGCATGATACGAACTCAGCCCAGTCGCTGCCTTGACCCTAAGCTATGACCTCTTTCACTGCTTTATGTCCCATTACAGAGGTTTTTACTGGTTTCAAAACATTTCCCCATATATGATCTTGTTTAATTGTTTTAACAGACAGGTGAGGGAGGGAACATCTATAAATGGAGGGCAAAGTGTTTAAAAGTCACCTCTAGGGTGACAAAACTGGGGAGTGGCAGTTCAAGCAATTCCCACTGTGCCACAGGTGGAGCGCATATCCCACTACAACATCAGAGTCCAAGAAAGCAGCCCAAGAAAGAGTTCAAGAAAGTAGCCCCGCCAACCCACTTGACAAATATGTATTTTCTACCACTATTCAGGCACAATTCTGGGCACTGAATGGATTAGACACAACTCTGCTCTGCTGGAGCTTATTTTCTAAGTACACTTCCAATAAATCAGTAAATAAATATGTTGGCAAGATAATTCAGATGGACACAAATATAGCAATGAAAATAACAGACAGAAATATACTAATAAGTAGCCAGTTAGACATTCAGGAGAGCGCTCTCTGAGAAGAAAACCTTGAGCAGAAGTGAGAAAAATGATACAGAACTGGTCAACTAAAGATTAGGGGGCAGCATGGGGAGGGAAGACCTAGTGGCTAGAATAGAAAGAGAATGAATGGAGATGATCAGGGATCTCAGAAGCATCAAGATCTAAGGATTGTTAACTTTGTGGGGAAAAAAATTAATACTGATACTACGCTATTCTTCACATATAAATGTGGTAGTCCTAATTCAATTCCTGGAGGAAAAAATGATTTGAACCAAATGATTTGATTTGAACCAAATGAAATGCCAGGCATCTGCTTTGCTATCTCCTTGTTCACACATTGTTCCCACATGTCTGTAAAGAAGGCCAGCCAACCTCCAGACAGCCTACTACAGGAGAACAGAGACACTCACATCAGACACTAGTCTGCTTTTAAAGTACTATATTTGAAGCACCTTTAAGAAGCATTTAAACTCAACAGAGCATCCCATCTCAAGGTGAAGAGGGAGACAGAGTTGTCAATTTTTCCAAATGTATTTGAACTTAGACCCAATTTATTGCATAACAGTTACTCAAAAATCAGAGAGTTGAATAAATGCCACCATGAAAGAACATTCTCTTATAATTTAAAACATACAAATTTCCAAAAGTGTGAATGAGTTAATCAGATTTTCTGATAGGTATGAAAACATAACTGTGTTTTATAATTATGTGACATTTACAAAAAGTCATTCAGCTGTGGGTATTTGTGATTGTCATTTTATAAATACATCGAACAGACTCAATTTACAATGTCTAAATATTTGGATGCCTGTGTTTTGAACACTAGCCTAAATTAACTCATGCCTTGATTTCTTATTCCAGCTGGTGTGTGTCACTGTAAATAATATAAACACAAAAAGTAAACAGGAAAGAAGTCATGTAACCAATAAATGGCTACTCTGAAATCAGATTCTACAGATCTTAAATTATTTTGCAATAAACTAATGAGGGGAATTTTATCATCTTATAATTTATCTTATTTTCTGCAAGGTGAAGTAATAGGCACAAAATAGCACACTTTTTTCCACTTAGGTTGAGAGACTGTTTTAAGGCATTCAAATTTTAAATTTGTAGAAGCAATCACCAGAGGGTAAACTAAAATATAATATTTGTTCATCAAAATGTCTAGATTAATTTTTCAAAGTCTCTATTTTTTTGAATGGGGCTATGTAAAAGTAAATATTTTAATTTGGCATTTTAGGTGTATAATAAATAGGAATTTTAATGAAAACTTTTTGAACTGAAATGATGTTTGTAATAAATCTTTTAATTTTAATTCCAAACATATGATCATTCTAAAACTTGAAAATGACAGAAGGAGATAAACAGGATTTATCTTAGGAAAGAACTTTCTGAAAAAGCACTAATCATTCAACTAACTTGGTCTAAAATGCAATTATTTTGAGCAATTTTGGTATGTAAACAATAAAGCTGAGTGGATTTATTACTGAACTGACTAATTTTCTTTTTTTTACCAAAATTAGTACCCCATATACATATGGCGTATATATACATATATATATATATATATATACACACACACACACACACACACACACACACATACATATATATATTCAATTGAATAAATATGAAATGAGTAAAACGTAATTTTAATGAGGTACACATTAAGAAATTCAAATTGCTTTCCAAATACCATTGATTTAAAATAATTTTAGTTAGAACATTTCAAAATATATAAAAAATAAATTTTTAGTCTATATAATACTGTCATTTAAGATGACTGAAATTTTATATTTTCTTCTATTATTTTATGAAAATTGCTCATAACTATTCTTTCAAAAGGCATCAAATGAAAAAAGTGTCCGACAAGATGATGGACAACTATTATTCTCCAAACCCTATATATAAAGAAAAATATCTATATTCTACCCATATTCTTGGTTTGCAGCTTTATTCTCAATTAAGGTAGCTGTATCCCTGCTGGCTTACACCTCCATCGGGATCAGCACTGCTGGTTTTAGTTTTACTTAATTTTTCTATCATTGTTAAACAAAGCATAAATGTCCATCCATGAATCAAAACTTCAAGGAAGGTTGGACAAATGATTATAATCTTAATAAGAGCAAGGATTACATCTGTCTTGTTGACTATTGGATCCTAAGGGCCAAACACAATGTACTTTCTTGTAAATACTGTGTGAATACAAGAATGAAGGAAGGAAAGAAAGAAGATGAAAATGTAGAACAAGGGCTGTGGCGAGGGGAGGGGCAGGGGTAGCTCAGTGGTACAGAGCGTTTGCCTCAAACATGTGAGGCACTGGGTTTGATCCTCAGCACCACATAAAAATAAATTAATAAACAAAGATATTGTGTCCATCCACAAGTAAAAAAAAAATTTTTTAATGTAGAACAATTTAAGTGAAAGTGAGAAAACTAACAAAGCACACTCCCTAAGGTTGCCATATTTGGCTAATGAAGATGCAAGATGCCCAATTTAATCTTCATTTCAGATAAGCAATGAATAATTGCTTAATCTAAGTATGTCCCAAGTGTTGTAAGTACTGCACATGTATTATTTGTATACAGTATACATATTGTTTTAAATTAAAATTTTACTGGGAATTCTGCTTTTTTAGCCGATACTCCTAATGGTACCAAATCCACATAAAATATTGCACAACTACCAGGAAGTTGTTAAAATGTGGAGTGCAGAACTCATGCTGTGCAACCATAGAGGAGTGATGTTGGCAAAGTGATCACGTAAGGCAGATGCAATAAACTCTACAGAAAGAAAACTTCCATCCTTACATCAGCAAGACAATGACTAACAAAACCAAAGGGGATGATGTGTAACAGAAGGGAAAGGCTTAGGAACAAGGCCAAGAGACCGTTGTCCCAATCCCAGATCTGCTGAGCCATTTTAGACAAAAAGGATGGAATTATTTCCTTGGGTCTTCCTTTTTTTATAGAGGAAAATAACTGGACTCTTTATAGATTTCAATGCTCTGAGAGAATAATTTGGTTTTAAAACCCAACATCATTTACCTATAAAGCATAATTTTCTAGGGAAAAAACAAACACTTTTAATTGGTATTGCAATGTTACAATCATGTGCCACAGAACAAGAAAAGTAATGTTACTGGTTCCATATATTTTTTTTTTTTTAAAGAGAGAGAGAGAGGAGAGAGAGAGAGAATTTTTAAATATTTATTTTTCAGTTCTCGGCAGACACAACATCTTTATTTTATTTTTATGTGGTGCTGAGGATTGAACCCAGTGCCCCGCGCATGCCAGGGGAGCACGTTACCACTTAAGCCACATTCCCAGCCCCTATGTATTTTTAATTTGGATGAATTTTTAGAGTATACATTCACTTTATCACAAGTGGACCTTTTTTATAATTAGTACGAAAATTCGTATTACAGGTCTATAGTTGGACATGCCTCACATCCTAGAGTTTAACACTATAAACATAATACAAAATATGGTGAGTTTGTACTCATCTGGTTCAAACAACAGGGGTCCCTTTTGTAATCCCTTTAAAGCCCAGACAACAAATCTACAAAAAAAAAAAAAAAAATCCTAATATCATCTCTTAATTCTCACAAATATTTTATAGATATGACACAAACAAAGGGTAGTAAAAAGGGTTTTGAAACATTCCATTTAGGTTTTTACAGAATCCTAGCCAATGTCCCTAAGGCAGAAATGATTGAGGAATGACATTTGGACAATTCAGGGAAAGATGACAATATTACAAAGTAGAAAAATTTGAGATGGCCATCAGGAGAAAGACTAATATATTTATTAGTCAGCTAAGAAAATTTACCTTTTAGTCTATAACAGAAGTGAAGGATGTGGAGAACTATTCTTGGGGATTTGGCTAAGTGACAAACCTGAAAGTGACTGCCTTCTTCCTGGCTTTAAATGTTTCCTAATCTTCCTGAAAGTGGCAGAGACAGACTCTGGCTGTCCTGCAGACACTGGCCAACTCAGCTCCTTCCCCATCCTGTGCTGCAGGTGCTCCTGCTCCTCAGGAGGGCACCAGGATCAGAGCAGAGGTTACCACATTCCCACAGGCTCCAGCTCCTGAGACCCAGCCAAGGAGGAACACCCCCATGTTTGGAAGGAGGAAATGAGGCACAGGCCATGTTTCTGCTCTTCCTGTTGCCAGGCACAGTGGGGGAGGCATGGCTCCAAAGTGTTTTTTGGAGTCACTCCAGGAAGCTGAGCCCAAAGCTTGCTCCTTGAATCCCTGGAAAAATTTTATAAGCACCTAATTCCCACTTTAAGTCCCTTGTAGTTATCAAGATAGAGGGTTTCCAATTTTCTGCCAGTGAACCCTGACCAGTACAAACATATCCAAGGTCTTGCTCCATATTTCAATGACTAGGCTACTTCCTGTCTGATGTAATTTTCTTCTTCAAAACAAACAAATACTGCAGTTTAAAGCCCTTCACACATTAAATGCATGTTCTTGTAACTGAGTATAAATAAGTGTTAATGATTCTCTCTACAGGAAAAAAAAAAAAAAGTTCCCCTGAGTTAGTTTGCACTGATTATGTTTTGCAAACTTACCTGCTACAGCTGCATCCAGTTCATCATCATCATCAAAGGATTCCTGCATGGTAAAGTCTCTTAGAGGAGACAGTGGGTAAGATGTATTGAGATTCAAGCCCAACATGAAGTTGTGCACCTTCCCAGCACGGCCTTCTCTGGTATTGAATAAAGCTGAATCACTCACCAAGGCCATTATCATACGATGCACCCAACTTGCTTGGTTATCATTGTGATACTCCCTTTCAGCATCTTCATTTTCAGTACCTAAGGGAAAAAGAAAAGATCATCACACACACTCCACAATGCCCTTTTAAAAAAGAGATCTTCCTAGCAGCTCAGGAGACTGAGCCAGGAGAATCACAAGTTCAAAGGTAGTCTCAGCAAAAACTTAGCAAGGCCCTAGGCAACTTAGTGACACTCTTTCTCAAAACTAAAATTAAAAAAGGGCTGGGGATATGGCTCTGTGGTTAAGCACCCTGGGTTCAATCCTCTGTACCAAAAATAAAAAGAGATCCTTTCTGGCTGATCAGATGTTAACATGAAAAATAAAGCTCTATGGCTTTTGATTTAACATATTTTTTTGTATAAATCAATGTAGTAAATAATCACTTTTGTTCTTAAAATGTTCTTAGTTACCTTTTACCTGCAAGCAGGGTAAAAGTTGTATTCCTGACAGTAACACTTGGTCTATTCTTAAATTTCCAGGTGAACTTCTTCAATTTTCCCCCTTATCCTCTCTCACAGTATTTTCTTCCATTACCCTGGCTTCACACAGATACATACACACATATGTGCATGCATGCACACACACACACACACACACACACACCACAATTCATATGCACAGTAGCTATCCTATCCTCTGTAGTTCTTAATTTTTCTTAAGAATCTTTATTCTGTTTAAAAAACAGTAAGGATTATGGAAATTGAAGAGAATGAACTACAGGATTTAACATACACTTGTTCTTCAATAAACGTTCTTATGAATCAGCCAATGACCTGTCATTTCATCCGCGCTTACAAAGTTTGAGGACTTAAGACTCTGTAATTTAAACAAATGCCTTAAGTTGGTTTAAAATTCAGCAATGATCCAAAGAAGCAATTTTAAGGGACTCTTTCCTGAAAACCTATGCACACATCACAGCTGCAGGGAAGCTATATTGGGTTCTCACTTGAAGCACCAGAACTAGAATCAGATTGCCTGGTCCCAATTCTCTCTCCACTATTGACTACTCACCTGCACTTCCCTTTTTCCATTTCCTTATCAGTAAGCCATGTAAGGTTGTCATGAGGATTATGCACCATGTAAAGTTCCTAGAGTGCATGGCCATATTAAATTCCTGATAAACACTACTAGCTAATAGTAGAACAATTACAGCAGCAGCTGCAGCTCAATCACCATTATCAGTAGTATTGATTCATAATAAAAATCAAAGAACACTTCATGGTAGAGTATAACTGCACCTTCCTAAATACCTTCTGTCATGATTTCCAGGAACTCTGTGTTTAAGTATATAACCTTATATAAAACTCTGGGTGTATGTTTTAAATGAAAGGAGAATCTACATTCGAATGTTAGAATTTTTTATAAATGTATATTAAACACAATAAAGCCATAGTAAATACTGAATTTTTTTATCTTTGTGAAGATTAAGCTGAAGATTAAGCTGAGATGAGGAAATGAAGGGATCTTCCTTTTGGTAGCCAATCCAGGTGACTACGTATTCATTAAAAGCACATATATTATTTTCTACTCCCACACTTTTCTAATGCCAAATATGACAAAGAAAATATTTCACCAAAACAAATTAGGTTTTACATGATTTATATCTCAAGTTACACAGGATATGAATAAGATACTCAGTTATTTCCAAAGATTTAGGGCTTCTTATTATTCATATTATTCTCCTTTAGTACAGCCTGACTTCTGTACCAGCAGAGAATCTACATTCTTTATAATACATTTGCAAATGGCAAAACTTGTGAGACAAACCCAGCAGTCAACAGATATGTATTTATTGCTTATAAGCTATTATATTAAATACAAGCTTCTATTTACTTAGTTCTTTACAACTTAAAAGCATTTTTGTAGGCATTTGTTACTTTGATGATGATTATAATTAGTTTTGTAAGAGCAAGTAGATGATTCCACTATATACTCGAAGGAACTCAGGTTAGGAATGCCCCTTGTTCAAAATCATATGAGTAAAAATTAAGGATCCTCAAGAGAATAAAAAAGAGAAAACTAGGAGAAATTATTTGAAAAAAAAATTATATCTGGTAAAGGATGATTATTCAAAATATACAAAAAAAATTGAAACTCAACACTAAAAAAAAAAAAAAAACCTGATTTTTAAAAATGGGCCAACAAACAAACTGAACAGACATCTCTTCAAAGGAGATACGCAGATGGTAAGTAAGTACATGAAAAGCTGCTCCACATTACGTGACATCAGGGAAATGCAAATCAATACAGTGAGACACCACTGCTTGTCTATCAGAAGGGCTCAAATCCAAAACACTGATAGCACCAAATGCTGGCCAGGAGGCAGAGCCACAAGAACTCTCATGCATCAATGGTAAAAACACAAAATGGTACAGACACATTCGAATACGGTTGAACAATGTTTCTAAATACACTCTGACCCTGTGATTCCGAAATCGTGCTCCTTGGATTTACCCAGGTGACTTGAAAAATTTATGTTCAGATGAAAACCTGAACATAGATGGGTATAGTGGTTTTATTCATAATATCTCAAACTTGGAAGCAATCAAGAAATCTTTCAGTAGGTAAAGGGATAAATAAGCTGATACATTCAGATAAGGAATATTATTCAACACTAAAAAGAAAGGAGCTATCGAACCCATGAAAAGACAGAGAGGGACCTGAACATGATAAGACAATGTGAAAGAAGCCAATCTGAAAAAGCTACCCCTGTATGATTCCCAGCTACTTTCAAGCCTGGAAATGGCAAAACCATGACATTTGTAGTATGACTAGTGCTCACGAGTGCTTAGAAGAAGAGATGAAAAGGCATGTTAACATCCACAGTCATTTAAAGGAATATCAAAGGCTAATAAGAGAACCTCAAAAAACATCCTAAATATCATCCTCTAATCCCTAATACTACTAACACCAAAGCGGCGGTGTTTAAAGAGTTCTCGAACTTCTCAGCCTTAAAAACCAGCAAGAACTGCAGAGATGATCAAATGTACTGACGGCCAACTATAGTAATTTACTTAATAATTGACAAACCAATGTCATGTCTCCTAGGTTGTCCCTAGATCAATACATAATTAATTGTCAAAATACCAGGCATATAATGTCTATTCCTTTGGCACTACCTATCTTCCTTCATTAAAAGGAAATTCAAAGGACTGGGGCTGTGGCTCAGTGGTAGAGCGTTTCCCTTGCATGTGTGAGGCACTGGGTTCCATCCTCAGCACCACATATAAATAAAAAAGATATTGTGTCCATCTATAACTAAAACACAATTAAAAAAAAAAAGGAAATTCAAAATAAAAGCCTTCAACAACTAAGGATACATAAAATTAAAAATTTTAAATGAAGGAGCTAGGAAAAGGCTCATTCTTCTGAGGCCTCGGTTCTTGCCTAATGAGAGGCTGCTGTATTTGGGTAAATCACTAGCTGCTTGAAGTGGCAGGACAATGGGTAAGTCAGGACTGAAATCTGGTTGCACTCTACTATCCACACCCAGTGCCTGATCACAACTTTGCAGGGAAGGACTTCCCCTTTTTCATGTTCACAAGCCACCCCACACTAGCCACACCATGGCCCAAGCATCTCACTTTTTGGAGAAGGCACCTTTTCTCTAATTGGCACAAACTCATCTTCTGAGGAAGTAATAGCCTCATTATGAAAAGAAAATTTCAATTTTAGTGATAATTAGGCAAGGATAAAACAGGTTATTCCTATATATACACCTTTCTTGGAGAATTCTTTAAGACTTGAAGATACCAAATGCTTTTGAACAAGAAAGCATTTGATATCTTCTAAAATCTACATGGTCATATGCAAAATGTAATGGGACAGGATCATCCAGTTGCTATAAAGTCTTCTCTTTGGTTTTTTTTTTTTTGTTTTGTTTTGTTTTTGGTTGGGTTTGCCTTTGCTTATTTATTTTTATTATTGAGAACATTTTTATAGTTATTAAAAAATTATGTTAAAATGTAAAGTCTCTCCATTTTACCACAGAACAACAAAAGATTACATTGCAACATGTATGTTCACTTTATCCTTGCTCCAAATCCATCAATGACCATTATGATCCACATCAAACTGAAAACTACCTTGGCACAATGTTAAAGAGCTCAGATACTCCCAAGCCCTGTGTGCAACATGTGCAACAAATTCTTGATAATCTTGTCCCACTTCATCACAGATTTATTCCTAAGAGGCAAGGGGTTGGCCATGGTGTAAGGCCTGAGAATGGAATGAAAGTATAATTTTTCAATGTTACTTACTAAAATTTTAAAAGATAAAATTTTAATTTCAAAGTCATCTAAAAATTTTCCTAAATTGTAGTATCCATGCTGATCAGACTACCACCCCCAATTTGCTCAAATGAAATGGTTTTGAGGGATTAAAAAGAAAGAAGGGGATATCTATCTGCTGCCTATTCTAGGAAGGATGCAATATTCAATCCTCTCAAGAGGAAGTGACAACCCTGCACTCCACTGCTTCCACCACCAGCAGCTTAAGAGGGAGACAATCGGACAAAGCCTCCAAGTCCTCTTCTTAGGATGTCTGTCAGGGACACTTCAACTCCCTTACCTTTGGGTTCCTGTGATTCGTCATCACTATCCGAGCTATCATTACTCACAATATGCTTTGCTGTGATATTTTCTGTGAAAAGAAAACAAAACAATTGAAGCATCATCTCAGGGATCAAAATTCACAATTAAATTTATTATAAAGAAGTAAACTAAACAAAAGCACAGAACAAGATCTAAAAGATCTATGCATAAATTTAGACTGATTGTTAATCTAGATTTATTAGGTTAACTAGCATTTCCTAATTCTCACTGGAAAACAAAAATCTCCCAGGACATTAAAATTAAATTAGGCTAAATGGATTCATTCCTAATTTTAAAGGGAGAATTTTTATTTGTTAATCTTGATGTTAATAATAATAAATCCTTGACTGTATCACTAAATGGTGTTCATGAAAAGGGATAAAACCAAAATATACTAGGGGACTAGAAAAACAGTCTCCACAGAACGAATAAAAGATTCCAATATATATTATCATCGGATTTTTACTAATACTGAAAAATCATCTGTTAAAATGAAATGCACCTTTTGATATCAAGAATTGGTGCTTCCTTGATCTAGAAAAAAAAATAGTCTGAAGTAGTAGAATGGAAGAACCATTGGAGAACAAAGAGATTGGTTAAATTTTGATAAATCAGGTAAGTGTTTCTAAACTTGACCTGTTTGTGATCCCGTAAAGTTGGTGAGCTCATCTGCTCACTTGCGATAAGAACTTAGGAGTCATTTTCATTGACTTTATTCCTCAGCTCTGGGCAGAGATCTCTTTAGCCAACCCTAAGTTCCATGAGGATGAAAATCATGTCCTCCTTGCTCATTTCTGCCTAGAGCTTGGTTTGTGCTCCATACATTTTCATTAACTAAATAAATGAACTTGATCAAAATGCAAAAAGATAGTAATAATTATTGGTTCTTCCTTCAGAACTTACTAAAAGACCAGCTATAAAAACTAAAACTAGCAACTTTAAATCATTAATGCAAATTTAGTAAAATCTAGCATAATAACTACTTATTTTTTCAATAGAGCCCAATGATCATTTTCATGATCACCATTTTTTAAAAAATCAAACTTCCTTTAAACATTTATATAAAACCAGTCTTGGTAGTAACTCCCCACCCTTCTGTTACTAATAAGTTAGTAAATAAATGCTTTTTAACTATAAGAAATTAGCTCCCTATTTATACATTCTATTGACAGAACTATTGTTGAGACTTTCAACTCCAAGAAATATAGGCAAGGCATCGGCTTTTCCCATATGACTCTACATGTTAGAATCACAGAAATAGTTTGTGCCCAAATGACTGAGTGTGCAATGAAAAGATCTAGATCTAGATTTTACTTTTACTAGAATGATTTATAGAATTCAGTAAAATAAAATGTTAACAAGCTAATATTATAATTTATTTCACTTTATTACTGTGACAGAAAATAATCTTGTTGTATAAAGGAGAGGGCAAATTAACGACAATCTACTCCAAATGTCACATGCGTTGGGGGTGTGTCTGATGCTACATGTATTTTCTTTCCTTGAACATTTCCTTTAGTCTCTGTTGTACTTTTGTTTGCTGACTTTGGCCATACTTGATGCTCTGATTTAAGAAAACTGTTCACCAAAACATTGCCTTCATTCTAAAGAAGTGTTCATGGCATGAAACGCTAAATATTCTGAACTTTCCATTTTTGTATGTCCACTATAATACATAGCTCTCTTTTCAAAAGCGTAAATTAATTCGCAAAACTCCTTTGATAAAATAAACAATTTCATTTAAAGTTACTAGATTGTGGTACAATTTGCCACAAGGTCTTTCTTCAGAAGGGAGAAAACAAACAGGAAGACAAACCACGGCCCAGCACCCGTCTAACAGGCAGACCTCAGTCAGCCAAGGAGGAAACAGTCACCAGGAGTCCTTGGTGGCCCACAGTGGCCTCTCTGGTTTCATGGCTGGAAACCTTTACACAATCTGAGGTACAGGTAACTAACGTGCATCCTGTGGACCAGTGAATGCCAAGCACACCATATTCCACCTCAGTCTACACAGAAGAAGTAACTAAGCTGCCAGACTCCTGGCCTCAAAGGGACCTTCTCAATAGGGAGTCTTCTCGGACCATTTAGGATAAACTTCTTCCTCTTCCCTGGCCTTCTGCCATGGTCTGCCCATTTCTTGTGTGTTATTTCAGTCCTTTTCTCTTCCTGCCTTAGGAGAATAATAATTATAAACCTGATTTATCTGAATTATTCAATAGAGAAGGAGTTCAGGAAGCAAGCTTCCAAACTTGTAATTCTTCTGTTCACCTTCCTTCCCTCCATCCTCCCTCCCTTCCTTCCTTGTTCAAAATCCTCACATAATTTAGGGAACACTGAGGACTTCCACAAAATTTTGTTCCACAAAAAAGAACAAAACATTCATCCAGGATAAAATGTTTATTAAAATACATCAGGCAAGGTCACTTCATCTCTATACACTTTGCTTTATTGTTTATCATGAGGGGGACACCGCCTGGATTACAGGTCACAGCAGGTTCAGGAGAGCCACTCCCTTCCCACTTGTTACCTGATGAACGCCCAGGGGACAGGAGCAACACCTGCACAAGGTGCCTTTTCTGTTTGTTAGTCTGTTTGTCCTCATTTTTTATGGGAAGATATGTGCCACTAATGGAATTATAAGATCATTTTTCCATTTCTTACTAAGACCCAAAAGTACAAATGATACTCTTAAAGAAAATACTAAGGAACGTAGAAATTGAAATGCACTATATATGAATATCAAGTAAAATATCAAATCAATTCTTGCAGGTGATAACATTTCTTTGATCACATTTGAGTGTTCTAATTAATGTCACAATTATGTTTTTCATATAAAGCTGGGCGCAGTGGCGCACACCTGTAATCCCGGCAGTTTGGGAGATTGAGGGAGGAGGATTACAAATTCAAAGCAAGACACAGCAATGGCAAAGCACTAAGCAACTCAGTAAGACTCTGTCTCTAAATAAAATACAAAATAGGGCTGGGGATGTGGTTCATTTGTTAAGTGCCCCTGGGTTCAATCCCTGGTAGCAAAAAAAAAAAAAGAAAAGGAAGAAAATATATGTTTCTATAGTATTATTCTTATAATAAATGAATACCATTGGTCCTCAATTTTATCTATTTTTCCAGGTTTTCTACATATTATTTTAAATGTATTATGAAGTAATGAGTTAGACTTAAATAAAATCATTAATTTTAGTTTGCTAAAATGATTTAAAATTTTTCTTCCATTTTACTGTAAATTAACATCTCATAAGATGCTAACAGAATTCTAGTGAGTTAGTATTTAAGGGGTAGACAAACTGTCACAAGAATGAATTTTTTTCTTTACATATCATACTACATTCAACTGTTGATAAATATAATCTTTAAAAAGCTACCTTACTTTAAAATAAAAAGATCATTCACTAATAAAAATAGCATTTTTAGAAGTATCATAAGGAAAAGGAATGGATAAGCACTGGTATAAACCATTCTTAGTACCTAACAGTCTTTATGAATTCCACAACTTCGATGTCAGAATAATACTTAAGATATAACTTATATTTGATTATTCAGAAACACTTAGGTAGATTCAACCAAATTATTGATAAATTTAGAATAATTAAAATCCTCATGAAGATTCAATGTTCTGTGTATGTGTGAAAATTATCCATGTAGCACGATTTTGATCAAGGTAAGCATATTTGCACAATACCTAATTCTTCCTCCATGGTAGAACCCTTGTTTTGTGAGCCAGAAACTCCCAAAACTCTGTTGAACAATATAGAAAAGGCACTGCCCCAAACACCTAAAATAAAGCAGAAACAGAATGATTTAAAATATAACTGGATTTAGAAATAGCCAACATAATAAAAGATTTTTATCACTTACCCATTAAGAAATGCAAGGGGTTTTCTTCATATTTCTTCACAACTGTTCCCATAAAAAATTTGCTTCCAAATAAGTCAGGAGCCATAAAAGTACCATATTTAGCCATGCCAATCTCATAGGGACTAAATTCAACCCAATCTGAAAGCATTTTAAAAAGCAAGATATGTCATTAATTGGAAAACACTACAGAACAATTCACATTTCAACAATACTCTGATTATTCTCATTCATTTAATCAAATTAGTAAAATAAAATGTTAACCAAAGGCCCATTTTGTATATGACACTGCGTACAGGTTGAAGAAGAAAAGCCTCTGGATGAACAAGATGCACAATTCAGAGATCCTTTCTTATTTGCACCAAATGAATACCCACTTTCATTTAAAAATTCGGATATCTTTTATAAAGTCTATCTTACTTCTAAAGAATGTGAGAGTGAAAACATATTGAGGGTCACAGACAAGTCAAGATGGCGCCTGGCACTTTGCCAGAGGGAGTGGTTTGTGAAGTAAAGCCAGGGAGCCATTAGGATGATGAAGATTCCTTAATGACCCACTGCTGTATCCAATGATGTTAATTAAGTTAAGCTGTGTATAATTATTAAGATGATGAGGATTCCTTAATGACTGATTGCTGTAACTGGATGATGCTAAATTGAGTCAAGCTGTGTATTCAATAATGTATATATACCTCTACTGTCCTACAATAAAGTGGCTCCCGCTGTATCAACCTTCACAAGTTCCTTGTCACTCCCCCCCCACCCCCGCCCCGCCGTTATTTTGCCCAGCCAGCCTGCGGCAAAAACAACCAACAGGTATAAAAGCTACAAAGGAGACAGGAGAAACTGGAGTCTTTCTGACAGTATAAGCAGTCTATGAAAATGGGAAAAATGTTTTCTAACATTTTCTTTTTTCTTCATCTTCACTTAATTTTGCTTATTAACCATTTATTCTAACTCCCAGAATCACAATGCAAAGTTTCATGCTCATGTCTCAGAAACACATGGTGCCAGGGACAATAAGGGAAGGAGAGGACAGTATGACAGATGTCTCTGGATATTTTTCCTAAAAACATAATGAACCCCACCAGCCAGTCAGAAATTCCACCACACTGGCAGAGGCTCCCGGAAGTATGACGTGTCTACTTTTAGAGCACCCAGGAAGTGAAGCTACAGAAAAAGCAAATGTTTTTCTCTGAGATGTATTTTAAAATGGGGGGTTTTATCCATTGGCCAACACAAATATAAACTAGTACTTTTTAGGTTCTTAATAATAAAAAATGAGAATAGTATTTTACATGACAAATATATATTACCCAATTATAAAAAGTATAACCAATGAGTAAAAGAACATTGCATTTCCAAAAAGCACTAGGTTCATTGTCTTGTCAACTGTCATTGAGAAGTGGACAGCAAACAAGTTATTTAGTATAGTCATGATTTCTTTTTTTTTTTTATCTTATTATTTAAATGAAAAGATACTACAAACTACTTTCATGCAGTATTCTCTACATCAAGAAAATCACCTAGCCTAATACTTTCCTGTATTTTCAAATGTTCTTATGTTAGAGAAAATTATGAAGCTGAAATTGCTTATGACCTTCTTCTCAAGAAAAGCATCGAAACCACAGTGCACAGGACCCAGGAAAGGTCCTAAGAAAGGACACACCTACCTGCAAACATCAACTCCGACACATCAGGTTTGACATGGAGACAGGTAAAAAGTGGCAAAGGACATCGGGCGGCACTGACTTTTTCCTTCAGATTACTCAAAGTAGTGTTCATTCTCTGTCCAAAGAAGAATGGATGAAATGGCTTTAAATATGTGAACAGATAAACATACATAAAAGCTACTTAAAGTAGTACTTTCAATCAATGTGCTCGGGGTTTTCTAAAAATAAACCTTATTACTTCTAGAAACCTATGGGTCCTGAATAAAAATAACAAAAAGAAAGCTCTCTGAAAAACATTATCTGCATTCCCCTCTCAAAAATAAAAATTATAACTCTAGAGACATGTCTCTATTTGAACTGGAAAGTAATTTGGCAACTTTGGAGCCTGAAAAATAATTTGGCAACTTTAGAGACTGGAAAATATTTATCCCCTGGAGCCCCTGACGCAGACTTTTTTCTCTGTCTCCTCTACTTTATCTTCAGAAGAAATGTCACCCTGTGGCTACATGTCAAGTGCGTTTCTTCCTGTGGTCCACTTCCTCTTCTGACTCTTTCCAGGCAATCTTCATTCTTCTTCTACTTTAAAAATGCCACTTGTTTCTTCTATTTTTAAAATCTTATCTAAAGAGATTACCATTCCTGGGAGGCAGGGAATGGACAATAAAAATGTGAATTTTCCAAAGCAAAGGATTATGAAAGCACTTCTCCACACATCAAAACTAATATTTTTAATGAATGAAGAAGCACCATTTAGAAATGCAGGAGAGTTGTCATATCTGTCAGGGAGAACGTACTCAGTAGATGTCGTTGAGAAAATAAGTTGAGCTGAGCGACATCAACCAAATGTCCCGTATTTCACTTTATTCAAAATACTGTGATATAGAGTCTACTTGTATTAAAATGATTGTAGATGGAACTGTGTCTTACGTTGTGAATTAGTGTTTCTCCTATTAACATTCCAAAGACGTCCGTGAAAGTCACAGGCTGGCCAGAGCTTTTCTTCTTCCATAAAGACTCAACGTATCTCTTAACTTTCTGTGGTGTGAGCAGCAAAAGGGGGTTATGGCTAACATTTTTCATTAGCTCTTCATTGATCTCCTCTGGCCCTTTCTCTGGGAAATCTGGGTGAGAATATAAGGTTGACATGTACCTATAAAGAAATCAAAACACAATCTGTAAAGATCAAGAGCATTACCTGATAGTCTCCTAAGAAAACAGGCACTCCTGATCATAAACAATGGTGGGTATATTTGGTTAACTGATTAATCTGATTGAAGATATTAACCTATTTTAGAAAAGAATACATCAATCAGAAAGGAGCTGGTCTACAATGAAAGCAAAGGAAAAGAGTCTCAGAGGAACACTGGATTTCCATGCACAGTCCAGGACAGGGGATGCCCTGCCAGACCTCCTGTCCACTCTCTAGTTGCCAAGAATGAGCATCTTTATCAGACTTTTAGAAACAAATAACACCAAAACATTTGAGTCATGTAAGTAACCAACTCCTCTGGATGCCATAGTAGCAGAGCTATCTGATGACCTGACTTTCTGCTAGGATTATCTACCGGCAGAAAAATGTGCTGTCCACTATTATGAATGGTAAATCTCCTGACTAATGTTTTGGGTTTTTGTTTTGTTTTGTTTTGTAAATTGTTCACTGGCCAAGTTGACAAAACCCAAAACCTTGCCAAAGGTAGACCTCAGAAGTCTTGAGAATATGAATTTGAAAGCAAAATTCCAGAGAAGAATAAAGTATGGTAAGGGATTTCTTGTGAAGCCTCTTGGTCACTACACATTTGGCCTCTTGTGAATCATCACAAGATACTGAAAATCACCATGAGCCTTGTATTTGGTATCTAGACAATATGTATTCAGTTACTGACTTTCCTCATGTGAACCAAAATCTCTAGTACTGCAGAGCTCACAGGGAATAGCAATTGTTCCTTATCTGAATCCATCAATAATTGTGATTTCCTTCAGGAGAAGAACTTTGCTTATTCATTCATTTTTTTAACATCAGTGACCAGCTAATATTCAAGACAAAATGGTTACCCTAAGACTTATCATCTCTTCAGGAAGAGAGAAAACCTAACTTGTTGAGACTCTGCTATGTTCTGAGCACTGTGCTAGCTAATTATTCAGAAACCGCTGTCTCAAAGACCCATAATGGTATCTAGATCTTCCATTTTAAAGACAAGGAAAGAAAGGATTGGTGTATTTTAATAATAGATTCATATTCCCCAATTAATAACAGCAGACTAGAATTCAAAATTTGTCCTCTTCCTGATAGTCTTTATTTTTACATGTATTACACAAGATTTTCATTTTAGTGACCAAACTGTTCTTACCTTCACAATACATTAGAATTTCTCGTTGGATTTAGTGTTTCTTGCAGAAAAATTGAGTATAATGATAAATTTAAAAATGGAGAGTGACAGACCCCAAAAACATGCTGAACAAGAGCAACAACAAAATTCTTGAAAGATCTTTCTAACACAAACTGCATTTATAACTGTACCCATGTGGTAAAGATAAATTGAATAGGTTTACTCTGAACTCAAGCCTAGTATAATCATGAACTCAAGCCTAGTATAATCATCAAATATCTATCTAAGTACAGCTTAGTATACTTGAAAGATACATTATCCATCCATTCCTGTAATTTTTCCAAAGTCTACATGATCATCCACATCAACGGAGATCTAATATTCTGGATACTCATCATTTTCAGTAAACGTACACATTGTTATGATGGCATTTGCTTATATTCAAGGACTTGAATGTTTTTTATAATGAGGAAACGTACATATGAGTAAAATAACCAGACAAAGACTTAATGTCAGTAGAAATCCATTTAGTAACTGAAACAATGTTTTTAAAGCCAAAGTTTCAAGGAAATGGTATGAGCATCCTACTCCTGGAAGTCACCATTCCCTACTGTTCACAGAATGATCTGTACAAATTATTCAAATCTTATTTCCATTATACTAAGATTTCCCTTCTCCATTTATATTTAGCTGGACTTTAAAATGAATTAACCTGTAATTTTACAAGTACGTCTGCCTGGTAGATTGCCTTTAGAAGGTCTCTTCCCTTCTTCCCAACATTAACCACCTCCTTATGGGTTAGATGTTGCCTAGAATCGGAGACTCTGCACTACAGTTTAAGAGGTAGGTCTTTCCACGGGGCCACAAAGCATGCAGATGTCAGCCCGATTCTTTTATTGTTCCTTGCAGAATGACTGCAGTCCACTTCTGCTGTTTGGAGGATGAAGTAAACACACTCATTGTATCCTAACCCTTTTCTTTCTTCCCTGCTCATGCAGCAGCTGACTTAGGAATGCAACAGAAGAGCCTAGACTAATTCAGCCACTGGCATTGGACTAGTGGTCTTTGTCGTTCAACCTTTATGAATATTATGCCTCAGAACCGGCCAGGGTGAGTTGGACATCCTTTCCATAACGACGTTATGGTCACATCCAACACTTGGGTTTTGGCTTTCATGATAGCTAAAAAAGGAAAAATAGGCAACAACTAGTTTTGCTGTGCAACTATTTAATCTTAAATAGCTTTTTCTGCTTCTTTATTTCCTTAGTTCCGTGAGTGCAAGGTTCAGATATAACTGGCTTCTGTGTACATAATGCCATCTAAAGTATAAAAATATGATCCCAATTTTTAACTATGTAGTTCGATCTCTCAACTAACAACTAATTTCCAATTATACCAATCAAGTTTCGAAAAGGTAGGTGTCTTAGATCTAACAGCTTCTGTAACTGATTAGTAAATGAAAGGGTCTTATACTTATTTAATCTATGATTCTGTAAACATCTCCTCTCATTTTTAACATATTTTTCTGATGCAACACCTATCTAAATGCCTCATAAGTGTGCGATTTTAAAAACTAAATGATGGCAGAGAAGAAGAAATCTTCAGTTAAATCTCTGTCTCCAACTCATACAATTCATGTTTGAAGATATCAGTACCTAATCCCCAAGACTTGCTCAATCCGAATATTCAGAGGTATACACTTGGAATTTTTGTGTTTAAAAAATATCAAAGTGATTCTCATACATCAGCTAGAATTTGGAATGACTTGAGAAGATCTTCTACATTTGTGAAGCAAATATCCTGAAACCTTAGAGGAATTTCTACAAGAATTTTCCCCATAAAACGCAGTCACTTATACATGTCCTCATTTAGCCATTCAAAAACCACCCAAGGCAACCGAGGCACTGTGCTAAGTTGGAAGGATTCATTAGGGACCAAGACAAGCTTAGTACCCACTTCAAACAACATGTTCTTTCTACTTATGTCTTGCTTTTTGAGCCTATCCCTATTAATGTGACAACTTCTGTTAAAATTGTTCCTTTTACCATGTTCCAGGAATTCTTCATACTTTTAACTTTGAAAGTTCTTATTCTCAAATTCTATTTTAGTCAATTAGATGGCCTGGGCCCTGCTGTCCATAAATACAGAGATACTCACATTTTGCTCTAGATATAACACCGCCTAGGTTACTATTAACAATTATTATTAATAATAATAATAATGTTATTATTAATAATAATATTATTATGATAAACAATTAATATCCAGTAGCTACTTTAATGCTGCAAGAGAACAGCCCCTGAGGAAGAGAACTGTGCTGAAACCCTCAGAGAACACAGACTGCCATCGTCATTCCCCTAGGTTACTCAAGCCATGTCTCCAGGTTGGCTCACACCTAGATTTAATGAAACACAGGTAACATCCAAAAATAATTACCATAAAGGCAGTATCCAAAAGGGAAGTTTGTACTATCTAGAATTCTATTCTGTGTTCACAAAAAACTTTCTGGGAGGTCCAGGGCTTCTCCTGATATTTCCGTGTTACCTCATTTCTGCTAAATAATGGTCACGTATCAGCAGAATACAAAAACTTATGCCACCCAGAATTGTAATTTGTTTTTCCAAGTCTTTCCGAATTCCTTCCTTTGAACTTTTTATTTTCTCACTATCCTTTTCAAGACAGAATTGTTACCATGAATCATCGGACCACATTTTCTTCTGTCTCATGGACATGTCTCCTCTTTTTATGGCTCACATCTGTGCGTTCTATCTTGCCTCCTGTTTCTGTTTAAATCTTTTTTTTCTTTCTTTCTTTTTTGGAGTACTAAAGATTGAATCCCGGGGTACTTAACCACTGAGCCACATCCACAGACCTTTTTTTTATTTTATTTAGAGACAGGGTCTCGCTAAGCTGCTTAGGGCCTCGCTAAGTTGCTGAGGCTGGCCTCAAACTTGAGATCCTCCTGCCTCAGCCTTCTGGGCTACTGGGATTACAGGGGTGCACCATCATGCCTGGCCACCTGAATCTTTTTTTTTTATATCTGTGATCCTTTTATTTCCTTATCCTTCATCCATCCCTCCACACTAATTCCTTCACTTCAGACTTCTACAAAAATACTCAAGTACCTTCAGTGCTGAAAACAAAACAAATCAAAATCCTTCCTCGATCTCTACACTGTGTTCAAATATTGACTGTGCTTTTCTTCCTTTTCTGACCAAAGTGCTTGAAACAATAGTTCTTTCATGTCCCACATTCTCATTCCCACTTTCTGCACTTTCACCCTGGAACGATTCATTTCTTATCCTTTGCATTTTCACAATCAAAAAGTACACTTATTTACTTTATCAAATGGTTCTTGACAAAATCACTGAAGCTCTCCAAACCCAGTTCTAAACTCTCTTTTAAAAAAACACTATTTGGGTGGGCATGATGGCACATGCCTAAAATCCCAGTGACTCAGGAGGCTGAGGCAGGAGGCTTGCAAGTTCAAGGTCAGCCTCAAAAACTTTGGAAGGCTATAAGTAATTTAGTGAGACCCTGTCTCAAAATTTAAAAAAAAAAAATATAAAAGGGCTGGGATGTGTTTCAGTGGTAAAGTGCCCCTGGGATAAATCTCCAGTACCAAAACAAAACAAAATAAACAAACAACAAAAAAACACAATCTCAAAGCACTTTCCACCCTTGCCTCCTGGGACTTATCCTTTACTTGACTTTCCTCTATGAAATCTCTTTGCAGTGTCATTGTCTATTAAGTTTTGGGGTTCCACAAATTAAACTGTTGTTGGTGGTAGCTAAAGTAGTAGGAGCTGATGAATCACCAAGGGGGATGTCTAGGTAAAGTAAAGCTCAAGGGAGATGCTGGAGGAAAGCCTGCATCAGGGGGAAGGTGCTGTGAGAAGCAAAGAGAATATAGTATAGAGAGCGACCCGAGAGGATGGAAGGGAGCCAAAAAGTCATGACAGGAGCAACTGGGAAGAGGGACAAGTCAATGTGTAACATGCCTCAGCTCCTGTCCCCTGCCCCCCCAAGAAGTCAGGGAAAAGAAGAACTTCAAAGGCACCGTCATATTTGGAAATTAAGTGGTCCTTGAGTGTCAATCTATTGTAAGGATTTAAGGAGTGCCTGTCCCTTAAAGAAATGGAATAGAGAGAGAGAGAGAGAGAGCGCGAAAGAGAGAATCTTTAAGACTTTGAAAGATTGAGCAAAAGTTACTCATACATAAAAGCTGTGTACAGATTTAAAATTCTCTTAATTACATTTCATAGAACTTGTTTTCAGACCCCTCAACAGGAGAATATAAGAAGACACTGCCCCAAATCTGTAACCAAAGCAATTCCTACAGCTCTAATTCAGTCCATGCATACACAATCATACATGTTTGCAGAAAGACCACAAATCATCACTCAATGCCTGGACTTTCTTTATCAGAGAAGTTTAAGAAAGCAAACTTCTTGCAGTACGCCAGGATGGGCAACAGAAATCTAAAATGTTTTGAGTAACAGAAAAACACTCACTGAAAGAATAATAGCAAAATGATTAAGTAGGAAATTTAATGTAAGGGTCCAAGTTTTTCCATCCCAGTACTCGTTAAACAGGCAGGTGCCTGCTCTTTCCTTCAAGGGAAATAATAATGATGGGCTACACCCTTCTTTCATAGGAGGTAAATCATTTTGAGGTACAAATAAAGAAGGTGGCAACCATATCTCTGGGTTACTATTTTTTAACCACGGAATATGGTGCCAAATATTTTAGAAACTATGGATTATTACACGTGGAACTCTATCTGGTCCATGAAGCTGTCCATAAGAAGACTGTGGTTTAGTTGAAAGAACACTGGAATGTACAGGGAGATGAGCTTATGTGCTGGCAATCTTGGACGAATCACTTGGCTTGTGAGTCAAATTTTCTTTAGCTCAAAAATGAAGAAACTCATACCCACCTCACAGGAAGAAATTACACAGATGCTTTAACATTCTAGACATATAAAATAGAATATTATGATACACAAGCATTGCCATGGCTGGGTGACTAAAAAGGTCTTGTAAGCTGGAGTCAGACTTTTTGTAAGAAGGTGGTACTGATTTGAATATCACATCTGAGCAAGAACTTCTATTTGATTTTCAATTGGCTTTTGGGGGCTAGGCAAACCAGAAAGAATGTAGCATCATCTCTGAAATGTTTTACATTTGTTAAAAGGCAAAGCAATAGACATAAATGTTATGCATATAGACGCTGTAATTCTCCACCTAAATGTAGCTGAACTTAAAAACATCAAAGGAAATAATGTCACACTCAAAAACAAATCAGTGAAACATATCATATCTTTGCTTTAAATCATTGTTTTTCTTCTTCTGTATTCTATAGTATCTTGCATTTCCTTCTATTTGCCCTAAAGAAGAAAATGAATACCTAGTGAATCATATAGACTTAGACATGTTTGCAGAAAGACCACAAATCAGCAAATTATAGGAAGATTAAATTAATTATGGGTGGAGTATGTTATTCCACTTCTGTGATATTTATCTAGAATTCTCTTCAGTTGGTCTCTTTTTATGTTTTAACTACATTGTACATTAAAGACAGGCTTAAAAGAAGCAGATGTATGGCAAAGTCCTTACTAGGCATAGAGTTGTCTTTTAAATAAACATGTTGAGTGGACTGTGGTATCAGGCTGGAACATTTCAATAATTTGAAGTTAATGCTCAATTTTCTAAATCCGTTTTCTCTTCTAATGCTTCATTTGGGTGAATTCTACACCTCTAGAACGACAAAACTAAAATCAAACATGCATACTAACCACGTGGAGCCAGAAAGACCAGCAACGTAGGTAGCACAATCCAAAATTCCTGATTCATACAGCGCCTTCATTACACCGGAGAATCCCACCATGGCCCGGAAACCCCCACCGGAACCCAAGATTGCCACCACGGGCACCTGGAAAAGAGACCATGCACAGAGTAAAAATCACAAAGCACATTTCCCTGTAGTCTTGATTTTTATGTCGTACATTCCACGCTTTGTCTTGAAGAAGTACAAGTTCACTTATGCTTTGTAATGCCAGTTTTAAAAGAGAAGAAAATAATATTTTATTTCATGTAAACCAAGAAACAAAGTCAACTGGAAACCAGGTTTTAGTAAGATGATTTACTCTACCAACATACAAAAAACGCTGTATTTGTTCAGCCTTTGTAATCTTTTGCCTGGCTTTTAGGTGCAGTGTTTTATCTGATTCTCTTAAAAATCCCACAAGGTGAGCACAAAACAGTTTTTTGCCCATTTTGTAGATAAAAGTCCTAAAAGGATGGTGCTTCTTGTGTAAGATCTGATGGCTGGTAATCTGCAGTTGAGTAAGCACCGTTCTTTCAAGTTATGTTTACAGAACATTTAACACTTGGTGACAGATCTGATGCTGGGAGGAAAAGAGAGGAAGGAATGTGGTCAGATGGTCAGGGTGTCCAGCTCTGCTCACTAGCAGATGATGATGTCCTTACCCAGAGCAAGGATCCCAGGGCACAAAGCCAGGCTGAGAGGACAAGTGCACTCAGTCTTGGCCCAGCTGAACACAAGACATGATGAATGCACTGTGTTTCTGGTACTCAGAAACTAACCCCCGAGTGCCCACTTCCTACTATGACATATCCATGAATGATTGTTTTACAAGGTTGGAAGGCATTATGCAACTCTGAAATATGGATGGAAAAGTCTGCAGAGGTTGTGTTTTATGAGAGTTAGGTAGACCAGTGAATACTAGGGTGTCTAGGAGCAAATTCCTAACCCCGAATCTTCTCTAACACCAATTGGCCTCAAATCAAAAGACCCTAAGTGTCCAACCCAATCAAACTCGAGACTCAGAACAAAAACACACCTGATCCGTGCAGGGCATCAGGGTAATTTAAATGGCTGTGAGATCAGTACAATGCTCAAACATTGATTTCAAAATCATGAATAAAGTAAAACACAAGTTCTTGATAGTTCATCTGAAAGAGGAAATAAAGCTAAGAAAGAAAGCTGGGGTGGGTTGTAAAGTGGGAGAATGGTAGCCACATAGGTTGGATCAAAGAGCAGGAATCTGAATAAGACCTTGAAAAAGGTTGAGTCTATGGCAGTGTGATGATAATAAGCACAAGAGTAAATTTATTATTCCAAGCACTTGGCTCAAGGTCAGGCCAAAACAGGCATAAGTAGGAAAGGGGATGTGATTTGGGGACCAGAAGGCCTATCTTCTTATTGCAGCAGGTGGATTCAAAGGAATTTGAGAAAATGGGAATCCGAACGGCTTAAGGCAAAGCACATGTTAAGGCTGCTATTGCAGAAGGAAGGTCCTGTTTTTAAAGATAAAGCAATTGAGACACAAAGACAGCTTTCCCAGGGTTGCAAAACTAGAAAGTGGCGTCTGGGTTCAAAGCTGGATCAGTCAGATAAGAAAGCTGTTATTTCACTTTGACTCTGAAAACAAATGTCCCCTGCTCTTCCCAAAATAAACGTTGTGCCCTGAGGCAAATAAAATGCTCTCAGGGCTTAGTTGACTTACCTAGAAAAATATTGGGTAAAACTAATGATCCTGGAACTTTTTACAGCTAGTGAAATTCTCTGTTTCATAACTCATACAGAAATATGAATTTAAAACTATAAAATTATAAATGTGAGCTGTTTTTAAAAAAGGAAAGGAAATCTGATGCATCAAGGACATACTTGTGTGGCGGCTCCATTGTGGACATTTTGACATAATCTATTTCATCAAATCTTCCCAGCTCTCAAACCAGAGTCTTTTAATTCCATTTTTCAAAAGAGTAAAGCATACTTAAGACTACGTTCACGGGCCAGTAGCTTATAAGTAGTAATAACCAGGACTTGGACTATGGTGTGACCTGCACAAAAATTCATGTTCTTTTCTCTTTGTCATTGATTAGAAAGGAAAGAGTGATCTCTATTGAGAGAAACTGCTGTGTGTTTAGTCAAACTATATTTAACACTCATGCATGACTTTAAATAATATTAGCACAATTTTATCCAATAAATGAAGGCTAAATTTCGATGATTTAATACTCTGGTCATTCCGAAATAATGTTCAAAGACATAGCTGGAGAGTTATAAGGTATAAGTATTAGCCCTGGATGTCAAATAAATCAGAGTAGTTTATTGTAGTAGTTTTTAGGTTGAGTAGTTTTAGGCTATATTTAGGTTATATTTAGACTTAATATCATTAGCATTCCTCTATAGATGATGTCAGTAAATATTTCTCATACTTTTCTCATATGATTATAGGAAATGAATTTTCATTTACCAAAAGCCATGTGTTTTGATTTAATGTCTTGATACACAGGCTTATCCATATCATTAATTTCCTTCCTTGAAGAATAAAATTATAAAGTTTGAAGGGCATTTTACATAACTCATAAGTTTTTTAAGACTGAACAATTGTTTAAAAAAACAAAATAATGCCCTTACCTGCTGTATTAGGGTTTCCAAAAAAAAACAGAACCAATAGGATGTGCATATTCAAAATGAAATTTATGACAATGAATTTGCTCGCACAACTGCAGAGACTAGTAAGTGTAAATCTGGTATGTAGGTCAGCAACTTCGTGAGAGCTGAGGGTACAGGTGAGTTCCGCAGGAAGGGCTGGAGAAGTCTCTTCTGCTCAGGGAGCCCAGTCTTTTTGTTCTATTCAGGGCTTCAAATGCTAGGATGAGCCCCCCCACACACTCATGTCGGAGGTCAATCTGTTACAGGTCAGCAACAATACCTGCAGCAAAACTAGCACCTGCCCCACATGCTGCCTCCTTCATCGCCACCCACAGGCATGAACTTGCTTAACTGGCCTTGATCCCCATCCTCATCCTCAACAGCCTCATTCTCAACAGCCAAGGGCCTTTGTGCCCCTTGAAGAGTTTTCCCCTCAGTGACTGCAACTGGAGTCTCTGGGACATCTGCTCTCCTGAAAACTTTGCAGCGCCATTTTATTCCTACGCTGTTTATGTCCCACTAAGACCTCAGATGAGAATGACTCAGCTCCATTTCTCATCCGGAAATCCGACCAGTGCAAGCCCACACCTGCTCTGTTCATCTTCCTGAACTCTTCCATGTGGAGTCCTCCGCCACCGTCTGCCCTTCAAGTTTACAACACATAAGGGGAATGAGAATCAACAGCATGAAGTGCCATTGTCGGAAGAAGGGTAGAAATAAGAAGTACTCTAGAGGAAGGAAATGCATAAACAAAGGAATAAAAATTCCTACTGACATTCAAGATCTAATTCTATTACCTTGTTCAGAAACTGTTTTGCCCTGCCTCCCTCTGCCTGACTAGTCCCCTTCTCCCTTTTCTCTAGTCTTTATCTTGACTTATGTGACAAACCTCAGCACAGAGGGAATGCATTGCTGAAGGCCCACTTTACACTTGGATTCTCATCCAAGCTCTCTGTTTAAACTGGAGTGCTGCCCTCACAGCTGTCCTCAAGGAGAGGGGTTTCCTCTACTGTTCTCTGATGAACACTGCGTTCTCTCCTTCTCATTTCCCCAACACTCTTACTTCCAGATTTTAGTCTCCAACCAACTTTGCTGTTATAGTCAGATTTTAGGAATCACAGACTCTATCTAGTAACATTTCTCTTCACATAAGGGATCATAACCGGAGACTTCATCTGACCAAAAACAAGAAAATTTCAGAGTGGCCTCTGACCCATCACAATACATTGAAGATTCCTGCATGCCAAGCCTTATGTTATCTTGCTCATCGGAATGCTCTCAGCCTTTCATTCAGGGAGAAATTACACAAATTAGAGACGGTGTTCTAACAACAACCTTGTTTATCAGATTTGAGAGAAAGGACAGTTTGAAGAAATGGCTTTAAGTGGACACAGAGAAGTGTGATGATGGAATCTCATCACAGAGGAAGCCAACGTGGGAATGCCAATCTGAGCAAGGAACTGCATAATTTAGAAGGGTTTCCACCCAAAATGATTAAAATCAATAGATTTTTTTTAAAGTCTTAGACTAGCAAAAATTGTAACTGTTTGACTAGTTCATTATGCAGGCAGGAAAACTAAAGTTACTAACTTTGACAAGTTATTATCCCAGGATCCTATGCTATAGAACAGCAGCATCCAAAAATATGTACAATAACTAGTTTTATTGAGTAATTACTATGTGCTCTAAGGCAATTGGCAAGTATTGGTACTCATTTTCATCCCACTCTAAGAGACGTTATCTCCATTTGGTAAGTGAAGCAGTGGTAAAACAACGTGCCCAAGTTCATTCAACATTTTAATTCAACATTGAGGTATGACACTGATGCTGTCTAATTTTTTAAAACAAAACAAGATAGCCACAGTCTCTGCCTGCATTGAATCTTGGTTAGTACTGTTCCCTTAAGAAGGACAATCCACTCTTATACACCTTGAGGCTAGTTGCTCAGTACTGAGCTAAAGTGAAGATTTGGGCAAGAAGCATGGAAGTGGGAACTTAGGAGACCCAAAGAGCAACATAAAAATAGGAAAACACTATTTTTGTTGTGGGAATGCATGGTGTCCATTGTGTCTCTGTTGGTTATTTCTGCCAAGAGAAAAAAAAAAAATGCAGACCAAAACCAACACAGCAACAAGTGGTTTTAATTCTAGAAATGACTTCCAAACACATGAATTTAATAATTTGAAGGATAGTCAGAGAAAAAGAATGATTACCTCATTTCCTATCTGTTGCAGAAAAGTCTGTTTACTGCCATTTGCATGAATCTGAAGCCAAAGATTCTATTCCAAGGAACACTTCCTGTTCCCTTCTACAGAAGGAGTGCCAGGGTCTGCCACCTAGTTTCTCTTTTGAAGCACCCAAGAATAAATACCAACTGAACACCTGCACCAGTGCCTCTCATGTACATTTCTAATATGACAGTCTAAACTGGGATCTTTTCATCCAAACTCTCTGCCTAACAATGGTTTCTTCCCTCTCAAGACCTGATCTCACTCTCTCTCCTTCTAGCAAATTTGTCCCATGATGCAATGCCAAACTGTTGTCGAAACCTGTGCCCCACTCATATGACAAAATACTCGCTGGGGGTTTACCATTCTAGAGACTCAGCTGCATGCTAGGAATATAGAGATGAACAATGTGGATCTTGTCCTGGTCCTCGTAAAATTGACGTTCTAATGAAGAAGACAAATACTAAATCAAGTTTTTGTGTGCAGTTAGTTTTAAAGTATAATTGTGGTAAACACTGAGTAGATAAGGTGCATAAAAGTGCCATAAAGGATATAAATGAGAGTCCTAACCTAAATTTGGGGAGAGGCAGGAGGGATTGCTGAAGGAGAGAGTCTGAGGAGAAGTGATCTCTGTGTGGATTAATAATGGGAGTGTGTTAGCCAGCAAAGTGTGGAACATGAGCAACATATTGAAGAACCAAAAGAACTTTAGTTAGAAAAGGGTTCTACGGAGATATGAAACTAAGAGGCACTTATTGGGAGAAGATGTATGCATGTGGAATAAACTAAGAAAAATGGAATGGGAGCTGGGTGTGGTAGTGTACTCCTGTAATTCCAGTGGCTCAGGAGGCTGAGGCAAGAGGGTCATGAGTTCAAAGCCAGCCTCAGCAAAAGTGACACACTAAAGCAACTCAGTGAGACCCTATCTCTAAATACAAAATAGGGCTGGGGATGTGGCTCAGTGGTTGAGTGCTCCTGAGTTCAATCTCCGGTACCCACCCACCCACCCCTCAAAAAAAAAAAATGGAGTTGGAGATATCTAGTGTGACTGAGATCCGAAGAGCAATGGAAGAATTTTAATCTCGAGATTGGTATAACCAAATTTGTGACCTTCAAAAAGGTCACTCTGAATTCAGAGTAAACAGAATGTGGAAAGAAGGAGAATAGGAACAAATAAGAACCCAGAGAAGAAAGATTTTTTTCTTGGGACGTAGACAGGCTGAGTTGGAGCGTTGGGAGGTATGCAATTGAGGACATGAAGGAGCTCTGCAGATGACCAGGGCTGAAGCCTGAGGAGGCGCTGAGCCATGGATGCCGGTGTGAACATCCCTAGTGCAAGGAGCTGGGTGACATTCTGGGAGGGCAAAAGATTTCTCCAATGAAGGATACAGAAAGAGGAGAAGAGGGCCTAGAACAGAATCTTGAGGTCAACTTCCATATTTAAAGTGCTCCATAAGAAAACTTGGCAAAATATCAAAGAGGCATGATGAAAACCAGAAATTAGTAAGTGAAGGAAAGAGAATGTTTCAAAAAGTAGGAAGACATTTGCCCCTGGCAGCTTCAAGGGTAGTTAAGAGAGGGCGAGACACATGCCTCAGCATTAGGGAAACAGCTGCAATAAAACACTGAGGGCAGGAACCAGAAGGACACAGGAAGTCAAATGGACTCCTGTGGAGACAAAATTGGAGAAGTTTGCGTCTGAAAGCAAGGGGAGAGAGAGAGAGAGAGAGAGAGAGAGAGAGAGAGAGAGAGAGAGAGAGAGAAAGGAGAGAATGCAGAATCCAGGGAGATATTTCTGTCCCCCTTTCTTCTTAAATTGAAGTTTAGAGCATGTTTATATTTATTTAGGACATATCCATACCCAAGGAGATGCTGACAATACAGGGGTGGAGTGGCCGGGGAAGGACTGAATAATGGAGATACTGGGGTTCCTAACAGGAATGGTCTGTGATCCATTCCTGATGTGGACCTGCGTTTGGAAGCAAAGGAAACTCTGCACGGAACTCAGAGGCAAGTTGCAAAAGGTAGGTATGGGCTCTGCAGCACGCCGATACCACAGCAGGGGAATCACTCTGGATTCTCTCTGAGAAGGAGGAAAGAGGATAGGTCAGCAATTGGGAGGAAAAAGGAAGAAAGGAAGGAAGGAAGGAAGGAAGGAAGGAAGGAAGGAAGGAAGGAAGGAAGGAAGGAAGGAAGGGAAAGAAAGGAAGAAAGACAGCTAGACAGCTGCAAGAACTGAAATGCAACCAGGGAGGGAAGCTGAGATCTCAAATGACATAAATTAACAGGGGATCAGTCTCCTTATTTTTCATTCTAACAAGCTTATTGATTCCTCAAGGATTGGCACACAGGCTTTCCACTGTCCCTACCTCCACTCACATCTCTATTAACTCAACACATCTCTATTTATTTATTTATTTATTTTTGCTTAGATATCTTTCTCCCAAACTAGGCTTTAATGTGACTAGGGAAAGTGACTATTCAATGTTAAGCACCTCAGTTTCACCCTTCTCCACCACCTAGCACAGCATCACAGTGAATGACAAGGAATGAAAACGAAGAGCCTGAAAAATCATGTGGAGATAAAAAGAAGAATTGCTACAGAAAGGGTTATTATCTATGTTTAAACACACACACACACAATCTTCCCAAGAAACTATGAATTTCTTAGTAATGGGTAGAGAAGAAAGTTTTTTCAAGTAATAATTAACCTCACACTGTAACTAACCATGAGTTTTACCAGGGATCTGCTAAGGTGGGAAATAAGATGGAGAATTAGAATTCATTCCTCTCTCTCTCTCTCTCTCTCTCTCTCTCTCTCTCTCTCTTAAATAGAGGTTTCACTTCTCCTCTTTTCCAAAAGAAAGTCCCCAGAAGCAGCATTTTATACCAGCAAAAGCCACTTTAGCATTAGCAGATTGGTGTTCCACTCCTATGGCCACCTAAATCACACCTGGAAATCTGCAGTCACCTGTGGAACATGAGTGCTCACCTGGATCCCTTAGTCAGAATGTATGTCTCATTTCCAGTTGTATTTTGCTTTTAATTTGTAATAATCCCTGCTGAAAACCCTGTTTGGTGTGTGTACATATGGGAGTGTGCACATATATGTTTACTTGTGTATTTAATAAAATATTATTTTATGAAAATAAATTATGTTCAATTCAAATACTGTTAACAGAAAATCTCAAGGAAATATGTAAAAAATTACCTAATATGCCACCAACAAGAAACTTCACCATTATCATTTGATGAGTCTCATTACAGTGATTTATCTGTGTAAATTTCAGGTAGAAAGACCAATAGAGAAAAAGAGAGAAAAGTACGTAGGATTTTAGATAGATCTAGATAGGTAAAGAGAAAAATGGAGAGTCAAAAACTAGATTATAAATATGCTATTGAACACATTATACTTTATTGGAATTTAAAGGAAAAAAACATCAAAGTACCATGGAAGGCTTATACTCTGAATATTGGTTCACACAATATTTTATTCTAGCATCTCTCTATAATTGGACTTATGAAAAATATTAAAATGTGGAAGTTATTACTTTTAACTACTTGATCAATTTTGGATGGTATCGTTCAACTCCCTGCTTTGAAATATGGAAAATCTGGAACATTTCCTCTCTTCCTCCCCTATCACATTTAACTACATTGTTAATTGGAATATCATTTTAAAAAACTCACAATATTTTTCTTCTTATTGGGTAATGATGAGTCCACAGCTTAGTTTTAGTCTCTATTAAAACTAATTCAATAATCCTTTTATATCTGAACTAAATTTTTCATATTCATGAAATAAATATCTCTGCATAAATTATGCCTCTTTAAAAAATTATGTTAATTTATTAACTGTGAAATGGATTTCATGCTAAAAAGACAATGAAATGTTATTTTGTGCTAAAAAAAAAATAAAAAAGAGCTATCAAGCCATGAAAAGACATGCAGGATCCTAAAATTAACGCTATTAAGCTAAAGAAACTACTCTGAAAAGGCTGCATACTACGAAACCGCAACTATGTGATATTTCAGAAAAGGCAAAACTATAAAAGATAAAAAGATTAGTGGTTGCCAGGGATTAGACGAGAAGCAGGGATGTACTGGTAGAACAGAGAAGATTTTTAGGACATTGAAAGTATGATAACTGTAATGGTAAATACATGCCATTATATGTTTGTCAAAACCCATAGAATGTACAACAGCAATTGCAAACCCTAAAGTGAACAACCAACTCTGGGTGATAATGTGTCAGTGTAGGTTCATTGATTGTAACAAATGTACCACTCTGGTGTAGAGTGTTAATAGTACAAGAGTATGATGGTTAACCTATGTGTCAACTTGAGTGGGGTAAGAGATAACTAGATAGTAAAACATTATTTCTGGGTGTATCTCTGAGGGTGTTTTTTGAAAATATTAGTATTTGAGTAAGTTAACTGAATAAGAAGATCTGCCCTTACCAGTGTGGGTGGGCATCATCCAAACCTGAAAAGAACAAAACAGTGGAAGAAAAGCAAATTATCTCTCTCTCTCTTTCTCTCCTGGAGCTGGGACATCTGTCTTCTGCCCTTGGACATCTTTACTCCTACTTTTCGGGCCTTGGGACCTAAAACATACACCCGCATTCCTCTCCTCGGTCATTTCCAGTAGGTAGGCCTATACATAGCCTGGCAGCTATACCATTAGATCCTCGGGTTCTGAGCCTTTGGCCTCAGACCCAATTGCACTTGACTTTCTGACTTTACAACTTGCTAAGAGCAGATCATTCGACTTCTTACCTTCCATAACCACATGAGCCAATTCCTCTCATAAATCATAGATGTAGATGTAGATATAGATATAGATATGTCTCTACTTCTCAAGAACCCTGACTAAAACTGAGAGATTGTATATGTGTGGGGACAGGAAGTATATAAGAACTCTCCTGTACTTTCTGCTCAGTTTTTCTGTAAAACAAATACTGCTTTAAAAATTAAGGTAAAAATCAGTATAACCAAATATGAACAATGTTCCAGATGACCTTCCTCCAATAGTTTTCATTTTTGAATCACTTGCCTTACCTGAAGAAGTTGAAAGCGAAATGCTCAATCATAATAGTGCCACATTGGGATGAAATTTTTGGAGAAAGCGTCCAATATTTTAATAACATTTGAAAAATTTTCCAACTCACATCCCGGGTAGAATTCAATCCTTCACTCCTCTGGGGGCCCAAGAGTTTCTTCATCTTCTCTTTGATGTTCTCTTTTCTCAGCTGCCTGAAAGTCTTCTCCTGATCACACAGAGCCATGCTGAACCGCAGATCTGGGCTTGAGCTGTGATATAAAACAGGAGTCAAAGCCAGTGTCCCACAGCCTCACCCCATCTGCATCCAGCCCCTCAAGACCTGGGCAGCAACACGGATGTGGCCCCCTGCTTCCCTCAGGGACCTAAATCAAGAGTACAAAATGATGGATACCTTAAAGCAGCATGTTCCAAAGCATGCTTTAGGAAAAAAAGAGGGGGAAAGAGGAGAACATGAGATGTTTAGAAGAAACCAACAAGCAAACAGGCCCCTACTAAGTCATACATTAGGACAATAAAAGTGCTTCAGTAGAAAACACTTTCCTAGTAAAATATAGAATGAAAGAAGAAACCACAGAACCCCTGGGCTGTGTTCTCTATACTAATATACAATCACTACACAAAGTACACTAATTACTGATTCCTGAAGGGCAAATCACTCCACTCACCAAACAGGAAGTATAATTAATAATGAAAATATATAAGAATAAATCTTTAACTGAGCTAGGATACTCCAACAACTCTGTTATTAAGTTAACTAGTAATTCATACTTATTTTCCAATTCTTGAAAAGATAAAGCAATATGATTTTTTCTCTTATATTTGTTTTAGGAATATAAGTTGGCAAAACATTTTGAAAGACAACGAACAGCAGAAATAACTACATTGTCCATCAACATTGATCTTAGTAATGCTATTTCTAGACTCTACTTTAAAGGAAGTAGTTGTAAATTTTGACAAGGTCATTTATTCACATTAATCAACATTAAAGAAATGGCCATTAAGTTATAGTACATCAAAGCATTGGATTATATAGTTATTAAACGTGATTATTATGAAAATCACGTAAGGGTACAAAAGAGCAAGATAGTGAATTCACATATTGCAAGTCTAGTCGGGGGTTGGATTTTCTCTATTGTTACTAATTGTGATAGATTAGGTGTCTTCAATCCACTTTAAGTGATAAAAATCTCATTTGTACAGTTGTCCCTATGAATTTCCCTCAATTTTATTGTCTTCTCTGCTTCTTAAAGCAAATTACTACCTAAATTTGGTCTTTATCATTCCACTGTACATCTTTATGCTTTGAATATATATATATATATATATATATAAGACAATGAAATATCCTCTATATTTAGGAATATATATATATATATATATACATATATATGAAATATCTTCTATATTTAGGAATATATATGTATATATGTACATATATGTACACATATATATATATATATTCCTAAATATAGAGGATCTTTTGAAGACTTTTAATTTTATCATAAATTTTATCAGTGGAAATGATTTTTTCCATTGAACATTTTGTCTTTGAGAATCATCTGTATTTAAGTAAACAGAAGTAATTTAAACATTTTTACTATTGTGGAATATTTTCATTATATGAATATACCATGATGTATCTATTAACATTATAGTTATTTCCAATTTTTTTTTAATTTTTATAAACAGCACCACTATAAACATATTGTATACATGTTTGAAAGTTTCCTATAGCATGTGGTTTTCAGAAAGAGCAATTTATTTAATCATGACACTCAAAATGGTTGTAAAGTATTCTTTTCTTATTTTATCACTGAGCAAAAAAGCAATTTGAAAACTTTCAACCATTAACATAATCAGTAAGTAAGTAGATTTAAATACAGGACTTCAAATTCTGGAACCCATATTCTCTATAACATATTAAGCATGATAAAAGAATCAAGATTTTCAAAAATTTATGAACAGTGTAATGAGAATAGGTGTTCCAGAGCTATCAGTAAAAAAAATATCTGGAGGAGAATTTTTTAAATGCTGAGAATTGTGGTTCATTTATTTCTTCTTTTATGTATCATGTTTGACTTTCCAATCAATTGTCTTTCTTGGTTTTATGGAAGGCATTATATGGAAAATTTTTTCTCAGAATTAAATCTTTCTTTGATGAAAAGCATTTCTATCCTAGAGTCAAGATATAAATTAACATATAAAAAGTGTATGATTAAATTTCCTTATAAAGAGATACCAAGTTAGTTCTAGATGAACGTACGTTATTTAGTTGGCTTTTTCTACATCTATTTAGCAACTGTGTTCTTGTTAAAGACCATTTCTTTTACACAAGGTGGTCCTAATCACCTCACTGGAACAAGTAGCATTGCTTTATAGTCAAATCACAAAAATATTTCTGATCTCCTGCCAGATATATACCACTTTTAGGCTAGAATCAACTTAATACAAAATAATGATACATAATTTAACTTGTACTATCTTTTGATTTTTGTTCACATATGTTGAGAGGCTATGGAAATTTATCATTTACTAAATCAAATCCACATGTTCCAGGGATCAACACAAGAGACTGAGATGCCTCAACCCAATAAATCCATCATCATTCATTGGGCAAATTACAAGACAAAAGAATGTTGTGCTAATTTGTGTATTGTCATTGTAAAACATGTAACCCAACTAAAATCAGCTTCTATGGGGAAAGTTCAGATATGCAGAGAACTTGAGGGAGGTGGGTTCCACTGAGCTCAGCCTTAGATCAGAGATCAGCTGGGTCAGTGCAGACATGGCTCCCCTCAGCATCACCTTTTGTAAATAAAGAAATTTATTTCCCAAGGTTCATATTTGGAGGCCACTTTGAAAGAGCAATGCAATGGAAATTCACCATTCATGGTCCTGCTGAGCACTAGGAATAAAGTCAATTTCGATTTTCACTTTTTCTACTTTAAAAAAAATTTATAGATTCCTATTTATGTTCACTTTCATGTTTCTGAATAACTATCCGAATCAATAATGGAAATTAGACTTAAAAAACTACATCCATTTCTAAGGAAACAGATATGTTACTAGAGAGGGCCCTTACAAAAAGCACTTATTTTGACAGTTATTATCTAACCACCAACTTACTGGGAAATTAAGCAAGGTATGTTAGAATTATGTTTTTAATATTTTTAGCTAATAAAGAGATAGCTAAGGAACAGAAAATTAATACACTTGTGTGTATTCAAAACTGTTACAATTATTTCATATATAAAAAGTATACTTTTTAACAACACAAAAGTTTAGTGGATCACTCACAATATTTTCCATCTAATTAAATTAATTAACTTACCAAACTTCAAGAGACATTTCCAGAATCATTTCAGTGACCTACAAAACATAGTAATCAGATTCAGTCATAAAATGGCTAACTATTGAGTGTCAAATTATCTTTTACCTAAGGGGAAAAAAATAACAGTTCCATGAAGATCTTAAGCTATAGATACATTTCAATAAATAATTTTTGCTGTTTTTTCTATCTACTTAATAAGTCATTTTGACAGCATAAGAATTGCTTCTGCCTGGTTGTTCTCTTCTCTCACTGAAATATAACTGCGTTCTACAATTGTTATTCATAAAACATTAAAAAACACTTGAGACATAACAATAAGATAAACTAAGATATTGTATCTGTGACTTAGGAGCTGCCTCAGGCCACAAAGTCAAAGGCCATAATGGCTGATAAAGTGAATTAAACCTGGATGGGAGTTCACACTTGAGATTTTGTGACTAGTGGGACTGAAGTCAGCTGGAACTGGAACACTCACCCACCATGGGCAACAGGGCCAGGGTCAGCCAAGAACTTTCTTGAGAAAATTGGGGGGAGCTCAGGTTTTTATTTTTTTCAATACCATCTGAACTCACCAAACACATCAGAACTGCATCCTGCCAATGAGGCAATTCTTGCTTAATGGAGAGTGAAACAGTAGAAATCCACAGAGCAAGGGAGGTGTGAAATAGCTCCTTTCCAGAGACTGTAAATTTATTGTATAGGAGAACCTCAAGGCCACCCCTGTCATCCTATCAAATAATGTGACTATAAATTGCTAGGGGAACCAGTTGACAAAATGCTTTGAAAGATGCTGTACATTTTTTAAATCATGAATTACTCTTATGATGTCAGCCACTGTAAGAACACAGACCAAATTGTTCCATAACTTCAGAGAGAACAGACTATGCCTCTGGAAATGTGAAGGGGATGTTTCTAGAACCATAATAAAATGTTACAAATTATTAGATTTGTTATCTTGTAGGTTTCAAGGGGTGGGGGAAAAGAGAAAAGAAAAGGATCTTTTCAAAAGGTTAAAATAAGTTCACAGATGGTTCTCAGTACTGTTTTAAGAATAAGCAAAAGGTATTGAAATCATCTGCATAAAATTTGTCTCTCCCACTAAACTATAAGGCGCATCTTAAATAATTTTCTATTACTAGCTTATTGCACAGTATTTGGCAATCAATAGACAATAAATATTTGTTGAGTTACTATGCAGGTGTATTTGAGGAGAATTTGAGGCAATTTTATCTTGTCAAATATATATATATATATATATATATATATATATATATATATATATATATTACATATACATCATTGGATAGTCTGACCCCAATAGCAATTTCTCTGTATAAAATTTAATAAATCTTTATTCACCAAAGAAGATATAGATATTACTATTAAAGTTAATAAAATAATTAGTAATCCTAGGACAAATGGAATTACACATGCCTGGGTGAACTGTAGTTCCCTGTAAGTCAAAAGAGTGATTGTCTCTAAAATAATTGCTCTTGGTAACAATTCAGTAATGGAATCCCAACTCAGACTACTTCCCAGCATGTTATGTCTAATCCTCATTTCAAAATTTCAACCAGAGTCTTTCCCAAAGAGGGCTTGGAAAACATTAAATATTGAATGAGGTTACTGCAGATATTCAGTAAGAAAAACATGACATGGATATAACACATTCCAGGATTTAAAAACAAATACATGAAAGCTGGCCTTAAAATGAGACGAGACTTGACTGTTTTTATCTCCAGAGGGCAAAACCACTCTGGGTGAATGGAAATGAAAGAAACAATATTACAACTCAACACTGAGGGTTTTTTTTTTTTTTAACAAAAGCCGGAATTCCTATTCCAATATGCCACCTCTTGACACAAAAGCATTCAAGAAAAGGTTTATTCCCAGGCAGCTCCCAGAAAGGTTCCTAAACAATTCATATATTTAAATATTCAATGTATCCAGGGTCCACTGGTCCTGAGAATTGCATAAATAAAAGTAAAATTGACCATGCCATTATGATTTGGATCTGGAACATTCCCCAAAGGCTCATGTGTAGAAGGCTTGATCCCCAGCTGGTGGTGTTATTGGGAGGCAGTGAAAACAGAAGAAGGTGGAGCCTGGTTGGAGGGTAGGTCCCTGAGGGCATGTTGTTGAAGGGCACATCTTGTTCCAGGCCTCTACCTCTCTGTCTCTGTTTCTTTGCTTCCTGGCCAACTACGAAGTGAACAGTTTTGCTTCATCACACTTTCCTCCATAATGTATCGCCTCATCAGGTACAGAAGAAATGGAGCCAGTCAACCATGGACTGAAACCTCTGAAATTTTGAGTCAAAATCAATCCTTTGCTCCTTTAAGTTGATTTGTTCAGGTAGTATGTCACAGCAACGAAAAGCTGACTAACACACACGCTGTTTATATGGTTGTATTCATTCGGTCCTTGTAAAAATGTCCCTTCTATGTTCATCAACAACATTTCTTGGCTAAGACATTCATGACCCTAGATAGGTTGACAAGATCTTTTAAAGACAGGCTAAGAGAAGAGAAGAAATGATTTTTTTGTGTCATTATGAACACTACAAGAATATGTTGCCTTGGTTCTTGTCCCTTGGACTGGGATCCTCACTCACTTCCTCATGTTGCCCAAGCAGACTGCCAACAATCAGGCGGAAATTTCTAACACTTCCACTTGATGGACTACATTCATACATGCTCAGAATCCCAACATTCACAATCTCTCCACACCTTTTACGTACAACCTGTCATTCAGATAAAACAGACACAAAAATATGTACTTCCTGTGAGGTATTAAACAAGACAGCCAACCTCTTTCCAACCTCTGCACAAAGCAGCTGTGCATTACAGACTTGATGTCAGGAGGGTGACCAGGTCTCCCAGGCTCCCCCCAACCCCATAATACTTTACAATGAAACGGAAAATTGGAACTCTACCTCTTGTAGGAATCGTAAATGTAAGAAGTAGGCTGTACCCAATACATGTTCTTATTAAAAAAAAAAAAATCTTCTCTGTTCATTCCACAGTGGAAAACAATTTTGATGCTTACAATGGGAGTTGTTCAGCTGGGAGAGTTTGGGGAGACTGCAGGAAAGACACTATAAAAGAAAAAGCAATTTTAGACTATAAATAATTTTACAGTGTCTACTCCACTAATTCTCTTGAAAATTTCCAGGATTGTTTTGAAATAATGAAGCTAAACTTTAAAAACATAGTGCCTGGCACTAAGGAGGTAATGCAAAAATTATTACTAAAAAGACACAAATAATTTTTAATTTAACAAGTTATCCTACTAGTAAAGAGTTCTTCAAATATATCATTTTTTCTCTTATGTGCTCCAATATTTAAATGTTCCTTTTCAACAAAAAAATAAATAAAAAAATATTACCTCTGACTCATTATTTTTTTTTAGGTAGAAACTGACAGCAACTAATCAACTTGTTGATTCAGTCATCACATCTTTCAAGAGTTATAGAATATTTTCTGCTGTGTCTGTATTTATCTGACCTCTTTAAGATAATAAAATGATATTTAAAAAGTAAGAGTCATTTTTACTAAGAACTGTGTCTCCACATGCTGTAAATCCATCCTATGAAGAAGGAACAAAATGTGGATCTGACAAGAAGGCAATTCAAGTACGGAGTGGAAATGATCACTCCGCCACCAGAAGTTAGATCACATCTATATCAATTGTCCATGTTTAAAAAACCAAATGGGACAGTGATGAAATAATTTTAAACATAAATAATGTTTTTGTAAAACAAAATTAGTATTTGGTATCAGGAATCATGTGTCAACCAAGAATTTGGGGGTAATTGTGCCCCAAAACATAACCCAAATGGTCATAAAAAATTTGAAAGACAAGTACACTATTTCTTCTGTTGCCATGTTCCATTCTATCACAGAGTTTCCTCCTTACATTTGATGATAATCTCAGGTTCCTCAGTTTAATTTCCTTTCATAGACATCGGTGGAAATTATGAAGAGCTGCATAATCATTAGCTTTCATACAACAAACCAGATTTCCTAGAGCACTGCTACTAAATCTTTCTACTACCTTTTTTTTTTCCTCTGAAAATGGCAATCCTTCAGGCTTTATAGCATTTCTCTTCATCTACCTTCATTACTTTTATCTAAGCACTTCCCAGATTTGCAGCCCTCCACATAAGGGCATTTATTTATCATTTCATCCAAAAATTGTTCACGTGACTATGGCTGGGTACATAAGCTTGATGTATTCTACTCTCTGATAGAACCTACAGTTCAACAAAGGATACCTGAGGACACAAAGGCATTCTAAAATATTCCATACTGAAAGAGCTCCAGATTGCAGAAGTGTTAAAAAAAAAAAGTAATCACAAATAAAATGCATTGTCTTGCCAGCAAGACAATATATGCAGTGGTACATGCCTGTAATCCCAGTGGCTCGGGAGGCTGAGGCAGGAGGATCGTCAGTTCAAAAGCCAGCTTCAGCAAAAGCAAGGTGCTAAGCAACTCAGTGAAACCCTGTCTCTAAATAAAATACAAAATAGGGCAGGGGATGTGGCTCAGTGGTCGAGTGCCCCTGAATTCAATCCCCAGTCCCCCCGCCAAAAAAATGCATTGTCTCATTAAGCCAGGAATCACTTGATCTACACTGAATATCTGATGGCCTTCACATCTTAGCCAAAGACCTCCCAAATTTCTCATAAAGTTATGTCCTTGACTTATGATGGGGTTATATGTTCATAAACCCATAAGCTGAAAAATTAGCATAAGTCAAAATGCATGAATACACCTAACTATCACAACACCACAGCACAGCAAAACAATACACTGTAGAGTGTGCATCCTTTTCCTGGTTGGAAAAGTGGCTGAGTAGGCACTGAGGTAACCAAGCTGCCCAGCAGCATAAGAAAGTATCATCTGCCTATCATTTGCCTAAGAAAAGACCAAAATTTAAACTTCAAAGTATGATTTCCACTGAATGTATATTGCTTCCACACTAGAGAAAGGTCAGAAAATTCTAAATCAGACCATCATAAATTTGGGGATCGCCTATAGTCCTAATTTTCCTTCCCAACTTCACTTTGCCTCCTCCACTTTCCTAAATTGTAGGCTTTGTATTCACTCATCTACAGTGTGAAGTGTCCCAGTGAAATCATCCGACACTGACTTAGCATTCTGAACACATCATCAAAACCCCCATGTTTTTCAGCCTCTCCACTGTCCTTTCTTGAGAATGAACTCATTCCCTTTCAAGTCATGATCATGACTAAGCAACAAAGAAAGCCATCAGACAAAATTAAAAGAATGCCCCAGAAGCCATGAAACATGGCTATTTTTGAACAATAATACTAACTTCTAAATAAAGATGGCAAAGTAAAATACAGCGTAAATCTAGAGGCTCAAAGTATTGGCCAACACAAACTTAGTTCATCCAGAGAAATTAAGAATCATACTCTTTCTATCTGATTTCAAAACCATGGCATTTTCGTGTTTCTTTTGAAGTAGGCTACTTTGTTTATGCAAAACACACTAAATTCTGAAGATTCTCCATCTTTCCACTTGAAAATAGGCTAGTGTGACTCAAAGCCATGTTTGATAAGCTCAGGAATGAGTGATTAGAACATTCTGAACTATCTCTGAACAATGATCACTAAATGTAAAGGCTCTACCTACATTTAAATAACATACTCACTTTGGTCAGTAATTTCAAACAAATGAGTGGTTTCAATATTAAGTAAAATCATGTTCACAAAGCACATAAAACATGTTTAGTTAAATCTGATGTGTTGCAATAATAATGAGAATATCTAACATTTATTTAGTGATTTCTGGACCAAACACCATGCCAATACTTTCAATGTATAACTATTTAACCACAACCCCAACCCTGCATACTTAGTACTATAGGAAACCCTGTTTCACAGATGAGGATTCATGCCAAAGAGTAGAAAAATATCACATCTCATGTCACACAGCTAATAGGTAGCAAATCATGATTCCATCCCAGCAGAGGTCCTCTGACTCTGAGCCTGGGATGGAAGGCAGCAGGCTGCACAGCTGCTCCCAGATGACAATCACCAAGCTCTCTAAACTCTGACTGCAATGCACATGGCCTAGCCTAGATGTTTAAATACCCGCTGGAAAACAAAAACCACGACCCCCACACTAAGGTTGACCTTCTCTCTCACAAGAATCCTAAAATGAAGTTGAGTGATAAATCCGTTGAAGGAAGAGCTACATCCACTGTGAGTTTCTCTTTCTAACTTCAGCCGACCCTCACCACTACTAAGCAATCTTTCTATTCAACTCTGACTGACACAGTGAAGTTTGAGCTCTGCTGCCCTTCCTCCAGTCACCCTGCATCCCCTTGCTGGGCACTTCCACAGATGCAGCCACCACTAAGCTGCATCTCCCTTTTTGTTTTCAGTATCAACATTCTCTGCATCTTGACCTACTACCTTTTGGCTTGCTAACGTTTCTGAGGAACAAGCCAAACCCTGTTTGCTGTCAGCTCCCCATTACCTTATCAATCCACTTTCCATGACTCACTGTTATCACTACGATAACATCCAAATTCCCAGGTCTTGCGTTCCAGTGCTGCTACGGTCTGATCTTACTATTCTTCCTCCATGCACGAACCCTCTACTCCATCACAGTTGTCTAGACACCGTTTCCTGACATGGTCTGTCCATTCTAATCCATGACCATCCGGCTGTTCTGATGGGAACTGCTTTCCTCCCCATTCAGTGACTCAGCCCAACCACATCCTTTCTTCAAGAACAAATTTAAACCTTTGATGTCCACTGTAACTCACAATGACTTGCACCCTCACTCCTACCTGTACCTCTCTCGTCTTATCTCCTGTCAGTCTCACCACTTCTTCTTTTTACTCCATCCATACTCCCCTCCTTGTTGTTAATCAGCATAACAGGCAACCTAGGCTTCAGGGCTATATTAGTCAGTTTTCCATTGGTGTAACAAAATACCTGAAGCTAGGTACTTTATTTATTTTTTTTTAAAAAAAGGATTTGTTTATTTAGCATACAGTTTTGGAGGCTGAAAACCCCAAATCCAGCAGCCACATCCACTAACCCTGTGGTAAGGACCTTATGGTAGATGGCATCACAAAGGTGGAAGTGCATGTGAGAGGGAAAATTCACACAAGACAAGGGACCAGAGAGTGGGGAGGGGCCAGTCTTGTCCCTTGCTATGCTCTCCCCAGAATAACCAACTCACTCTGCAAGACCAACATCAATCCCTTCCAAAAGCAGCACCCCCAATGGCCTAATTACCATGAGGCCCCACTTCTTAAAGGCTCTGCCACCTCGCCAATACTACCACACCAAACTTCTAACACATGAACCTTTGGAGAACACACTCAAACCTCAGCGAGGGCCTTTCTACTTGGAGTGTTCTGCCATAAGATGCCTCAGAGTTGCCTCTGTCAGCCACATTTTTGGGAACTGCTCATGTGAGTCCCCTTCACACACATCTGCAGGCTCCCTCATTTTCTTTCCTAGGTTCATTTAGTAGTTGTCACTATCACAATTTAGCAGAAGTATCTTGTACTTACTGAGCTTGCTTTTCATCTATTTCACTAAAAGAATATTAGTTCCACAACAACAGGGATTCTTACCTGTTCACTCCATGCCTATGAGTGTCTGCCAAATACTGGATGCTTAATAGTGTTTGTAAAATAAATGAATGAATGCGCTGCCATAATTCTCACTGCACACATTGCCCATACTATTCATTTGGCACTTAAAATTATCATCCATAAGCCCTGAATACTGCTTAATGATATGCTAAGTGTTTGGGAGTCCACTATTTCTGCAACTTGCTCTTAAATGCATTCAAAACGCAAGATGGATTGATGAGTGACTAGATGGAGAAACAGACCCAAGCAAATAGTGCAAAATGTTAATTGCAGGATGTATGTGGCAGTTACATGGTTGTTTATTGTAGAAATACTTCAATTTTTTATGTTTGAAAAAATTTATAATAAAACTTGGGGGGAAACACTTTTAACACTTTAGAGAGGCCTTCTCTGACTATACAAACTTCAGTTGCTAACGAATTGTTCTCCGTTACATCTATCTATTGTATTTTTTTTCATAGTTTTATTTTTGTTGTTGTAGTTGTTTGTTTTTGGTACCAGGGATTGAAACCAAGGGTGCTTAACTACCGAGCCACATCTCCAGCCCTTTCATTTTTTTATTTAGAGATAGGGTCTCACTGAGTTGCTTAGGGCCTTGCTAGGTTGCTGAGGCTGGCTTTGAACTCACTCACAGTTCTCTTGCCTCAGCCTCATGAGCTGCTGAGTTTTCAGGTGTGCACCATGGTACGCATCCTTTACAGTATTTTTTACTAGCTGGTATCCTGTGATGGTTCTTTGGCTCATCGCTGCCTCTCTACCCTCCCTAATTAGAATGTGATTTCCCTGGAACTAGGAGGCTACTAGTATGTCCTCTGCTGTTTGCTTTTCACCTAGAATATTGCCTGGAACATAATAAGTGTCTAATAAAAAAACTTCTTAAGTAAATAAATTAATGAACAGATACATTGTAGAACTGCTGATTGCATTATCAGTTGACAGAGGAATATCCACTTTCCAAACAAATTTTCAGTTTTTTGAAATGAAAAGTTTTGCAACTTTCATAATATCTAGCAAAGTTTTAGCAGCACAATAAAGGTTCACATTCTTTTCATAATAATAAATAACACAAGCTGCTGAGAGGTCAGTATTTTGAAGTTGCATAACACTATGTAAATGAAAGACTCCTATTCTTGTATTATTATTATTATTTAGCTTTCATGTCTGTAAAATGGGAAAAAATTAAAAGCTTTTTGGTGAAGAGAGTCAAGTGAAAATAAGGTAATTTTTCTGGATCATGGAATTTTATAAATGCCAAAGAAGCTAAGAAATAATTTAACCTAAAACTTCTTTTTAAAAGAATATGAAAATAAGACTCAGGGAAAACAAATGCCAATTCAAACATCTGGAGGGAGATTATGAACAAAGACAAAATAAGAATCCAATCTCCAAATTCCTAGTTTTTACTGTAAGTGCGGACCGCAGGCCCCTGGGAATTGGCCATCTCCATTTGGAGGCTCTTGTGGATTCTCCAGCGGCCTCCTGGCCAGAGAGATCCCCCTGTTGACTTAGTATTATCAACTTTCAATATTGTCTTGGCTTGAAGCATTTGTTCTCCCTCCCCTAAAGCCAAGTGTTCTTTTTTCTCTTCCAAATTGCCAGAAGCACCACTGAGTCCTGTATCTCTTCTCCCACAGGCCCTCACCACCTGTTCTCCTGCCGTTGAGTGTTGTTGAATTGACAGCCCACTTAGGACAGAGCTGGGGAGGCTTCACAGGGTACCCCCCATGACAGAAGGAAGACCCCAGGTCCCTCCACTCAGCCTCCATACATCTATCATTTTCCAAGGACCACCACAGCTCACCAACTCAAAGAACTGTCATTCAGAGACAAATGTGAAAGGACTATTGGGCACAGAGTAATGAAGGAAAGACGTTCGGCCAACGATTTTCTCAGGCGCACTAAAGAAAATAATTATGTAAGCTACTTTAAATGCAGGAATGTGGAAAGCCTATGTAAAGGCTGAGGCTTATATACTTAACCAAAGGAAATGACAGAAGAAGAGGAACTACATTTTTTTTTCCACAATATCTTCTCTCAAATCAGTTTTTGTATTGTGGACTGAAGTGCAGAAAAGTAAAAAATTTCTTTGGAAAGGCTACACCTTGCTTACAAAATCCACAACAAACATTTACCGAGAACCTTCCCTTAGCAACACGCAATGGGTAAGGCCTGCGGATTTCAGCCTGTGACCACGTGTGTGCTCTTTCTCCTGGGTTCCCCACCAAGGACCTGCCAAGCCCTTGAACTGGCCCTGCCCCATCTTGCTTTCTTCTTTCAGGATGCCACACTTTTGCAATTTCTTCTGACTAGAATGCTCATAACTACTTCTCTTCCTGCTGCAATCCTATTCTTTTCTCAAGGTATAATAACAGTAAAGAAAAGCAAAAAGCATTTATGTAGTACTTAATATGTACTGTGCCAGGCACTGTTCTAAGCACTATATGTATGTATGCTTATAGCATATATAGGATTTATATATTGTAATAAGTTATTATAAACATTTAATATATAATGAGCACGGTACTACACACTTGTAATCCCAGCGGCTCAGGCAGCTGAGGCAGGAGGATTACAAGTCCAAAGCCAGCCTCAGCAAAAGCATGGCACTAAGCAACTCAGGGAGACCCTGTTTCTAAATAAAATACATGTACATCCTGCTATTAACATTTTGCTCTATTTGCTTGTGCCTGTATCTCCATCTAGTCACTCATCAATCCATCTTGCATTTTGGATGCATTTAAGAACAAGTTGCAGAAATAGTGGACTCCCAAACACTTAGCATATCATTAAGTAGTGTTCAGGGCTTATGGATGATAATTTTAAGTGCCAAATGTATAGTATGGGCAATGTGTGCAGTGAGAATGATGAAAGCACATTCATTCATGTATTTTACAAACACTATTAAGCATCCAATATTTGGCAGACACTCCATAGGCATGAAGTGAACAGGTAAGAATCCCTGTTGTCATGGAACTAACATTCTGTTTAGTGAAATAGATGAAAAGCAAGCTCAGTAAGTAAAAGATACTTCTTCTAATGTGATAGTGACCAGTGCTAAATAAACCTAGGAAGGGATTATATATGACTACATATTTAATATATAACTATTTAAAAGTATATAGTCTGTGCAAGGGTGACATGCAAATTTGTGAAGAGTTCCATATTTTTTGGTGACTTGGAAAAAAAAGAGTGGTCAAAATAAAAAAAATAAAATAAAAATACATAGTTATATTTCACATAATATATTTTATCAAATTATAATTACATTCATATTTAATATTCATATATCATTACATGTATATATTACATTAAATAGATTTAACTTATTTAATGACTATTAAATAACAATTTTAGTAATGACTCCCCTATAAGATATTATCTCCATTTTACAGATGAGTAAGTGAGGTACAGAGGAGTTAACTAATAACCGGATGAGTGACAGAGATGGGATTTAAACAAATAGGCCGGATTAAAGTGTTAACCTTTAGGTTCCCTGTTTAACCTGTTCAAAATCATCCACTAATATGCAGCCACCCTGGGCCTCCCCACACTGCATGCTCTTTCTTTTTCTGTCTCCTCACTGCACTCTATACACACCTTACCGATATCTATTTCACTGCTTGGTAAATTGTTTTTACCACGTGTGGTGGGCCTCCTCTCGGGGACTTCTCATTTCAACCCTTACTTTTACTTCCACCCCAGATGAGGACAACTAAAGGAATAACTTCCTATACACTGTTGTTTCCATTCCTTGCACAAACACAATGGAGGGTACATGGGAGGTCTTTACCAAATGTTTATGAAATGAGTCAATGAAATGGCTTTAAAAGTGACAGCAGGAGTGTGAGGAGTGTACCTCTTGGCAATGCACAGGAATTACCGAAAGGTAGAGTAGTAGCATGTCCTCAAAGTACCTGGGTGACCAGCCTGCAGGGTGAGGGAAGACCCCTCTGGGCTTCAGGTGGTTCCTCAATAGGTCCCCATTTATTCCATAAGCATAAGCCATGTATTAACTCTAGGCATGTGTACGCAGCCTTTCAGGTTTCCTGACCTATCAGATGTTAATTTACAGCAGGAAGATGGAAACTTGAGTCCCAGTGAACACCACAGATAATTACCATGGGGAATGAAGTGGGGATGGGCCACCTGGTGTGGTAACAGGAAGCAACATGGAGGAGGTGAGAGTGAAGGGACAGGCAGGTTTTGCCGAGTGGATGAAGCACCCACAGTCAGTCCAAGGCTGACCAAAGCCAGTGTCTCTTCCAACAAGAGACCTCGACATGTTCACCAGCCTTTCACATTTCACATGCTGGTCTACCCACAAGTTTCATTTCTCACTATAAACTCCCAAGTTAGTTTCTGATAGAATTCAAAACCCAGTGAGTTTTTTCTGTATAAATAATTATCCTGAGTTTTTATTATTCATAAATAACTATAAAAATTTTAAAAATCTAGCAAACCTGTAAATACAAAGATAACAATAATCTGGAACATCATCCATTCTGATGCTTCACTGCTTTAGCCCTAATTATTTTAGAATTATTTGAGATAGAACTATTCCTCCAGATAGGATTACTTTGTTGTAATATATGTAAATAGCAAATTTATGTGTGTTTATAATAATAGTAAATACACATATAATATAGTAATAAGTAATTTTAGAAGAGTTTGGGTTTTCCAACATTTTTCTTTGAGTTTGCTACTTGTTCTTAGTCATTCTCCCCTCCTTCCTCTCTTTCTTCCTCTCTCTCTCTCTTTGACTCATTGTTATTTCTCTCAAATTTTGTACCTCCCTTTATCATCCCAAATGATTTGCATAGGCCCAGAGATGTAGTTCAAAATATTGCTTAATCTTGATGTTATTGTTTGAACAAGCAAAGAGATTAATGCCTATGTTAGGTTTTCATTGCTGTTATAAAACATCTGAGAAAACAACTTAAAGGAGCAAAGAGGTTTTAGTCCATGCTCTGCCAGTTCCAATGCTTTGGGCCTGAGAGGCAGAACATCATGGCAGAGGGCTATGGCAGAGGAAAGCTTCTCACATGATGGCAGCCAAGAAGTAGAGAGAGAGGAAAGGGCCTGGACAAGATAGAGTCCCCAAGAACACACCCCCAAGTATCCACTCCCTCCAACTAGGTCCTACCTCCTGTAGCTTCTACCACCTCCCAATAATCCATTCAACAATGAATTCCTCAGTGGATTCATCCATTAAAGATGTCACAGCACTCATGATCCAAATACATCCCCAAATTCCCATTTCTGGACATTGCTGCATTAGGGACCAAGCCCTCAATAATGTATGAGCCTTTGTGGGGAATTCCATAGCCAAACCATAATAATGTCTCAGTAGCATTTAGAGTAGTACCTCAACCAACATTTATAAGTATCAGAATAAGAAAAGTTTAGGACAGGAACTAAAAAGTTTTAAAAAAAAACCTAAAAATTCTATAAATAAATAAATACAATTTTAAAAGCACTAACCCAGATTTCTAAAATAAATAGATTTTTTTTATCTGACATTAGGTTTAAAAATAATTCTGCTGCACTACATACTTGGTTGAAAATAAAAGGAACTTCTTTTTTCTCTCCCACTTTCATGGAAGATATAGGAAATGTTGCTGTTCCTAGAGTTTCATCCATGACATAATTGGCATCCATTAACGTGACCTATAAAACAAAAGATAGAACACATAGTTTCCCGGGGATCTTTGGAAATTATGTCTAAAATCTCTACTGATGTTTATAGGAAATTAAAGTTTTCAAATGACAGTTAACTGTCCCTTGAGGTCCTCCTCTCTTTCTTTTCCAGTTCTAGGGATTGAACCCGAGCCCTGGCCCATCCCATGCGAGGCAAAAACTATCACTGAGCCATGCCCCCAGTCCCCCGAGGTCCTCAAGATTAACTTCTAACAATACTTTCTTCTTCTTCTGAATACTATGTTTTCTGATAAAATAACAAAGATTTTTTTTATATATTCCTAGTTGTTCCATTAAATTGTAATGTTTTCAAAAATGAAACTTAATTCCCTCTTTTGAAATGAGAAAGGAACAAACATTTTTTAAAAATCAACATAATTTTCTTTGGTGGAAAATCTATTTTATCTTATTTTAAAGGCTATTGAAATATCTTTATTCTGTTGTACAAAAGAATTCCCTTCCTGATAACAGAAAATAAATTTTCTCCCAAGTATGGGAGAAGGATAGAAGTCTCCCCACCCTCATTCAGCATCTTGAATTTCCCCCACTGGATGCTCATAAGACTTGATGGCACATCTAGAAGGTGGTCTACCCTGCTGCCAGCTTGAGTCCCATCACTTAACTGAGGCTAAAGAAGGGAACAGAAGAACACTGAAGCATGTCTCTCTACATGAAGGATGGCCTTCTAAGAACCCCCAGATGATTTACCTACCTCCAAAATATTTTCCTGATTAGGATCCAAAATAAATTCAAAGGTCTCATTCCACACAGGGTTGATGTCATTATTGAAGTGTCTTGTTCTCTTCCTGCCGTCAGGGGTCGTAGAAATGAAAAGTTCCACGTAGGGATCTGGAGTGTCAACTATGGGACAGTTAACACAAATGAGGAAACAAAAATGAAATTCTTCGTTCATAACTTGTTGTTATTAATATATCTTGCCACATTCTTTCTTCAGTGATTCCACCAAATCCTTTACCATCTTACAGCATGGTACACACTATAGTTTATGGGCGGAATGATGCATCTATCTTTTCCTACAAGACTATAAACACCTTGGGGGCAAGGATCCTATCTTCAGGATCTAGCAATGGAAAGCAACTGTAGTAATAGTGAAGGTCTCCTAACTCAAGGACTTGACTTTTTTGTTTAACACATTCTTTCTTACAAGGTCATTTTAATTAATAAGCACAAAAACCAATAACTAAGGGATGGCTACTAGAAGCTGTGTTAAGCTCTGTGCATACTTTAGTCTATTTAAACTCCACAGGACTGCTGTAAGGGAAGTACTTTACTTTAGTATTGAAGCAACAAGAACTGAGAGATGTACAATATAACCACGTCACACAGCTACTAAGTACCAGAGCAAGATCTTCAACTTGCTAGAGTCATGTGACTTCAGCAATGTTCTTTGGAAGACATCTTGCTCCTGGTGAACAAGGAGATCAGGAGGTATGCATTGCTATGGAATAAGGAGCTGCACATGGAGTTTTGGAGAAAAGGAGAGAAGGGAGAGAAAATAAGAAGAAAATGAGCAAAAGAGGTGACAGAGGGAGAGAGAAAGTAGTACCTAGGTTCACACAAATAAAACACAAGAAGTGAAAGCAAAGGAAAAACAGAAATAATGGCTTCCGAATTATTAGTTCTCAAAGTAAAATTTTATTTTTAATATACCTTGTGCTTCAACAACTATGGCCATCTAGTAAGAAAATCAATGCCCTTCACTTAATTTTTAAAATACTACTCATAGTTCTTCTATATAGTCATCAGATTCTTTTAAATTGTGCATTTAAAAAAATGAAAGTAGGAATATCTGCAAATGGAATACCAGCATTCAAAACTGTCATTTATTAAATTTTCCAGTCTGGAGCTCATTGGTCAAGGGTCTCCAAAGTGAGAACCACTTTGCCTGGTGAAAACACAGAGTCCTGACCCTCCTCCCCCAAGAGCCATAATCAACACACCTACAGTGGAACTAGGAATCTTCGTTTGTAAGTAGTCTGACTTTGGTATGGGCCATATCTAGTCACACATTTGATATTTTAGAGAAATAGGCAGTTGTTTCAGTTTCTAACTTGATGCTTATATTTCTCTACAGGACCATGAAAGACAAACTATAAAACAAAAAGAAGGATGGTTGGGGGAAATGGGCCAAAAAGAAATTCTTCTATATCTGCCACTAGGAGATGGTTGCTCCTTTTTCTTGGCCGTGTTTCTGTAACATCTCCAGCTGGTGCAGTAGGACTGCACCAGAAATAAAACTACACATTTAGAATGGCAGATGGCAGAAGATTATAAAAAAAGACCATGTTTTCCCTTCTGGAGTACAAGTAAATATACGTAATTTTAGATATTTAATTAATACTTCAGATTAAACATAAGAAAAATTATATACAGCCCCTCCATGCCATGGGGCTAGTTCTTTCTCACTTTCCCAGAAATATTAGGAAAAATCAAAGGCAAGAAAATTCCATTTAGAATATTAAAACTCTGCAGGCAGGGTAGGTATGCCATTCCTTCAACAAATAAGTGCTCTCTAAACGCTAGGAAACTGTCCATCAAAAAGTAATTTGACTTTGATAAGGAGTTGAGCCCTAACCTGCAAATTTGGACTATGAAAGTGAGTCAAATGCAAATTTTAAAAGCAAGGTGATGGGAAACAAGCAGATACACTACCCCATGACTAGTAGCTCAGTCACTCAGACCATTACATACAAATTAGGTCAAATAGTAGGTGGGGCAATTGCCCCTTGAGGCTTGATGCTTATTTGAATCTCTGAGGAAGAAGGAGGACAGGGTTTTTTAGACCACACAAAGAAGGGGAAGCAAAGAGTTCCTTGGAAGGAACCGGATAGGAAAAATAGCAGCAAAATAAAGGGACATGTGTCAATCCATGATAAAACTATCTTCTCAGCCAGCTTAGGACTCTCAATGGGGATATACTGTAACACATCCTAACCCTATCAAAATGATAAAGACCATAAAAAAGAAGATACCTGAAGCATGTTTATCTGTCAAAACATCAACAGACTTTTTAAAAAATTGGAATCCAGTTTAACGCCATCATTTTTTACTCATTTATTTTTATTTTCAAATAAAGTCAGTATCCTAAAATAATGGTCAAGAGAGACAGTTTTTCTAATTTTTCCTGTTGCTTCTTCAGCAAGAGACCTTAAAGTTAAGATGTCAGAGGGTGACAGAGGTTTGGAGAAGCACTCATAGCTGCAAACTCAATATAGCAATCTCGGCCAATCCTAACCTTTGCAAACTAAGAAGCAAAACTGTAGCCATGGTCAACACTACAGGATGAAAAGCAGTTTTAAAAGCCTAGTCTAAAAATAGATGATGGTAATAGATATCTGAGCTCACTTTCTCTGTCTAATCTATAATCATCATTGGCAAGGTCACAAAAAGAATTAGAAGTTTTGAAGAAGGAAAGTCCACTTGACAGGAAATACTCAGCCCAGTGCTTTAGATAAGTTCCTAGAAATGTATTAAGGAAAAAAGAAGAAGAAGAAGAAGAAGAAGAAGAAGTACTCAAATCTAGAAAATGATTTTTTTCCTCCTACATATTTACTATGTGGCTTTGTGAATTAATGCCTAAGGGGCAAGTGGTTATTGAGATACTAACTGGGCCTCACCTTGACTATTTCCAGAAAAACAGTGGTGAAGCAAAGAGGTAATGTGTGGACAGAATCTCTTACATCTCATTCTTTTATCTAAACCTTCACAAACAAAAATGATGGGGGTGTGGGATGCAGATCTTTTTTATTCCCATAAAAATGACATGAAACTACATGCACCAGAAATAGCTTCAGAATTCCAGGGTTGTAAAATTTACTCATAAACTTCAGTAGTTTAAGGAGTGCCTGCCCAAAGTAATAAAAGGTCGATCTGTCATTTCAGCTTTGCCCAAATAATACATTTTGTGATTCATGATAGGAATTAGTGAAAGCTTCGAACTCTTAGTTACACTCTTTTAAATATTCTTCATTTGCTTTCTCAATTCCACCACACTCAGTAACTTAAACTCTGTAATATGGATGACCAGTCATGTACTACCAGTCTTATAATAAATAAAAACAATCACAACAAAAAATCCCCAAGTGAGAACTGCCCTCAAATGCATAGTCAAAATACCAGCATTCTGAATAGCTATGACCCAGTGATGGTGTGCTAAATACAGAGCTTCTCACAATTCAGGCTACTGAATTACCTTCCCAGAATCATCTGCAATGCTTGAAAAATGAAAATTGAGATATACTCCATGTTTGTATAAATATGTCAAAATAGACTCTATTGTTATGTATAACTAAAAAGAACAAATAAAACTTTTTTAAAAAAATGCAAATTGGGGGCTGAGGATGCAGCTCAGTGGTCAAGCACTTGACTAGGATGCCCAAGACCCTGGATTAGATTCTGGGCACCACAATAAAAACATTGAAATTCAGTCTTCTACAATCTTATTCTTCAGCATGGGCTTGAAAATCTGCATTTTCAACAACTTAATCAGGGGATTCTTTTACACACATATGAAAAACAAAGGCTTAAAGCATAATTAAGACTAATATCAGAACAAACTAAAGAACAATAGTATAATAGCACCCACAGAAACATTGTGGCTTGAAGACATTAACAGGCTTCTTGGCCTTCTGTGCAGGCATTATTATGCCTGTAGACAAGATTACGAACAATCCACTTAGTCACTTCTGTTCCTCTCTAGCCACTAAGTACATTTTCAAGTGTTGTATGAAGACAAATTCAAGAATAAAGCAAATGTGGGTGTGCACCTTGGTTTGCAACCTTTCTAAGGTGATGGGCTGATGATATTCAAATGTTACACATCAATTATTACCAAACTAGAAATGCCACAATGAAGACCAAAACTAATAATTATTTGGTGAAAGAAATGTCTCTTAATACTATTCAAAATGTGGTGACTCTTTTGGAGCATTAACGATTTAGTGATAACAGCAATTAAACATGAAAAATTTATGGCATCTTTAGGATTGCTAACCTTTCAATACTCATGTTCTAAGCTAACTGAATTGCCGCCTAAACCCTAGAATACTGATGACCAGTACCACTGTAAATGCATGAATCTTAAAAAAATATATATTTTTTTAAATGTAAATATTTTAACTGAAGGAGAAAATACAGGAAGAAAAGTTGACAGATTGTAACCGTCTAGCTTGTTGAATTTTTATAAACTGAATTCATAATGACACCATCACTCAATTAAAAATAAAGAACATTACCAGCACTTTGGCATCTTTCCTCAAACTCTTTCAGCCTCCCCAACAAGAGTGACAACTACTCTGCCTTCTATCGGCATAGAATATGTTTGCTTAAGTTTTATCTTCATGTAAGTAAAATCAATTTGTAAAGTATACATCAGTATATACTTCTGGGACTGGTTTCTTTTGCTCACCATTTTAATCTGTATTGACATTTATAGAACAACATGTAACAGAATTATCAGTTTTTTATATAGTCTTAAAAATGCTCAATATGTCCTCCTCCTCCTATGTGGCCCACAATACAAACAAGATATATGAAAATTTTTATTTCATTATTTTTTCCCTACATGCAAACCAAAACACAAATAAAGCAACATGAAACAAAGAGCTAAAAGTAAGTTGTACTATTATTCCTAACTCTCCTATTTATTTATTGGTACTAAAATTTCTAGCTGTGAGAGGTAAAAATCATGAGAGTCATTCTCTTTTTCTCCAGAGTCCTTACATCCAGTCTGTCTCCATGTTTTAGCTTTAACACTTCTAAAATGGCCCTGACAACTGATTCCTCATTCCATTCAAAATATCACTGCCCCAGCTCAACTAAGCAACACTTCTGTCCTGGGCAATTAACATAATCTTGTGATTGTTTGTTTTTAAACCACTTCCCATACTGTCACCCCAATTTATGAAGTCAGACCTACTCATGGTGAAAAAAACTTCACAAGGTCCATGCCACCAAAGCCCGGATTCTCTTTCCAATCAGTGGCCCTCCTCCATTACAGTGGAACATCACCCTTGCAAGTCCACATACAGGCCCAGAAACATCCTTGAAATTGACACATACTGATGGCAGAAACATTCTCATTCTGCCAAAAGAACAGGGCTGTTCTTTGACTTGTATGTATGTATCATTGTTTGCTTTTGATGCTGATAGCTAAAAGTCATCTGAGTCGTTGTTCTTGTCCCGGGACTATGCACGATAAGGGTCCAAGGACTGTACAGTTGAGGGAGAAGGGGAATGAGATGTTCTCTTCATTCTTTCCTTATCTCGTCCATACTTTCCTAAGAAAATATTTGGTTGTTTTGTTTTCTGATGGATAAAACCGGCAACTACAAATCACATTCTGTAGAGGCTTCATCTATATACATCTGCATGAAATAAAAATAATTCCACATACAACTTCAACTTGCTGATTTGGCATTCCTAATACCATCAAATTTATGAAGGAAACACAAACACAAGTCTCAGAGGCATTAAGTAAGTCAAACAGGATGTATCCAGTCTTTCTGAAGCCAAGAACCTCTTTGCTCTATCAAATAGGCCAATGTTGACAACTCTTGTCTATTTTTGCCTCTGTTAAACAATACCTTACACAATGGCATAGACCATATTCTTCCTATTCACTACTATATCCAAGAGTCAAGCATAAATTTAAACCTCACAGAAATATAGTAAATATTACCAAGGGAACAGAGGCGGGGCTAATCCTGAGCAATGCTGTGGTACAGGGGACCCTTGTGCAAGGCACAATAGTCTCTGCTCCCTAACATTTACTCCTCAGTAACAGGTCTCAACCATTGGATGTTTTGTCCTTACTCCACTTATTTATATTTTAATATAAATCATTGTGAGGCATTTTCTCCAAGAGTTCTGGTATTTAACTTTCATTTCCAAGTATTGAATGGAAAAAAAAAATCCTGAATTTCAATTTACTTTCCTTAAAAAATAACTCCCAGGAACAGGCAGAACTTCAGGGAGTTTGTTTACAGGTAGTGGCCTCTGCTGCTTCTAAAAAGGGCTCAAAATTGGAATTCAATGACTATGGACACTGAAGGCAATCCCTGGGATTTGCTAAAAGAGCAGAAAATAGAAAAACATAGCTAAATGAAGGTTTAAAACGTAACTGAAATATTTGTTGTTGCCTCTATTATCATCTTCCTTAATCTCTATAATACCTATCTGGAAGAAAACAAACATATCTTTGTAATAAGTATCTGTGCTTGGAATGTATTAACTATATTTAATCTAGGGATGTTTCTTAGAGTCTCTTTAGGTTGCACAGATAGAATAATTCTCCAGAAATTCTCATGCAGTATGATAAAACATAGCAATTTATTTATATTATTCATTGTAGCTATGTGGACTGAGTTATATTTGGATTCCACTCTACTTTAGATAATTATTTTTCATTAAAATGGAAGTTCTCCATCTTGGCACACTGCTCACATTTGGAGCTGGATAATTCTTGGCTCTGGAATGCTATCCCTGGCTTCAACCTGCTGGATGTCAGTAGGAATCCCCAATTTTAACAAACAAAATGTCTCTGGATACTATCCAATAGGCTGAGAAGGACATAATTGTCCACTGGTTTAGAACCACTACATTAAAGCAAAACATGACTCTCCCTACCTTACATGTCTTCACTAGGAGAAACCAGAAGACAAGCTACATTCCCTAAATAATGCACATTGGACATACCATGTCAATCCCATTCCTAATATCTTCTCTTACGATTTGTTTCCCCATATCCAAATATCCCACACGCATCCCAATAGTAAACATCCACTTAAGTTCTAAAGCCTATCTCAATTTCCATTCAAGCTATGTAGTCTTCTCTGAAGCTAACTGCAAAGATTTTCCAAACAGTTATTTAAACCTATTTAGTCTTGCCAGCTGGATGGTAAACTACTAATAAGGCAAAGTTGCTGCAATAGTAAGCAACACTGAGAGACAGTCTGAATTCAAGCCCCAAAACACAGCAGCTGTGCAATTCAGGACAGTACTTAGCATCTTGTCTAAATTCCTTCATCTGTAAAATTGAAGTGAAAATCACTCATATTTCATGGTGTCACTGAAATAAATAAATGAAGTAAAAGGTAAAGCTCTAAGGTCTCTGCTTGGTATTTTTATTTACTTAGCAAACACTTTCATTGTGCACAGTATGACATCATTTCCTTTAGTCCTCATTAAAAAACCTACAAGGAAGGGGTGGTGATTATTACCCCATATAACAGCTGATGAAGCCAAGACATAGCACAGCCAAGTAACTTGCCCAAATTCACATGGTTAACAAGGAGTGGAAGGGAGATTTGAATCTGACAGAGACAGTTCCAGTGTTCTTGCTCTAACCACCAAGACATGCTTCCTCTTCAGTGTAAAATATACTCAAGAAAGCCACCCACCACCAACATTGTTTTTACTTCTCTTATCCTTCTTCCAGGGACTGAAGCAGTGTATATTCAGCATTTTTTTTCCATTGTACACAATTGCAGCACAACTTTTCATTTCTCTGGTTGTACGCAACGTAGCATTGAACCATATGTGCAGTCATGCATGTACCTAGGGTAATGATGTCCATCTCATTCCATCATCTTTCCTGCCCCCATGACCCCTCCCTCCCCTCTGCCCCATCAAAGCTACTCCATGTTTCCCATGCCCTCCCCCATTATGGATTAGCATCCACTTACAAGAGAGAACATTTGGCCTTTGGTTTTTTGGGATTGACTTACTTCACTTAGCATGATATTCTCCAAGCCCATTCATTTACCTGCAAATGCCATAATTTTACTCTCTTTTAATGAGTAATATTCCATTGTGTGTGTGTGTGTGTGTGTGTATACACACACAAAGTTTCTTTATCCATTCATCTACTGAAGGGCATCTAGGTTGTTTCTACAAGTTTAGCTATTGTGAATTGAGCTGCTTTAAACATTGATGTGACTACATTACTATAGTATGCTGATTTGGGGTATAGACTGAGGAGTGTGATAGCTGGTTCAAATGATGGTTCCATTCTAAGTTTCCTAAGAAATCTGGAGAGATTTCTTCTAAGCAGTTTGGAGAGACTGCTTTCCAGATTGATTGCACCAATTTGCAGTCCCACCAGCAATGTATGAGTGTACCTTTCCCCCCACATCCTTGCCAACATTTATTGTTGTCTGTATTCTCAATAGCTGCCATTCTGACTGGCATGAGATGAAATCTTAGAGTAGTTTTGATTTGCATCTCTCTAATTACTAGAGATGTTGAACATTTTTTCATATATTTGTTGTTTGAATTTATATCTTCTTCAAACAAGAAGAAGAAGTGTCTGTTCAGCTCCTTAGCCCATTTATTGATTGGGTTGGTTTTTTTGTTTGTTTATTTGTTTGTTGATGTTAAGTTTTTTTCAGTTCTTTATGTATCCTGGAGATTAGTGCTCTATCTGACATGCATGTGGCAAAAATTTGCTCTCAAATTGTAGAATCCCTCTTCACTCATTGTTTCTTTTTTTTTTTTTTTAATATTTATTTATTTTTTTTTAGTTCTCGGCGGACACAACATCTTTGTTTGTATGTGGTGCTGAGGATCGAACCCGGGCCGCACGCATGACAGGCGAGCGCGCTACCACTTGAGCCACAGCCCCAGCCCCACTCATTGTTTCTTTTGCCGAAAAGAAGCTTTTTACTTTGAGTTCATCCCATTTATTGATGAGGATATTGATAAAGGAATCTTGCTGGAATAAGCCCTGAAATTATATTTTTTTCACATTTCTTTTCCAACTAGAAAATCTCAAAGCTGTTATTCAAGTTTGCATCTAGAGATATGAATTACCTTTATACATCATCCAAAAATAATTCTGCTGGAATTTTATCTAAAACACTTAACTAAAATATTTTGATATATCAAGTGGGATGTGAAAATGGAAAGGTGCTTTCAGAAAGTCAGTAAATTTCAAGGACCCTCAAACTGAACCTCAGCTAAGTATAACCAGTCATTTCAGTCTCTATGCACTTTTTAATTTTAAGAAAAAATTTAAGACATTAGGATATTCTTAAAAAAACACATGATAAATGTTTTCACATAAATGCTCAAATTTTTAAAATAACAGAGATATTCTCTTTGTCATAGAACCTTTATGAGCATACTTTTCCTTGGCAATTTAGGAAACATTTCATCTGATTTTTAATTTAATTCCATTAGATTTTAATCACACCCTTTCAAGACAGAAGTGGTGTAAGGTTTTATTTTGTTTTGGCAAAAAAATTTACTTAAGTACACAAAATGAAGGCTGCATATTATGCAGCTTTAAAAGTTTTTGAAATTAAGACTGTCCTTCACAGAACATTAACATATTAAGGCATGTAAATAAAATATGAAAAGTAATTTAAGAGAAAGAAGCTCATGTGTGATACATGTATGATAAAGAACTAAATGAGTAGGATCCACCATGCTAGGTCTTGAGAAAACATATAGGACGTGGGGACCGTGTGCTTGTGAGTACCGGTGACTCTCTTCCATTTTGATCAGATTGTACTTTTACTGCTGTCCAACATACTACTGGAATATACTTCTGTTTATTCTACTGAATAAATGGAATGCAAACCCAAAGATCGATTGATGTTACTGAAATGTCACAGAACAGTATTATTTACTGTATAAATCAGACCTGAAGCACATGAACACATAAATACAAACAAAAACTAATGCAATTTAAGTAAAGAGTAAAATGACTACATGTACTTGTAAAAACCATTTGACTTTAGAATAAACTAAATGGCATTCTAAATGGATGAGGAACAGGAGTGCCTTTCTAACACATTATATTTCTCCATTACGCAAAAAATGAAAGATAAGGGATGTGAGGTAGACATGTGTTGTGGGACACTTAACTCATCTTGAAGTTATCTTCCATGAAAAGACCATTGGGGAATAAATTTATTTAGAGTTTTTAAAATCCTGGGTGGATACTCAAAAACATTCCAACCACGTTAGTAAACTATAACTCATGTTCAGTCAAAATCTAGTCTAATACTAGGAAAATGCTTAAAGTAGAAACCATATACTTTTAGGGCATCTCGTAGCTTCAAGCCAATGGCAATGTTAGTTGCCATTTCAAATATTATTCAAACATTATTTTAAATATTCTAAATAAATATTTCAAACATTTCAAATTTAAAATTCCTTACTTAATCTAAAACTGTAATTAACCCAAAAATATTATGAAGTTTTTTATATGTTGTACCTCATACAAATTCAAATTAACCATGAAGAGAAATAACAGAGGCATTTATAATTTACAAAAAGTGGAATATAAAGTTACTTTCAAATTCTCAATTGAGGGGAAAAAAGCAATATATTCAAGAAGAAAGAAATAATTAACTGCACATTTTCATTTGTTCTGTTCATTTTCCGCTAACATTTCGCAAAAGCAAGGCACCACAGGACCAGCTTGACAAGCACGCATCAGCACTCCCATGGTCCTTGATGGATGTTAAGGGGAAGTCAGGCCAAGCTGCCAGAGACACATGGGCGCACACTGTGCCCGAGTAATTTCAGAAAAATAGCTTAGCACCAAAGGTACCATTCTACAGCTTCTTTCTCTCAAGCTGAGAGAGAAGGATCCCTTAATTTGCTTAACGGAGGAATTCAAAAGGGAAATATTTTGTCTTCAAAATGAAAAAACTGAAAGTTTTCCAGTGCCCAGATGACCCAAAGGAATATCCATCCTTTTTGTCATCAAAGATAATGTTTACAAAATAAATGTCCTTTTATGTTGATGTAGGAAATAAAATTTTAAATGACAGGTAATGCTTATTGAGCACTTGTCACGCATCACACATGTAAGCACATCACAAGTACCAACTCACTGAATTCTCCCAACATCTCCAAGACCAGGGATGACGATGAAGAGAAGGTAAGAAACTTGTGCAAAGACACGGGGCTACAGTGAGTAGTCTGGGGACCTTGCTCTTTCACCAATATGCCCCGCCTCTTTCCTGGAGCTTCTGATCACTTTGGAATTCAAGAATGGATACAGGACAGGGAAAATTTATTTCATACTGATTTCTAGATGATCTTGATCCTGAAGATGCTTAAAGATTAAATAGATAATGCTCCTCTATACTCATGTGCAATATTCCTCTCATCCCAGCATTTATGAATTGGAAGATTGAGTTATAAGGTTTTTTTTTCCCAGCACATTAGTAACACTTTATATTGAGAATTAGGTCCTATTAAGAGGATCAAACTAGGGGGTCATAGAGCTGGGATTGAGGATTCTGCTTTAAGACTGGAGAAAAGAGGGCAACTTTTCCTAAAATTCCTATAGTTTTGAATTTTCTTGTATTTCTACAAGTGTTAGAAACATGCGTCTATTCACTGTGCATGGCTTCGTGACCACAGATGGCCATGGACACTGGCCTCTGAGCACTATCAGTCTGAAGATGGTTGTAGAGTCTTCTCTCTGGTATAGTGCATGGCTTCTGGAATTTCTCTCAGAGGCATTTCATGGCCTGTTCATGATGGAAGGCACCCCACTATTTGGTATAACTATAAAGCACTGATAAAAAACACCTTTTTTTAAAAAAGTGGAAGGTCAGCCTCCATGAACACAACATTCAACAGAAGGTTGGATTCCAATAATCGCCAACACCAAGGCTCCCAGCAGAACCTACTCCTAACTTCCAGGCAACTCTAAATGTCTAGAATTCTTGTGGGTTCTTGGGAAAGAAAGGCAACTCACATGCCCCCACCTACTCTAGTGAGTACGGCTCAGAGTCCAAATTACTATGATTTAGAAAAATTATGTGAGATTTCATGGCCCTGAGTATGAAAATGGAGAATGTGTTAACTTTAAGGGTAATTATTCCATAGGACAGCAAAGATATACAGAGCAACACAGCACAATCCAAAAAGAATTAAACATCTGCAAATATTATGCACCTGTAGCCAGAACTAAGTTGTAAAGGAGCTTTTACAGCTCTTTCAAATAATCTTACGGATTTTCATTATGGCCATAAGGTGGTATGAACCTAAAGTTCTCCATAAATTCCTACAGGAAGGCATATGTCTAAGACATTTTAAAAGCATTCCATTCTGTTTGAATCAACCTGGTTTTGTAGTTTTATTCCCTGACAATATGTGAAAGCAATAAGGATTTCAATAGCTATAAGGATTTATCTGAATTTCATGCAGTAGAAATGTATACCACAGATGTGACACATCTCAACCTCAGCTCTTGGAAGGGGAGAATAACAATATTTCATATCACAGTGGTTAAAAGCAGAGTGCCTAAGTCATGTTGCCTGAGTTCTTGAATATGTCTTAAATATCATCACAAATTAAGTTGTGGGAGCATTAAACCCTACTAAAATGTTGATGGAAGATTGTTCTATGTCTGTGAGGGAAAGAGTGTTTTTGTGAATGTAAATGTATATATATGGTGCCTGCCATATATTCGACTATTTGACTTTAAGTAGGCATTGTGATCTTTGGAACAGAAAAAATAAATGATTTTTTTCCTATGTTTGCAATCTGGTCTGATCATGATTCTAGTATAAAAGTCAGGATTTAATAATGTAATTATGATACAAGTTTAAAGCACTCGTGTTTCCTTCTATGAGTCTTCTCAATGATAATGTAGTAATTCATCTCATTAAGAGTTTATCATAGGAATTTAAAATTAAAAGTAGCAAAGTGCTCAATGCATTTCATTTTTAAAGAAGTAAAACTGGTTAAAAAAAAAAAAAAAAAAAAAAACCTTAGAATCCATGCTCCCTTACAGAATGCTTACAGCCTTTGTTCTGCTCAGGAGTACTGTAGATCTCAGGGAAGCAAACAAAACAGAAAAGGTTTCTCAGACTCAATTGGTAGAGTGCTTGCCTCATGTGCATAAGGCCCTGGGTTCAATCCCCTGCATCACAAAAAAAAAAAAAAAAAAGGCTTCTCAACCCAAATGTGTCCATGGGTCAGCACTGCCTGCACCACTCCTACAGTAGAAATGCAGAATCTATGCCTCAAACCTACTGAAAAGGAACCTGCATTTTGAACAAAATCCCTCAGTGATTCAAATGGATGTGAAAATTAAAGAAGACTGTTGGGGGAAATGAAATCAACCTAGGCCTACAAATAGCATAGAGACTTAAGAATTAGGAACTTGATCCAGATTGTGCTTACGCGTTCATCTGAAAGAAAACTTTGTTTCCCCACAGGAATAGATATCATAAGAAACAAATGTGGGAGATTCTCAAGAAAATCTTGATTACGTTCAGATATTAATTTATATAAACTTATAAAAGCTGATTTGAGTACAAGGAGCTCATAATTCTCCTGAAGATATTTACTTTTTGTTAAAGTTTAATGCCAACATTAAGCTCTTTGTCTCCTGAATACTTGTAAGAAAAGTTAGCCCCACATGTAATCCTACAACTATACTTAGCAGCCAGAATACTGCAAAGAAGAAGAGTTTAGTGTCCAATAAAGGGCCAGACAAGAAAAGAAACCTCAGTTTGTATCCATAATTAGGATTTTAAAGTGTCTCATAATTATGTGAAATTTTGTCATTTTAAAGAACATTACAGCGTTGGCTGTCTGATCACATCTTACAGAAGGGCACGTGGCTCTATCTTCTTCTGAATTCTGAGACTAGCCTCCATTGTCATACGTGCTCTGGGTTTTCCCTAGCACTTCTTAAAAGGAGCAGAAATCCAACGAAGTAACTACTGCGTTGGTGTTAGCAATTTCATTTGGTTATAAATGAGGTTTGTGGTCAGGTTTATGTGTTTCGTTTCATGGAGGCACAGAGAAAACGCTATTACCAACTGAAATTCTGCTGTCACAGTAGAATTCACAACCTGCTGTTGGAGGAGGCTTTCCTCCATCACAGAACAGACAACACTAAAGAGCGCTGAACACCCAGCCATCCAGCACCTAGCACCCAACCTATGTCACCATGCTATTTATAACATGTCACATCCATTGCTACTTTTTGTAACTTTAAAACTGAGAGTTGTGTTAATATCACCCAAGTGATGCACACTGATTGTTTTAGAAATAAGAAACTTGTAATGATTCTGAGTCAGGTATAAATGTAAACTACTGACAGCTTCTTCATATGAACCTTGAGCATAATAATGCAGAGCAGGATTGACATTGGGACACTGAAGGTAGATGCTCTATTTCAGCATCAGTCTTCAGTGATTCTGAGACTAGCCAACATGTCTAGGAAAGAACGGTGACTGATTTGTTCTTGGCTGACTGGGTGCCCTCTGGTGAAAAGGAGGAGATGGGCCAGAGGCTATGATTAGAGTGTCATCTCTGCCCCTGCGAAGAGTTCATGGGATGCTGCCATTTGTATTAGGACATCTCAATAATGCAGAAGGAAATTTCTAAATGCAGCTACTTAGGATAGGGCAATTTACCAAAGAATAAAACAAAAATAGATATAGTCAGCACTATCTAAAACAAAGAAAGGAGATACAACTATTTAGCGGGAAATAGTGATTTGTTTTGTGTGGTATCCTTAAGAAAGCCCTTATATATGCAAGAAAAACAGAGAACTCAAATAGTAATCTGACACTCTTCTTTTCCAACCTGTAGAAATTTATAGAAATTTGCCCTTTTGGGGGAATTGAACCCATGAGCATTTACCACTAAGCTAAATACCCAGCCTTTTTAATTTTTATTTTGAGACAGGGTCTCACTAAGTTACTTAGGGCCTCAAGATGTTGAGTCTGGCCTTGAACTTGTGATTCTCCTGCCTCAGCCTCCCAAGTCGCTGGGATTGCATGTGTGCACCACCACACCCAGCTATAGAAATTGACCTTCTTAAATTAGTGCAGACACTATAAAAACAGAATAGGGTGGCCCTGAATAGGGTAGTACTGAAAAAAAAAAAAAAAGACAAGAATAGGGTATAGGGTTCTGTTACTTTGATCTATCAATATTCCTGGTGTTGGGATATGTTATAGTTATTACAGTTCTAGTCTATTTTTAAAAAATTTGTTATATACAAAAATGCCAAATACAGCTCTCTTGATGATTTGCATAGATCAAGATCATTAAGCAGTAATATCATCGAAACTCTTCTAAGAAGAGTACACATATAACTTTTCTCAATATATCTTCCTACAACTACTTACAAATAAAGTATTTGGCAGTATAGCTCATTCTTTCACTTTCTTAGACTACCATATCATGAAATTCTCTAGAACTCCCTCTTGCCTTCTTGTCTCTTCCCAATTTCTCGCAAACTCATTAAGCTGATACAATGAGTTGGTGACCTTCCTACACTGCATCAAACAAAACAAAACAAACATAATAACTCAAAACAAACCAAATTAAAGGTGCTGAATATATGTTTTTACATAATATCTTATCACTATCCTTTCTCCTGTAGCAATTAATTTCCACTGGCTATGGGTTCTTTACTATGTAAAATAAACTTCTAGAGTGGAAGAGTCTAACTTGTGTCAAGCACACTGTGGGGATCCAAAGATACCTGTTTCTGGTTGTATGAGATGGATGAATGTCTTGGTTTCATGCTTTTAGTATTATTATCAATGTTGAATCAAACAGATGCAAAATGACACTTCCAGCATCACTCTTTCCCCTATACTAATAATCAAAAAATAAGCACTGGCCAAGTGTCAGGGATCTGTGACAGTTGCTAAGGAATCCAAACCATATTAGTTGAAAGAGCCTCATGGACTACAGAGTCTGAACTGCTCAGACACATCATAAGCACAGTGACGCCCACTGTCTCTGCACAACAGTACTCTGTATTGATACAAAAGGGCGGGACTGTTTTGCCTAAGAGATAAGAACTACATTTTTTTAAAGTCAAATTAGATCCATCTTTTGCATGCCTGGAAAGTTACTGATACCTGTTTAGTAGAATAAAAAAATGGTGTTTTCAGCTAGCAGTATGACCTGTTCCGTTGTAAGGCCTGTGCGTTTTCTTAAGGTCATAGGGGATGGCAGGCTTTAATTTTGGCTTCTAATGTTTCTTCTCTTTTCACAGAAGCCTTTCTCCCAATGCAATCTCATTTAAAATGATGAAAATACAAAGAAATCTTAAAAGTAAAATAAGAAAGTAGCTTAATAAAAACAATGGCAAAAAAAAAAGTGGACTGTATGAATTAGACTCAGATCTCAAATTGAGAATATAATCCTCAGCTTCAAACCAGTTTTGAAAAGATCGCCACGGTTCCCCTCACCTGTCATAAAAACCTTTACTCAGGCAGAAATTATGCCATCAGGTTCTAGCTCCTGTTCTCCTTACTTTGGACATTTACCAACTTCCTGGATGCTCTTCTACCTTCACTGATAGCCTGTAACAGAGCTCACATTCTTCTTTTCCTTGGTATCTAACTTTCCCCTCTCTGTTGACGTTTTCACTGCCATTTTGACAAGCTCAGGCCTTCCTATTTCTTTTTCCCCATATTTCTTATTGGTGCACTGTAATTAGTGGGATTTGTTGTTACATACTTATGTATGTACAGAACAATAACTCTCCAATTCTTTGAAAAATAAAACAGTTTTCCACATTCTCTTCCAGAATACTGGATATACTTAATATTTTGTATACCATGGCTAGAACATTTTTAAGTGCAAATCCAGTCATGTGGCTTGCTGCTGAAATGCTAGCAAATTCTCCCTATTGCATAGATAATATAACCTCAGTGCCAGTCCTTGTCGTCTCATCTTGTCCCCCACTCCAGCTAACACCTGGGCTTCTGTTCTCTAACAACACTGGACCTAACTCCTGACATGCACTCTGATCTACTGCCGCTGAACATCCTGTTTTCTCTGCCTGTGAATTCCCTTTCTCACCACTAAAATATTTTTCCTTCAGCTACTGATTTAAATGTCACTTCTGCAGGTGTGACATTATGACATATATCCCTTGGTTTTAGCCCATGGCGCCTGACTCATTAACTCCTTCCCCAAGGTAGGACACAGAAACCAGAATTTCTTTCTCAAGGCAGGAAACTCTAATCTTCCCTCATCTTTCTTTTTTCGGAGCTGGCCATAAAGACATTTTCTGGTCTACACTCCTTGTCCAATAGTAGGTCCTAAGGCTCTCCTGATTCCAGAAGAGTCCTACCCCATGCCCTGGAGGAAGGAATGCTGCACAGAGATGCCGGGAAGACTGTTGAAGCCCACAGCCTCTGCTGGGTTTCTCCTCCCAGTCTATTGCTTAACACATGCAATGGCGCCTCTGCAAAAACCCAGAGGACAGAGCTCCGAGCTTGTAGGTCATGGAAGGTAAACATGGTAAACATGGAAGGTTCTCGAAGGGTGATACCTGGGGAAGGCACAGAAGTACCCCTTCCTACACTTCACCCTGAGCATCTCTTCATCCATAATACCCTCCATAATCAACTAGAAAATGCAAGTGGTTCCCCAAGTTCTGTGAGGAGCTCAAGCAAATCACCAAACCCAAGAAAAGGGTTATGGGAACCCTACTGACTGCCAGGGGTCAGACGCACAGGTAAAGCAACCTATGGCTCCCGGCTGACAGCTAGAGGGAGTGGGGGGCGCAGAGCAGGGAGCAGTCTTGAGACTGAGTCCTCACAGGAACCTTGCAGGAAGGATCTCCAGCGTCTCCAGGTAGGAAGTGTCAGAACTGAATTGAATTTGAGGACACCCCGTTGGTGTCCGCTGCAGAACTGATTGCTAACTTGCTGGTGGTGAGAAATCCTTACACATGGGTCTCAGAGTCTTTTGCCACGACTGTGGTATGAGAGCAGAGGAAAAACAAGACAAACAATTTGTTTTTCCAACATACCACAGAGCAGCCTTCCCTGTCTCCCACTCCCAATCTTCTTCTTTCTTCAAACCTTGTTCTGAGGGTTCAATTGCTCATGCTCATAGTTTGGCAATAATCTAAAAGTTTATCAAATCCACTATGATAATATTTATTCATTTTTTTGGCAGCCCCTCCTCCATGAACCCCGACCATCTGCATTGTCAGCTTAACAATAAAAATTGCTTTTAAAAGCTTAAAGATGGATTGTGCCAACAAGTTAAGGTAACCTTATCCTTAGGCTGGGGTTCATGATTCCTGACTGTCCTGCTAGGTTTTTATAGCTATCCCACCCATAGTAAATACACTCAAAGTCATCGAATTAGATAAACTGCATTTTCTAATCTGATAAGCACTCACAGGGGCAGCCTGTTTGAAGTCTTGACTCAGCACTTTTTTTCAAAGAGAATCAAACAGAACTTTGAATTCCAAAAATCTGTGTGTCCCAAGATAGTCCTTTTGTTTGACTGCAAATGCTCTCAGCTAATGTAAAGCAAAGTAAAATGCTATTCTGACAGATAATACCATCAGACAACTGTTCAATGGTTATCATTCAAAGTTAACCACATTCAAAAAAAGGGAAAGCCCCCACCTTGTAAAGGAAGTAAAGCAACTGAAGGGTGAAGCGTAACTACACATTTGCAACAGCAAAGCAAATAAGGTACTCACGCATGTCACCAAAGGCCCCCTTTGTCACTTTGGTGGCACGTAACACCACCACTGTGAATTTATGGGAGTACTGGTGCTCCACCTAGAAATAAAATGAGAGAAAATTTAAGTAAGCTTTCATGGTAGAATATCATTGCTTCCTTGACAACGATTAAAAATAATCTAGTTGGAAATCAGTAACGTGCATACCAGAAACATTCTTGGATGCTAAGGTTGGTCCTTTCTCAACTTTCTCTTCTCTCCCACCACAGAATCATTGAGACAGACGTTTAGATCATGTTTCAAAACGTCAGACACGGCAGCTTGACTATTAGCACTTCTTTGCTGTCAGGTTTAACAAGTCTTTGGGGGAATGTAAATCAGGGCTTCAGGCGTTCCAGGAGCACAAGCAGGCTTTGTACTGGCTGACTGGGAAAGCCTGGCTGGAAAGGTGATCTCAGAGCAAGACCTTTGCCACACTCAGAATTGTGTTGTTGCTGTTCACCACCAATCAAAAGCCTTTTCTGCATGACATTTCTAGAGCAGCTTGGGGACCCAAGCCTACACAGGGACTACTTACATTAACTTCAATGCATTTGTTATTAACCCATATGCAATAATTTTAAAGTCTTTATTAACATAATAGATTGTATGCACGTGGTAAATATTAACAGGTAGAAGATTTTATTAAACACCTCACCTAAATGGAAATAGGTTATGAAACAGCCCTACTCAGTGAGAATGGGGAAGCAAGAATTCACATAGTGTCAAGAGAACTGAAACACGACAAAAATCTTTGAAAGCTGAAACCATTTTTTTCATTTTCATGTTACGAAAGTTCACCTCACCAAATTCTAATAAACTTATCTAATGGGTTAAAATTCATCAATTAAATAAAAAGAAACAAGGACAATGATACCACTGTGAAGTAATAACAATCTAAAAAGCAAGAAGATGCAAAAACACCATAAAGAGGTTAGATTCATAAAGATTGAAAAGATTAGTCAAGTCAGTTATTTTTTAACCAAGGTACTTAAGGGAGGAAGGGAGGGCTGGACGTGGGGGGAG
>NW_026000019.1:7988958-8033786 GCF_001458135.2 Marmota marmota marmota
GGGGAAGGGGGAGGGGGGAGGAACAATTTACTAATTTCAGAAATGAAATAGAAAAAAAAATTTTAAATGTATAAATAAAAATAAAAGAAATAGAGGCCATCGCTATAGATCCTATGGGTATTAAAAACATAATAAAAGGAATACTAGGAACAACTCTATGCTCACAGATTTGATAACCTAGATAAAATGAAAAAATTCCTTGGGGGAGACAATCAACCAAAACTCACACAAAATAAACAGGTCATCTGAATAGGCTGTTTAACATTAATGAAATTAAATTAATAACTTTCCAAACCAGGAAATATCAGATCCACCTGAGTTCACTGGTGAATTCTATGAAACATTTAAGGAAAAATTCCCTCAACTCCCTATAGTGTCTTCCAGAAAGAAGAAGGAGAGGGAATAGCTTTTAATTAATTGTAGAAGGGCAGCATTACCTTAATTCCAAAACCATTCAAAGGCATTATAAGAAAATAAAATTACAGACTAATATTTCTTGTAAGCGTAGATGCAAAACTACTAAAAATGTTAGTGAATTGAATCAAACAATGTATTAAAAGAATTGTACACCAAGGTCAAGTGGAATTTATACCAAATATGCAAGGCTTGTTCAATATTTGAAAGGCAAATAATATAACCTCTCATAGCAACAAGACAGAAAAAGAAAAATTGCATGATCACACTTCTAGACCAATAAAAAGCATTTGACAAAATTCAACCTTGATTCAAGATTTAAAAAAAAAAAAAACTTTAAGCAAGCTAAGATAGAAGAAAACTTCCTCAATTTGATAAAGAACATCTTCAAAAAGCATACAATATGGGGCTGCAGTTGTGGCTCAGTGGTAGAGCACTTGCTTAGCACATGTGAGGCACTGGGTTTGAGACTCAGTACCACATGGAAGTAAATAAATAAAATAAAGATATTGTATCCATCTGTTGAGAGCCACAGTTAAGTCGGAATGACGCCTGGCATTTTGCCAGAGGGAATGGTTGAAAAGTGACCCTGCTCTGGGAATAGGGCAGCTCCGGGATTAAGGCGGGTCCTGCTGCCTCGGGCACTTTGGAGTTCCCTTTGAGTTCTCACCGGGTTCCGTGAGAATTGGCACTCGGAGCCCGGTGGAGGGAGGAGGGAGTGTGTTCCCGGGAAGTGTGTGTAGAGTGCAGGTGAGAGTTCCGGAATAAAGAGTTGCTGTTTGAACCTACAAGGCTTTGTGGCGTCTCGGTTATTTGTGCCCAGCCAGACTGCGGCATCCATCTACAATTAAAAATATTTTTTATAAAAACATACAATAATTAATATCATACTTAATGATATGAAATTAGAAGCTTTCCTGCAAAGATCAGGAACAAGGAAAGGATGTTCCCTCTCATCACTCCTTTTCAACATGGTACTAGAAGCCTTAGCTCATGCAATAAGACAGAAAAGAAAAGAAACAAAAGGTATACAGATTAGGAAAGAAGGGAAAACTGTCATTGTTCACAGATTACATGATTATCTATGCAGAAAATGCAAGAAAAGCTATTTTTTTAAAAATCCTGGAACTAATAAGTAATTATAGCAATTTTGCAGGCCATAAAGTTAATATAAAAAGTCAATCATTTTCTTATATACCCAGCAATAAACAAGTGGATTTTAAACATAATCCCATTAATATTAGCACCCCCCAGGACTAGAATACTAAATTATAAATCTAACAAAGTAAGTATAAGATCTATATGAGAAAAACTACAAAACTTGTAATAAAAGAAATCAGACAGGAACTAATAAATGTTCATGGATAGGAAGACTGGATATTGTCAAGATGTCATGCTATAAACAACTTGATATATAGAATCAACACAGTTCCAATCAAAATCATTGCAAATTATTTTGGAGGAATGATAAATTGATTCTAAAACTTACATAGAAGGGCATAAGACCTAGAATAGCATACACTATGTTTAAGGAGAAGAAAGCTGAACTACTGACACTACCTGACTTTGAGACTACAATAAAGCTTCAGTAACCATTGGCAGTGGAGTGCTAGTGAAAGAATAGACAAACAAATCAATGGGAGAAAATACAGCATCCAGAAATAGGCTCACAAAAATATAGTTAACTAATCTTTGTCATAAAACAAAAGCAACAAAATGAAAAGAAAAAAGTGAGCTGGGCGCAGGGGTACATGCCTATAATCCCAGTGGCTCAAGAGGTGGAGGCAGGAGGATCGCGAGTTCAAAGCCAGCCTCAGCATGGTGAGGCACTAAGCAACTCAGTGAGACACTGTCTCTAAATAAACCACAATATCAGACTGGGGATGTGGCTCAGTGGCCAAGTGCCCCTGAGTTCAATCCCCAGTACCTGCTCCCCCCCCCAAAAAAAAAGAAAAAACTCATTTTAACAAATGATGCTATAACAACTGAATATCCACAAGAAAAACAAATGGATAAATTTAGACAAATGATACCTGGGCTTGAAATAAGATAGAAAATGCCTTTGAAAACCAACTTAGGGGTTAGCTTTCTCCACTAAAGAGACAGTCTCAATAGTAACACTCTCCCTGCCCTCTCTCTCTCTGCATACACACACATATGTAAAATTTTGTTCCCCCCAACATCTGTGCTCTTTCTCTATATCTTAGAACTTCTTCTAACACTACATGAGTTTCAAATGACTAAAACTCCCTTGTAACATAAAAATTATGTGCAATACTTTTACCTATTATTATTTAATAGATTGGTTTTGAGATTGCTACAAGCATACTCATATGTCAGATATTATAAATAGCATACAGAAAGATGTTATTATTCTACTAGATGTCAATTATCATTTAATATTTCCAACATCCCTCTTATAATAATTATTGTAAATAATAATGATTGTTATCATAGATAACAAGTATTATTTTAAATAAAAATATTGTGTACTATTTATATTTTGTAGATCAGTAAAGTGAGATTCTAAGAATCTAGGTGATTTCCCAGTAACCCATGGATTGATCATAAGTGGTAAAATTTTATTAGATTCCAATCTTGTTGTCCTCCTTACATCCCTTTAGTTTCACAGAGAATAATAAAACCAACACCAATAGTTTTAATAGTAATAATAACTGCTTCTATTTATTTAAGTGACATAGATAGTTACAATCTAGTTTGTATGTGATATCTGTAGTTGATCTAGCTAATGATCTAGTAATTGGCCTTATTTTACCCATTCAGCTCTTTCTAATCTGTGTTCCTTTGTATCAGCCTTGATTCTGTCTGAACTATAATAAATGAAATGCTCTTATACTATGATTAATACTTGACTATAATAAATGAAATACTCTTATCCTGTGAGATGAAATGCTTTTATACTATTCACAGAATATAAGCATACATTTACCACTGTATTGGTTTTTAAAAGTTAATTTTGGAAAAATCAGAAGTCTTCAGATCCCCTCTAAATTATTTTCAGAACAGGAATGTCAAAACCTCTGACCATCTCTTTCTGAGAACTGAAAGGATTAATAAGAGTGTACCCATAAAGTGAGTTCAGTACACATTCTTAGAGAAAGGTGTTGTTTCAATAAATAAAAATAATCTTTTGAGAATGCTTTTCCATATTTCCTGAGGCCAATATTGCATATCATTTCAAACTATTTCAGACTGGGCTAGGTTCTGACTTGAATAGGACATTTTTGGTTGAAATGATATTGAATCCACAACCAGTGCTCCCCAGGAGAAACCAGTGACTCAAGACACTGCAAGACGGTAGTTAGCAGGGGAAATGCCACATTTCTATTGAGATATAAAAATCTAAGATCAATCCACTGACTCAGTCACCAAGAGGAAGGACTGCATAAGGAAGGTGTTACCTTACTTTGAGAATCTGACTTCATCCATAATCTTTTTCAGAGTGAAACTCAAGACATTTTCACTTTTTCTTTTCACAATTACAATTTCCCACACATTAGGAAAACACCTACTGTATTAAGTTCATTCTGGAGAAATTGCATTGATATCTGCAACTAAAATGACGAGGCCCTGAAAAAGAGAAGCAATTCTTACCAACCCACGTGATGACTTTCCAATGGTTAAAATTCTATTGTTCCAAACCCCAAAGAAACGATCACAAAATAATCTGGTTGGAAAGAAGATAGGTTCTGTGTGTAAAATTATTTTTTCTCTACTCAATTACCATTCCAAACCCAAACGAAAACTAACACAAGGCCTACAGCATATTATTACTAACTCCAGAGATAGTGATCACTACAGGCAACCTCAGCAACAGGCAATGCAAACAGATTTCAGAAATGCTTTAAAATGCATTGATGTTATCCCAAAATCATGGTGTTTTTTTGGTTTTTTTTTTGTTTACTTATTTTTCAGTTTTACTTCCTTGTGTGGAGTTTCACTCTGATACAAGTAAAAAGCACAGGCATCCTGCTCTTGTTTTCTCACTTCTTTTTAAGAATCATCAATATGGTCTATTTATAGTCTCCATTGCTACCAATGCCTTATGTGCTCTCAGTCATGGGTCAGCTACATGGGTTGACAAATTATCCCAAAGTGATGTCCAAAACACCTAATTAGGCAGCAGAATTTGTCAGCTCTAGCAGACATTATTAAAAGAAAAATCATCATCAGAAATATGACTTGAGATTCATCTCCCCCAGGAGCAAGAAATTTGTCAACTTGTGCAATAGGTATGCACATCAAATTTAGTAATACACATACAAGTAAATATAGAGTATACTCTAAAAGCAATAAGAATTTCAAGTCCGACTTTAATCAAGATTACAGAGACTGCTCTATCAATGAGAATCAGTGCATCAAATATTTGATGGTGTCAGCTTGGGTCTAAAATACTCATTTAATGACATATTCACCATGAGTTTATAGTAACTGTAATATCCTCAAGATACCTAAAATAAAACAGTCACCCAAATTTTGAGTACCTAAACTGAAATTACAGTGTAGACTCTTCTCTGAGAGCAGTAGGCTCTGTGTTCTTCCAGGAAGAATCATGGTTGAGAGAAGATAGTGAAGGACAGGTATAGCTTCACTCCCTGAGGGAGCTCATTAGAACACATAAAGCAGCACACACATTTGAAAGATTTTCTCACACATTCTTAAAGACATTTGGGGGAGCAGTCACACTTATTCAGTTTAGAATAATTGGTCTAAATGATATGCCATGTTCATTCAGTTGTAAGATGTCACTACACTGATGACTTCAATGGAAGAAGGATGGTTGGATATGATCAATACCTGTTGTATGTACGCAGGTAGGGAAACACCACATGGAATCCCATTATATGTACAATTAGTAAGTATTAATTTAAAATTATAATAAAAAACTCCCCAACCTACATCATATGATTAACCAGCCAAATTTAGTGAGATATATATATCTCACTAAATTATATATATACATATATACATATATTTAAATTGGCAGCCCATTTTTGTGTAATACAGGTTACCCAGAAACAACCAACCTGCAACTAGGATTTAAAGTGTTCCAAACTGCTAGCTTCCCCAGGAACCTTACTTCAAGACCACAAAGCAGCACAACTACTAACAGGCATAAAAACAGATCCAATGATAGAACAACTATACCACACTACAATGTTCAAGGAAGTGAAAACCGCATTGGAAGATGACTATTTAAAAAATGGCTGGGAAGATTTTTAAAAGAACCAAATAGAAATTTAAGAACTGAAAAATAAATTTGTTGACCTAGGGATTTCCGATCTATGTCCTGTGATAAAGAAGCAGGAATATAAATATTACTTTGTGTACTTTTGTTTCCAAAGAGAGGCTTGTGGAAAGGCAGGTCTGGTATCAAAGAAAAGGATAGGAACGGACTAATCAGCAGCCACGATGATAAATTTTGTGCACCAATCTGAGTAGACTGGAGGGTGCCCAGATTAAACATTTTTCCTGGGTAAGAATGATTAGCATTTCTTGCGGATGATCAGCATTTGAATTGGTAGATCAGGTAAAGTGGACTACCCTCCCCGGTGCCCCTCCCCAATCTGTTGAGGGGACCTGGGTAGAACAAAAGACAGGAAAGAAAAATTCACCCCCTTTTCCCTATTTTATCCTTTGAACTGGGACAATTCATTTCATCTTTTCAGTTCTTCACTTGGGGTTTACACCATCCGCTTCCCTGATTCTCAGCCAAGGAATGAATTACATCACCAGCTTGCCTGGGTCTTCAGCTAGAGAAGGTAGGTCATGTGACTGCTCGGCCTCCACAGTCATGTGAGGCAAACCCTCCTGACTAATTAATTAATGCCTCCTTTTGCTTTTGTTTTCCAGAGAACCCTGACAAATACACGAGCCTTCCTCTTCCTCACTTTCTAGATTTATTAGTGTTCACAGAAAACAAACTGTTCATCATAAAACTCATTATTATTTGTGGACAGTGCTGTATTTCTGCAGTAATTAGTTAGTGACCCTTACATGTATGAGTTCCCAGTAGCAGCATCTTACTTTCTGACTTCCCTGGAAATACCTTACTTTTTTTTTTTGTCTCAAAAAAATAATCTTGTGCAAATATCCAGTTACTATTTATAAAGGCCCTGTGAGGCAGACATATGAGGTACTACTCATACCCTGTTTTCCAAATGTAGCAGAGTCCAAGTGCTCATGAGCACGTAACTGGTCAGACAAGAAGGGGCACTGGAACACTAGTTCTTTGATTACTTATCCAGTGGTGGTGTTTTTTTCCTATGTTACTGTAATAATCTGGAATAATACTTTTCTACTTCCAGTCATTCTGCAATGGTGTTTTTAAAGGACCTTCCACATGGGGTTGACTGTCTCTAACACGAAGACAACCTCAGTTTCTGTGGATGTGGGCTGTGGCTCTCTATTGCTAATAGGTTGTTGGAAGAGGTGTGGATTTTTTCATCCCAAGGACATGACTCATATTTTCAGAGTAAAAAGATGGAAATTTTCATAAATCTTTTATAATTGATCTCTTCCATATAAAGTTGATGACTCCCTGGTCCAAGAAAAAAATAAAAAGGCACAAGTATCTTTAAAGTTGGAAAGCACCTCAAGACAACTCTAGACAAATAGGAATTAAATTGTATCACATTCTTATCACTCCTTCTTAAAAGTTAGCACCATTGGAAACTAGAGAGCTTGCTGGCTGCAAACTGCGACCTCAGCCCCCAGGATTCTTCAACATGTCCCTGCATCACAGTTATGGTGACAATAAGTCCAATCTTTTGTGCCTTGAGGCTGCCAAAGGGTGCTGGCCTGCCTGCCACCAAATGCTCATTACAAGCCAGCTGGCTTGATTTTCCCCCATCTCTCCAATCGTTACGAATACTGTTTCATGTTGAATGTGTTCACTTACATATTTTGAAAAAAATCTTTCTGTGAAAACCAGAGCAGGGCATTATTTTTTTATTAAAATAATTTATACCTAAACATGCACACAGTTTTGTTTTGTTTTGATGTACACAGAGTAAGAACAAGACGACTGAAGAAAGCCGTGCAGCTCACAGGATCCTTTTTATTTTTTCAAAAAGGATAAAGATTAGAATACTACTTGAATGCCTACCTCCAGTGTTGGAGAAAATAAAGAAAAATGTGATACAGATTTGTGAGGTTTGCACATTTCATCATATTAATATGCCACATAGGTGATTACTATGGTCTAAGTTAATAAAATTTGCAGGAAAAGATGCTAGTACTGAGCCTTAAAATATCATCTGCAGTTTGATTTTTAAACACATACTAAGCATAGGCTTCATACTCAAAGAAGGACCAAATGGTCAGTTCAAAGATATCCAATAAGAGATGTGCAGGGGTGGTACAGCATTCAGTTATAAGGCCTCATTAGGCCAGGTAGAGGACTGAAGTTCATTCAAAGTAATAATGTTCTTTGAAAACTGCTATGCTTTAACTATACTAAATATCTTTCATTTTTTTTAATCATGCACGTTCTTACCTCCAGACTGCTTCACACATGCTTTTCCTAACTCCTACTAAATCTTCAGGTTATGGTTATAAGTCACTTACATTAATTATCCTGTTGTATGTTACGAGAGTAATCTTCATTGTATCTTACTAGAGTCCTTACTAAAAATTGTTGTAATTATAAACAAATTGTTCATCTTTTCTGCTAGAGATGGGCTCATACTAATCAAGAACTTTGTTGGAGTTTCTTTGTATACACAGTGCTTATTGACATGGATTGGTATTCAATAAATGGTAATAAGCACTCAATTAAAAATTGAAATATATATATAGATATAGAATGAATTGAAAGTCCAGATATTAGGATTGGAAATTGTTATTGGTCTTATCTCAAGCTTCAGGTCACAGAACTTTACCTATCTTTCTTCTTCCTTCTCAGTTTTGAAGGCCAGTTTCCATGTTAAAGTTTGAGGATTTACATTTATATTAAATTCTCTGACAGCTATAGAAACTACTTATCTCCCTTAAGGTGATAGAATAAGAAGCAATTAATCTATATATAAGATATAAAAACAATATGGAAAGCAGTTTTAAAACTACCTTAATTTTTCCATTCATCTACAGAAATCCATAACTGTGAAAGGAAATTAAGATGTTTAAGAAAACAAAGATTACCTCATAGTATTTTTTTTTAAAGAAATACTGATTGTATGCTTTTTATAAGATTTGTGCTTTAAATACAAGGAAAATATACAAGTTCAAAGTAAAAGGATACATAAGCTAATTAGAGAATGTAATATAACTTCAAAATTTGAAAAACAAAAGTTAAATATGGAATATAATTTTGCACATTAAATATTTATCAACATAGATAACATATTAGGCCAAACCACATATAAACATATTAAAAAACAAAAAAATTTATGGAGTATCTTTCTGAATACAATGGAATTATACACCAATAACAAAGGCAAGTAAAAAATTATCAAGTGTTTGAAAACTAAAAAGTACATGTCTATATAATCATGTCTAAGAATAAATTACAGTGAAAGAAAATATTTGAACTGAATAATTATGAAATACCATTTCCAAACTTATAGATTAAATTTAAAATAGATGATCTACAATATAATAATAACCATTTCAAGATTCTAAAAAGAAAATATCACTCAGCCATAGTAAGAATGACTTTATGACATTTGCCAGTAAGTGGATGGATCTGCACACTATCATGCTAAGTGAAATAAGCCAGTCCCCAAAAGCCAAAGGTTGAATATTTTCTCTGACATGTGGAAATTAACCCACAAAAGGGGGTGACAGGGAGAATAGAAATTTAGTAGATTAAACAACGGGGAATGGAGGGAAGGGAGAGAAAAGAAAAGACAGGGAAATGAAAAGACAGTGGAATGACTCTGACATAATTTTCCTATGTACATACAAGAAAATATCACAGTGAATCCCACCATCATGTACATCCACAAGACAGGGTCCTATCTAGAATAAGATAAATCCTATGCTTGTATAATTATTTCAAAATGGATTTGAGTATCATGTGCAACTAAAACTAACCAATAAATTTTAAAAAATTTAAAAAGAGAAAATAAAATTGACATTATTCATCAATAATAGACATGTTTAATTTGAAAGTCCAAAGCATGTACAAAGAAACTGTTAGAATTAACAGAAATTCAGTAAGGTCACTGGATCTACAGAAATAAATTACATTTCCATATAAAAGCAACTAACTGGAAAATAAAATTTTCAAATATCATTATAATTACATTAAAACATTAAGTATCAAGAAATAAATCTCTCCATGTATATGCTTATAGATTCATAAGCACATAGACATACAAGATTTCTTACTGAAAAATTACAATATATTACTGAATGATTTAAGGTGATTTATTTTGTTTCAGATTGGATTCACAGGTTATTAATGAATTGGAAGATTCATTATCATTACTGTCATCTCTTCTCTAATTGATTTATAAAATCATTTTGGTCCAATTAAAATTCTAGCAGTTTGTGCCATGTGTGTGTGTGTGTGTGTGTGTGTGTGTTTAAATGGACAAACTGCCTCCAAAATGTATATGAAAACAAGGAGTAAAAATAACCATGGTAATCTTGAAGAAAGAATTGGAGGGTATACACCATCATATATAGACACATCTTAAAGGCACAGAGATTAAGAAAGATTGGTATTGGTGCAAACAGACTAATACACCAATTAGGAAATAGACCAAGCCACACATAATGGTTTTTATTTAAAGCAAATTACTACTGCCATTCAGTGAGGATATTATTGTTATCAGTAGACTAGATAAAGAGTTCGGGGTATATTCTGATAATATAACAGTATATTACAATGGGAAAGTATGGAATTTTGTGCCACATGACAATGTTAGTGAATCTCACAGATGATGTTGAATGCAGATATTTATACAAAAGTCAAAGACAAGAAAAACATGATAATAGAGATTAAATATTGGTTTGCTTTGGTAGGTTTTTTACTGTAATAGACATGAACCAGCCTTCTAGAGTACTTATAACGAATATTTTATCTGGGTTATGGTTTTATGGATGGAGTACACATGTAATACCTCAATTTAAAAAAAGAAAAAGAAAAAGGAGAGAGAGTTAAGTAGAGAAACTTGCAAAAGAAAACAGACGTAATCAACAGCAAGAAAACAAGAACAGAAGAAATCTGAGAAGAATCTCAAGACAAGAATGACCAGCTGAGTCAGGGAGAGAAACTGGGAAATCATTGATTTAGCACTGAGGAATAAATTGATGAGAGCTTTCAATGAAAAGAAAGGCTGAGCCCAGTTTCCAGTGATTGTGAGCAGAAGGGAAGAAAGCACTACATAGAATTGAAACCCATTAACCCCACTATCCAGGCAGGGCAAGAAAGGAAATAGAAAGTGGAGAAGGATGTTGGATAAAAGGACATTGTTTCATTTTAAGTAAAAACGAGGCTGTGGATTATCTTAATATTCATAAATCCCATTTCTAACACAATAAATCTGAGTCTCATCTGTTGTATTTGGCAAGGAAATCTCTGGGTTTTGATCAGAAAAAAGAATGCATATTTCCCATGGAGTTTGGAAAATTACATTCTATTATTAAATTTGAATTATTCAACTCTTCACTAAAAGCTAACCAACCATAGAAGAGTTTGTTTAAACATTTCTGACTAAGGGAAAGCTTACGGAATTAATTGTCCCAGAAATGCATACCAAAACATAGCCCTGAACCCAAAAATCTGTGAATCTTCTCTTCACTGTCTTGTGAAGGATGGAACTCTACAATCTGATGATAGCTAAGTGCTAGCTTAGCTTCATTTTTTAAAATTATTCCATGAAGTTCAGTATTATCACAAATGTTTTGGTAATTTTTCCTCCTAAGTCCCTCTTCTCTAGAAACTTCCAGTGATTTAAAAAAAAAAAAGACGTGTTAGTTTAATTATGTACTGTAGCCTGTTTTATATTAATATTATACATTAATTTTATAAATTCAATTAAAAATTCAAAGAATTATTATAGAGTTTTGCTTTATCAATAACACCAGCAATACACAGACATGGAAATATATCAGCCCCTCTCCCTGAAAGAATACAAAAATAGTAAATTACTTACTATAATATGCTGGTAAGGATCTATGAAAGACATTTTGGTTTCAGTTACAGGAATTTTCACACTTCAAAGGTCTTCTTTGGCACTCCAACTTCTTCAAAGCCTACAAAAATAAACAATCACTATTGGTAAGCTTCCTCTTGGATGCAGTTTGGAGATATAAATGATGATAAGGATGAGTCTCAAAAGTGTACCCAAGGGGACCAGATGAATTGAATTTCCCACTGTGCATATGAATGAGTACACACACATGACTTAGGGAAAGAGTGAATATATTTTGATAAGTAGCATTTAATTTCCATATTTATTTGTTCAAATTTATTCTGAGTAAAATTAGGAAACTACAGGGGCTTTTTTGCTTTCATTTGCAAAGTAGTTTATGAGAAATTCATTAAAATTACGAAACACTGAAATTATTTTGGTGCCACTTATAATGGTTTCTTTTCTCAGTTGGTCAGCATTATACAAATTCACAATAAGAAATAAAGATTCTTTTACCTTAGCTATTTGTTAGGAATTTAAAATACACATTCACGTTGAATGTGAACTTTAGTAATGACATTTTTTTAAAAAAATGTTTGTTCATTATATATAAGGCAGCAGTTTATTTTAGAAGCAGTTATATGAAAATATTCTATTAGAGAAATACTCTCTTGTACTTTCTTTTCTCTTCTTCCACAATTACTCCATATTATTTAAATTAAAATAAAAATTAGTCAAAGAACATCTTTGTTATCTCATCACAAAATTTTTCCCTGAAATTTTATACAATAACACACACACACACACACACTGCAACATTCTATAAGTAACATCTAATATGGAACATCTATTTAAATATTTTTATTATTTATGTAGTGTATAAATTCTGAAATATCTTTATTTCAGAATAAAACACATTTGCTTTTAAAATTTTAACGACTTATTTATTTATTTTGGTACCAGGGATTAAATCCAGGGATGCTTAACCATTCCATGCCTTTTTATTTTGAGACAGGGTCTCACTTAGTTGCTGAGGCTAACTTTGAACTCGTGATCCTCCTGACTCAGATGGAGGCAGGGATTACAGGCAGGCGCCACCGCACATGACTCACTCTTTCTTTTTAAAATATCACCTTTTTAAAAAAATTATAAAAAGTGTTCCATGCTCATTGTTTCAATAACAAACTGCTGAACTAAATGAAGAATAAAGGACAATCATTACTATTATTCCAAGCTATTACAACACATTTTCATATATTTAGAGTAAATGGAAAAGAGAGAATTTGAGACATTTTTAACAAAAATAGGCTCTCCTCATATGCCATTGGTTTTTTAAATTCATTCCCTTCATCATTTTTTAATGTGAAATCTATGAAGCAGAAATATAAGAAAGGTAAGGCCTGGGAATGTGGCTCAAGCGGTAGCGCGCTCGCCTGGCATGCATGCGGCCCGGGTTCCATCCTCAGCACCACATACAAACAAAGATGTTGTGTCCGCCGAATACTAAAAAATAAATAAATAAATAAAAAAGAAAGGTAAAAATGACCCACAGTCTCCTATTTTAAAATTATCAAAAATAAGAATACCTGGGCTGGGGATACAGCTCAGTTGGTAGAGTGCTTGCCTCACATGAAAATGGCCCTGGGTTCAATCTCCAGCACCACACACATACACACACAAACACACACACACACACACCCCCTCTTCTTCATTTTGGCCTATTAGTCATCATTATTTTTAATCAGTAAAAGACATCTTTTAAAGTAAGACTGTTATTTACAATAATCACTTCTTATACTGACATTATATTTTATGTTTCAACATGCATTTTCATCAGACTAAAAGTGAATACAGCATCTAAAATCAATTTGTAAAATCAAGACTTTCCAGTATCCAGAACTGCAAGTAGTACATTTCCGTTCTTTACCCATTATCTAGTCAATTCTGGGTACAGCAGCACAAAGATGACTAAGATACTCAGTTATCACCTTTCTTTCTGTTATTTTGTTGGATTTGGCTATTATTTTCATGAATTTTCAGGTTTCTTTCCAGTGAAGCCTTCCCTGATCATATTATTTAAAATTGGCAGAAACCTCACTTTTCTTGTTTTATTACTAACATCTACTGCAGTTTTTATTGTATTTTTAAAAATCCATATCTTCTCTCTCCTTCATTAGAATAGCTCCATGAAGGCAGATGCTTTTGTGTTTTATTTATTGTAAAATTCCTAGACCCAATGTAGGTGCAGATGGACACTTTACACAGATATGCTAAATGAAAGAATAAGAGAATGAATCGATGGGAGACTACATTTATACAACTAAGAGAAATAATTTTCAAGCCCAGTTACGCTAACACATTTTAATCAAGCCAAGTAAAGTTCTTTTCTATGCATTCATAAGCTTGTTCATACTCACTCCTCGCCCCATCTATATTAAAACATTTCACTATGATAATGAAATACCTGAGACTAGGTAACATATAAAGACAAGAGTTATTTTGGCTCACAGTTTGGGGCCAAGGTCAAGGGCCCACATCTGCTGATGGTCTTCCTGCTGACCAAGTCCTGTGGCAGTACATAGCATCTCAGGAAAATGCACAGGAGCATGTATGTGTTCTCCAGTCTCTCTCACAAAACCACCAGAATTCAATCATGAGGCCTCCACCTTAATGATCTTATCTAATTCTAGTCACTGCCCAAGGCCACACCTCTGTACACTATAATCACATTAAACTTCCACCCTGTTAATTTTTCATAATTGGGATTAAACTCCAACCTTGGTTTCAGAAGGAAAAAAACCCATATTCCAGGCATGGCACCATCTTACTCTGGAATACTGTCTCTTTTTCCTCTGATTATTTTTCCCTAATTATCTACATATTGCCAACATTCAAACATGATTATTCATGTACTATTGTATCATACTGTGCCTTTGATTGGTCTCTAAATATTCTTGAAACAACTTTTTGAATTGAAGAAGTAACAGTATAAAAAGATACAGGCCAAACTACAATAAGGTGATTTGTGATTCTGATATTTGTAATATAAGAAATAAATATCTACACCAGGTAATATTATCCTATTTAGCACTTCTGATTATCAGGATTTTTTGAGCTATTTCTGTTAATCTTATTAATCTTACTAAAATGATCAGCACTGACTTGATCTACCTTTATAGCTAATGTTTTTATGCTGATTAACTCAAGGTGTGTCTAAGCAGTTCCTGAGTCAGAACACAATTAACACTCTAGAGTTGCTGGTGGGATACAGCCTTACATGTGGTGCAATAAAAAAAATCATGTGATTCACTATAACCATCCATATTTCCCTTATATCATTACTCTCAGAAGTTAACTAATTTCTGATTATAAATCCTCTTCCCAAGCATCTGATAGGCCACACAAAGCTCCTGTGCCCAAAAGCATGAGACCTTTAAACTGCTACAGTAGTAGTAATTCCTCCCATTCTAGAGGTTGAAACGTCCATGTTGTTGTAAAGGCTATGCCAGGAGAGTGCTATCAGGTATTCAACACCTCAGAGAAAAATCACATCACTTTCCTCATGGAAGCAATGGCATTTATTGACAATGACGATATGGTAATGGTATCTAATTGTAATTTCACATCCTGTGACCCACGTTACTCTACCGTAAAGGTGAATAGCACTATACCTTCAATATTAATAAGGACCAAATTAATTAATTAATTACAATGGAAGATATCAATAGATACTTAATGCATATCACTTTCTCCTTCAAGACAAAATTCACAGCGACTGATTAATAAAAATGTCATAGAGTCACTTGAAAAATGTACTATTGTAATCATTGTTGTGACTGTGGAAAATGAGAAAATTCTGATGCATTTATCATCCAACAAACAAATATGCAGAATATAATTTGCACTATGTAAGGTGTTTGGGAACAAATGATGAGCCCAAACCAAATGTATCATGAAACTCTGTGGCCCTGCAGACTCCAGACTTCACACCATTCATACTGGAACCTCAAGAAGTAAACAGGACCATGGTAATTGTTCTCATCAGAGTTTTTTGAGTTAAAAACAATGCATGGGCTGGGGATTGTAGCTCAGTGGTACTGTGTCTAGCAGGTGCAAGGTCCTGGGTGTGATACATAGCACCGCAATAAAAACAGCCAACAAAAAAATGGTACTAATGACGGTGGCATAGAAGAAGAGCATTTGCTGGATTCCATAGCCATTGAATTCCTAAACAGTAGTTTTATCCAAAAAAATCTTTCATTCATTCAATCAATATGTCTTTGCAAAGTTACCTAGTCTGTGCTGGTGCTGGGAATGCAGCACTGAGAAAGGCATACCCCTTGCCTTCAAGAAATCTGACAAGTAATCTACAGGCAGCAATAAGCACAGCCTAGCATGATACTTAACACTCCTGTGGTGCTTGCTACGCTGTATGGAATCAATGTCTTCAGTTGAGGGAATCCTGAACCCTACTGTTCTATGAAAACATGTTCCATGAGTTTCTACTCCTATCGTAGAAAGTCGGAAATCTTTACACAGCCTCCAACTATGTTTTCAAACCTATTTACTGTAAACCAAAGCAGGATAACCTTTTTCTATCACAATATGACACACAAACATTCACATACACAAGCTAAATACGGAAACAAGTTTAATATGATACTTTTACTAAGAACAATGTACACTGCTTGTTCTTTTTTTTTTTTTCCTATTTCATTTGTTTAAATGCTGGTAGCAGCCCACTGAATTGATGTCATGACTCACCCGCAACAGTTTGAAAAATAAAGGCCTAAAGACTTCATGATTAGATTTCTATCTACTTCCTCATCCTTACCCCACCACTCAACTCTCTCCTTTTCTTTCTGGTACAGTCATGCTGGGTTTCTTTCCTTTCTTCAAATGTTTCATGCTGTGTCACATTTAGAGCTATAACCCACCTCTTCTATTCATCCATTTATTTAACCAATGTTCAGACCACAATTAATTATGTCAAGTATTGTTCCAGGGGCTACAGAGGCAGAAGTGAGGGTTGGATACATTTTCTCACCTCTTGGAGCTTACATTTCTAGAGGGCAATCAGAAAACAAGCAATCCAAGAAATAAATGCAACAATTCGAAATAGTTATTTATGACATGATGGAAACAAGCCAAAGGCTGAAACACGGAATAAATACAGACACCAGGCTCTGGAAAGGCACCGGCCATAGTGGGTAGAGGGGGAGTGGGTTTAGAATGCAATGTTCCCAGCAGGCAGGAGTGGAGGAAGTGAGAGAAGACAGGAGGTCGGTGAATAGTGACCAAAAGCAAAAGTAGCTTATGATGAGGTTGGAAGTAGAGGCCAGGGCAGATCACGTAGGGCCTGGTAGACAACTCCTGTGCACATGGCTAACTCTGATGCATTCATTAGGACTCAGTTTAAATGTCACTTCCACAGAGTGGCTTTCTGTGACCTTCAAAGTATATTTGGTCTATCTCCTATCAGTTCCATTTGTACTCTGGACTTCTTTAAGTCTTTCATTCCACTTACACAGATACTGTAACACAGAGATATTACACAATATCTGCTTTTCCTGAAAGAACTAAAAAATTTATAGTCAGTAACCATATTTTTTCCCTAGTATTAATCTTAGTCCTTATCACAGTGCCTGAAATATAGTAGGTTCGATGTAAAGATTTGATGGGTAGAAGTATGATAGATATTATTCAAAGTAGTGCATGTTTATGCATGAAGGGGATTCACAGAATAGAGCAAGCAGTCTCTACTGATGTTCTACTTGATCATTCTAACTATTCTTAATATCAAAGGATGCTAACTATCAATCTCCACTTGAAAAAATAAAAAGTAGAACAAGTGCTATTCCAGAAGGGGTGAGATTAGCACTAAAAATGTTTAGAGGAAATCTGTTGCTGGGACCCACAGTTTACTGTCAGCAACTTTATTTCCTCTTTTCATTTTCAACAACTCAATTCATAACTACTCTGTTCACTACCTATTAACCACAACTATATCATGAGGCCAGTCTTGGGCAGAGAATGGAGACATCCCCACACTAAAGCCAATAGCTAGAAATAGGCTAAAGATAGCTAACTTAAAAATTCTTGTAATATTGTAATATTCTCTCTCCCTCCCACCTCTCTACATGTGCATTAGACGACTAGGTTAGAAACATTAAATATTAGCCAGGAACAGTGGCACACACCTGTAATCCCAGCAGCTAGGGAGGCTGAGGCAGGAGAATCTCAAGTTCAAAGCCAGCCTCAGCAACTTAGTGAGGCCCTAAGCAATTTAGCAAGACCCTGTCTCTAAAATAATATATATATATAAAAAAAAGACTGGGGATGTGGCTCCATTGTTAAGTGCCTCAATTCCCAGTACAAAAAAAAAAAAGTAAGGAATAAGGAATATTAGATATTAAATAAACATTACTCATGACATTTAATATTTTAGTTCTAGAGTAACTTTATTTTTATTCTATCTCGATTTAACCCTTCTCCTGTTTTAATGAAACCTCATTCAGACCCATAACTTTTGTTAACTCTTAGATGTTAAAAAAATGAATTTATAAATTGAAATACCAGGTTCATTTAGAGTTGAAGCCAGAACCTATTACAGGAAAGGAGAAGCAAGGTCATTGACATTTTTCTCCTCCCCTGCCCTGGGTCTAACTCTTCTGAGCTTGATAATCTGGTTTTATCCCTCACGGTTAGAGAATGATGAAGTAGAAGAGAAAAATAGGAACAAGAAAGTAATTATTTCATGGTTTTGGGCCTTGTATGAGTTACAGCTATTTCTTTCCCTTATGGATGCTTCCTGCTGCCTCTTTTGAGTAGTCTAGTTTTAAGGTCTCCTCTCTATGTTCCTTGACCTATCCAAATGCATCTCTGCTCTAGTTGGGAACTTGTGTGCCCTTCAACAACCCAGTGCATCCTGTGGTTCACATACAGTTTTCTTTTCCAGAGGTTCTTTCATGCCACTAGATAAACCACTTGAAGACCTTTTAGTCCATGGGAACACTCATAAGTGCTTCCTTTCTTCCCATATACCTGAGAATACAATTATTTCAATAATGAAACTCTCTAGTACTATCTGTGTACCTTTGTATATTTCAAGCTGGGCTACCTGCTAGCTTACTAAAGGATGCACATATTAAATCTTCTCATGAGCTTTCTAAGAAGTCTCCTTTTAAAGACCCTCTCTAGATTGGAAGTTAGGAAGTATTTTCCTTCCTATTTATCTCCCCAAGACAAAGAGGATTGTACTTATAGCAGTGCCCTCCAAAAATAAACAAATAAATAAATAAATGACAACACCAAAAGCCTTCCAAAATTTTTCCCACATCTCTACTTTATTCCTCCAACATACATGAAGTAGGAAAGTTTTTCATTTATATAATACTCATTGGTCTGGCTTTTTTTTTTTCTAAAATGTAAAGAGTAGGTTGTTTCACAATCCAGTGTATTATTTTGCATCTTAAGTTTTATGTCTTAGAGAATTAGTCAAAGTTTCCAGTTCAAAGTTGAAAACATAGGTGGACCAACTTCCAAAATGGCGGAATGAGAAACTTAGGAAACCCTCTCCCCAGAAGGCATTGACAAAAATCATGCAGAATTATTATAAGCAACCACTTAGGAACTGGAAGCTGACCAAAAGGTATACAACAAAATGAAAGTATTTATTATTCTTTTTAAGTATGCTAAACCTCAAGAACAATAAAAGTCTGGCATTATAGGAATGGGTTCCTCCTACTCTCCCCCAGTTCCTCAGCATGAAGTTCTAACTGAGAAGGCAGGGAAGCCCTGAGAATCTATAGGTCTGCTGACTTGCTGACCAGCGTTGGGTATAACTGTGTTTGGAGCAGGAAAATTCCACATCCTGGAAGACAAAGAGAAAAAGACAAAGAGATCACAGTCGCCAATAACCATGGAAGTACAGTGCTAGCATGGGATCCATAATGGTTGAGCCACACAACAAAATAACAGATCAGCCAGGAAGTTCAAAGGCAGATCTAAAGAAAGTGACAATTAAAGAAAGCTTGGCCAAGGCCCAACTGATTCCTGGGGGTCTGAAAAGCAGTGGGTACACAAAATGTTACTAAGTGTGAGGCCTCATGAAAGCAGAAAGCAACTGTCAGGGAGCACTTATAAACTCCCTGAACTTCAAAAGCATTTCCAAAGCCACATGAAGCCCAAATGGCAGAGTGGAAGACATACTCAAGATGTGTAAGCAAGTCTCTGGTGGCTCACTGAATAACAGCTTCACTATGCTTACCTAGGAGTAACCCTTAGGAAAACAAGCCTAAGAGTAAAAATAAGAATTACAAACAAACAAAACATCTGAATGGGCACCACAGAGAATGAACACTGCACAAGACTCCTGAGAGCAAGTTAAGGAAAGTCACTGAAACAAACCAAGAGCAACCATAATTCCCCCCAGAGGAGAGATCCAAATAGCTTCCAAAGATGCCACGATATATATTCTAGACCTAATATGTAATCTAAAATTTCCAGTTTTCAAAAATAATAATGAATATAAACAACAAAAACAGTGTGCACTCTACATAGGACAGTCCCAGAGCAAGAGAAGAGAGGAGAAAAAAAATAAGACAACAAATAATGGATGAAATGTCTCAAAACTGATTTAAAACACATCAAAAAGCTCCAATTGTTCTAACCGGGATAAATACAAAAAGAGATCTCATCAAGACACATCACAGTCAATGTGTTAAGTCAAAGACAAAAAGGAAAATCTTGAGAAAAAAAAAGAGAAAAAAATCACTCCTAACAGACATGGAAACCAAAATCAGATTAACAGATGACTTTTCAACAGAACCAAAAGAGGCCAGAAGGCAATAGGAAGACATATTCAAGCTGCTTAAAGAAGAAAGCTAGAGTAGAATGAATCAGACATAACTTTCCTATGTTAATATATGAATACATGACCAGTGAAACTCCCCACCATGTTAAACCACAAGAATGGGATCCTAATTAGAATAAGGTATACTCCACATATATATAACACGTCAAAATATACTCTACTGTCATGCATATCTAAAAAGAACAAATGAAAATTTTTGAAAAAAAAAAATAAAGCTGTAAACCAAGAATAGATTATCCACCAAAACTATCTTTTAAAGAAGAGAAATTTAGCTATTGCCACGTCAATAAAAATAGAGAGAATTCGTTGCTAGAAGACAAGCATTATTAAAAATAGTAAAGGAAGAGGGATGTAGCTCAGTGGTAGAATACTAGCCTACCTTCCATGAGGACCTGGGATAAATCCCCAGCACCACAAAAAAAGAAAAAAGGAGAAGAAGAAAAAGAAAAAGAAAGAAAAGAAATAGTAAAGAAAGTTCTTCAGGCTGAAAAAAAAGCGATAGCAAACCAGTAACTGAAGTGCGCCCAAAGCAAGAGAGAGAGCACCAATAAAGACCAATAAAGTTAATTATTTCAATTTTTTAAACTGACACATATTTTTTCTGTTTTTTAAACTGATACATAAGTCAATTTTATAAAATAATAATTATAAAACTGTATTGTTGGGCTTATTTAAACATGTAACATATATAGCACAAAAAAAGAAGGAATGGAACCATTTGGGGACAAGAAAATAATACCAGGTGGTAACTGAACCACAGGAAGAAATTAAAAGTACCAGAAGCAGTAAATATGTAGCTTAATATAAAATATTCTATAAATGTGATTTTTTTTCCTTTTAGTCTCTAAACTTCTTTAAAATACATAGAATTTACAAAGGAATAGATTATGATACTTTATTATCAGATTTATAATACATATACACATAATGAATATTAGGAGAAGAGTACCACAGGAGTGGGGAAGGATTGTACTTCTATGCAAAGTTTCTATATTTTATAGGAATTAAGCTACTATTTATATGAGGCACACTGCAATGCATTAAGGTACATAGGTTAATTCTTAGAACTGCCACTAAGAAAATCATTCAAAAAATGTATTAAAATACCAACAAAGGAATTAAGATGAACCACCAGAAAATATTTGCTTGATATAAGGAGCAGAATAATAAATAAATAAGAAGAAGAAATGAGACGTATAGAAAACAGAAAAACACAATGGCAAACAGAAATCTAACCATTTCTCTAACAACATTAAATGGGAATGGATTGAACCCTCTAGCCAAAAGCCAGCAGTTGTCAGGCTGGATAAAACCTGATACATAGAAAGGACTGATAAAATCCAAATAAGCTCTGCAATTTGATTAATATCATTGTGCCAATGTCAGTTTCCTGCTTCTGATCATGAAATGTGGTTATGTAAGGTGTTACAATGGGGAGAACTAAGTAAAGAGTGTATGGGAACTCCCTATCGCATTTTTGCCTGTTCTTAAAACTATTTCAAAATTTTAAGTCAATTTTAAGAAAATCTAGTTCATGTAGACAGATCTAATTTAGATGCACAATATTCATGCCAAAGCTATGCTCCAAGGAAATAACAAAGCAATTCTATGAGGAATAGTTATTGGTACCCAGTTCACTTTCCTAGGGACAAAATCAACACTTATTATAGTCAGACAGTGACTACATTTTCAGTTCCAGTTAGGAACAGGCATCCACTCCCCTCCCTCCCCCCACCATAACTGTTAATAGTAGCAGCAGATATTTTAGGTTTCTGTGGAATTAAGGCATCTCTATCCAACTATCCACATTAAACACTAGGAAAATGTTTTATCCCCACAATGAGCTCAGTCCTGGAAAACTTATGGCCACCAGGTTGCACAACCGTTATAATGAATGGTCCTAAGACAGCAGGCTTTTTGTTTTTGGTTTCTTATAACTAAGCTAAATAACCAGTCTTGGTGTGTGTCCACTGTCTTTCAAGTCTGAAGAAAGAGATATGAAGCTCATGCCTTGTTTGTTTTTTAAATTTTTGTTCTGTCTTACCCGCCCCCCACCCTGTAATTAGAAACTTCCTGAACACCAATGAGAGGGGAATCGGGCTCGCTTTCCAACACACTAGCCTGTGTAACGCAACGCTGGTTTTCAGTGAATGCTGGAGGGTGTGTGGTCTGACCAAAACCTCTAAGTCATGCTGCTAGAGCAAGATGGGCTTCTCAGAAAAAGTGAATAAGAAGCAAAACCCCAGCCTGGAGTGTACAGTCACTGCTCTGCGTACAGTGATAAAGACGAGAGGAAAAGGGAGGGGCTCTTATGAGGGTTGTCACATTTAGAGGGAAGAAGGAAAAGAATCCAAAGGATCCTTTTCTCTTCCTTCCACTCCACCTGTAGAGCAGAGAAGGCCCCAGGCAGCTCTTCTCTGAAGCCATGGAAGCTTCTCCACTGGAGCCAGGCTGAGTTCAAGTCCCTCTCCTCCCTTCTCTACCTCTGGGCTCCTGATCTTCCGTTTCCTCATCTGTAGAATGGGGAAACGGTCCCTACACCTCACATAGGCAATGAGAGAATGAAATGAGAAACTGTATGCAAATTCCAACCACAGTACCTCAGGAACCATAAATAAACACAATAACAATCTGTTATACTTGTCATTTTTTATAACACTGATGCTTTCCCCAAACTGCATGACCTTTGTGAGAATTATTTGGCTCTATGGAGATTTCTAAGAAGTTTCAAAAAGGCAAATTTTTTGAGCACTTTTTATAAAGACTATGTACTTTTTGTACTTTCACACTTGACAAGGAGTTTTTGACAAAACTTTTAAAATACTATTATTTCTAATCTATTAAAATCCAAAAGAATTAAAACATTGGGACACTGACTTATCCACTGCCAAGTTCAAAGCCTTCTCCACATGCAGGATGTAGAAAGTATTCTAAAAGGATAAAGGGCAGGGAATTATATTTCCACCATCATACATACACTAAGGCATTGCCAAAGTGTTAAATTCTTAAGTGAATTTGCTAATGTTTCTTTTTCTTTGCTTTTTTTTAAATTAACCTAGGCTAAGCAAAGAGTTTGATACCACCCATAGGCAAAGAGAAATGAAGAAATAGTAGAAATTAAGATAAGTAAATGAGCGATTGCTGTTAGAAATGTTTCTCAAACCATAGTCAATTTAGTACAGAAAACCAGTAATGAGAACTTCCTTGCTTCTGAGGAAATATAGTAAAAGCATGCTTTCAGACACAGAGGCTTCTCAAGCCAGGAACGCATCCCTAGGGATCCTGACCCCACATCCCTAACAGGACACCTGCTGCTCTCCAGCCAAAGAGCATGCAACTCCATTTGAACTGATTTTTGCCTCTCCAGTTTCATTCTTAAGGTATCTTATACAGCTTCTTCATCTCTCAAATTTGTATTATTGAAAGTTCGTTATTTAAACAAATGCATATGGAATTCCTACTAGTGTTTTTCAGAAAAGGGATGGATTCCAGTGGTTTAAAATAGAAAAAGACATCATAGATCCTAATTAGATAAGTTATACCCATGTATGTTTAATATGTCAAAATACCTTCTACTGTCATAAGTATATAAAAATAACAAATAAAAAAAAAGACATCCTAGAATCAGTCAATAACTGTGCTAAAAGGGCACAGATGTAGAGAAAGGGAAAATGATCAGTGGGCTAGCACACGCCTGCAATCTCAGCTACTTGGGGGGCTGAGGCAGGAGGATCGCATGTTCAAGGCCAGCCTGGGCAACTTAGCAAGATCCTGTTTCACAGTAAAATATGAAAAAAGCTAGGAATGTAGTTCAGAGGTAGACCACCCTGGGTTCAATTCCTAGTTCAAAAAGAAAGAAAGAAATGGAAAGAACTAAAAAAAAAAAAAAAAAAGGAAAAGGAAATGCTTCCTCTAGGAAAAGGCCAATAGGACCTTGGAGATTCTCTGTCCCACCTCAGGCTCTGGCTGGTGCTGTCCTCCACCCCCTCACCTTTAGCAGACAATGTCTGCCTGGCATTCAGATTCTGCATGAATTCATTCTCTGAGATGAGCCATCTCTTACCTGTCTACTAGGCCAGGACCCTTGTGCTTCTCCATGATATCCTGTAGCACAATGTCATTTTCTATATCCCCATTATACAGAGTGCATGTCTCCCCCAACTGTGAACAGCATGAGAGAAGTTCTGCTCCCCTCTCCCTGCTCTCCTGTTGGACCCAGGGAATCACCCCATTGCTACTGATAGAAAGATGAATAAATAACTTGGGCACATGCAGGTGTGCTGGGGACAACCAGCCAGACCACAGAAGAGTCCATTCATAGACTCTAGAATGATAAACTGGATATCTTAGCAATTATTTATTTGAACACTGATGTTTTTAAATTCACTTGTTCTACATCTCCCAGGTACTGAATACTTCAGTGATTTATATATACCACCTCATTTCTTTTTCATAACAAGATAGCAATTTTTATTGTTATTTTTGAGATGAAAACAAAAATAATCAGGTTGAGAAAGGTTAAGTGATTACTTTAACTGAAAATGATAAACTAAGGCAGACTCCCCACCTGTGCTCTACAAAAGAACAACCATTCCTCCGAAAGAGTGAGAAACTTTTTCCACGTCACCTGGGTTAGAATGCCCTAGAGCCCTGACCTTGTGTCTCATACCAGGTCTTTCTTTCTACCTCATTCTTCCACTCTACAAAAGACCCTAAAGGACAGGCAGAGATTCTGAGATATTATACAATAACAAGAATTATTAGAAAGCCTTAGCAAGGAGGTGACATGATGGAGAAAGCACTTTTACTATAACAAAGTAGCCCAGACTGATGGCTTATGCAACAGAAATTTATTTTCTTATTGTTCTAGAGGAAAGAAGGCCTAAATCAAAATACTCAGGTCTGGATTTTTCTGAGTCCTCCCTCTTTGGCTTGCAGATGGCAGCCTCCTTCTGGAATCCTCACAGGCTTTTCCCTGGGCACATGTGCCCTGGGCATCTGTCTGTATTCAAATGTTCTCTTCTCATAAGTGACACCAGTGTGATAGAATTAGGGCCCATTTTACTGGTCTTATTTTAAATTAATCACCCCCTTAAAGGCCTTATGTCCAGTTACAGTCACATTCTGAGGTACTGGGGGTTAGAGTCTCTGTGTATGAATTTGGAAAGCACACAATTCAACCCATAACACATTTCAATAATATAAACATAACAGTTAAACCAACAAGCATACAACATTTAATAGAGAGGGGTGGCATTTGCTAAACACAACCAATACGAGAAGTCCACATGTGATATGATCTGCATCCAAGCCAGGATTCTGGAAGGGATAATCAAAGAGACAGTTCAGCCCCTTTCAGATGGGGCAGCCTCCCTCATCTGCCTATTTTAAAAGCTCTCTCACACAACCCAAACATTCTATATAAATGAAACCCAGTACACAATGCAATTTCTTGTACTGCTTCACAATTGGGAAGTACTCATTCAAGGGAACCTGTCATTTTAAGAGTCAGGAAACTGGCCAGTCCCATTCCACAGGCTCATTACAAATAGCAGGAATGTCTCCTCAGTCCCAAGCCAGTCAGCTAGCCGTCTTCCCTTGATCATTCTGGCTTACTGTTATTTTCCATTGTTTCACATTTTGGTGATCAAAACCAAGAGGCCATTCTGGCTATATTTGAAGGGCATGAAATTCTGAAGTTGGAGGAAATATTCATCATCGCCACCTAGAAGTCTCCTCACTGTGCACATTTGAAAGCTAAGGCCTAAAGAATATACCAACCTATCCAAGGTCCCTCCACTAGGGAAAAGGTGACCATACCCCTTTACTTCCAATCAGGTATTCCTTCTTTAGAATCCTATCCCACATGCTAAAGATAAAAGGGAATAGTTAAAAGAAAGGAAAAAAAAAAAAAGACATAGATACATTTTAGTTTGGCTAAAATTTTAAGTTATCATGTTATTATCTGCTGCTGTAGCGTAGGCTCAGTATATAAATTTGAGGGAAATGAATAATGAATTTCTCCATATGATTGGTTAAATAAAGCTTAAAAAATGTTATTTTTATCTCTTATACTTTTCTATGTTCAAAACGTAGCTGTTATCTACTTACAAATATTAGACAAACTGTTGTGTTTTTTTTTTTTTAATTCCTTCTCCCACACAGCACATTATGGAATGACAAATATATGTTCCTTCACAGGAAATGTAGTCTAATGATGCTTTGCCTTCTACTTAAAAGAAACTGATAATGGTATACACTTTGTGTTAATACTTTTTAAATGTATCTAACAATGTGGCACAAAATGCTAAGCAATCTGCCATGCACATGCACGGTGGCACACACCTGTAATCCCAACCACTCAAGAGGCTAAGGCAGGAGGATCACAAGTTCAAAGTCAGCCTCAGCAATTTAGCAAGGCCCTAAGCAACTTAGTGAGGCCCCTTCTCAAAATGTGGCTCAGTGATTAAGTGCCACTGGGTTCAATCCCTGGTACAAAAAAAAGGGGGCTTTTTTTTTTTTTCCTACAGCTTTCTCTCTCCAGACTGGAAGTTTTGCAAATAGCTCCCCTAGGGAGTGTTTGTGTTTTGTTGAGGGTTCCACCCCCCTCTTTAATTGCTGCCTTTTTCATGACTTCCTCAAGATTGCCACACCAGGGAAAGCCCTATCTTTCCTCTAAGGTAAACAGTCCAAGGAAAACCTCCAGCAAAACCATCCTAGGGAAATATTTCCTGAGATCCCTTTTTTTTTTTTTCTGGATAAAATTATCAGCAGTCTGGGTTGACTTTGCTTTTCAGCTAGCACAGGAACTATTTCAGGCTGGTCCTGTAGTTCAAAATAGAGATGTTGACTAGAAGTGAAACAAATTGACAAAAATATACAACAGGAGTTCAGGATGCTCAGAGGGGCTGTAGAACCATAAAACACAGACCAGCACTCCCCAAGTCCTGGACGGTATAACATGACACAGGAATTTAGATTCACCGTTCTTGTCTCACCTTGTAAGAGTTTATAGATACTGTGAATGACAATCCACTTTAGAAATGAAGAAGAAGCCTGGTCTTTTGCAGGATTAAGAACTCTATAAATAAAAAGTATGTGTTTGAGAGGTGTATTTTAAGGGGTTCTTAATCTTCTTAGGTGTCGTGGACATTTGGGGCAGTCTGGTAAAGCCTAGGAACTCCTTCACACAGCATAACATTTTAAAAATCATGAAATAAAAGCATCAAATTATAAAAGAAACCGATTTTGATGAAGTACATGGAGTCATGCAGTCTGTAGATATTAAATGATGTTTAATCATGCATTGGAGCCTTGAACTACATTTTTCTTCTGTTTGTGGACTATACAAAACCAACATAATTCTGAAGTCTGAAATAAAAATTTTGAGGACAGAGCAAGTTAAAACATCACGAAAGTTAAAATAATAGAAAACAATTTCTTTTTGTACTAACTACCTCTGTGTTCACCATAATGAACATGTAGCACACCTTGAATATTTAGGTATTATATGTAGCAAATACAGATTAAAGTGAACTAGAAGTACTGTCATTTGCTTCAAAATATGAAATATACGTTTCTTCCACCTTTGATCAACAAGCTAGGAAAGAGTGCCAAGGACATTAATAAAATCGGTAAGCCTGTAATCCCAGTGGCTACGGAGGCTGAGGCAGGAGCGTCTGAGTTCAAAGCCAGCCTCAGCCAAAGTGAGGTGCTAAGCAACTCAGTGAGACCCTGTCTCTAAATAAAATGCAAAATAGGGCTGAGGATGTGGCTCAGTGGGGGAGTACCCCTGAGTTCAATCCCCGGTACTGCCCCGCCCCCCAAAAAAAACATTCTATAAGTAGGTTTCAGTTCAGCTTCTGCTGATGAGATTCAATGGGTTTTTGAAAATTCAAAATTAACACAAACAATGTTCAATAACTATCCCCTTCATTTTACAGATGAGGAATTAGACAGGAGGAAGTTAGATAACCAAAGCTAAACCATCCCTTAACCAATATGGGCTGAACCAGCAATAAAGTGCACAATGACTTTCAATCCATGGCAAAACTACAGCGCTTTCATCTTAAGAGGATTTATGAGAAATGGCTACTGAACTTAAGAAAAAAAGGATGGTTTTGAACTTTGAAATAATTCAAGAGTCAATATTTCAATAATACTATTTTAGTCCCTTATAAAAATACCATTTTTATTATGGTAACCAGCTGTTCTCTAAATCTTTAATTTTGAGAAGTGACTTTTAAATACAAAATGAAGGATTTATGTGAGGTTGAAGAAAGAACATCCTGATACCATGACTGTAAGGAAGATCCTCTTTTCAATGGTCTACTGTTATCCCTAATTAGACATCTTTATGTTTTAGACATCTTTACTTTGCAATTTTTCATTGCTGTTTTTTGTTTTGTTTTGTTTTGTTTTGTTTGTGGTGCTGGGGATGGAACCCAGGGCCTTACACATGCTAGGCAAGTGCTCTGCCACTGAGCGGCACCCCAGCCCAATGTTGCAGAATTACACTGCAGAATTACAAAATCGATAAAGCCCTACCTTGAGGACTAACGTGCCCTCAGAAACCTGGGGAAGTAGACAAAAGGCTGAGGAATGTTCTATAGGCCAGACCCAAGCACTTGGCTAGGGATCCATTAAGGGCAAGGGAGGCCAACGATTAAACATTCAAACTTCAAAGGACAATAGCAACCATTCTACAGACTAGAACATGAAGAAAACAGATTCCAGAATGCTGGCCCCTGGAACAGGAAAGCCATTGAGATCTGCTGAAGTGTAGAAAAGGCCTAGCAACCAGCCAGGTGAAGAATCCAACAAGAGTTTGAAAAGAACAAAGGCTCCATTCCTGCTGACTAGAGCTGGAAGTCAAGCCAAGCTGTGACTACTCCCTCCTAGTCACTAATTACCTTAGATAAAAGGATCTGTATTCTACACACCATGGATTTCTATGGATTTTGATCTGAGGTTATTTTTGATTTTGGGCTTTGTTTTCATTCAGTTTATGTTTTGCTCAGTGTGCTAGTTCATTTTAAGGGTTTTCAGCTTTTCTTCTTCTTCCTCTTCCTACTCCTCCTGCTGGCCTCCTCCCTCCCACTCTAAAAGAACCCAAGCATCTAGCTCTTTGCACCTAGCATTTAAGCCATAGCTAGAGATAAACCACAGAACATGGCAGACTGGTTTTATTTTAGGTCCACATCCTCAAAACCTGAAGAGGCTCTCCACACCACACACATCTTTCTAAGTTTCTCCAGTGAATTTGCATTGCCACCCAAGGAAATGACTTTGTTCCCTTTTTCCTCTGGAGGCTCTCACCTCCCCACCCCCATGCTTAGTTTGTGACCTCATCTTTCTTCATTGAGAGAAAACAGAAAGCACCAGAGGGAAGCTTCCCATCTTCCACCAGCAAATCTGCAAACTCCCCTGGCTCTGCACTTGGGTTCTTCTCTGGTCACAGAAGAGGTGGCATTCTTACACCTGGTATAGACCTGGCCCCGTGCACATCTCTCTAGATGGAAAAATCCATCCGTCTCTTTCTCAAGGACTTTACTCTGATGACCATGACTTTCTTTCCTGAATCATCCAACTTTGCTTTTCAACCAGATTATCTGATTGGCAAACCTGTTAGAATCTCTCCATTCAATCCATATTCATTTTCCCCACTATATCTCCATTTTTAGACTGTTTTAGTGACGAACTTCCCTAAAGAAACATTACTCACCCTGGATTCACAGCTGTGCCATTCTTGTTCCCGTTCACTCCCACCCCACCCCCACTTCTGTTCCCATCACTCCACCGACACTTCTCATCAAGATCACCAATGACCTCTATCAGCTCAGACATGCTGGTCACTTTCTTAAGCTCATCTTACTCGGCCTCTTTGTTTCCACTTTCTCCACTTTGTTCCCATGACATCATTCTTGGTTTCTTCTTAGCAAACTCCTTTACAAATTCTCTTCTCTGCCTACAGCCACCATCTTAAGCCACGCTGTTCTCGTTCCATTCATTTCCCATCCATGGCATCTCATCTCTTCATACATGGGCTAAAATTACCTCCCAGCAAAAAAAGCTCATTTGCTTATTATTTGTAGGTTTACTTTTGGTCTCTCCCAAGACGGAATGCACTCTACCTGCTTTATTCACTCAGGTATACCCAAAATACAGCACAGTGCCTATGAGGTCCAGTACTAATCACAACTTACTGAATGAGCAAAGGAATAAGCTGCAAACGGCTGGTTGATCGATGATTTCTAACAAAGCAAAATTCTTTTATGAAAAAGGAGAATAACAAAGTATTTAAATTGTTTCACACAACATTTGCTCTTTTCCTAAGTATTAACTAAAAACAGAAATTTTTTCCTATTACTTTTCTAAGCATGCCATGTGCATTAATAAAGAGGGATATAAAGTTTTTTCTCACGGAAATGTATACTTTATACAAGAACATTCTTTTCATTGTGATGATAAAAAGTATCTGCAGAAATTCTTGCTATCTATTTAAAGTATCGTTTTGATTGACAAATTGGTTGATTAGTGCCTTAAATATTAATGTGCTAATTAAGCTCCTTATAAATACATATAATGTGTAATATTAAATGATGACTATTAATCATTAATACATAAGATATACTGGGCCATTGTCACGCACCTATAATCCCAGTTACTCAGGAGGCTAAAACAGGAGGATCGTAAGTTCAAAGTCAGCCTCAGCAACTTAGCAAGACCCTTTCCAAAAATTAAAAAAAAATAAAGACAGGGGATGTAGCTAAGTGGTAGAACACCCCTGAATGCAATCCCCAGTACCAAAAAAATAATATAAAAAGCACTGTATGTTAAGTAATTCCTTCATAATTAACATGGATTAACTCATTATTAATATACATAAATACAGATGGTATTAACATTAATAATTAATATTAACACTATGTGAATAAGTATTATTGCCTTATTTTAGTAAGTATATGCTATATCATAAGGTATGTTAATACCTCATATTAGTGCATAAGGTATTAATCAGCCAAATAATTTGACAATCTGAAAGATAATTTAAATAGTAAGAATTCCTACAACAACAAATCTTAGAAAATTGATTCTTCCATCGTTTTTCATTGACAACAGATGCATCATTGCAGATAATTATAAAGATGGGAAAATTTTCATGTAAATATTGTGAATTTTTATGTATTTCAAATAAAAATTCCTGCTTGTTGCCAGCTCAGGAATAAGTACAAAGTAACAGATTACAAGTAAGCATAATAGCTTTGCAATTAAATCTTTAATTAACCAAGTAACTTTTCAAATTAGAAATTTTGCTGTACCAAACTGTCCTAAAATGCATTAGTAGCAACTTCTAAGAATCACTATAATAGGACTTTGAAGTAATTATCTGAACATGTTTTACGATTTTACATTAAAAGTAGACTACCATGCCATAAATTACAGAAATGCCCTGGTGTTTTCTATTTGAGGTCTAAGATTATGACTTCAGCTACATATGTAGTTTTGATAAAATGTCTTATTTTTTATTTTCTTTAAAATATAGACCTGTAAAAAACTACTATGGAGTTTCAAAAAACAAAATTACAAATCATGTACTGCAACTTCCTCTATCACGTCAATCAGTAACCAAGTTATAAGTGCAGAACAATGGAGTTATTATGGAAACATGCTTTCAGACAGTGTACTTTCTGCACCCTTCCTTATAATTTTTTTGATGTTAACCATAATAGGAAGATGCTGACAACATCAAATAATATTTATAAAACTCAGAATACAAACCAGACAATTAATCAATTGCGACATGTAAAGTACATCAAAATAAAAATCCTAAAACTTGGACAAATAAAAAGGCGCTTGATTTTTTAACATTTCTCCTTTCACATCTATAAAATGTACATCGTAACAAATGTTCTGCTAACTCATCTAGTTATTGTAGGAATGAATGTGGGAAGGGATGAATAAGCAGTTCTTTTATCAGTTATAGAGTGCTATGTAAATGGAAGGTATTATTGGCCTTCTGATACATTTTTTCAAACTAGATAATCAGGAAATAGGCAATAAATAATGACAAAAATGATAAACTAAGCAAGTATAAGATGAGTCTTGCAAATACATGAGCTTTCTATACTACAGAAGAAAACTGAAGGCAGGTATGATATTACACACCTATAATCCCAGCTACTCAGGAGGGTGAGGCTGAAGGATCACAAGTTCGAGGCCAGGCTGGCAATTTAGCAAAACTTTGTCTCAAAATGAAAAATAAAAAAGGGATGGGGATGAAGTTCAGTGGTAGACTACCTCTGGTTTCAATCCCTAACACCACACACACACACACACACACACACAAAGAATATCAAAATTACACATATTATGAACACTTGTTTTCTATCTCAAAACATGCTGTTCCCTAAAATACCTAAATTTCCCTGCCAACTCCAAAAGTCAAGAAAATGAGAAGGAAGACTGAGGATGAAGGAGCAACTGATTCACAGCTATATGGGCCATGGCAAGCAAAATGAGTGCCATCTGGCCTATCATCTTTGACCCAGTTTTGGCTGAACTCTGATATAGATCACTGAGTCTTTCTAAAGATAATTGAATTAATTAAAAGAGTAATTAGACTGGTAGGTGTGTAGCTTTACAAAACTGCTGATAGTGGAGCATTCAATTATTTGTGTTTATGTTGGTATAAAGGGGGAGGTAAACTATAGTTTCAAAAAATGTTATAAGGGTGGATTAAAAACCCAGAGAATAAGAAAACTGAGACTTGCATAACAAAACCCGCAAAAAGTATAGTGCATTCCATTTTTACCTTGGGCAGGTAATGGTGTCCAAAGACCAGAACAATACCTGTTTTATGTACTGTCTTCTCTAGGGGAAAAAAACCTCCACAGTTACTCTTGGTTTCCCCATCTGTTTACCTTTATAATAGTCAAAAGGTAGAAGATGAAGAGTTAGCCAGACCTTAAGCTCATTCTAAGTTGGTTTTTGACAAGCGTGGACATTATTTTTCTCCTAAAACTTTTTATTAATGATGCAAAGCTTAGCCTTAACTCTGTCTTCTCTACGTTAAGCAAGGCTGGATGTCCCCGGCACCATTAGTTTGGGCCATATTCTCTGAACCATCTTCAATTTCCCCAATTTCTGTAAAAATGAGTCTATGAGAAAGAAAAGCAATTTGCTTTCATTTTTCTATACATTCTCATCATTGTTAAGGGAAGTGTTCCAGGAAACACTAAAAACAATCCGCAAAAAAAAAAATGAGGAAAAAAAGTGTTCATAAAATTTCTACCTCTAGTTCAAAATTTCACCTATATTGTTAAGGCCCCTGATGTTCTTCAGAATTTTTGAGGAATCCCTAAAGGGCCTTTGATTATGGTAGCTATATCTGTTGATATTTATTATGTTAGAAATTTAAAACAAAATACAAATTTAAATAAAATTTTCTTTTCACATAAGAATTATCTAAATTGTTAGATTTGTTGTTTTCTCTATTTGGTGGTAACACCCAGCGTGGACCCAGGGTAACTCTCCTCTCTCATACAGCTTCCAAATGGATACAATCTTTCTCAAAGAAAAATGTCAAAAATTACAACTAGCATTCTCTGACATTTTGCTGAACATTTTAAGAATCCTCAAAATACTCAATTATTATTATTTCTATTTTACAGTTGAGAAACCCACATGGGAATGAGCTAAAGAAATTTGGCTCATGCTGTCACAATTGTAAGTAGTAGGATTTTTGTTAGAAGCTGGAAAATTTAATAGATTGAAGAATCTATCCTAAGAATGTGTACAAAGAAGTGTACAAAATATACAAGGGTTCTAGATTAAATATTATCTCTAATCCTGGAAAATTTTAACCACCTAAATATTCAACAAATTATGACTGGTCAGTTAAACATATTCACAAACTTAAAGCTGCATATGGTGAGAACCTTTTTAGCTCATATGGATAAACAGCCATCAACTGCATAGTGCCTGACACATACTAGGAACTCAATAATATTTAAAATATGAATGAATCAAAAAAGTACTATTATTCAAAATTATGTTCAACAGAAAATATGAATGAGGGAGAAGCATCATAGAAAATAGCATGTACAGTGTGATCGCAACTTTGTAAATCTACACATAAGTATATATTGAGAAAAAAAAGGTATAGAAGCATAGATGTAAATACAGGAATTCTTTGTATCCATGCTGATGCACACTGGGTACTCAATAAATATTCATTGGCTGAATAGATGGATGAGTGACATTTTAAAAGTAGTGACCTCATGGAGCATTATAGGTAACTTTTTCTTTTTTTCTATGTAATTTTTTATATTTAACAAAATGGAAACAGTAAGCATGATTTATCTTTGTAATAAACAATAATATTAAAAAGCATTATCACTTTGGGACATACCATTAGGAATTTGGGGAAAAAGTAGAAGATATAGATGTATCTAATTCCATTTACTATTCAAGCAATAAAAAATAACAGATGTTACAATAAAATAACAAGTCTGATATTATATGGCTGATTATTCTCAGGGTTGAATCTAGAACCTGGGTCACATGGTTTCTAGACAAGTAGTCTTCCTGTTGCACCAAGATGCTTGACATCCCATAATACGGGTGAAGAAGCAACAATACCAACACTGCGGTATCCATCTTTAGACAGTTCCTTGCTTATAAGCGAAATGATTCGTTAAATAATTATTTTATGTCATCAGAAAACTTCAAAGTTCTAATAAATATTCCCTTTCAATGCAATATAAATTGCCTTTTGAGATTTGTGAACTTCATAAAGGCGTTTCCAAATTTGTGTGTGTTGGAAAGGCACAAATGCATTAATTTGGGGAGGAGTCCAGAGTTATTACAAAATGTGTAAAAGGGTCAGTGATCAAAAAGAAAGAAAAAAGGTTGAAAACAAGTAAACCTACAAAATATGCCAGCAAGAGAAGGTGAAAAAAATGATTATAAATACAAGAGGAAAAGGAACTAGGACGATTCTGTCTTCCTCTTTTTTTTTTTTTTTTAATGTCTGGAACATATCTTGTTAATATGTAAATAATTCAATTTTTTTGACTTTGTTTTCTAAGTAGCAGCACTAGGAAAAACAATGATGGGTTAAAAGTACAGGTTAAATTGCCTGTATGGAATGAACTTTATCAGGCGCTAAGAAATCTATTTAATAATTTTCTTTTTCTTTAACTAAATGTGAAATACTTTAAAAAGTCACTTACAGTGTTAAAAAGAAGCAGGGTATTGTCCCATCAAATATGCTTGCCCTACAGGAAGTTTGTAAAACTTCTCTGAGCAAATGCAGATTAAACACTTCTCTATGCATTTCACAACTATTGCTTAATTTAAAATTTAACTCTTCCTGAACTCAGGGGAAACAAAGGGCCGTTTCTCATCCCAACATCCAAGTTGACTGATGAGGCCTAGGACCTCTGGGAGGTAATTTTTAAGACTCATACTGAGCTTCTTTCACTAGATTTCCTAAAAAATACCTCTTGGGCCACGATTTCAAATTTATACAATAAACAGAAACAAAACAAAATACAAATCCTTCTTATACCCCAATTATGTTTGAGCTGAGCCCAATCTAATACTCTCCATCTGCTTTACCTGAATAAATGCCTAGATCATCAAACAGTATCAAGAGCACTTCCTGTTCTAGTGTCTGTGATGAAAAAAAATATTATTTTTAAGACTAAAATTATTAGAAGTTATAGGAGATAGAAAGAGTGTCTTTTTTCCTCCTTCCTTGAAACAAAATTGCTAAAACAGTATTTCACACTCAACATTTAACTGTGGGACTTGATCCTATCTTTTCAAGTATCTAGTCTTGAGCTGTTTTCCTACTGTGTCAAATAACTCAAGGGAAAATTCAATCAGAACACCGGTGGGTTTACATTTAATTTTTCAGTATTGTCTGTCTTTGGCGTGACACGGAAACACATCAAATACCCAGGAATGCTCCAAAACCACTGTTTTTGTTTTTTTTTTTCCAAATAAAATTTAAATGAGTCCATGAAGGCGGTTGCTAAGGATCCTCAGAGCTGTCAAAGAGCAAGGCTAGAGTGCGGGGACCACGGAGTGGCACCACGTGTACCATAAACGCACACCACCTCGCTGCTGCCTTAAATGCTAAATTTCCGGGCTCCAACCGAAGGAAACAACTGATCGCTCGACTCCGCAGTGCATTTACACCCAGGAAAGCAAACTTGCCCCGGTGAGAAGGAAACTGAAGTTGCTGATCCGTGCATCGTTTCAAAAGCAAAAGGCTCGCAGCCTTTGAAAGCAATGAGGTTCCCCTCCGTCCCCTTCTTCCTTCCGAGTGACTACAGACTAACAGCGAAGGAGAGTGGGAGAGAGAAGTGGAGCAGGGCAAGAGTAAAGGTATTGCTTACAGTTCCCAGAGTTACATGAGAATCTTCAGGCTTTTCTGTGCCTCTATTTTCGGTCAGGATCCCAGTTCAGCCTGAACTTCAGGAAAGTCTTATCCCTGGTAGGCGGGGCTAAACCGTGGGCTGGTCTCCTTGGGGTTCTGCACATGTTTTAAGGTGGAATTAAAGAACAAGAGAGGGAGAGAACACTGCTCATAAAGGCTGATATTTGGAAGGTAAATAGTCATCAGAATCAGATGTTTGCAGTCAGAAAGCATGCTTAAAGGATAGATAAACTAACTTGTCCTAAATTATATAGACTTTGCGTTTCTCTGCGTGTAGAATTGCTTTTTGCCCTTAAGAACACACTACTTCTCTTTCTTCCACACAAGAACAAAATTGAAAACACAGTAAATAACCTTGCACATTATTTGCATTCTTTAAAAAGGCCAAGCTTATAACAAACCCTAAACATAAAAATGGATACATTTTTTTAAATGAACGATGTAGGACCACTTTAAAAATCACATCTATTCAAATATTTCGTCCCCCAAACTCTGAACACCTGAGTTGATAATTATATTCCTTTGTAAGTTTAAGGTTAAAAGCATTCCAAAGAATATAATGCAAATGTTGAGATTTATAGTTAAGAAAAATTAAGTCAGGTTGAATTCCAAATTTGCAATATAAACTAAAATACTTGATAACGTGAATATGAAGAAAAGTACATTGCTTAAATTCCATAGAAATCCATTCTAGCAGAATTAATTACTCCACTTGAATAAGAACACTCATCATAGCCACTGGTCCTGTGTTATACTTGGGTATACAAGAAAAAAAATATGTGTTATTCCATGAGGTTGAAAGTGAAGTCTTTTTCATGTTATAAACCCTCTTTCTACCTGAGGTCCATAACACATTAGGAGCTCCATGAGCTCAATGGATGGTTGTTGAAAGCATTGTCTCTGATGTGAGGTCAAGGACATCCTGAACCTGACACCCAAAGAGCACTCCACTTAGTGCAATTTTCTGCATCATTACTGAAGAGAAAAATTTTATTTTTATGCTCCTTTCCACATAGGTAAAATTTGTGGAAAGGCAAAAACCAACCAGAGGTAAGGAAGAAATGGACCTTAATTAAATACATGTACTATTAATAGAATCAGATATCATGATGAAAGCATAGCTCTTGAGAGAGTGTTCATGAGCAATAGGAACTATGTTCTAAGAGCGAAATATCTACCTGTAGTTATCCTGTACATCTGCACCAACATTTTAACCTAAGAACTGAAAATGATATTTTTCTTTTTAGATATATTAGATGATTGTTGCTATTTTATTAAGCCTTCTTTCCCTCCACAATTTTTAAAAATAAGTTTTAAAAAAAGTGGAACAGAGAAAGCACTGATGATATGATTGTTACTCCTTATACAGAACTCTGATGGGCAAGGTACTCTGTCTTATCACTATACTCACTATATCACTAACCACTGTATTTATGACAGTAAACATCACTATTTAGATCTTGTTTAGAATTCTCATCTCACATAAGCACAAAAAATCCAAAGCCCATATTTTTCCAGTATGTCAGACACTCTTATAGCAAGTTTTATTCGATCATCTTTTCAGCTTTGTCCCAAGTCAAATAAATATCTGTTAGACTTTAGTGGTTCCCAGGTTAGGCACCTTCCACTAATTTCCTTTTGGATCAAAAATGGTCACTATCTTGCCCCTTCATCCTCCTCACCATAAATCACTTGTTCACCTTCTGATTTTATCTTCAAAATTTTTATATCTGCATTTTTCTTTTCTTTCCATTTTACTGTTAAAATATTAACTTTAATTGTTGCCTCCCTCTTTATTACAGATACTAACATATGATCTTTATTCCTGCGTCTCTTTTCTGTTCTCAAGATCATCTTAGGCTTCATCAACAGATACACCTTCCTACAAGTCTAATCAGTTCACTGTCATACCCACGATATCCAGTTTTCTCCACTGCCTACTGACTCATACCATCACACTTTTAAAATGTTCCTTTTTTATTTGCAAGTGAGGTAGAAGTAAAAATTAAATCAGGATAACTTCAGGTTCTATGCCACATTACAATTTTATATAGTACAAATGGAAACATTCACCCTGTCAAAATAAATACAGTTTAATATACAGTAGAAATGTTTGGCCACCGACAAATTGGGTTCAAGAATTTTTTACAAAGCCAGGTTTTTCTCATTCATTTTTATCTACTTGTGGCAATAATTTAACAAGTTATTTTCTGCTCTCCAAGATCACTCTAAATTTGGGGAAAGTGCATGTCTAGTTTTAGTACTTCAGTCAGAGTGGGCGCAAGCCCAATTACTCAGCTCCGAGGCTGACTTGCAGGCACTTTAAAGTTTAAAAGATATTTATGCTCTTGGAATTTAAATGTACTGACGACAATGAGAAAGTCTGAGCCTGTGACCTTTGGTTGAGGTAATCCTGAGTAGTAAGAACTATTGCTAAATGGATTTCCAGTGTTTCTCAAGTAGCCAAACTCTGATAGATGTCACTAGAGGGTTTTTATAGAACTTTTGGCTGTCTAGGGCTAAGAAGATAACAGCATTTCTATATTTATGTCTGCAAAACTAGTGACTCAGCAGCTTCAGGAACACTTTGCTATTCAATTTTTCAAATACATTGTCAGGTACTGACAGTTTTGGGAAAAAAAATATCTTTCTTCCTTCATGCTTTATATACAGGATATTTTTCTCTGATTAAAAATACAACGCAGGGCTGGGGTTGTGGCTCAGTGACAGAGCCCTTGCCTCGCACATGTGAGGCACTAGTTTCATTTCTCAGCACCACATAAAAATAAATGAACAAAATAAAGATGAGTGTATCTATAACTAAAAAATAGTTTTAAAAAAAGCAGAATAACGAACAACAAGTAAACGTAACAGTAGTCCACTTTTTGCTTTGAATATAGCCCTTGCTTCTCTGCTACTGCAATTTATTTATTTAGGTATTAGGGTATGAACTCGGGGGCACTTAACCTTTTAGCCACATTCCCAGTCCATTTTTAAATGTTTGAGACAAGCTCTTGCTAAGTTGCTTAGGGCCTCACTAAGTTACTAAGGCTGGTCTCGAACTTAAAATCCTCCCTTGTCAGCCTCCTGAGTTGCTAGGATTACAGGCATGTGCCACCATGCAAGTTGTGACTTATTTTAAAAGGCACATGTTTCTTTCTCTTCCTCTCTTTCTCCTCCTCCTTAATCTCTTCCCCTCCCTAATCTCAGAGAAACAGATTACCTTTCTCCCCAACCTGGGCAGAGTTATAGGTCCTTGAGCTCACACCCACTACAAGAACAAGGTAATCCAGACTTTAGAGATGGCATCAGATCTCAAAAATGATTATCTGCTAAATTAACAAGTGAATTACAACTCAGAACAGAGAACACACGGAAGGTATCCTTTGCATCACCTCTTTAAAATTCCCCTGTTCCTCCTGATGCGCAAAATCACAGACTCTAGGATGGAATTCCCTGTGTTTCTCCTTTGCTAGCAAAGGAATAAACTTCTTTTTCCTTTTTCTCAAAACTGTAACCTTGTTATTGGATTGGCATCAAGCACAAGGATCAAGATTTCAAGAACAACCCTTAATCTTCACCCAAATAAAAAAGTCACATACCAGATTTAGTCTCATTAAATTTATGATGTGGCTTTAAATTCCACAGTTGATCCCAAGTTTACTTCTCAGCATAAAGTAAACATTGAGATAATTCACAACAACAAAATTCACAAAACTGCTATAAAAAATATATCCTAATCTTCTTTATTCCAAATTTTCAAAACAATCCAACTGTTTTGTTCATGGAGACAGGACCATTAAGGAAAACAGAATGGCCTAACCAACTTAAATATTTCTTAATTAATATCCTCTTATGATTGTTGAATGTTCTGGGTCAATTTGACGATGCTGAGGGATGCCCAAATGACTAAACGTTATTTCCAGGTTTGTCCATGAGGCTGTTACCAAAAGAGATTAGTACTAGTACTAGGGATTGAACCCAGGAGTGCTTAACCACTAAGCCATATCCCCAGCCCTTTTTATTTTTTACTTTGAGGTTTCACTAAATTGCTTAGGGCCTTGCTAAATTGCTGAGGCTGGCATTAAACTCACAATCCTCCTGCCTCAGCTTCCCAAACTTCTAGGATTACAGGCATGTGCCACTGAGCCTGAAGAGATTAGCATTTGAATCAAAAGACCAAGTAAAAAAAGCCATGGCTAATCCATGTTGGCAGGCATCACCCAATCCCTCAAGGGCCTAAATAGAACAAAAAGTCATGTGCCTATCCCTGGAAAGAGCAAACAGGATCAGCACGGTTAGTATGGATTTTACATCTCAGTAGAGGACGGAGACAAGGAACAAGATAAGATAATGACTTTTTGAAGCCATCATGTCCAGGAAAGACCCCTCCAAGGAGGCAAAATTTCAAGTGAGACTTGAAGATGAAACCCAGTGTGAAAGGAATGTTTCAGACAACAAAAACAGCAACTAAGCATATACAAACCTAAACTGACACATAAAATTTAAAAGGCACACAAGACAATGCCACCAGAAATGTCTTGAACAGCAAAAGCTAGAGAAAAATAAGAGAGGTGAAGTCAAGCTGAATTAAATCAGAAATCCAAGCTGGGCACAGTGGTTCAAGCCTATAATCCCAACAATTCAGAGGCTGAGGCAGGAGGATCAGAAGTTCAAGACCAGCCTCATCAATTTAGCAAGGCCCTAAACAATTTAGAGAGACCTTGTTTCAAAATAAAAAAATAAAAATGGCTGGGGATGTGGCTCAGTGATAAAGCACCACTGAGTTCAATCCCCAGTTCCCTCCTCCTCAAAATAAAATAAATCAGAAATCCAAACTGAGTCATGAAGGTAGGATTGGGATTTGGTGGGTAGTCATGATAAATTGAAACAGCAAAGGCAAAGACAGGAATTCATCACAGAGTAAGTGCAATGGCAAGTCTGTTGCCTAAAGCTCTGTCCTTGTCCTTGATGCCAATTCATTAATGAGAACACAGTTTTGAGAAAAAGGAAAAAAGAAGATTTATTGCTTTACTAGCAAAGGATAAACACAGGGGACTCCTGTCCCAAAGGCTGTGATTCTGCCCATCTGTAGGAACAGGAGGCTTTCATAGAGGTGATTCAGAGAAAAATGAGATTAGGGAGGAGAAGTTTAAGGAAAAGAAGATTGGGAGAAAGAATAAAACATCAAATGAACCCCTGTTACAAGTCTAAGAGTTTTGGAGGATACTAGAGATAATTTTAAGAATGTACACTGGTGGTCAGACTTTAAGAACTCTGACAACAGATATAGGGATTTGGACCTGCAGTGAACCAGAAACTTCCCAGTTATCAAATATGCTAGTGGTTCCTTGCACTGTCCTTGCTTTAATTTTGTTAGTTGAGATTTCATTGAAGATGGGCACTAGCTTCTTGGAACTTAGCAGGGAATGACATTGTTACACTGATATTCAGGAATATAGCACGTTAGAATAAAGAATGGAGACACCAAAATGAGGAGGGAAAAAACCAAAGTGATTACTGTGTCACCAGATATCAGGGACTGGTGTCACCAAAAGCTAGATCCTTGTCCCTAATGCCAATCCAGTAGGTTTTAAGAACAGGGAAAAAGAAGTTTTATTGCTTTGCTAGCAATGGAGAAATACAGGGGAATCCTGTCTCATAATCTGTGATTCTCTCTATCAGGAGGAACAGAGGATTTATTTAAGGTGATTCAGAGGAATCTTGTTTCCCAAGATTGGGGAGGAGAGATTAGGAAAAAGAGGATAGGGCAGGAGAAGATCAGGGAGGAGAAGGACAGGGAGGAGAAGAACAGGAAAGAGAAGAACAGGAGGAGAAGATCAGGAAGAAGAACAGGAAGAGAAGATCAGGAAGAAGAACAGGGAGGAGAAGATTGGGGAGGAGAATGTGAGGAAGAAGGAAAAAAATGTCAGTTTTAGAGCAGCAAGGGATATATTCAAAGCATGAAGTGAACCACTGTTATACCAAGACCTGGATGGGAGGAGCCCTATCAAGATGGAAAGAATAGAAATGGAGCGCTAATACCGTTGGATAAAACTCAACTACATTAATGCAGCATACCACGTGGTAGGAGAAGATAATTCATACAAGACAGATGTTTCACTCAACTTAGCATTAGGGTCTTAACGACTTTTACACAGTTTTTACTTAATACTATTTTATTAATATTTAAGAGTTTATCTTCCAATTGTTGTTTACTTTGAGGATTTATGCCCAAAAAAGTAAGCCAATTTACTCTTAGCTGGAATTAACTTTGCCATCTCAAAAACTGTGAAAACAGTTCAAGGAAAAAAGGAAATTTGGCATTGCAAAATGTGTCCTCTATTTCTAAGTCCTCACATAGGCAGACATGAGTGCTTCAGGAAGAAAATCTTCCCAGTGTATGGTTCAGGTTAATCGCAGGTAGCAAGACTTCTGGGGAATAGCCACCTGGCCATGTGGTGGGAGAAGATAATTTTGTATAAATTGATGATTCACAGATCTAATTTCAAATTAAGGATTTAGTGCCTTATACATTGTAAATAATACACAGTATTGATATTAATATAGAATACATAGTAATATATAAGTAATACTTAGTAATACATTTGTAAGATGCACTAAAAATTTTATTAAGATTTAAAACTTAATCTTGTCACTTACTTTATAGAATAATGCCCAAATGAGTCAATTTATTCTTACTGGGAAATAGTTATATGAAACTTAGAAAAACAATTTGAGACAGAATGAGGAGATTCGAGATTGCAAAATATATGGTGCCCAAGGTAACATTGGACTATATTTACAGGAGTTCCATAGATTCAAGCTTGGTTCAGAGTCAAGAAAATAAGTCTTAAGTTCCAAGGAATTATGTGGCTTCAACATTGATCATCCATAGGTATCATTATAGAACAAAACCAGAGGCGGCTCAGTGGTAGAGTGCTTGCCTAGCACATGTGAGGCACTGGGTTTGATCCTCAGCACTACCTAAAAATAGATAAACAAACAAATAAATAAATGTTTTGTGTCCATCTACTACCAAAAATATCCTTAAAAAAATAAAAGAACAAAACCAGAAGATTCTATTTAAATGTCATGAACTTTGCTAGATCCATAGGACACTTACAAAACTTGTAGAATGTGAAAGGGGAAAAAAGTTTCAAAAATGCCTAAAGTTAAACTTCCCATCCAAATGGGGGCTAGGAACAGTTTAACTTATTAAAATAAATGCGGCATTTCTTTGTCCTGTGTTACAGAAGTAATGACCCTGAACCTAATCTTATAAGAGAGAGGGAATAAAATCACACACCTTATCTCCCAGACATGACAATGGTTACATTTCATTGTTTGTCATTTTGATTTTATGTTCTATGTTTATAGATATAATTTTAATAGGATTACACACCACTTCATAATCTCTAAATTTTTCCTATGCACAGCACATCGGAAGTATCTTTCTATGATAATAAGGTATTTTATTGGCTGTATAACATTACAATATATAAGAAGACTATAAAAAAGAATTTTTTTTTTAGTAACAGGGATTGAACCCAGGGGCACTCAACCACTGAGCCACATCTCCATCCCCTTTTATTTTTTCATTGTGAGCCAGGGTCTCACTAAGTTGCCAAGACCAGTCTCAAACTTGGATCCTCATACCTCAGCCTCCAGAGCCACTGGGATTACAGGTGTGTGCCACCATGTTCTGCCAAGAATAACTTAGTTGAAGATTTTATGTCGTGTCCAGCTTTTGCTTTTCATCACTATGACCAAAATACCTAACAAGACTACTTAGGGAAGAGAAAGTTTTAGACTCATGATTTCAGAGTTCTCAATCCATGGTCAGCCAACCCCAATGCTCTATGGGTGAGGCAGAAAAATCATGGCGGAAAGGCACTGCAGAGGAAAGCTGTTCAGCTCATGGCAGCTGGGGAACAGAATGAGAGAGGAGAGAGAGAGAGGTTGGGGGAGGGGGGGGAAGAAG
>NW_026000019.1:8034228-8084613 GCF_001458135.2 Marmota marmota marmota
ACTTACCACTGAGTCAAATTGGTGCTCTAGTGTGATGAACCATGGTTTTCCTGCTACTTCATAGGACCCCCAGCACACTGCTCCATGTCCCCAAATGGAAAAGCTTAGAACTGCAGATGCACATTTCATAACATGGAAAGATGTCCAGGGCGTATCATTAAGTGATAAAAGCAGGTTTCCAAACAGTACATTTCTATTTTTGTGCACCGTCTGGAAGGCTGTATATGTATACCAAAATGTTAACAGAGGTTATCTCTGGACTAGAGAAATATGATGATTTTTATTTTGCCCTTTTTTGCTTTTTATATCATATCATTTTTCTACAAGGAGCATATTTGTGCTATTTGTGGAGGTGGAGCATAGGGATTTGCGGTGGGGAGCTTCTTGGGGGAAGGGGTGGTTAATGTTGCTCTTTAAGATTTTTATTTTTTTTTACTGAGGATTGAACGCAGGGGCACTTAACCAAATTAACTGAGGCACGTCTCCAGCCCTATTTTGTATTTTACTTAGAGACAGGGTTTTACTGAGTTGCTTAAGGCCTCACCAAGTTGCTAAGGCTGGCTTGAACATTCTCCTGCCTCAGCCTCCCTAGCCACTGTGATTACAGGTGTGCATCACCGTTCCAGTCCAAGTATGATTTAATCTAATAAAAATGGTTTAACTTTACTCTCAGATAAGTAAGGCATGAAGAAGAAAGCAAGTTTAAGTTTCTAGAAACTGTTCTTGATATGCTAATGGGAGATATTAACATTTTACTGTTCTCTAGGTTGGTACTAAACAAACAAACCTTCTTAAGCCTACTTTAAATAGAGATGGCATCACATTTTCCTGTTACCAAAGCTAATGCAAAATTAACTCATTATGAATAAAATTAAGGGGCTGGGGATGTGACTCAAGCAGTAGTGCACTCACCTGGCATGCGTGCGGCCCAGGTTCAATCCTCAGCACCAAATACAAACAAAGATGTTGTGTCTGCTGAAAACTAAAAAATAAATTTAAAAAATAAAAGAATAAGATTAAGAACTTATTACTCATTGACTTTTCTCATCCCCTATGACTTTCTTCACTTTTATTTGTAAAAATAAAAATGTAATGCCTAGTATACAAAACAAATATTTTCAGAGATAATCTTGTTATTATATAAGTGATATTTATATATTTTGTACTGTATACTTTATTATATAAATAGTTTCGATCTATTTTATTTTGTGTGTATGTTCCTTAGAAAAATACCACAAGTTAGGGAAGTCTTAAAATAAGGAATGTTTTCAGTTTCTGTTCCTATTCTGAGGCCACTTCTCAATATTTATATAAAATCATGATGACTTATAAGAATGGTCATCAAGGTATTAGCTGGAGTGTTTACAAATCTGGTGGCCATCACACACAGGGACATTGATAAATATCTGTCCTCCCCCACTGAATGACTAATTAATACTCCTTCCTCATTGAGAGATGAATGTCTGTCAATCCTGAAGGATATACCTACGGAATTAAGGTACTGCTGGGAGCCATTAGCCAAGTAGGTATGACAATTTCCTTGCCAGTGTACCCCATGTTGCAGTGACATTGAATGTAGGTGACCTTGCTCAAGGACCAGGGCGGATTAGGGTGTTCCCGGTTTAGGATAATCGGGTTTAGGGCGTTCCAGGTTTAAGATTATTCCTGCTGGGAATAGGGCGTATCCTGCTGCCTGAGTTCCCCTTGAGTTCTCACGGGATTCAGACAGTATATTTTTGGGAGATAGAAGCCCAGTGGAGTGGATTTTGGGCAGAGAACGTGGATTTCCCCAGAACGTGATTGTAGACGGCTGGTGTAAGTTCGGGAATAAAGAGTTGCTGTTTGAATCTACAAGCTGTGTGGTGGCTCGTGATTGTGTGCCCAGCCAGACTGCAGCATTTGTGCCCAGCCAGACTGCGGCAAGGTACATTTTAAACTCCAAGTGACCTTGGACATGCTTGGTTCACAGGTAAAGGCAATACCTGTTTTCATACTGTTTCTGTTATAGGTAGAGCTGAGTTTACAAAACTCAGTCCCAGAGCTACTGTTGAAGTGACAAAATGTCATAGGTTTGTACTAGTAAGAGGGGAAATCACATAAATGATAATGTTATTAACTGTCCTTTCAAGGAAATTAGAAGGTTTACCGTTTATTGTGAGATTATGCCCTTCTCAAACTTTGGTGTTCAAATGGCATTCATATTTTTATTGGGGTGGTTGTTCATTTGTTTGTTTTTGGTGAAAGGGAGAGAAAAGAGATTTCCTGAACCATAATCTCCAAAAGTCTGGGGACTGTGGTTTCAAACATTTTCAGAAGGTCAAACTATTCCAGCAATACAAACATTTGCAATCTCATACCACATGAGATCAAGAAGGAAGAATTTACCAGGTGTGATGCCACATGCCTCTCTGCCCTCCAGAGACTCCATCCTTTCTAGTTACTTCATCCAGAGGTTCTTCATTTCCTTTGAAATGCCACCTATTCTCTTCCACATGGTCTCAAAATACCTGGCCCTGGATCTGACCCCACTCAGTCTCACCTTCTCCTTTACTCCAAAGCAACAGTGGAACTTCTTTTAATTTTAAGAATGCACCATATACTTCAGGTTGCACACTCTTCATATATATTCTATTCCTTTCCCAACACTCTATCTTGCTGACACCTACTTGATTTTCAATTTTCACTTTGAAGATTTCTTCCTTATAAACCTGACCTGGTGGCACGTGCTATAATTCCAGATACTTGAAAGACAGAGGCAAGAGGATTGGAGTTCTAGGCCAGCCTGGGCAATTCAGGGAGATTCCTCTTAAAAAAAAAAAAAGAGCCGGGGCTGGAGCTCAGTGGTGTAGAGCTTACCTATCATGCACAAGGCCTTGGGCTCTACCCCCAGTACAAAATTTCTTCCTTCTAAAAGATCTTCCAGGTCAATATCCTCCTTTCTCTGCCCCAAACTTCTCTCCTTAATCACCTGTCTTAATATTACTAACTATAAACTCTGAGAGGACAGGGACTATTTTGTGTTGCATTATGCAGTCAATGGCTAGCATGAGGTGTATTAGTCAGGGTTCTCTAGAGGAACAGAAACAGCACCAACAAGAACTATAATTATAAAACCCTTTCTATAATTTTATATTAGGTTGGCTTACACCACCAGAAGCTGGATAATCCACAATGGCGGTCTGCAGCCTGGAGAGCTTCAAGAATCAGTAGCTGCGCAGTCCAAGAGGCTGAAGCCCCAGAACTAGAGGGATCAGCGGTGCTACCTTAGTCTGAGACTGAAGGCCTCTGGAAACTCCCTGGAGAATCACTGGCAGAGTCCAAAGCTTTGGAAGCCTGAAGAAGCGAGAGTCTGATATCCTCAGACCATGGCAGCAGCAATCAAGAACCCCTTCAAGAAAAACTAAACTTGCACCTGTTGTTGCTTCCGTGTTCTTTCAACTTTTATTCCATCCACACCATCAGCTATTGGATGGTGCCGCCAATGCTTAGGGAGGCTCTCCATTTCAGTTGGCTATCCCATATGCCAATCATTCCTAGATGCACCCTCACTGACATGTGTGAAAGCCTTGGCATCTGGTAATCCAGTCAAGTTGACCATTCAAATTAACCATTACATGAGGCCTCCATGTGTTAATAATTGGTTTTCAAACAATAGTTTAAAATGAATGAATTCCTTCTACTTAGCATTCCAAGCCCTCTTATTATATTTTTATTCTAGCTATTACACTCACCAACTCATTTCAACTAATTCCAGACACAATGTAATAGGTCAACATCCCAACTTCCAAGGATCCACTGCTCTGCTTTTAACCTAACAGTGTTTTCCTTAATGCTGCTTCTTGGTGCTGCCAAATCATACTTCCTAAATCTGTTTAACCCTGTCTTTTAAAAGATAAGGCATCACTCTTACATTCTGATCATAATTTAATGAAAACTGATCAGAAACAAACCTGAACTGGAAGGTTGAACTGTCTTCAATCTTCAAACTGTCTTCAGGACAGCAGGCTTCTTTCCCATTCCTGAAAGGCAAGTCATAGGGAAATGCCTGAAATTAGGATAAACAGAAGATGCATTTTATCAGATGGCTGCTCAAGAGGAAACCACAATAACAAACATATCTATCTCATCCTAAGCAATAATAATAAAGAAAAAAAAAGGAAAGGAAATAAAAGTCAGGTGGTTATGTTGAGCAATGCTCACTGAATTCAAGAATAGCCACAAACATTTCCAGGACTTGGAAGCCAAAAAAGAATGCACTTTGTGTGTACCAAATCCTGGAGAGATTTCTAATTATATTCTTGTTTTGTGAACATATTTGTATATTCAGATAATGATAATTTTCTGTTGAGAGCCACAGCCGAGTCGGAATGGCCCCTGGCATTTTGCCAGAAGTAATGGTTGAGAGGTGAGCCATTAAGATGATGCTGGATTGGTTCTATTGTATATAGATCCCTGCTGTCTGCCTACTTTGGAGTTCTCGAGGGGATTTCCTGGGGAGTTCGAGTTGGTTGGTGAAGTTCCAGTGGAGGGAGTTCCAGTTGGTGTGGTGTGCCTAGGAGGGCTGCGGGAGTTCGGAAAATAAAGTTAGTTCCTGCTTAAGTGGCTCGTGATTTGTGCCCAGCCAGACTGCGGCAATTTTCAGAGCCATTCTTTTGAAATAAAAAGAGAAAAAAAGGGAGGGATAGTTAAAGAAAGGAAACAGCTCTGATTCACAAGAATCTTATAATTTAAAGAGAGTGACCCTCAAAATTACCTAAGAAAACTCTTCACCTGTTCTTAGGTGCTCCTAAAGTTCATAGGTTTTTAATCCCAAAGTTATGTTTGAGTGAACCCTCTTTGTTATCAGTATCTAATAAAGCTTTAAGATCTCTCACTTTTTTCCTACTCAATATTTCCAAAATTATTTTTTCTTTCTTTTCTATTTCTAGGGCCACCACCCCGCTTCTTCATATAGCTCCACGACTGGAGGGTCGTCATCAACTCCTAACGGGTCTCCCTGTAATTCAAGCCTTTACTGAGTAGCCAATATAGTGGAGAAAATCACCTCAAGGATCATTTCCATCATAACATATGTATCCTATCAGTCAAAAACTTAACTGGCTCTTCAGTTGCCTATTGAACTCAACAAACAAACAAACAAAAAATCATAGCAATCAGGAACCACCTGCTATAGGGTAGGAAATTTTTTCTCCTTGCAGACACATCTATGGACCCATCACCATCCACTGTTAACCTAGGCAAACTGGAGAGGACATATAAGAAACCAACATGTTTCCCAGCCTCGCCCATCACTACATGTTTGGCCTTGCTGCCACTCTTAACTGATTTTGAGTGGCAATTTATTCGTCTCTAAGGTAGATGATTTCACTCCATACCACGTTGAGTTTACATGGCCATAATGCATGTAAAGTACCTGGCAGGAATCAGACATACTCATACATCTTAACTACTGTTATTTTATATACTTCACAAAGGATTTGAGTAAGCCACATCATCTACTTACTCTTTCATTTGTGTAATCAATCAATAAACTAATCCTTTATGTACTGAGCACTTGCTCATGCTAGATACTATGTAAGTTACTCGGGAATTAAAGACAATAAGACTTAGTCCCTCACCCTGAACACCCTCACATGATAGTAACATGTGACCACATAAACATAAAGCCATGTGACTGTGCTGTGTATTTGGGGTCCTCTGAGTGGGGATTCTTAAACTCTGTCAAGGAAGACAGTTAATTTTATTTCAATCAATAGGCAAAGATGAGCTGGGCTTGGTGGCACACAACTGTAGTCCCAGTGGTTGGGGAGGCTGAGGCAGGAAGATGGCATGTTCAAAGCCAGCCTCAGCAATGGCAAGGCACTAAGCAACTCAGTGAGAGCCTATCTCTAAATAAAATACAAAATAGGGTTGGGGATGTGGCTCAGTGGTCGAGTGCCCCTCAGTTCAAAACTGTTGGGAGTCATCCCGGCTGCAAAGACTAACTTCCCCATTTCCCCGAGAAGAGCTGTCCAATGGTGAGCCCTGCTGACTCACATGATCCTTACCCACCAATCAGACTACTAACTTCCACATCCCCCCCAGAAGAGCCGTCCAATGGTGAGCCCTGTTGACTCACATGATCCTTACCCACCAATCAGAAAGCACCCCGTGCCAACTGTCAAACTGTTAAACTGTCATAACTGTCAAAGTGCCCCCAGCTCTATAAATATGCAGAGCTGTTCCTCAATTAACGGACATTTTCTCCTATGACGAACCTTGTTCGTTCTTTCAAAAACCCGGTACCAAAATATAAAAATAAAAAAGATAAGCAAAGATGAAGCAAAGAGAGGAAACAGCAGACTATCAGGGGTAGACAAGTGGATTACTGTAATAATAATTACAACGATTATGATTATAAAAGTCTGCACCAGAAAACATGGCCTCAGTTCCAAGCTAACTTCTGGTTATCTTACTTTCAGCAAACTGTACTAAATTCTAGCTGCTCAGTTTATCTATGACTGAATCCCACAGCTATGCCCACCCCCGGGCCCGTACCCTTCCCTCTGAGCTTTTCTCTCCTTCTGACCACCTCAGATTGTGGCTTACGTTCCTGAGGCCCTTCCTCATGGGCTCCTTACCCATCTGGCTCTTGACCACAGTGGCCTCCCAGGGTTTCGAATTTTGTCTACCTCCTAGGAATTGCTCCACCAGACTATGATCTTCCCAAACACACATCCCTGGCTATATAACTGTAGGTCTTACTTTAAATGTCACCTCAGAGAAACTTTCCCTCCCGGCCTGTTTTCCCCACCCCCCAAATTTACAAGAACAACTCAGCCCCTCTCTCTTCCCTATTATTCACTTTCACTCTCTACATTGAAGTTACCTGATAATTTTCTTATTTGCGTATGTATTTCTGTGTCGCCTGTTTGTGTTTTACTTCTTCCACTGGTTTAGGACCTCAACTGATTTGTTCCCAGTGGCGTCTGCAGGGCCCAGAACATTTTTGTGGAACATAATAAGTAAGCAACAGAATAATGAATGAAAAAATGAAAACTTTCAACAGCTGCCAGCAGACTTCTGATCATACATTCCTGCTCCCTAGACTTAGAGCCGATGGATTCCTGTTTTCAGTAGACTGCTAGTTTTAAAATCTCAGGACCTACTTACGTGGCTGCCACATGGGTTCCTAGGAGCCACATAAGCCTATAGCTCAAAGTCACCCACTGTCTTCCGTATTCCAACGTTTAACTCATCTTATTCATCAGCAGTGTCACTTGCTTATTTTTAGCTAACATTTGATTGTCACCCTTCAACCAGAGCTACTAATAATCACCCTTGTTTCTTAATATGGGCCACCACCTAGACTTATCTATAGGATTAGACTGTATTTCCAGCATGGCTTTGAGGTTCTTGTTTAAAACTCCCCTACACTCAAAGTCTTTTCTAATCACCTTCAAATGAGAGTGCTCTGTGATGGTGTCCTTTGCCAATTTATTCAAGCTGTGCCAAATTGAAATTCTAACATTTTTTAATGTTAATCAAGTTTTTAAATTTATAGACCATATGTACTTAACATTTTTTAATGTTACAAAAAACATATGTATTTGTTTTCCCTGTTTTGCATGTACTTTAAGCTAGATATAATCATTTATGTGTTTAATCTTTATCATTAATCTTCTGTTACAATTTTATATCTTCTCAGAAAAGTAAAAATCTTCAAATAAAATATATCCTGGTTATTAGTGACACTATGCAATGTTGTTGTGTGTGATTGACTATTTAGCGTGGCTACATTTCACCAAATCCTAATCTATTTACCTTTCACCTCAATGTTTTATCTGTCACCATCACTTCTTTTCTCTCCACCAGTCAAGGAGGGCAGAAGCCACGTCTTATTCAACTATGAATCCCGAGTAGACCCCATTTTGCTTGGCATCCAGCAAGTTTTTAGGAAAACCTGACTGAAGACCTAAATCAACTATCTGCATTTCCCAAGGTGTTATGGAGCACAGTTGAGCACTCATACTCCACCAACAGCCTAAATCGTCACACTGATGTGCCGTTTCTTTTCATAGGTTTCATGGAGCTTCCAGAGTTCAACTGTGCTTGCTCAATGAGTCAGGTGCAAATGGCTCTGCCTGGGGGCTCCCTGCTCTGGTACCAAACATAAAGGATCACATGCTTTTCTCGACTTTCTTACAGAATGTGCCTTCTTTCTTCAGTGGGTAGGAAATTAGAAAGTATTTTCGGTACTTTTTCAACTTACATAGATTAAAGACTTGTAAGCTATTCTATTTTGCATAACAAGATAAAAAGAATTGGTGTATATTTGCAGTAAAGAATAAAAGGGGCAAAAACTACATTACTGAGCAGGATGGCAAACCAGCCATGAGGAGGAACAAAGGGAGAAAGAATCAAAGGATGGGCTCAGCTCTAGCACACAGGAGGCAGAACACGAGTAAAGGTAGGGATCCAAGTCAGAAATTAGTTCTCTCTCTCACTTGAGGGTGAGCTAACGATCTTTTAACTTAGGGCTCATGACATCTCCCTTGCTTTGGCTCCAGAGTCTGAAGCAGAACTGAGCATTTCACACAGGATCCAGTGGATCCTGGAATAAAGGCTGGAGAAAGAACATTGGAAAGGAGACAGACACGATACGGTCCTCATAGGTGCACCTTCTGGTTTCACAATAGCACTTTGACCTTCTGTTCATGAAGCTGATTTGTTCCTGGGCATATGTCCATGTGTGATGGTGCACTCCTTTTCATGCCAGTCCATTTCAGCCTTATTCTTAACCTTGCACATTCACCCTGGGTGAGAATTTGATTATAGCTGTAAGTTCATGCTGACTAAACTCACCACTGTATTAGAAATTTAATAGCATTTCTTAGAATTCTGGAAGCACTGGAATGTATTACTCTCACCCTGGTTTTCTTATAGTACCACAATCTTTCATAAGCTACTAATCTTCTAGTTGATTAAATATTAGAAGCTTAAATATATAGACGATGTCCGCTTTAATCTTGTAATGTTATTTTATGTAAAATGCAAGCTACCTTCCCAGAATTTAGCTACACTTATTTTCTATTATAGTTTTTTAAGTTTTCTTACTGATTCATACTTAAGTCTCTTCTTTCTTGGTTCATTCTTTCCCTACAGAAGGTTGGCCTTATTCCCAATTGAAAAACTATGAATGATTTATCTTGGAATCTTTCAAAAATTCTTGTGGTTTAAACAATTTCAGTAGTTAGACTATTTTCATCACTGTGAGACAATCCTCCCTGAAATCAGATCAGTACTTGCTTTGCAAACCTCACTGTCCTGTTTTTTTTTTTAACCCCCTTAACAAAACAAGTGAAATTTTCTTGTGGGTTACCACAGCCCTCCTGGGTTTTCTTATTGTGAAAATTCATTTATACATTCAATATGGCTTATTCAAATCTTTTACATGCTAGTTTTCCAGGAGCATTCGAAGAATGACTCAACACTCCCCTTCCAATAGCTCATAAACAAACTGAGGACACAAAAGTACATACCCACATGAAACTATGAAACAAAAGAAATAATAATAATGGTAATAGTAATAATAAGCATTCTTATGCAGAATGACGGTAAATTCTATATGTCAATCAACTGGGCAAAGGAGGCCCTGGGAGCTGGTAAAGCTTTCTGGATGTGTATGTGAGGATGTTTTTTGGAAGAGATTAACATTTGAATCAACAGGCTGAGTAAAAATGGCCACCCTCACCCATGTGAGTGAGCATCATTGATTCTGATGAGTCCCTGAAAAGAACAGAAAGGCAAAAGAAGCGTGAGTTTGCTCTCTCTTCTGAAGCTAGGATGTCCCTTTTCTCCTGCTCTGGGACATCAGAGCTGCCAGTTCTCAGATCTTTGGGTTCTAGCAGGCTAGTTTTTTGACCATTAGCTTTGGACTGGGAGTTACACCATGGGCTCCCCTGGTGTCAAGTCTTTGATTTTGGACTAGATTACGCTACCAACTTTCTTGGCTCTCCATCTTGCAGACAGCAATTTGTGGGTCTTCTTGACCTCCACATCATTCTGCATGAACCAAGTCATGCAGAATTTGTGAATGTGTGTGTGTGTGTATAGATTTTTTTTAAATTTTAATTTTGCTGTTGTTGTTATTGGGGATTAAACCCAGGGGTATTTAACCTCTGAGCCACATCCCCATTTCTTTTTAAAAATATTTTATTTATAAACAGGGTCTTGCCAAATTGTTAAGGTTGGCTTTGAACTTGCAATACTCCTGCCTCAACTTCCTTAGCTCTTACAGGAGTGCACCACTTTGCCCAGCTATATACATACACTTTTATATATCCTATTGCTTCTGTTTTTCTCTGGAGAACCCTGACTAATGTGTGAAATTTTATTATTTACAAAGGTCATTCTCATTTTTGATCCTACAATGATCCTGTGTGATGGATGCTATTGGCAGCCTCATTTATAGATGAGAAACCAAATATAAAAAGGTGATATGAATTATCCAGATTTTCAATCATAAATAGAGTTTGCAATGGATCTTCCCAGTCCAATGACTATTGCTTATCACACAACCTCTCAACAGTGAAAAACCAGACCTGCTTCCTTGCCTCAATTACCCATAGTGCCTAGCAGTAGCATTTGAGGTAATACCATATAAATAGTGCTACAACAGTGTGGAGCTCAAAGTAAGAACTCTTGTCATATCACTTATTGATATTTTTTATTCTAAATGTTATAAGAAAGGGAAGAGTGTTTCATAGAAAATATTGGGGCTTGAACTTCAAATAAGAAACGAGATGAGACATGTAGCTGGAAGAGAGATTCTTAGGCATGAGATGACCTAAACCAAGCCCTGGATACAGGAGCTGGCATGCTGAGGCTGGACAGTGGGAAAGCTGCCCTGGCTGAGGTACAGGCCTCATGAGTGGTAGAGAAAGTTGCTAGGAGCATATAGTCGGGTACAAATAAGAGGATGCTGAATGTCCCTGAATGTCAGGCTGAGGAACTTTATTTTAGAGGTCATAGTGAGCGTCAGTAGGATTTATGCCTGGAAGTGGCTACATCAAATTGCTTTAGGAAGATTTTGTGTGTGTGCCTAGAAGCAGCGAGACAGTTAGAAAGCTGGTATAGATCCACGCCTTAGGCAATGTCCACCAGGAGCAGAGAGGGTCAGCTGGGATGGAGAAGCAACAAACAAATGTGCAACAACTTTCAAAAAAAGGAAAAAGAACAAATTGGGAGATGACTAAATAGAAAGAAAAAGTCAAAGACCATGCAGAGATTTCCAGTCTGGAAAAAGGCACTAATTAGAACAAAGAAAGACTGAAATTACTATCATGAAGCTAGAAGTAATGGACGTGAGCTCAAGAACCTTTTTTTTTTTTTTTCAAAATTATAGGAATGCATATATGCTCCTCAATCTCGACATTGATAACCACCCTTAAACCAGTAAGAGTGATAAATAATAGCGTGACAACTTCCTAGGAGAAACTGAATCATAAATAACCTCTCAAAAACCTTTATTTATTCATTCATATGTATCTGAAGTCATGATCAAATGTTCCTTTCTTTTATTTCAAAGCAAAAATTTCTAAAATCAATTTTTCATTGTATTATTGCTATGATCCAATTCATCTGCACAGAATTATACCCCTCATTCTAGAGTCTAGAATCCTAGACTGAAAAGACCATATGGACCATAGACATCTATTCTGCTGTTCTTTTTTTTTTTTTTCTCACCAAAAAATATATTTGTTTTAGTTTAGTTTGAATATCCACATAAATTTTCACATATATATTCCTATGTTTATATACATTCATATATATATATGAATATAATACCCTAATAGAAACCAAATTCCTGCTCATACATTTTCATATATATTCAGTCATATAATCATAAACTATAACTAAAACAAAATTGTAAACATCCATCTCAAAAGAAAAAATAACTACATATAAATTTATATCCACTTAAATATTTTCATATATTTTTACATATATGTTCATATTTGTATTCTTATGTATGGATAAAAATGTTCAACCCCTAAATTAACACTAAGTATTTTTCTACATTAGTCCTATACCTACCAATACACTTCAGAGAAACCTCTATACATATAAACCATAACATTTTACATGAATGTACCTATGTCTTGGGGGATATAAATTCATAAATTCACATAAAAACCCATAAATATCATATACACACACACACACACACACACACACATTTCCATAGGCATAACCCAGAGTTTGCATGTAATATAACAATAATGCTTACCTTAAAAATATCCATAGATAAAAGTATATGTATATATACTTTTTATATATACATATTTTTTGATATATAATATTACCTCTATATTTATATTTATATTTATATTCATATATATTGATGTATGTGTTCTAAAGGTAAACTATCTCCTAAACTAAAGGTGTAACTCAAAACTAAACCTAACCTTACCCATAATTATGAGCCTTTTAAACAAAAATTATAAATATTACTTTTAATATCCATATATATTTTAAAATATATATTTCATATATGTTTGTAATATACTCATATATATGTGAATTACCCTAACGGCAACCAAAATTCTACCCATAAATTTTCATATATATTCAGTTAAATAATCATATCCTATATCTTACCAAAATTGTAAACATCCATCTATAAAGAAAAATAACTATATACAAATCCATATCCATCTAAATACTTTCATGTATTATATATGTTTATTATATATATTTACATTTGTATTCCTATATATGGATAAAAATGTTCAAACCCAGTATTATTGTGTTGTGATCTATTTGATTCTTGAAGTTGAAAAGGGATTGTTTGATGTATGTAGATGCTCCAATGTTTGGGACATAAATATTTATGATTGTTATGTCTTATTGATGTATAATTCCCTTTGCAATATGATGTCCTTCTTTGTCTCTTCTGATTAACTTTGGTTTGAAGTTCACTTTAATATAAGTGAACTTTTATCTAATATAAGAATAGAAACCCTTGCTTTTTTACATGATCCATGTGAATGATATGTATTTTCTCACCCTTTCACCTATCTTGTTATTCACCTGTCTTGCCAAGAAGTTGCCTGTCTGCTTTCTTGGTTTTGACCTCGGAGTAGCCAGGAACCTTACCTCCTCTATTCTGCTATCTTGGGTTACTCCCTAGTCTACTGTTTGACTCAGTAATACTTCTCTTTTGAGAAGCCAAAAGAGTTTTTGATTATATGGATTGTAGATATCTCTACATTTGATATCAAAGCATAAATGTTTAAAATAATTATCTAGATAGTCATTTAAGCTTACAATGACACATCAATTATATGTTAACCTTAATAATGTATTTTATGACAAGTAATTATATTTTATCAAACAGACAATTTAGTGAGAAGAACAGCATTATTAGACATTTTTTGTAAATTCCTCTCATGTCTGACTGGAGAGTAGATAACTGGATTCCCATACAACTTCTGTATTCAGTCTATCTCAATATATTATCTTGAAAGAAGTATGTACACGATTCAGAAATCCAACCTCATAAATATATGCCATTGGGAAAAGAGGGGTGTTTTAATAGCTTTCTAAAGAAAATTATCAGTATTTATTTATATATAGCACCAAAACTGTATAAGCAGTAGTTTCTTAATGTTGGCTTGAAATATGGAATTAAGTATCAACAAACTTTTTTGCACTCTGTCACATTAGAATCTGCTGGTCTCTTTCACATTTTTTTAAAATTAAATCTAATTATTGTTATATGTTGTCAATGGACATTTTTTTTAAATTTATTTGTATGTGTGCTGAGAATTGAAGTTGCCTGTCCTGGTGCCTCACACATGCCAGGTAAGCGCTCTACCACTGAGCCACAACCCCAGCCCTCTTATGCACTTTGGGGAAACCGTTGAGACCATACTAGTGGATATACATTTTTCAAAATTTTCAGAAAACCAGAACCATAGTATCAGGCTGCAGGATTAGCCCATCTGTTTGCAGCAGTGACCTGGTCAAGTTAGGAGCCAAGTGCTTCCAGATGCTATATTCTGGTGCCAATTATCTCTACCTGGATGCACCCTGATCTTCAGGAAGGTCATATTTCTTTTCTTTCTTGTTCTTTTTTTTGGTTCCCATTATCACCTTTGGTCACCTTGTGCTAGAAAGTTTATGAAAACAACTAAGCCAAAATTTCCTTTGACAAGCACATGATGGTCCAGGTCAGAACCTTGGGTAAAGCAAATGATTGCAGCAGGATCCAAGCAATACATGTCTCATCTTGTTACTGAGAACCCTGAGGCTCTGATTAAAGACAAGTGGGAGAATGGGGTGACCTTACCATCAAACCAGGAGGGCTGAACATTTGCATGGCCTTGGTCCTAATGGGGGGACCTGAGTCTTCACAGCAGAAATTCAAGGACAATATGATGTCAAAGGTTCATTGGTTGGAACCTGGTTCCCATATAGAGGTGGATGGTGGAGTAAGTTCCAACATTGTTCATAAATGTGCAAAGGCAGGAGCATATGTGATTGTGTCTGGCAGCATCACTATGAGGAGGAAAGGTAACAGATCTGTGATCAAATCCTTAACAAGCTGCTCATAAAGGTCCTCTTGATCAAAGAAACCACAAGGAACCCAGTTACTGCTCTTGAAATCATTTTACTGGAAAACTACCTCATCATATCACAATGAGGCAGGGCAGCTTTTCTGAGCAATTATTCATGTCAATGATTCAAATCTACTGTGCAGAATTTTCTAAGAGGTTAGAAATTGGTGTGTACAATTCACAATAGCAAGACTGTGGAACCAACCTAGATGCCCTTCAATAGATGAATGGATAAAAAAAATGTGGCATTTATACACAATGGAGTATTACTCTGCATTAAAAAATGGCAAAATCATAGAATTTACAGGGAAATGGATGGCATTAGAGCAGATTATGCTAAGTGAAGCTAGCCAATCCCTAAAAAACAAATGCCAAATGTCTTCTTTGATATAAGGAGAGTAACTAAGAACAGAGTAGGGTCGAAGAGCATGAGAAGAAGATTAACATTAAACAGGGATGAGAGGTGGGAGGGAAAGGGAGAGAGAAGGGAAATTGCATGGAAATGGAAGGAGACCCTCAGAGTTATACAAAAGTACATACAAGAGGAAGTGAGGGGAAAGGGAAAAATAATACAAGGGGGACAAATGAATGTCAGTAGAGGGGGCAGAGAGAGAAGAGGGGAGGGGAGGGGAGGGGAGTGGAGATAGTAGAGGATAGGAAAGGCAGCAGAACACAACAGACACTAGTATGGCAATATGTAAATCAATGGATGTGTAACTGATGTGAGTCTGCAATCTGTATATGGGGTAAAAATGGGAGCTCATAACCCACTTGAATCAAAGTGTGAAATATGATATATCAAGAACTATGTAATGTTTTGAACAGCCAACAATAAAAAATTAAAAAAAAAAAAGAAAAGAAATTGGTGTGTATAACTACACTTTAAGTGATACAGTTTAAAGATTAGTCTGGTGAAATATTTTATTTTTACTGGGAAAGATTTGATCTTTAAATAGAGTAAAAATAGGGCTGAAATCGTGTTACAGCGATGCATCTTGATGCCTAAGTAGAGTATATTAGTTAGTTTAAAATTTTTTATTTTATATTTATAAAGATGAATTTTCTGTTGTTTCACAGCAGTTTCTAAAAACAAAGAAAATGAGTAAGTTTTTCCTATTTCATGTCATTTTGATTGGCTTACATGCTTGATAATATGAATAGAATGAAACTGAAAAATATAAGCTACTTTGATGGGATACATGCCATAAAAATTATTTTCCATAGAAAATTTCAGATGTTATCAATGACAACAAATATTGTTATTTTCCTTGAGGTGACATGCTCACTGTATTCATTTTTGAGAAAACATCAGCAAAATACTGAAGTCTAAATAGCCATTGTTTACCATGTGCAGTGAGGCATTCTGGTATTCCCAGAAGCTAGGGAGGCTGAGGGAGGAGGATTGAGAGTTTCAAGTCAGCCTCAGCAACTTACCAAGGCCCTAAGCAACTTAGCAAGACCTGGTCTTAAAATAAATAATAAATAAATAGAGTTGGGGATGTGGCTCAGTGTTTAAGCACCCCTGGGTTCAATCACTGGTACCTATAAATAAATAAACAAATAAAGAGCCATTGTTTGTCCATGGGTTGGACTGTCAATTAAAAACAGTATTTCATGGAAAATGCAGGTAGTTTGGTAAATGCTCAAATAAATGCTCGTGTTCTTTTCCTCAACACACCAGCTTCTGGGTTTCAACAGAGGGGTTTTCTGCACTCTTCCCTTTCCATCATAGAGCACATTAAAAAGACCCCTAATCAGAGTTGAGATTTAATAAACTTGCTAATTTTTACAACTTCTCAAGGGTATTCTTAAGTGAAACTTGCTTGATTTTTTTTCAAACCAAAATTGCTTGGTGGCACTAGACTGATGACTATGGATGGGATACCAGGACCAAGACCTATACAGAGCATATGACTTCAGTAACAGTTTGGTAATGACTACTAGGCAAATAACACCTTAGTATTATCAGGAGAATATTTGTCTTGTGGACTCCTATAGGATTTGGGGACCCCCGTGATCAGTCTATCACATTCTAAGAACTGCCACTCTACGGGCGTCCTAAGAGGCACTATTCATGGGCCCTTCCCAAGTGCCAACTCCTTTCTAAGCCGTTTCTTTAAATCTTGAATTTATCTTCTTTATTAACTTGAATGAGAAAATTGAATGTGCCCAAAGTCAAGGAAGAGGAGATAGGGCTGGGGATGTGGCTCAAGCGGTAGCGCGATTGCCTAGCATGCGTGCGGCCCGGGTTCGATACTCAGCACCACATACAAAACAAAGATGTTGTGTCCGCCGAGAACTAAAAAATAAATATTAAAATTCTCTCTCTCTCCCTCTATCTCTCTCTTTAAAAAAAAAAAATCACTATCAAAAGAAAATCAAGCCATTTTTAAGGGTGATCGAATCAGATTTCTCCTGCTTCTCTAAAGAAATGGTCTTAAAAATCAGCTCAGGAAAAACTATAGAATTTCTCACATACGAAGGATCATGACCAAGTGAAATCACATGGGAACTTTGAGACAAGGGCTTGTGTTAAGAACAAGCAAGCAAGAGCTAAAGACCACATGATGCTCAACTACGCCTGGATCTGGGATGTGGGAATGTGTCAAAGGCTCCTGGGATCCTAACCATGAGACAAGATTCCCTGGTACATGAGGACAACCAAGGTGGAGATGAGGTAAGGATTGGGGAACATAGAAGACCATATTTTTCCCTTTTAATTGGAAAAAGGATGAAGGGGAGGAAAAGGAGAAGAATTTAAAATGCCTCCTGGGGAAAAATATAAAAGGAAACAAGTTATACTTCAATTAAAAAAAAAATCTAAAATACAAAAGATGAGTGAAGGAGAAGACAGTATTTGAGGAAGACTCATCGAGAGAAAGCCCGCACGCTTCTTACTTGTATACCAAGGAAAACTAGGATCTGGGCTCACACATTCTGAGTGGCCATGACTGGGCTCTGTACACTTGTTCTCATCTACCACTCCATTCCCCTAGATGGTTGCCACTCAATTTTAGCAACTTGTGTGCTGAAGAGCAGGCAGAGAGAAAGTTCATCGATGGCACTAGAAGTAAAAATAGCTCTGACCCATTCATACTATTATGGCCTGGATCTGGATTGTCCCCCCAAGGTTCCTGTGTTGAAGGTTTGGTTCTCAATGCAGCAACTCAATGCAGTTCAGAGGCAGGACTTTGGGGAAGTGATTGGATCATGAGGGGTCTGATGTCTTTGATGGATTAAGCCCCTGATGGGTTCATAATAGAATGGACTTATTGGGAAGTGGTGGGAACTGTAGGAGATAGGTTCTAATTGGAGGAAATAGGCAGTTGGGGGCTTGCCCTGGAAGGTATATCTGGACCCTGACTCCTTCTCCTCCCTCTATTTTTGCTTCCTGGCCACCATGAGATGAGCAGCTTTGCTCTACCACATGCTCTCTGCCATGATACTCTGCCTCACCACATGCCCAGAAACTACAAAGCCAGGTGACCAGGGACCAAAACCTCTGAAATCATGAGGCAAAATAAACCTTTTCTTCTTTAAGTTGCTTTTGCTTAGGTATTTTGTCACAGCAATGAAAAGCTGACTGATGCAATGACCTATGGGGACTGTAGACCGTCGTCTTTGACTTTGGAAGAAGTTTTCATCAGGTTGGTTATTTTTACTCCTAAAGTGAGTCAGGTAATATGGATTCAAGGGTCAGACTAGGACAATTTATGAACTTTAGAAGAAAATTTAATGTTTCCAAAGGAAAGAAAACTATCATGACCAAAACTGGGTTTGTATCCACCTACCCAAAATAAATATGTTTTCAACCTACTCAATATCAATAACAAGAACTGAATGATTGTGGGAATATAAACATTAAGTGTTTGCTGGAGTTTCAAAGACAAATTGATTCATCCTAGAATCATCAAAGAAGCTCACACAGTGAACAACTGGTGTGCACGTTCCAAGAACAGAGGTGTATCAAAGCACTTATATTGCACTAACAACCTTCACTGTTAAGTGTGTTCATACTGGGTTTTTTAAATGCCACATGGGGTTGTGGGTTGTAGGTGTTCAAAAACTGGTGCGGATAACCTTGTGTGCCCTTGAGAAAATCCGTGAGTAATAACCATGTCCTGCCTTGAAGTTGAAGTTTAAAGGGCATTTACAGCATAACTCATTAGCTTCTGGAATACTCTATTCAGTTATTTCAAAGCTTGTCCATGGTTAAATAGTAACAGCATGACTATTTCCCTTTCCCCCACGGGAACTGTTTAAATTACAACATCCTGTTTGAGGCGCTCTGACTTCGACACACATACCGAATAGTAAAGCCTCACTCATTCAGAATAATTGCGGTACAGCAGCTCCTTTGTTGTGAATGGGGCCTCCAATATGCTTTCCTAAAACCTTCAATTTAAAGACTATTTTGGAAAAAAAAAAAAAACTGGCTCAATAATTTCCAGTATATTTTCAAATGTACCAAGACATAAATGAGTTCTGATACTTATCGTTCTTATCATGGCTTAAGCAGTATTGTATCAAAATAAAACAGACACAAACCAATATTTTTTTCCTTTATGAAATAATAACAATCAACCACAAGCCAAATTGTTGAATTTGAAACTTGGATATTTGTCTTCAAGGGTATCTAACTCTTCCCTCATTATTATGCCTTCTCCTTAAGTAGCATCTATTCATCTTTCTGGTGTCCAGTGGAACCACATTTTCTAATTCCATCACTCAATAAAGAAAGAATAGGCCTGAAAATAAATAAACATGGATGAGCACTCATTCACAGTGACCTCTTAACGTCTATGAGCAACCAGTTTAACATATAGATGGCCCCCTCTTTGGAAAGTAACTGTAAGCAAATGTAGCAATGAAAACCAGAATGTAAAGGAAATAGGATGAAAGAAATTAAATACTGACACAAAAATCTGTCTGCGTCAATGCCATCCACTCTGTCTGCCCCTGGAATCACTTCTGCCCTAAGGATTTGAGAGAACAGGGATTCAGGATCTGGTCTCTTTAAAAAACTCTCCCATCCCTCATCTGTGTCCCCCTGAAAAATTACCCTGTCTGCTTTGCAGAATATTATAGCATTTTTATTTATTGTATGTGAGATGTGGTTAGGGGCTGAGTTAGGTGGTAGCATAGGAATAAAGAAGAAGAGAATGCAATCTAATGAAATTAAAGAAGTAAAATGGATAGAATTTGTCGACTGAATCTGGAGGATACGTAGAAGAGAGAACTCTGGAATCCTGTGAATCAAGCCAGTTGGGTTGGTTTTTAGGTAAGTTTCTGCATGCTACAGCACCTGGGATAACCTTGATTGATGGATCAAGGTTAATAATGGTGCCTTCCACAGAGAAAATGAATAAAAGAAAAGGGACAAGTTCTGGTGAGAAATGCAGGAGAGAACATCTCTAATTCCCAGTAAGCCTCCCTTGCCTTGTAACACACAACAAACCTACACAACAAAACAATATCAAATCTCTGAACCCATTGTGTCAAACCCTGCAGGCATTTTGAAATAATTGATTTCAGAGCAAACAAACAATGATAATGACAACGTTTAATCACCATTCCCATTTCTTGGAAAAAAATTTTATTATATAATTATACAACTCCTGAAGACCTTCCCTGGATATTGCGGCATTATAAATGTGTTATATGCTAGGGCCAGGGAGTGAGGTGTTGGAGTTCAGTCCAAGAGACAACACACATTTGTCCACATTTGCCTCACGAGCTAAGTGAGAAACATTGCAGCAGTTTTACTAATCTGTACCACTCCTGAAACAGTCTCCAAAGAACGCTGGAGGACACAGCTAGGGCCATATGTGGAATGAGGCCAAATGTCTTAGCCCACTAGATAGATTTTTCTAAAGATCTTCAGGCTTGTCTTCCAGCCCATTTATATATAAATGCAGAAACCAGAAACTCTGGTTGGTAAAGCTGAGGGAGCTCTCTCTTCCCTAGACTGCAAACACCATACCTAAAGCCACCTGGTCACAGAAAGGTGGAGGACACAGTGAGAATGGCTGCCCATCCTGAATAATGAGGTTCAAGGACAGAGCAGAGAGACTTCCCAAACATGTCTATCGCATAGGATTTGCAAGCAAAAGAGGCAAGGGGTGGCCGAAACAGGGCAGTTACCTTTAACAACATGATATCACTCCATGGGAAAATGCTGTGTTAGCCAGCCAGTGCATGTGAGACCTTCAGAGTGGCTCTTCTTCCTGAGCATAAGGAGAGTTTGTATAGAGAGAGGGACGCAGCTCGACCCAGTGCAGGGGGAGGCTTGGAACCTCAAAGAGACATTTCCTCAGCTTCACCAACCAGAGTTTCTGGTTTCTGCACGTCATGCCTGAAGACCCTTAGAAAAATCTGCCTAGTGGGCCAAGACTTTGGGCCACATTCCACATAACAATTCTTCTCTTACTTGGAAAGAGAGCAGCATTATAAGGTACCCCTGGATGTTCTGTCATAACATTTCCATTAGAGAAGTCTGTCTCAGAGCCCCAAATGAAAAGAGATGTTATATATAGCTGGTTCTATAAGAAAGAACATTTCCAACAAAGAAAACAACTCCACTGGCAGAGATCTAAGGAATCAGTGTGAGTGACATGGGATAATTATTCTTAATTTTATCTTGGATAAAATATGAAAGATGATAACAAAAAATATTTTTGTTTGCCATCTTTTTCTTAGAGCCTTTGAAATTTTGCTCACTAAAAAGAAAATAAATATCCCCTGGGTTCAGTAAAAAGAAGGGAGTCTGTTTGGATCTTTGGCCAATATTTTTTTAAAAAGCAGACTTGAAATACATCACAAGCTTAGCATTCTTTTTGGTCTACTGGCCAAGTAAAGATTCAAAAAGAAATACATCAGCAATATCTTTTGGAATTTTGCAATCAAAAGTCTGTAGCTACTTTTATTTGGGTATTTCTTGTGCATGCTTTGCCAATAACTACCTCATCCAAAATTTTTATTATATAATCATCCAAATTTTTTATTATATAATTATACAGTAAAGGGAAGAAAATAAGTTATAGAGTATGTGGAATCCAACTCATTGGTCACTGATCTCTGATGTGTTTGTATTTAAACTTAGTTTGGGCACTTAGATATTTCTCTTTTGTTACATCAGCCATATTTCATAATTTTTCTCATTTATTTATAATTTTTCTTTTTTACAATGGGGACTCATTCAGACTCCAGACCAGCATCTAAGATAAAAGTAAAAGTAAATAATTTTAATGTATAAATTTATAATGTATTAAAATTTTTAATTCTAACAATTCTATAACATTTAATATTAATATTATTTTAATATTAAATGTAAATATATGTTTATGTGTTAATATTAAAATATATTAATATTAAAATATTACATTTGGTGTTTTGTCAAAAATTGTTCTTTGGTTAGCTCAGATATTAGATGAGTGTGTATGCCTTGTATTCTAGTATATTACATTTTAATAATATTTTATAAATTGTCTTATATTTGATAAAACAATAGGCTTAACAAATACAAATTAAATAATTTGATAATCTTCAAGTTTAGAGTACTCAGCTACTATTTCAAGAAAAATAAACTTTCCAAATCTTTAAAAGACATGTCAGTGCAATAGGATTAAATGAGTTTATTCTTTGCTGCTAGTTCTAACCCTACCTTGTAAGAGATAGTGCCTGCTTTAAATGAGAGTTAGTAAGAAAAAAGTTTTTTGATGAGGAAGGTTCTCGTCAAAATCTCACAACAGTGTTAACTGCACACCTGTGCTCCCATCAAGATACCGTCAGCCCAAAACACACCAGTTAAAAATCATCAAGCAGATTAAATCTTGTCTGGCAGGAGAAAGAAAAACATGGAGCTGGGCACAGTGGCACACACCTGCAATCCTAGCTACTTGGAAGGCTGAGGCAGAGGATCACAAGTTCAAGACCAGCCTGAGCAACTTAGTGAGACTCTGTCTCAAAATAAAAAGGGATGGGGATATGACTCAGTGGTACAGCATCTCTGATTTCAATTCCCAGTAGGAAGGAAATAAATGGAGGAGACAGGCAGTGAGATAATTTTCTTAAAATTTTGTAATTGAACACAATAAGTATGATAACATTTTCAGACCAAGTTAGCTTGGAGTGAATGGTTTGGACCCAGAAATGAGAATATCAGAAATCCTAAAACCAGTGGTGGGGCAGAGCTAAAGAAGTGGATAAGAACTATGGAAATACAACAATGATATCATATCTATACAGTAAGTCTATACATATTCCCTCTTCCATTGTCCTCAAAGCAATAACATAGTAACAGTGTAATTGGAGTAAATTGGAGTAATTGGAGTAAATTAGCCCTTGTCATATTTTAAAGCATGACAAAGATTTGCAGATATGCTGATCAAAACCTGGTATGGTAATATGTATTGCTATGCTTTGAACACCATCCAATATTTCATGATATAACAACCACAATTTTCATATGATTTTTAAAAATATTCTCCATCAATCATATATTATTTATGGACTATCTATGTCTGTACACAGATTGTTGTAAAGTATTATGAACTCATTATAGAACACTCTTTGGTTGCTTTGCAACATGAACATTCATCAGAATGTTCATTTTCCTTTTTACAAAGGGAAAACCCATAATGCAGGTAAAGAGTGTTCTCTAATTATGAGAGGGAAAGAAATGTGAGCAGAAAAACTGAATGGGAGCCTATGAGTAGACAAATAATTTGATTCACACAGTGCTTGTGAGAGTAAAATTGGTTGAAGGGAAAGAGAGGAAGGAAAATAGGAGCAGGACAACACAGAAATAATTGACAGGGATCTTTCTGAAAAGAGAGCCATAACATTAGTCAACCTTATAAGACTACAAATAAATAAAAATAAATTATTTACTCAGGGACTAGGGTAATGATTTTTTTTGGGGGGGTATGGTTCTGGGGATTGATCTCAAGAGCACTTAACCACTGAGCCATATTCTGTATCTTATTTAGAGATAGTGTTTTGCTGAGTTGCTTAGGCCCTCTCTCAGTTGCTGAGGCTGGCTTGGAGCTTATGATCCTCCTGCCTCAGCCTCCTGAGCTTCTAGGATTACAGACGTGCATCACCACACACAGTTTAGGGTGACCTTTGAATTGATAAGAAATTAGACCATCCCTAAATCTTCCAGTTCACTGATTACAGGCATTTTTAAATTATTTGATAGCAATATATATTCAGTAACCCCAGATTAATAGTTTTTATTTCCTTCCTATTTTGTTTCATCTTTGTTCTAAAACTTGAACGTGTTTCTAACGTCAATGATAAAGAATTAAATCAACAGCCAAAACATAAATCTCACTAGCTTAAAAAACATTTCTATCATTATCAAATCAGTCAGGGGAAAAGAAACAACAGGTAGGAACCCTGGTTCTCTGACTGATTTTCTTCAATAATAACTAATCAAATTTTCCTGTGGGTTTTTTTCTTCTTGTTCATTTTTTGTTTTGTTTTGTTCTTTGAGGTAAAAACCACATCTCACCCCAAATAGTTTACAAGGTCATCCATAAGATGTATGTTTGGAATATATCTACATTTGTTAACAGTGATACTGAAGTTTCTAGAGTACTGAAATCTGTAAATGATAAAATATTTAAAAGACCTATGAGAATTGTTCTGTGTAAGAATATATTATAAAGTCCAGTTTTGCGGCAATACCACCTGCAAAGCTTGTCCGCAGTCGCCTGAGTTTCTCCTTACTTAATGCATTCCTGACACCATCTCCTCTGACCTGTCCTTATCATTCCAATCAGTCCATCCTACTTCACTGTCTCCTGGTCCCACAGGAAAAATCAGGAAAACTATCCAATTCCTATAGCCACACTAAGAGAATTGAAGAATTAGGTGTCTATTAATTACTATTCCTGCAAGTATTTGCATCAACAAATTTATATATATATATTAATATAAAGAAATGAAATACTAATGATGAAATTTCAAGCACTGTTTAGGTAAAAGGGTTGGAGACTAGAGACAGAGGCAGAATAGAGGAAAGAGTAACTGGTGGCTTCTGATGCATTGTGCAGAGATGATCACTAACCTATACAAACATAGACTCTAGAGGTGTCTTGGCTGTTAAAGAAAATCTAGATGTTGAGTTAATGTATGCAGTCTCAAATATAAGAACACTTCCAAAACAGCTCATATTAAAGTTCAACATAAGGGCTGGGGATGTGCCTCAGTGGTTATGTACATGCCTCTGGGTTCAACTCCTGGTACCAAAAAGAAAAAAAAAATATTTCAACATAGCACTGTACTAGTATCTCTTGCCTAAATCAAAGTTTGGCTTCTGAGTCTGACCCTGTAAAATTTCCTACTGTCAGACACAGTCAGGAGTTCCATTTGTAAATCCAAATGTTATCGTTTGAAATGAGTTATGATTTCCTACCCAAACTCCCACAGAGGCTTTCGGCTGATAAAGAATCATCTGAGAGGGACTATTTCTCTTCCCAAGAGATTTAAAAGCTAACAAAGATGAATGAGAAAAGTAAATATTTACTGATGTTTTGGAAACCGAGAAGGCAAATTGAGCCTACAGAGAGGGCCGATTTACCACAAGCAGGATAGGAATATGACCCCGAAGGTTTTACATCTCCCAGAGCTATTGGGTTTGCTTGTTTTACTTTACTTGGGAAATTCTAATTGTTTACTCAATGTCTGTGTCCTATTTATGATTATATAATTTTTTTAGTGAATAATAACCTTCACTATTCAATGTAATGTTTATAATATAGTAAGAAAGCATATTAAGACACAAATACATAGAAATGAACCAGAACAAGCCCAAACTCATAAAAAACTAAAGTTTTGGAGTCCATTGTAAAAAAAAAACAACAACAACAACAACAACAACAAAAAAAAAACTCTTCTAAGCAGAAAGGGAAAGAATCAGCAGGTTGGAAATAAAAGCCAAAGGAATTGTTTACTGCCATGACCAACGTGATGGAGAAGAGGGACCAGTATGATTAGGTTTTACAAAGGAGTTTTGTATTGGGTATTACTCTGGAATATTTTTATTTTCTTTTTACAGTCTCCCTGAAAATTCTAAAAAACATATTGTCATTTTGTAAATGACCATAGTTAGCCTTGTATTTTATTTTGATAAGGTAACTGCTCATTGTAATAAGAGGGACTTTTTGTGTCTCTGTATGAGATTTAGTAGACCAACAGTCTTTTCTCATTGAGCATAGTAACGCATACCTGCAATCCCAGAGACTCAGGAGGCTGAGGCAGGAGGATCACAGGTTTCAAGGGCAGCCTGGGGTACTTAGTGAGGCCCTAAGCAACTTAGTAAGACCCTGTCTCAAGACAAAAAAATAAAAAAGACTAGGGATGTGGCTCAGTGATGATGTGCTCCTGGGTTTCAATCCCAATGCCAGTACCACTGCCCCCAACTTTTTGAGTCTTACTGCCACTGACCTTATAAAGTATGTAAAAGTCCAAGCTGCAGATCAGCCTATCCACCTCTCCACTTGTCCTCTCCTCTTACTTCTTAAAGGTCCCACAAACTCAGTAGACTAACACTTGATCATGATCTTCATCTCACCTCTGTTCCTCCCAGTAAACAGCATATGCATTTCATTGTCACCTTTGACACCTTACCCCTTGGCACCCTCCATTACCATGTTATTGATAGTACTTCTAAACTATTCCTCAAATCCACGCATGTCTTCTTCTCTCTTCCTTCCCATGGTCTCCTAGGGTAACATCCTGGTCCGATTTCGCCATACCATCCCTGCTTGCTACGGTTGATCTGGCACACAGCATCCTCTGTGAGCTGCCTGAAATGCAGATATCTCCATGGTGCCCCCTTCTTAAAACCCTTAAAGGCAACACATTTGTCTGGCTGTAGATAATAGGCTCCCTCAGTGTCCTATGAAGCTGAGTGTCTAGCCCTGGATCACCTCAGCCCGGGCTTCCTTCTCTGCTACTTTCTTACCCTTATCCTTTATTCAAGCTTACTGGCATCTTTCAGATTTGGAATATACCTTGATCTTTACCCTGCAGGACCTTTGCACTTATCTTTCCTCTGCCCAGGACATCTCTCACATGCCCTTGTACCAGCTATCTTTTATTCCTATTTTCCTTCAAATAGTCCAACTATTTCTTCTAAGGAAATCCTACTCCGCTTTGACAAATCTTGGGTCAGATCCCTATGTCCTTTATGGCACCAATCACTATTTTTAATTTTTTTTTTTTGGTTGGGGGGTACTGAGGATTGAACTCAGGGATACTCCACCACTGAGCCACATCCCCAGCCCTATTTTGCATTTTATTTAGAGACAGGGTCTGAACCCAGGCTTTGAACTCCTCACGATCCTCCTGCCTCAGCCTCCAAGCCACTGGGAATACAGGCATGCACCACTATGCCCAGCTAATTTTTGTTGTTGTTCTTTTTTAGATACACGTCACAATAGAGTGTTTTGTTTTGATTTTTTGTTTTTGTTTTGTTTTGTTGGCATCAAAGTGATATTTACCTGACTCTCCAAACCAACCTGTGGGCCTTCCTACCCCCATAGGAAGCTCACCCAGCTGCAGGTTTCAGGTAAAAACAAATAGTAGATGAATCACCTGTAGAAATGGAGCTCTGTCTTTGGCATCTACAGGAGGCATTCCTGAAAGGGGTTGTGGAAGCCCTGGCCTGTGTCTATTGAGCCCCCTGTAGGGTATATTTTAACATATTATACACACATGGAGTATGACTTCCCATTTTTGTGGTTGTACTTGATGTGGAGTTACACTGATTGTGTATTCATATATGAACATAGTAAAGTTATATCTGATTCATTCTACTCTCTTCCTCATTCCTTCTCCCATTCCTTCATTCCCCTTTGTCTAATCCAATGAACTTTTATTATGTGTTAGCATCCACATATCAGAGAGAACATTTGGCTTTTGGTTTACTGTGATTGACTTATTTCAGTTAGCATGATGGTCTCCAGTCACATCCATACTGGCAAATGCAGTAATTTTATTCTTCTTTATGGCTGAGTAACATTCCATTACACACACACACACACACACACACACACACACACACACACCATTTTCTTTATCTATTTATCTGTTGAAGAGTATCTAGTTTGGTGCCATAGCTTAGCTATCGTGAATTGAGCTGCGGGAATACTGATGTGGCTGTGTCACTATAGTATGTTGATTGTAAGTCCTTTGAGTATATGCCAAGGAGTGGGATAACTGGATCAAATGATGGTTTAATTCCAAGTTTTCTGAGGAATCTCCATACTGCTTTCCAGAGTGGTTGCACCAATTTGCATTCCCACCAATAATGTATGAGTGTACCTTTTTCCCCACATCCTCACCAACACTTATTGTTACTTATAATCTTGATAATTGCCATTCTGACTGGAGTGAGATGAAATATCAATGTAGTTTTAATTTACATTTCTTTAATTGCTAGAGATCTTGAACATTTTTTCATATAGTTGTTGACCAATTTCTTCTTCTGTGAACTGCCTGTTTAGTTCCTTTGCACATTTATTGAACCAATCACTATTTTTAATCTGTGCACATACTTGAGCACTGTCTACCTCCAACACAATAAGCTTCCTGAAAGCAGGGACTATTTTTCTTTCTGTTGGCCCTTTTCCTAAGCATTCAGCCCAAGAAATATAAAATACCACTGTCTTAAATATATTGTGGAATAAATGAAAGAATATATGAATGGATGGATGATAGAACAATTGTCTTCACATGTCAAATTAACCACTTGTCATTCAGTAAACCATTAAAACAATCTTTTATTGAGTTTTGAGTATAATTTCACAGGAAACAAGAGATATCCTGAGAAAACTGCACTTGATGAAATAGTACAGGGAAGAATAGCAACTGAACAGCAAAAAGAATATTTGCTATTCTGAATGGATTGCCTTTCCTACAGCATCTTCTTATTTGGAGAATTTATCTTTCCTCTAAGTGTGTGATTTTGTGGGAATAAATATCTGGGAGGCTTCCTCCCATTATTGAAGTGGAGGTCTCTCTTTCCCCTTGATTCCTTGGCACCACTAGGGAATAAATTGCCTAAGCTCAAGCAATTAGACGCTTTTCTTGAGATCTCCACTTTTAAGTGATAGCTGCTGGACAATTAATCTTGAGTGCCAACATAAGTGGACTAAAGGAGGCTCAGATAGCTGGTAGAACATTATTTCTGAAAGTGTCTTTGAGGGTGTTTCTGGAAGAAATCAACTCTTGAATAGTTAAACCAAGATCGCCCGTGTGAGTGTTATCTAGTGGAAGGCCCCAGTAGAACAAAAAGGAACAGAGGGTGGCTTCTTTGCTTCTTGACCTAGGACATCATCTTCTCCTGCCCTTAGACATAAGAACTCCTGTTTTAGAGCCTTGGGACATTGGGATTTGCACCAGCAGTCTCTGTGTTTGGGGGCCCTCGGTCTCAGACTAGGAGTTTCACCATCTGCTCTCTTGGTCTTCAGGTATTCAACCCTGAGCTGAGTTACACCACTAGTTTTTCTGTTTAGCCAATATGCACATGGGTATTGCGAGACTTCATCTACATAATCATGTGACCCAATTCCATAATAAATTCTTTATCTACCTATCTATGTATCTAGCTACCTACCTACACACCTTTCCATACATCCATTCATACATCCTTTTACAGGGGAATCCTTTTACAGGTTCTCTTTTACAGGGGAATCTTTTTAAATATAAACCACAATGACAAAGACAATGATTGAAGGTCATTCATCCAGATAGGAGGATTGTACTGTCCTCCTGAAGGTACTAATTCCACCTATATGACAGTGGCTATGCTTCCTGTTCATTAGTTTGTTCACAGTCACCGGTCACTAAGGAAATGCTAATAAAATAATGAGACACCACTTCACACTCAATAGGACGACTCCGATCAAAATGATAGACAACAGCAAGTGTTAGCAGAGATGAGGAAAGACTGGTGCCTTCATACACTGGTGTTGGTTATGTAAAATGATGTAGTCAGTCTGGAAAACAGTTTGGCAGTTCTTCAAAGTGTTAAACCTAGAATAATCATATGATCTAGCAATTGCACTTCTATGTATGAGCCCAAGAGAAAGAAAAACATGTATGTGTATAATAAGGCTTTTACACAAGCATTCATAGCAGCATTATTTATTTTTATTTATTTTTTTTTTTGAGAATTTTAATATTTATTTATTTTTGTTTTAGTTCTCGGCGGACACAACATCTTTGTTTGTATGTGGTGCTGAGGATCGAACCCGGGCCGCACGCATGCCAGGCGAGCGCGCTACCGCTTGAGCCACATCCCCAGCCCCCAGCATTATTTATAACAGCAAAAAAAAAAAAAAAAATGAAAACAACCCAAATGCTCATAAACTGATATGTTGATAAATAAAATGTGCTTTATCGTTGCAATGGAATACTCTTTGGCAATAAAAATTGAAGTGCTGATACATGTACAATATGATGAAGCTTGAAAATATTATGTTAAAAGAAAGCACCCTGTCACAAAAGACCACATAATGTGTGATTGCATTTCTATAAAAAAGTCCAGAATAGGTGAATCCATAAAAACAAAATTAGATCAGTAGTCGCCAGAGGGTTGGGGAAATGAAGAATGACTGCTAATCAGTATGGGGTAGATGTTTAGAATGTTCTAGGCTGTAGTAATGGTTGCACATTTTAAAAAATATAATAAGAACCACCACAGAGTACACTTTCAAGGAATGAATTTTATAGTGCAAGAATTATATCCCAAGAAACCATTATAAAAATTAAATGCAAAACAAGTACAAAGCTAATAATGCATACAAAATGCAGGAGTGGATGAACTGGAGAGAGCAGCAGAGCAGGTAAAACCTCATGGGGGAGATGTGAGTGACCTGTCTCTCACCAGCCTTCTGTCAACACATTCAGAGTGAGTTCCATCAGGCTTCCACTGCCCAGAGACATAAATATTAAAGAGAAAGTATTGAATTTGGTTTTCAATGGAAAACATGTCCCAGAACACTCAAGCATACAAATTCCAAGAGATTAAGCTTCAGGCAAATTCAATCTCCACGGCCAGATGGCTAATAAGGGTCATTAGTGTGGTTGAGCTACACCTGAGTTTATTCAATGACGTATATTTTTTTTCCTCTTCAGACTCAAAAGTACAAGAATTGCCAGAAGTCAAGAACCCCTAAAACAATCATTCTCACAGGCTGTTGAATGAGTGGATGTTAGAATCCCCTCCACTTATCTGGTTGTCCAGTGTGTAACCAAAATAATTCAGGTCTCCAGGTGTTTGCTCACGTACTCAAAACCAAAACAGTATTCACTGGCACCAGAAAGACAGGAAATGCCGCCTGAAAACTATTAGGAACAAGAATCTCCTTAATTAATGTATATATCTAGAAATTCGATGAAATTTGTGATTCTTTTCCTCCTCTCCATAGAATATACCTGTGTAAAATGAAAAAATAAAGCTTTAGACTGTAACCCATAGAATTCATATGCACTATTACTGTAGGGCACAGTTTCTAAGGAAGTGCTTGTTAATTATTAGTACTACTCGGTCAATCACTTACAATGGGCAAATAACCTGGAAAGAATAATACAGACAAACACAATAAGTTACCAAAGTGTGATTTTTGTTGTATCCTAGGAAACCAAAACATTGCAAATGATCCTGTGTGCCACTGAATCAAAGGGAAAGTGACGAGAATGGATTGTTGTAAAAAAAAAATAAACAAACGACAACATCCTTCACCATGGATTATATATAAGTTTTATGACATCAAAATTTCTGGCAGAAGAACATCATGTCAAAGAATTATTTGAGCCAGGCACGGTGGTGCACACCTGTAATCCCAGAGGCTCAAGAGGCTGAGGCAGAAGGATCTCGAGTTCAAAGCCAGCCTCAGCAAAATCGAGGTGCTAAGCAACTCAGTGAGACCCTGTCTCTAAATAAAATACAAAGTAGGGCTGGGGATGTGGCTCAGTGGTTGAGTGTCCCTGAGTTCAATCCCTGGTACCATCCCCTCCCCCAACAAAAAAAAATTTTCTTTGAAAACACACACACACACACACACAGAGTAACCTGTGGACTAGGAAGAAATGTGTCTTAGCAATACAGACTCAGTGAGTAATCCCTGAAAAACATTAGGAAATCATATTTTGCAATATCATAGAAGTTTTCTGAGTCAGAGCTATAAAGACAGACCAGCATAATCAGAAAGCAACATGTAAAAGAATGGACGATGTTCACGCCTCCGGTGACTCCCTGAGGTGGCCTCAATTATATTGGCCTCCATTATGGGGCACCAGCTGCTCTCTGCTCTACACAAATCCTCTGCTGGATGAGAAGAGTGGAAAAACCTAAGGTCCAGAAATGTTTGGTAGGGAGCATAGAAGGAAGACTTTGTGACAGTTTGCCCGCCAAGGAGGATATCTAAAGAAAAACCAATGATCTTGAATTACTCATGTTAATTTTCCATTAATATTTGCTTTGTGCCATTAAATGTTTTTCATGCAGGTCTGTTTTACTCCAGTGAATTAATAAGATCTTAAGGGTACAATATCAACAGTTTCAACCAATGGATAAACTCACAGAACTCACAATGTATAAAAATACAAAATTTTCACAGCCCTGTAAAACCCCCTTATGCCTCTTCTACTCAGTCTTCCTCTCCAGAGGTAACTTTGCACCAGTTTTTCCATTCTATGACTTTCTACATTAATATAATAAATTAACTTTTCCATTCCGTGACTTCATATAAATATGTATTTTAATGTCAAGATTCTTTTACTTTGTACAATGTCTTATGTATTTATAACTTATTTATTTTTATAGCTGAGTATTAATCCATTGTGTTTTTGTTTATCCATTCTTTTGTTGATGGCAAACTGGGTTGTTTCTAGGTTTGGACTATTATAAATAAAGCTGCTAGTAATGTTCTTGTACAAACTTGTATGGACAGACATTTTTATTGCTCTTGAATAAAAACTCAAGAAGGGATTTTCTGGGTCATGAGGTGGATATATATTTAAGTTTTTCAAAACCCTCCAGTGTAAAAAAAAATGATAAAACCATTTTACCAGAAATGGTTTTAAATTTAATGAGTTTAGAGTTTAGAACACCAGGAATGTCTGAGTTTTATTTGCTTTACACCTTTGTCAACATTTTTATTGCAAACATTTTTTTATTTTGCTTTTTTCATCTCAACCTTCACAATGTCTATGTAGTAATGTCACATGACAGTTTAAATTTGTAGTTTTCTAACAATTAAGGACATTGAACATGTACATTGGCTATTCAGCTTTCTTCAAATATCGCTTCAAGTCTTTAATGCACATTTTTACTAAATTGGTGGTCTTTTTATTATTGAAATGCAGAAATTTGTGTATTCTGAATACTAGTCCTTTTTTTTTTCAGATGTATGTGTTGGAAAGGTTTTTCTTCCAGTCTATGCCTATGTATTCATTTTTTTAGTAATACCTCTTGATGAACAGAAGATATCATTTTTGCTATTCAATTTTTCATTCTTTTTTCATGAGTTTAGTTTTATGTCTGTATTATCTCTGAAAAATATTTTCCCAGAAAAAAAAAAATCTTGCATTAGTATTCTCCTATGTTTTCTTCTAGAAGCTTCATAGTTTTGGGCTTTTACATTTATGACTATAATTTATCTCAAATTAATATTTGCAAGCCAGGAGGGGAGGCACATGCCTGTAATCCCAGTGGCTCAGGGATTACAGTGTAATCCCTCCTGCTGAGGCAGGAGGATGGTGAGTTCAAAGCCATCCTCAGCAAAATCAAGGTGCTAAGCAATTCAGTGAGATTGTATATCTTTTTTTTTTTTTTAAACAATCTGATTTTTTTTTAAAGAGAGAGAATTTTAGTATTTATTTTTTAGTTTTCGGCAGACACAACATCTTTGTTTGTATGTGGTGCTGAGGATCGAACCCAGGCCGCACGCATATAAAATTTATATGGAAATTCAAATAAAGATTTTTAAAAATAAATGGTGGTAGAACCAGTGCCTATCTATATGGAAAAAATAAAGGGACTTTGAATTCTACTTCAAGTCATATGCAAGTACTATTTATTTATTTATTTACTTTTTTGGGGGGTATCAGAGATTTAACTCAGGGCACTATGGCAACTGAGCCACATCCCCAGCCCTATTTTGTATTTTTTAAGATACACAATCTCTGGGGCTGGGGATGTGGTTCAGTGGTAGAGTTCAATCCCCAGTACCAAAAATAAAAAAGTCTACTAAAATTATGATTGTAGAGAATCTATAGAGAAATTTAAGGATTTGGGGGCAATTGAACATCTTAACAATATTGACTCTTACAATTCATGAACATGGTATCTCTCTTCAAACATTAAATTGCTCTTTAATTTCATCAATATTTTATATTTTTATGTATAAACTTTATACAACTTATTAAATTTATCCCACCTAATATGTGTTTTTGGATGTAAATGATACTTTTAATCTTATTTTTTTTTTAATTTTGGGAATATAGCAATACAATTTATTTTGGCTTTGATCTAAAATGTGGCCAAATCCACTTGTTAAATCTAGTATCTTTTATATAGCTCATTTAGGAATTTCTACCTGTACAACTATGTCATCTACAAATAAAGGAAAATTTATCATTTATTTTTGATCTGTATGTATTTTTATTGTGAAATTCCACTCAATAGGGCCTCCAGTACAATATAAGTTTTTATAAGTTTGAGTAAAACTTATAAAGGTGGACGTCCTTCAAGAGAATGAGAAGCCATACCTATGGAAAAAAATATGTGCAAAAGACTTATCTTAAGAAGGACTGTTTTCTAAAATATACAAAGAACTCTAAAAATGCAATAATAAAGAAATGAACAAGTCAATTAAGAAATTAGCAAAATACCAAAGAAATACACAAATGGTAAATGAGCTTATGGGAAATGCTCCACATAGTGTTATGCTCGAATTCAGGACCCCCAAAAGACCACCAGAGACCAAGGTCGATGTAAGTAGCAAAGAGTGTTTATTGCGAGCTAGCTTGGTCCTCCGCGCACACACACAGCTACTGGAGACGCTGAGAGGCCCCGAGCCCAGGGTTTGCAGCAGTTTTATACACTCTTTGGAGAAGGCAGGGACCCCCACATACATCATAGCATCTCTTAGCAAATCATCACACACCACGGGAAAATCAAATAACAACTCTAAAACATGATTAGCACATTCACTGGTGGGAACAAGTTGAGTAGGGGTGATTGGTTACTACAAGAAGGGGATTCATTTGAACTGATTGGTTTAAGCCAAGAACAAGTTGAGTAAGGGTGATTGGTTACTACAAGAAGGGGATTCATTTGAACTGATTGGTTTAAGCCAAGAGGGGTGTTTGTGCTGAACTACATGGTTTCCCAACACCATAAACTACTGGGAGGGTCATCTGGCATCCCAGGTATTTCCCTGTCTCATGCTGATTGGTGGCTGCTAGGGGATTGCTATGGGTCCCCACCTAGCCTGACTGAGTCAGGGACACCTGGCACAGCAGATCTCCCCTCTATTTTGTAGATAAACAACTTAGCAGGGTGGGAATTTGCCTAGGAGTGCTCTGTGGGTCTTTCCAAGGACAAAGGTCATGTCCCTTCCTTGGACAAGCTTTGCTCTGAGGTAGAGGCTGGTTTTTCAATAGAGCATTAGAAAAATGCAAATTAAGAGAACAATGAAATACCAATACATGTCACATGTCTCGACCTGCGCAGCTAAACCCTAGAAAGTCACAAAAACACTTAGAAAGCTGGGACTTGGTGAGACTCGGTGTCTGATGAAAGAGCAGTGACCCAGAGTTAGCTCAGCATGTTTATTATATAGGGTCTCAATTCAGGAAATTAAAACTATAGCGGCATGGTTCCCTGTGCACTAAAAAGTTACAGAGCTAGAAACATTTTTGTAGCTATTCTATTGTTTCAGTGCTAAGAACATCCTGTCATTATCCTGCTGCACCCAGGAAGCCCATTGTCCAGAGTTTTTGCAAAGCAGACAGGCTTGATGGTTACAGTGCTTGCAAGATATGTGGTTAGTTAAGTTCAGAATTCTCTGACTCCTACAACTGTGGTCTGAACTCAAGGTTAAGACTGTTATTGTTATGTATCTTTGTACAGAACTTCCTCAGGCAGGGCTTTACCATAGCTCCTGGGCAATCTCACCCTGCATCTTTGCACAAAAAGTTCCCAGGGCAAGGCTCAGCCATAGCTCCAAGGCAGTCAAAGATCAAGGTTGAAGTCACTGCTCTGCACACTTATTAGAATGGGCAAAATCCAAAATACCAACTATGAGAAGGATGCCAAGAATGCAAAATGGTACAGCCACTTGGGAAGACAGCTATGAAACAATGTGAAGGAAATGCAAATGAATATTGTTAAGTGAGAAAAGCCAATTGGAAAAAGCTATACATTGTATATTTTCAACATGTACCATTCTAGAAAAAGCAAAAATCTGGAGACTTTATGGCTACCGTTGGGTTAGGAGGATGAATAGGGAGAAAACAAGGATTTTAAGATAAATGAAGCTATTCTGTGTGATAATTTGATGATGGATACATGGCATTACATTTGTCAAAATCCATTGAATGTACACCAACAGTGACCTCTGATATAAATTATGGATTGATAATGATGTGTCAATGTGAGTTCACCAACTGTAACATATACCACTCTTGTGCTGAGGTTTTAATAATGGTAGAGGGTTTGCATGTTGAGGGACTAGACTATATGGGAATCTCTACAGCTTGCATTCAAGTTTGCTGTGAACCTAAAATGACTCTTAAAAATGAAACATACTGCCAGGTATGGTGGCACACACCCATAATCCCAGAGGCTCAGGAGGCTGAGGCAGGAGGATTGGAAGTTCAAGTACTTAGGGAGGTCTTAAGCATCTGAGTGAGACCCTGTCTCAAAAAAATAAAAATAAAAAAGGCTGGAGATGTGGCTCAGTGATGAAGCAACCCTGGATTCAATCCTCAGTAGCAATAAATAAATAAATAAATAAAAAGGGGGGAAAAAGAAAGAAAGAAAAGAAACCTACTTTAAAAAACACAATGGACATCCATGCCTACTCCATATCTTTAAAGAAGAGCATTCAATATTTCACCATTAAAAGTAAAAGCAGCTCTATAATTTTTGTACTTGGCTTTTTTTTTTAATATTTATTTTTTAGTTTTTCGGCAGACATTACATCTTTATTTTTATCTGGTGCTGAGGATCAAACCCAGACCGCATGCATGCCAGGCGAGTGCACTACCGCTTGAGCCACATCCCCAGCCCCTGTACTTGGCTTTTCATTAGACTAATAACCTTTTTCTTTGGTCTTATTTTGCAGAATAAGAACTTTTTATCATGAATTGGAGTTGGATTTTGACAAATACTTTTTCTGTATGTATCGACTATCATATAACTTTTCTACTTAAATTAACAAGCAAATCACATTATTTTTCATATTAAATTAGCAGTGCATTCTACTTTTCCAATATTGCTATATTTGACTTTCTTTTATTTTTAAACTATTTTTGTGTGTTTGTTTATGATGAATATTAATTTGTAAATTTTCTTTTCTTATAATGTATTCGACTAATTGGTATCAGGGTTATACAGACTTCATGAGATTAGCTGGGAAATATTATTTCTATCCTTGATTTTAGTTGTTAGTATTTTACAAACAAATCAACCTACTTTTGTAACCAAGCACTCCAGTCCTGGGTGGTGATAATGGACATCTGAGCTATAAGAATGAATAGTCTTGTCACGTGTATTTAAAACAATATTTTTCTCTTTCGTTCAGGTTGTGTGTGTATATCTTTCATGTTTAGTTTAATTTCTAAACTCTTCTACATGTGTAAAAGTAATCACAGTGACATATACACACGCACACATACACACACACGTGCACACACACATATACACACTAAGAGCTTAGCCTCGGAACCTTACTCCCTGTGGGATAATAAAGGTCACCATTTGTTTAGTTTTAACTATCTTCTTCCTGGAAAGTATTTTAATTATATTTGTCCTAAGGGCATATTAAAGTCACTCAGAAAAATACTTGTCACTGATTAAAATGATTCTCTCAAACTCTTACGGTTTACACACATTAGAAATTAACATTGCACCTTGGTACGGTGGTGCAGGCCTGTAATTATAGCTACTGGAGGATTGGTGTTCAAGGTCAGTCAGGGCAACATAGGCAGACCCCATTTCAAAAAAAAATTAATTAATCAATTAACATTGTAATGTTGGCATGTCTACTCAATTGAATCTCGAATGAAATTATTATTTAAAGAAATAAAAGTAACCACATAAACTAAATATATAACCATTTATTTATTTATTTGTACCAGGGGTTGAACCCACAGGTGCTTAATCACTGAGCCACATGCCCAGCCATTTTTAGTTTTTATTTGAGACAGGTTCTCACTAAGTTGCTTAGGGCCTTGCTAGATAGCTGAGGCTGACCTTGAACTTGCAATCCTCTTTCCTCTGCCTCCCAAGTTGCTGTGATTACAGGCCTGAGCTATTTAAATAGGAATTTTCAAAGCTCCTCATCTCAGAGAGGAACTTCCTTAGCCAAATTCACCTAGTTAGTAAGTTGCAGAACTGAGATTAAAACTCAGGAATTCCAGTTTTAAATCAGTACTCTTTCCTGTGCAATATTTCCCTATTTTGAATTATTTAGGAAGTGTTTAAAGCTTTCAGTGGCTGGAAGACTTTGTCTACAAGATGCTTCATTTTCCAGTATTGTACTACCTTGGCATATTGTGCACCAATTTAAAAGCTGTAGTGTATTTTTACCTTCAGTTTGAAAAAGTGTTAAAAGAATTATTAGTGAAATGATGAGGACATATTTATGGAATTGCAGCTTTAAGCAAAGTTTGATGCAACTTTCCTAAAAAGAAATTTGTAAAATACAGAAAAAAATTGGAAGTTGTATAAATCATTGACTTGAAAATCCTACTTCTAAGAATCTAATAACCTAAGATAAAAATGAGAGATGTTCATTCACATACCCATGTACTCCCACAAAACAGAATGATGTAAACAAAGATGAGAAATAGTCTATATACATGCATATAGAGAAATAGACTAATATATATATCTGACTAAATATGTTTATCATAAAGTTATATGATGAAAAGTAATACTGATGTATTGTTTTATTTGTATAATGATGGATTGGATTTGATGCTATTTGTTCAGAACATTCATATCTATACTTATAATTGAGATTAGCCTGTGAATTTCCTTTCACTTTTTGATGAGGTGAGGATTTTTAGGAATGTGTCCATCCCATCTAAATGTTCAAGTTCTACAAAATATCTTATTTGTTTAAAATGTTCTCAGCATCTTTTCATTTTTAAATTTGGTATTTGTAAACTCCTCTCTTTCTTTTTCTTTCTTTTCAGTACCAGGGATTGAACTAAGGGGTGCTTAACCACTTAGCTATATCCCCAGTCCCCTTTATTTTCTACTTTGAGACAGGGTCTCACTAAGTTGCTTAGGGTCTCACTAATTTGCTGAAGCTAGCCTCAAACTGCAATCCTCCTGCTTCAGCCTTCTGAGCCACTGGGATTACAAGCATGCATCATGCCTGGCTCAGTTTCACTTTATTATTAAAATTTCTATATTCTTACTCATTTGCTTGTTGTTTCTTTGCCCTATCAATTACTGAAAGAGATATTTTAAAATCTATCACTATGGCTGTGGGTTTTTCTTTCTCCTTTCACTGCTTGTTTTATCTATTTTGAGTTCATAATTTTACTTGTACACAAATTAAACAGTGTGAAATTGTCCACATAAATTAAACCAGGACATTCATTATACATATAATAAAATGAAATATTGAAATCTCTAGTAATATTTTTACTTAATATCCTATCTGGCATGATATTTGTATAGCTATGAGCTTTATTTTGATTACTATGTGCATCATATAAAAGTGGTTAGAAAAATTTGTAAGATATGTACTTAAAAGCTATTTAGTTTATTTTAAAATGACTTTTGAAATATTGAGAGAAGTATAATTAAGCTTTATGATATAGAACGAGGTCCACAATCCATTAATGTACAAATAGATTACCAAATACAATAAATTTCCCATGTGTGTGGGAAGTGGGTGAGTGTGTGTACATGTGTGTATGCTCACAGGGAGTGTGTGCCTTAGCATAAAAACATACACCCAGCCATTTTCCGTAGTTAGTCCTAGGTAGTGGAATGTTAGTGACTATTATTTATTTCATTTTGCATCTCTGTACTTTCTAATTTTCTAAAATGAGATTCTATTTTTTTGTTTTAAAGCAGATTTTTTAAAAATTAAAGGAAGTGGAACAATGTGAAATTCATAGAGAAATCTTTTTAATTTTTTTTCTCTGGACAGGAAGGAGCACGGACTTCAGCAACAGTAATGTGTTTGGTGTCTTTAATAAGAACAGTTTCATCCAGGCGCAGTGGCACACACCTGTAATCCCAGCAGCTCGGGAGGTTGAAGCAGGTGGACCATGAACTCAAAGCCAGCCTCAGCAACTAGCAAAGCCCTATCTCAAAATATATATAAGAAAAGGAGGTGCTGGGGATATGGCTCAGAGGTTAAGCACCCCTGGGTTAAATTCCTGGGTACCCATCCCCTCAAAGAAAGAACAGTTTCAGTGGAAGTCCTAAGCTAAGGTCAGATCATAATGGACTTCAGAGTAGGAGAAAAAAAAATTTTTTTTAAATTGACTGTGAAGAACAAGAGAGAGAGATGAATGATATGTAAGCAAAATTGCAGAGTTGATCTTCATTTTGTGTAGATTTTGAGAAATGTCACATTTACAGATGAAAGGCAAAAGAGAAGAAGATGAAAACAGAAAGACCAGTTTACTAATCAGGAAAGAGGGAGCCCTTGAGGGCATCGACAGTGGGCTGGCTTTATAAAAAGCAGAAACTGGTCAGAAAAAGATAAGAAGAGTTGCATTCTCCAAGTTTCTTTCAATGCTAGTAAGACCAGGTACTCTGTTTGCAAGGAATTTATTAAAAGACAACTTATTGTTTGCTTGTTTTTCTTCAAAACAGAGTCTCCCAAAAGGCAAGGGCCTGTTACAGGAATCAGAGAATCTAGGCTGTGTTTTGTATTCTTATCTGAATAATTGTAACATTCCAGTTGCCTTTTAAATTAGTCTCAAGATCACTAAGGATAAAATCTAAGATTATAAAAGGGCTGGAGATGGAGCTCAGTGGTAGTGCATGTCCTTGGGTTTGATCCTGGCACTGCAAAATAGTTCACAAAGATATCTTTGAAAGATGAAGTGGGAATGCTTTCTTTCAGTCCACCCTAAAATGAAAATGGACAGTAACTGCTAAATCCTCATTCCAAGAATTCTCTTTAGATTTATACCCAGGGACACCTATTTAAAATTATATATTTATAATATCTAGTTGATTTGGGGGGTGAAGATAGGGGCAATTGAACTGAGGGGCACTCAACCCCTGAGCCCCATCCCCAGCCCTATTTTGTATTTAGAGACAGGGTCTCACTGAGTTGCTTAGTGCCTCACTTTCACTGAGGCTGGCTTTGAATGCAGCCTGCCTCAGCCTCCCTAGCTGCTGGGATTACAGGTGTGCACCACTGCCCGAAGCTCTAGTTGATTTTGCTTCACTGATTTTCAAGAAATTCTTAGTAAAGATACTGTAACTGAAAGTTCAGACCTTGTCCCTACCCCTGAGATTAGGGTGGGGGAGAGATTAGGGAGAAGCAGAGAAAGGGGAAGAGAAAGAAACATGTTTTCTTCTAGTAGTTTTACAAATTCCGGTCTCATTTAAGTCTTTAATTCATTTTTAGTGTATTTTTGTATATGGCGTATGAGAGGAGGGTCTAACTTTATTCTTATTTAAAAATAAGTTGCCGTGGCATGGGAGCAAGGGCTATGTTCAAAGCATAAAGCGGATCACGATCACATTACAACTTTTGGGTCAGTTCTCTAATAAAATCACAATGTAAGTAACATTTTTCAGTTTATAAGACAGTTATAAAATACACAGTCGTTTTTTTCTGTACTAAAACACAGTAAGAAAAAAAATAATTTTTAAAAAATGTGCAAAACAAGATGAACACGTGCACACACATTGAAGCAGAGATCACTGTAACCCCCAAGAACAACAGGTCAGCTCTCTCACACCTCTCCATGTCAAGTGAGGTCGCTCGTGCTCCTACACGTGAAAGATCTCGAATGCTCTTTCAGAGGCCTTGCAGAGAAAGCTGGCTTCCCCCATAAGCTCCCTGGGGCAGATAAGTCAGGAAGAAAGACCCTGTGCAAAAGACCCAGGGATGTAAGAAGAGCTTCCCTTCTGCCCAGTCAGCCCCGGTTTGAAAGAGGATCTAAAAAGTGACCAGGACTTTGAGAGAAGAATCAAGTCTTAATATAAAGATGTATTCTTTGCTTTGGTTCTCTAAGGATGAAATATTTTCTTCCTCTTTCCCAAATGTGCTGTGAAAATATTTCTTCTTTTCCAAATGAATTGTCTAAATGTTTCCCCTAGAATTTTGATTTCAAATTTGCTTATATTCTCAATAAAAATTTTCAACCTCTATGCTTTCTCTAGATATTGAATGATGTAATGAAGGGTTTTAAAGTAAGACAGATCTTGTGTATGGAGTCTATATCACTCCCTGCAACATTCAAATAATTCTAACAATAGTTACATCTTTTGTTCATTTTTAAGTTTGGTTAGCAACTACTGGATTCCTGTGTGTATTATAGCAAACAAGCTCATGGAATGCTATCTATCCTTGTTTTATTCCTGGTCTCAGATGAGGAATTCCACTTGTCTGTTATGCTACTGTGGTCTTTGCTTTGGGGTTCACATCCAAAAAAGTCATTGCCCAGACCAATATCATAAAGCTTTTCCCCTATGTTTTCTTCTAGTAGTTTTACAAATTCGGATCTCATTTAAGTCTTTAATTCATTTTTAGTGTATTTCTGTATATGGCGTATGAGAGGAGGGTCTAACTTTATTCTACACATGACTATCCGGTTTTCCCAGCACCACTTATTGGTCCTTTCCACAACGGACAAGGATGTCTACGTCCCCACTTCTATTAAGAATAGTACTGGAAATTCTATCCAGGACAATTAAGGAAAGAAAAAAGAGGCATCCAAATTAGCATGGAAGAAATTAAATTGTTTCTATTTAGCAGCAATACAAAATTATATGTAGGAAACCCAAAAGACCCCACCAAAGAACTGTTAGAATTAACAAATGAATTCAGTAAAAAATTGCAGGATTAAAAAAATCAACACATTGCTGGGATGTGGCTCAGAAGTAGAGCACTCGCCTACCATGCGTGAGGCACTGGGTTCGATCCTCAGCACCACATAAAAATAAAATAAAGATATTGTGTCCACCTATAACTAAAAAATAAATATTTTAAAAAAACCAACACATAAAAGTAAGTAACATTGAAGATATGGAAGGAGAATGTTCTTTTTGAAAGATAAAGGATACACTAGTCAGATCCAACATAAGAACTCACAGCTAGGGATGGTTAATAAAATGGCGTAATGTTGGCAGTCACTCACTGACATGTTGAATATGTATTGGGGACTCAATCTGCCTAGTTGTATAAGCTATCCAGTTATGATCTATGAGAGATAACAAGAGGGTGGAAAATTACCTCTAGACAGGGAATAGGGGTGGGAGGGAAAGGGAGGGAGAAGGGGAATAGCAAGGATGGTGGAAGGAGATGCTCATCATTATACAAAATACATGTATGAAGATGTGAATTTGGTGTCAACATACCTTACATACAAACAGAGATTTGATAAATTGTGGTATAAAGGTGTATTAAGAATGAAAAACCAGCCTCTACCTCCGAGCAAAGCTTGTCCAAGGAAGGGACATGACCTTTGTCCTTGGAAAGACCCACAGAGCACTCCTAGGCACATTCCCACCCTGCTAAGTTGTTTATCTACAAATAACAGGAGAGATCTGCTGGCCAGGTGTCCCTGACTCTGTCAGGCTAGGTGGGGATCCATAGCAATCCCCTAGCAGCCACCAATCAGCATGAGACAGGGAAATACCTGGGATGCCAGATGACCCTCCCAGTAGTTTATGGTGTTGGGAAACCATGTAGTTCAGCACAAACACCCCTCTTGGCTTAAACCAATCAGTTCAAATGAATCCCCCTCTTGTAGTAACCAATCACCCCTACCCAACTTGTTCCCACCAGTGAATGTGCTAATCATGTTTTAGAGTTGTCATTTGATTTTCCCGCAGTGTGTGATGATTTGATAAGAGATGCTATGATGTATGTGGGGGTCCCTGTCTTCTCCAAAGAATGTATAAAACTGCTGCAAACCCTGGGCTCGGGGCCTCTCAGCGTCTCCAGTAGCTGTGTGTGCACCGGAGGACCGAGCTAGCTCGCAATAAACACCTCTTTGCTGCTTACATGGATCTTGGTCTCCGGTGGTCTTTTGGGGGTCCCGAATTTGAACATAACAAAGAATTGTAATGCAAGAAAATTATGAATGCAATACACTCCACTATTGTCATGTATGTAAGAAATTTTAAAAAAGATGCACTGAAAGAGAAAAGAGAGATAATAAGAAATAGGTGACTGAATATGGTTCTTGCCCTTGAAAAAAGAAGAGAAATATAGACCATAATTACATGCTAAAGCAATCTGTTTGGTATAATATTTTAGGAAAAGAAACTGAAGTTTTTTCAACAGAAATATGGGAAATATCAGCATGAATTGGAAGAAAGAGAAATATATATATATATATATATATATATATATATAGAGAGAGAGAGAGAGAGAGAGAGTTTTAGATGGACAGAATACCTTTATTTTTATTTATTTATTTTTGTGTGGTGCTGAGGATCAAACCCAGTGCCTCACATGTGGCCAGGCTGAGCTACAACCCCAGCCCGAGAAAAACTTTCTTGAAGAGAGGTTTCTTCAAGAAACCTGATAATTGGCTAAGGTCCTGATGGTCTTTCAATCTGTATCCAGGCCTTTCCTGGACCTAACTATATTGTTGCCTCTGGGGCCCATAAGATGATATGTAACTATGTATAATGATTTCCCACTTTTCCCCAAGTTAGTTAAAGCCAGTGTTATTTACCACCAAAGAGTCTAACAGTGGTCAGGAAACCATCAGCAGGAAGTCAAGAGGTTAATGTGAAATTCCAAGATGTTAAAAGCTAAATAAGCTTAAAGATATGAAAAGGAGAAGAAGCTGGATTCATCAGTGATAGCTGAGGAAGAATTCATAATTCTTACTAATGTGTTGGAAACTATAAAGTGGCAAAGCTAATTTCCATATGTTCTCAAAGCTATTCTTTCTTCTGAGCATATTGATAGACCATATTACCTAGTCCCATATATCTAGGTGGTGTCCTTTGGCAAATTCTCCCCGGCTGAATGTGAGTAAAAGTTGGGTGTCACTCTCATGCGAGGACAATTAAGAGTAGGTGTACTATTAGAAAGGAGATCAGTAAAGCAGATCAAGCAGATGGGGAGGGGGAAGGGAAAAGTAAAGGTATCAGAGAATGAGATTATCAACTTATGTTATATGCATGCATATACATAACATAATGCACATAATGAATGAATTATGTGCATTCACTATTATGCATGATTATAATATACCAATAAAACATAAAATAGAATATGCAACATTGAGCAGTAATAAAAAAGGAAAAGTGTAAAAAAGAGTGATATTTCTTTGCACTCAGTCTTATCTGAAGTCAGAAAAAAGAACTCTTAAGATGGTAACATTGCAAAGTAGATGAAGTTTGAATCCCTGAGCCACTAATTTGTGGTTTGTGATTTTTATCATGAAATTACTTTCAGTAGGGATTTTTTTTTTCCTAAGGAGCCCAAGGTACCCCAAGTTTTCAAAAGGTTGTGATTATTTTCTTCATTTTATTATCCTAATACCAGCCAGGTTTATGCTTAAAGCTATTAATATAGGCACAAACTGCACAAAATACAGGTTCTGTGTTTTCTTGCTTATCTATTTTTTCTATTGGGTGCTCCAGCTCTCTTTTCATTGAGGAGGCAGCCTTTAGCTGTGCCCTGCTCATATGTGGTTATTTAACAGATTGCCTCTGAAGCCCCAAGATCACATCTGCTTTCATCACATAGACATTAAAACCACAAATGCTTAAACATTAAAGAAAACATACAAGTTTCTCTGAGGCTGTATTAAGATTTCCAAGTTGCCCCAGCGATGTAGGCATGTGCTATGGCACCTGACACCTGGGCATTTCTTTACATTTGTTTTGAACACAGTTGTATTTGCACGTGCGTATGTGTATACATGCATGTGGGTATATGTAGATTTATTGTTAAAGTCTCTAGTATACTTATTATTTATTTATGTTCACCATACCTTCAGAAGCAGAAATTCAGGAGGTCTCTTTTAGATATGTTTGCATAAGGAAACTATCAGGCATATAGAAGTATATTTTGAATAGTTAGTGGACTACATTGGTTTGAAATTTGGAAGAGAGGCATAGGATGGGTACATAGAATTGTAATAAAAATAATGCATTTACCTGGATTGACCACAAAAAGTAAGAAAGGGGATGAAAATTATGGAGTTTTGAGAATACCACCATCACTTAATGAGCCCCTGCTCATTAAGGGATACTTAAGAGAATTGGAAAGAGTCAATATAAATGTGTGAAGAAAACCAGGAGGAATAGTTCGTAGTCAATAAAATCAGTTTCCAATGCAAACTTGAGTTTTTAACTTGCAACATAAGATCCTGGACAGAAGTCATTGGCAGTTGTAAGTTTACCAAAGGAGAAATTTCTAATACCTGGAGCCATTGGCAGCTTTATTTTCAGATGATGTCCATGATTGCTGCTGGTTACATTAGGGCCTTCTGTCTTTGCCCTGTGGCCCTCTATTAGAGCCAGACTTTTCTCTATGTGTAAGGGAGCAAGAGGGCAAGAGAACAACCTAATAAATCCCATGTAGGTTCTTCTTTCCCTCCACCAGGCCGCCCTTCTTTCTTTATTCTCAATTCTCTCCTTTGGAAACTTGAGATCAGTCTGAGAATACGGGACAACTGTAGCTGATGCTACTGCCCCCAGGGCAGGTTGTCCTGTAGCCTCTGGTCCAGTTGACTATGCTGTTTTATCAGCCACTATCTCACCATTCCAGAATGGGCCAGAATATAGCTGCAAATTGTCTTGATTTTATCATTTTAAGGATGGGGATAGTCAAGTATAGATGTTATCAATAGTGGCAATTGCTGTTGAGATCACAAGAAGGAATGAGATCAATTCCCTAGATATATTAATTAAATGCTATCATTATGTTACTGAAAAATTCCAGCAGAGAAAGATGGAGAAGGTGGACTGTAACATGGAAGGAAAAAGAAAAGGGAAGTAAATGCAGAAAACAGGGAAATGTAGCCAATCAAATAAGTTTGGCTGAGAAAGAAAAAAGTGCTAAATAAGGGGATAGGGCCAAGGAAATTATTTTTTTTTCCTTAACTTGATGATTGGGTCATTTCACTACTTTAGCAACTAAGGATAAAGAGTCCTAAAAGGAAAGTATAGTGGAAAGAGGAAGAGACTAATGAGTAAGGATGCTAAGAGATATGAAGACCAGTAAGGGCATAACTTCAGGAGAACCTCAAAATGACATTTTGTCAATCCCTCTTCTTCCAAAAAGAGCAAATCACAATCTTAGCATAATGAGTTTCAGAGCAACTTTGTTTTGTTAAAAAAAGAAAAAGAAAAGTTAGGTGGCTTTAATTTCCTAACAGGTTTTCCTAAATTTCCTTAGATATTATTTTTGTAATAAGTAGATCAATTAATAACATGATTTTTATTTTAGTAGCAGAAACCCACAAATTTCCTGTTTTGAATAATTCACAAACCTAAATTCCTGTAACTGCTTTTTTCATGTTGGACATGTTCCTTTCATGTAAAAATTTTGTTTAAAATAGGTCTTAACTCAAAATCAGATAAATTAGCTTGAAGGAAGAAAAGGGATTAATTTATGTTTGTATATCTATATTATCAGTTCCAAAGATGAAACAGGATATCCATGTTAAATAAACCAAGTTTATCTTATAAAAGCACTTTGAAATTAGTAGAACTATTGTTATTTCCAAGAATTGAGATGTCAAAATGTCAAGTTAATTCTCAATTATTCAAATAGTTTGAAATAGACTTGAGTCAAGTATCCAAAAGGGCAAAGTGATCATGCTTTTAAAACACTTTTGCTTCTGGAAGGCATAAGGAAATTTATATTTATATGTGGTAGAATTGAATACTAGAGGGAACATAAATATTTTTTCCCTCTAAAAAAAAAACAACCCTCTGGCATTTAAACACCTAACTATTTAGTTAGGTTGATTCTAGTGCTGTTGCCAAAAACTAGTTATGCCCAGAGTTGGATCTCCCTTATTTCAGGAAAGCAATTAGTTTGCTAATTAGCAGTACTCACAGTAGGCAGTTGTATTAACTAAAAAGGGAGTTAGTTTACTATCTAAAAAGTATTTGTTTTACTATGCCCATGAAAAAAAATCTACTTAATTAAGCACAGGAAGTCTCAACATTGGTAAAAATGGGGCACTATTGAGAGTTGATTTTATATTACTATTAGAGTCCTAAAGTCTCTGTAGATTTCTCTATATTCTCCCTGGATCCTACATGTTTATTTCTTATTATCAATATATGTGGAAAGTTTGGGCATGTTTTCAAATAAGGTATGAAAAGTGAGTTGCAAGTAGCAATATGGAGCATATAGGAAAAAGATCTGACTCTGACATGAAGGTTGTATGAAGTCTTCTAGAAAAAGTGACCTCTAAGCTGGGTATTGGTTTGCTCTTTAGAGGAGTTTTGGTGTTGGTTATGGAGGCTGTAGAGAGGGACAGTGAGAGTCATGGCATCTCGGTAGTAGGAATCTTTAGTTGAGAACATCTGATATAGTCAATAGACCCTCCAAGAAAAATGCCCAGTGAAGTTGCTGTGTTGTGGGAGAGTTAACAGACATGTTTAAACTTTGATGCCTTCATTTATGGAGGATTAGCGGAGCAGTAACGCCAATTGTATATGGACACAAGCACATTTCTTGGCTAACCCAATGTGCCACGTACTGTATTATCATTTTCAGTTTGGTACCAATGATTGAACTCAGGGGCACTCGACGACTGGACCACCCTATTTTGTATTTTATTTGGAGACAGGGTTCTCACTGAGTTGCTTAGTGCCTCGCTTTTTGTAGAGGCTGGCTTTGAACTCAAGATCCCCCTATCTCAGCCTCCCAAGCTTCTGGGATTACAGGCATGCACCACCACACCCGGCTTCTAAGAATTCATTATCAAGGTTAAGAATAAGGGGGAAGTTGGGATAAATTTACCTATAAAAGGTCTAAGATAGCATATTTGGAGAAGAAAGAATGAGCTCATCAGGAAATGTCAAAAAATTCTCAGAGTTATATAGCATTGCATTATTGTAGAGTCCAGGGCCCTGGTGGTTGTAGTGGAAATAAAAAATAAAACAAAGAAAACCATGGTGTCATCAATTAGAAAGGTCACAATATTTCTCCAGTGACTGGTCAACACTAGTTAAGAGTTGGAAACTATTCATTGCCTCTAGAAATTTACAAGGCAATTGTGACAGTAGATTAGATTCCAGGCTATTGGTTAAAGGAATGGCTAGAATGAGCCATCAAGTGACCCCTGGAGGGGAAGGTTGTGAATTATTGAAAAATCCTAATAGGGAAAGATAAAGGGCTCTGGAATTACAAATTCTCATGATGTCATTAGAGCAGGTGGCCAGGGTGTAACTGATCAGGAGGTTGTGGCCATAGAGTGAAATAACTAGGTTTAAGAGTTCAAGAACAGAAGCTCGGATGGTTGTCATTGGGGATCGAAATGAGATCTTTTTCACAAAAGAAATAAGGAAGCAAAAGAGTTATGAATAGGTCAAGTTATTTTAACAAATAGTCAAAATGTAATCTGAAGTGCTCAGATCAACTTCATCCTGTTCCAGTTCAAACATGAATAATACAAAGGGAAATAAATCATTGTCCTCTAACACAGTAGGAGGTAGCCACAAAAGGAAATTTCAAAATCAGGACACCTGGACCCACACCCTTGAAAAACCTCTGGTGATACATGTATACTTTCCACGGCCTTACCACTTTTAACTCCTGCCAAACAGAGTCTTCCCTTAGCAACAAGATAACTCTTCACCTGTTGTCAAGGAGCAAGAAAATTTAATGAAATTTCTGTAGCCATTTTCTTACCACCATGAAGAAGAGCCCAGATGTGTTGAGAACTCCAGTCACAATACATGAGTTTAATGAAAGCACCCATGTTTTTGTTCCTTTTTCTGTATATATATATAAAAAAATCTTATGCAGGGTATGGTGGTGCTTACTTGTAATCCTAGAGGCTCAGGAGGCTGAGGCAGGAGGGTCGCAGGTTCAACGTCAGCCTCAGTAACTTAGCAATGCCCTAAGCAACTTAGCAAGACCCTGTATCAAAATATAAAATAAATAGGGCTGGGGATGTGGCTCAGTGATTAAGCACTCCTGGGTTCAAGTTCTCATACAATATATATAATCTCCTGTCAATATTATAACTTATAGTTACAAGATAAGAATATTGGACTGGGATATAGCTCAGTTGGTAGAGTACTTGCCTTGCATGCAGAAGGCCCTGTGTTTAATCCCCAGCACCACAAAAAAAAAAAAAAAAAAAAAAAAAAAAAAAAAAAAAAAAAAAAAAA
>NW_026000019.1:8085629-8088390 GCF_001458135.2 Marmota marmota marmota
AAAAAAAAAAAAAAAAAAAAAAGAAAAGAAAAGAAAGAAAGAAAAAAAAAGAAGATAGCAATATTTCGAAAACTTCTTTATATATATGTATAGAATATGACTTAAAATAATGGAATGATTCCAAATTAAATAGAAAAGTTTGGGAAATATATGGAGGGAAAATTGATTTTGCTTAGATTTATTGAGTCAGAACTGTGAGCACAGTCTTAAGAACCAACATCCTAACACATACTTCCTAATATGTCCAACTACTTCACAGCCTCCACAGCCATCACTTTCAGCTAATGGGAGAAGAGCATTTTGATCATCCTTTCCATTTCTGATGCCACTAAACTACACTCACTTTTCCCTGTGCTCCTTCCAAGGCATGTATAATTCCTGCCTTGGGACTCTTTCTGTGTTAGACTTGAAGGATATCATCTCTAGAATTTCTGAAAAGATCACCACTGTCCTTCACATTTGAAATTTAAGTTTTGCAAGCTCCCAGCTGTAAGCAGGCCTCCTCAATATCATTTTCTGTTGTTAAATGGCACCCATCTTTCTAAACATTAATCAAGTTCCACTTAAATCATATGTCTTTCATAAAGTCTTCTCTGGCCACTCTAAACTGCAGATAATTCTCCTTCCCTTTACATGAAGTATGTAACTGTTGGGTGCCTAATAAGACCTAGCCACTATGCCAAGTCCTAGAAACACATTGTTAAATTAGCTGCCTTCCATAAGCAAGAGACAAAGTGCATAATATTAAAAATGCATTTTCATAAATTATTTGTTTGCAGAGGATTTATGGTGAAGGAGAAGAAATTTAACATTTATTAAACCTCCCTTACTATAGATCAAGACTTCAATCTTCATAATAGTCCTTCAGCTTTTACAGATGACCAAACCATAGCCAGAAAATGTTAATTAAGCAACTCTTGTAAAATTCATGTGACAAAGCAGAAATCAGAAACATCGGCCTGATTCCAAAGTCAGGCTTGACCATTTTATTGAGGTTGATTGCCATAGCAAACATTAATTGAGTACTTGTTATAAGCCATGCACTATATTCAGTACTTAAGAATGTATTTAGTTCTTATAATCAAACTATGAGAAATATACTGTTATTATCCCTATTTCACAAAGAAACTGAGCAATGAAGAAAGTAATTAACTTATGTCCTAAAGTAAGAAAATTATCAAGCCAGCAATGGAACCCATTCTCTTCTTACCACAGAAAACAAGATCATAATGTCTGACCTTATCAACATCTAACAGAAGCTGAACTTCTAATCTAGCTCCATCATTATGAGTTATCAGAAGATACCAAATCTATGGATATGCAAGCCCCTTATAGATAATTGTGTAGTGTTTGCACAGAACCTTCCTCCTATGTACTTCCAATCATCTCTGGAATACTTTTATAATACCTCATGCCAAGCAAATGTTAGGTAAATAGCTGTTATACTATACTGTTTAAGGGCGTGACCAAATGAATCTGTATATGTTCAGTACAGACATAGTTTTTTCTCCATATATTTTTATCTGTGTTTGGTTGACTCTGTGGAGGTAGAAACTTTGGATAAGGAGAGTCAACTGCATTGAAAAATCCAGAAGATGGAAATGGTGCAAGAGGAGGTTCTGGTTAGGCACCCAGGCCAAGTGGAGAGGGATGGCTGCTCCCCACTGGTCGGGGAGGGAAGAGTCTCCCACAGGGGTGCCCACCCCTCTTTTGCAGAATCTAGTGCCTAAGCACATCTTTCCAGAAACACGTTGAGTACTCTCCGAGGAGACCAGATGGTACATACTAAAAAGCCCACTTGCAACGCCAACTCCCCTTACACTTGTGACAGAGGCCACCAAATTCTTTATTCCAGCAGTGGAGACAGTGGTCCAGATAAACACAGACTTGTACCCAGGTGCTGTAAGTTCAATTCCAGGCTTCAAGATGGTTCTTTGAGTGATCCTGCATTCAGGAGCTTGCTTGCAGCACCTGAGGTATAGGCAATGAGTTATTGGGAGTTTCCTACCTCTGCAAAAGTCAGGTAATCTTCATGGGTGAAGGCATGGGCTGTGGAGGCCAAAAAATCCACTTTACAGCATGAATCCAAGAAAGGAGGAGACTGAAGTGTTTGCAGAAGATCACCCACACTGGTTTGGGGACCATTCCATGTGGAAGTTCCCATACATGGGTAACCCAGGGAGATCAGAGCTAGGATCAATGTGCTTCATCATGAACAACACATCCTACAGAAGGAAGGGATTGCTCCTGTTGCTGACAACTCCTGACCCATGTCCTCCTCAAGTCAACTGAAGCTGCACAGCACACCAGGGAGTTCAGGCAGAACACTCATAGCAGGCTGTTCAGGCTTCTTCAAGGGTTGAAGGAGTCACAGCAAGATCCCCTGGTACCAACTACACAGCTGTCTCACACAGGTGAGTGGCAGCCCAGGAGAGAAGAGTGCAGGTAGGGAAGAGAGGAAGAAGCTGACTTTCTGGGCAACCTTGGGCCAGTACCTTTTCTTCTGGGGGCCTTCATTTTTCCAGTTGTAAAGGAGGGATGGACAGGAAGGTCATCCCTATGGAGAGCCATGAAGGTATTTTTCTTCAGACTCAAATAGTATTTCTCCACCTCAGTAATATTGAAATTTTATGTTGGGCAGCTCTTTGTTTGTGGGGGCAACTATCACTGGCCTCTGCTCCTACGATGTCACAGCACTCTTTTCCTACAGAAAATAGAAAATGTCTTTAGATACTGCCCACATGTTCTGGGGTGGGGGGGG
>NW_026000019.1:8088407-8149038 GCF_001458135.2 Marmota marmota marmota
TGGCGGGCAAAACTGCCCCTGCTTGAGAACCACTGGGCAGATGATGGACAGCCACTGGGAACCTCTTATTTCTAAGAGTGTGCCTTAGATCTCTTTCCTTGCAACCTCTCCATGTGTATCTCCCCCACTTTACCTGGTCAAGCATTACCCTGTTGTAAGATCTAAGATGTTCCCACCACCAGCAAGCCTTTCTGCTTCCCTCAGACCTGTCAAATGTCCCCCTCAAGGCTCCCTAGTTTCTCTGACCCAGCTATTTCCTCTCTGGGTTTTCACTATCAGAGAACCAATCTCTCTGCTCCCCAAAAGGATTAGGAGCCCACCAGGTCAGACCTGGCCCTGTCTTGGCCACCATTATCTCTCCAGTGCCCACCCTTCCTCAGGGCCAGGTTCAGAACAAGTGTCAGTATTTGTGGAATGATCAGATCTTGAAATATGTTAAACTGAGATGGAATTCTTTGATGATGATAGTGAACCCAGGCAATCAATGGAAAAGCTGCAAAACCTGTTTTTCTCTGGCCCCGACACACCGTCAAGGTATCAGCTGCCTTCTGGGCCCATTAGGAGATGTTCCCCGGTATTGCACATGAGATTGGACAATTGGGTACAAGATGAGGAACAATGTCTTAGTCACTGCTGTGTCCATGGCCACAACCATCCTCGTTGACTCTATGAGAATTAGAAGAGAGCAGTGGCCCCTGGGCCCAGTCTCAAGCTCCGGCCAGCCTGCTCCTCCTTCAGCCAGGGGCTCAGACACAGGGTCCACAGCTCTGCCATTCATTCCTTCTGCTAGTGGGTTTTGGGTCACGATTACATACTGAGCCCTGTACTAGTGCTGGGGAAGTGACTCTAAACAGACCCGACAGGTCCTGCTGTCTTGGAACTTCCCATCACTGGGACAAAATCAACTTGTAAAACAAGAGGGGTTTATTTTGGTTCATGGTTTCAGAGGTTTCAGTCCGTGGTTGCTTGGCCCCATTGTTGAGGGCCTGTGGCAGCACAGTGTAAAGTGGCAGGAGGATCTGGCAGAGGGAGCCTGCTTACCTCCGTGTGGCCAGAAAGCAAAGAGGGAGACAAGAAGGGGTCAGGGTCCCAACATTCCATCCAAGGTCATGTCCCCGATGTGACCTTACACTTCTTTTTTTTTTTTTTTTTTGGTTCTAGGGACTGAACCCAGGCTGGCCAGAGAAGTGTCTCCTATTGGAAAGGGAGGACACTTTACAGCTGGACTCAGAGGCAGTTTTTACAGGGTTTTTTTATTTTTGTTTTTGTTTGGTTTGGTTTTTTTGAGAATAAGCAGAAGAGTCCATGGGCTTTGGAATAGCCAGGTCTAGGAATGAGCCAGGACGGGTTATGATTTCCTTTCATTCCACAAACTTCAAAAAGACTAATTCTCTGGTTCAACCCAATTTTTCCACTATATGAGTGTGTGTGTGTGTGTGTGTGTATGTATGTACACATGTTCTCATGTATGTGTTGTGGGAAGAAGGGTCAAGAAAATGGCTTCCTAGCCATGCTGAGGCCTTGCCAAGATGGCAGGAACACAGCTCCAGGACAGGCCGAGGACTGGGACCTTGGAAGGAGGCTCTTATCCTGAGTGGGTGCAATGGACTACAAGTGGTCCAGAGCTGAACAGCACTCCTAAAGACCAGGTGGACAAGAACAAGAAGGTGAATTAGGAAATGAGACGCTGTAACACCAGCAGACCGGTGGAAAATGGGACAAGGCTTGGAGGAGTGGGGCTGGTGTCCAGCAAATTAGAATAAAAGGGTAATTTAGCCAGGTGTGGTGGTGCACACCTGTAATCCCAGGGGCAGGAGAATCACAAGTTCCAAGCCAGCCTCAGCAAAAGCGAGATACTCAGTGAGACTCTATCTCTAAATAAAATACAAAATTGGGCTGGGGATGTGGCTCAGTGGTCGAGTGCCCCTGAGTTCAATCCCTGGTACCCCTTCCCCCAACAAAAAAAGAATCAATTCCATTCTAACCATAGTCCAATATCTGAGAGATGGGAGCATCAAGATTTAGGAGAGTTAGTCAATTTCTCTGCATTGATACTCACATATAAGAGGACACTAGTTACTCTAATTTTGTACAAGAGACAACAATTCTGATTTATTAAATTGCTCCAACTAGGAATGAATGAATGAATAGAGTGGCCTGAAAAGGCATCTCTGAGAAGGTGAAATTTGAATAAAGACCTGAAAGAGGTAATCGAGGAAGTCCCAGAGATGCCTGGGGGCAATGTTTCAGGTAAAGGGAAACAGCCCGAGATTAAAAATGGGTGAGGCAGATGAGGGAAGAACAGAGAGGCAGAAAGGTGACCTGCTTGTGCTGAGCCTTGGGGGCCACAGCAAGGACTGTCTTTCCTCCCAGTAAAGTAGGAGTCCCAGGAGAGACACCTCTTTATGGAGGATTATTTGATACCATAGCATTCACCTGTTTTCAGTGTAGAACTGAATGGCATTTAGTACAATCATGTAGTTGAGAAGTGCAATAATCACCACAGTCCCATCTGAGAACATTTCCACATCCTCTTTCCGTTTTGCAGTTACAGTCATTTTTTTGCTGCCACTTTCTGTCTCTAAAGTTTTGCTTTTTCTCAATATTTCCTAAAAATGGAGTTAAAAACATACATTGTTTAATGTTGACCAATGGGTTAGAGGAAGTGCATAGAGAAAGAGGCAGGAGGAGAGGGAATGAAGAGGTCCTGGGGACCAAAGTATATTATGACCACAATGAATCCAACTCGTAATAGACTTATAATTAACTAATTGAAAAAATAATAAAACAGAAGGGAGATCAGTAGAGTAGAGCAAGCAGATCAGGGGAAGGGGATAGGGAAGATACTGGGGAATGAAACTCATCAAATTCTACTATATGCATGTATGAATATGGCACAATGAACCTCACTGTTACATACAATTCTAATGCACCAATAATTTTTTTTCTTTAAAAAAAGAGAAAAGACCAAGGAGAAACTGAATAAGAAAATAGCAAATAGAATTGTTCTTCTCTCTTCCTTTAAGTCATGTATGCATTGGATCAAAAAAATTGGAGGTGAGCTCCTACCAACTACAAGACACTCTCTATGCTAGGTTTTCAAGATAAAAAGATGAGTAAGACATGGACCCTGCTCTTAAATTTCTCAACAACTAGTTTTAATTGCCTCAAATTTTACTACTAAAATTCTACCCAGACATGGAAGAATTTTGTTAATGAAACTAATCTCCAGCTCTTTTTTTTAAAAAAAAAATATTTTGTTTAATGTTTTTTGAGTACTTACTCTCTAGAGGTGAATATTCAAAATAAATAAAGATGCGATTCAAAATCATGGCAATGACTTATAAGCGTGGTTTGTAAACTGAGGCAGAGGGAAGCCAAATTTGTCACCACAGCCATAAAATGCATCAATCACAGTCAGAAAAAAAAAACAAAGGACATGGTATTCAGGCTTCAAACTCTCATTCTGTCTTGCTTCTTAGTGTTTAAACTTTTCACCCTATTTAAGCCCTCTCCAACAAAAACAGCCTTTGGTAGGAAATCTCTATGTTTTTAGACTCACTTTGGAAAAGAATGCCTTGTATGTTTGTATTTGATAACATTGTTATAGTTACTAAAATATCAGCTCATGTTTGTGGAATTTTGTAGGATTCCCCAATGACAAATAACAAGCTTCTCATTTGAGTATTTTTTTAATGTCAGATTGCTATGGGATCCTATAAATCAGTGAATTTCCTTGTTATCAAGCTTGTCTGAATTGATTTTAAATATTATTAAATGTGAATGAATAAGAGCAGCAATTGTTCTCCCTGTAAGTGGTTTTACAAAATAGGAATATAGAGATGTGACTCACAGACATCTATGAGAAAGAACAGAATAAAAAGCAGTAAAGAGTAAAAAACTGATGGTCATAGAAAAAATTGTCTGATGAAGGGCTTCAGTTTGTACTCTAATTATTTCCTTTACTAACATTTCTGTTTGTCCCCCCAAAACTGTAACTCCCAAGGCTGCAGGAAATATAATGACTACTGGTAAATAACTGATTGAATGAATGAGCCTTGCTTCCTTATATAAATACAGGAATTCTAAATTTTAATCTAGATCAGAGAAGAAATAAAACAAAATAAAGCAGAAATGTCAATCACTTATCTGGCTAACTGATTTCTCAATCTTCACTTTTCCACTTTTATTTCTTCTCATTATTCAGTTTTGCAAGGTATTACACGGCAGATTTTCAAACCATGATGGATGGGGTTCATTTTCAAGTAATTTCTAGAATGGTCAACATACATTAATCTCACAGCCAGAGGGAGATGACACAGAGATTAAACTGTCACATCCCAGAAGGGTTCAGTAAAAACAGTATAAGAAAAAAAATATGTGTCATATTTAAAGAGAAACCTAATGGACTATACTACACATTAAATTTCAGAATACTGGAATAATGAAATTTGTTTATGAGGGAAGTTCTGCCAATTTTGATAGGGCAGGGCTCACCTGGTATAGCAGAACAGCCCTAAAGAAAAGATTACAATAGAGGACAGTTTGTTATTAATGTTCTAAGAATATCCACATTTGAGTAAAATAAGATGATCAAGACCAAGACCAAAGCAAGATGAGATTTATATATAAATGTTGCATGTTTCATTCAAATTGGTCCTAGTGTTTTGTGGTCCAGAGAGAATTAATCATTTTACCTTAAGATACCAAAGGCCAGGTGAAAGAAGTACACGTAGTATTCTTAATGCAAACATCTAAAAATCAGAGTTTTAGATTTAGGAAGCATTGAAAGTAAAATTGGGACCATTTGTAGAATACATTTATTAAGCAAAATTGAGAAGTAATGTCTAGTATTTAGTGGGCAGAAGCTTTGAGTATCCTGTTAATAACCGTATCAATCACCAACAAAGGATCTATAGTACTGGGCTTTTAGTTTTCTTTTCCTTCACCTGAGAGATAAATAATACACTACACAAGCCACCAAAACTCACCCAGAACTTTATATAGCTAGCAGGTAACCCATTTGTTTTCATTGAAGATGTAATTTTCCACTATCTCAAGTTCTTCTTTCCAGTAGCTTTATCTGTTTCCCACAAGAGGCAGAACAGTGTACTACCAAGATCAAGGGACCTAGAATCAGATAAATCTACTCTGGAATCCAGTTCTGCGACTTGCCTGTTAAATTTCCAGGAGCCCATTGTGCAATTTGTTTCATCAGTAGGATTCTGTTTCTTTACCAGTGAAAGGGAAAATAGAGAGTTGTTAGAAAAATAAATTAACTTTTTCAAAGACATAGAATAGTGACTGGCTTACAGTAAATATTCAATAAGCCATGGCCCAAATATCTATTTAAATTAATAATTAGAATAAAAATATAGTTGGGCTGGGGATGTGGCTCAAGCGGTAGCACGCTCGCCTGGCATGCGTGCGGCCCGGGTTCGATCCTCAGCACCACATACAAACCAAGATGTTGTGTCCGCCGAGAACTAAAATAAATAAATATTAAAAGATTCTCTCTCTCTAAAAAAAAAAAAAAAAGAATAAAAATATAGCAAAATAGCCTGCAGAATATTGTTGCCACATGTTCTGGGCGATGAGAGCATTTGTATACAGAATACAGAGGCTCTTATTGCCTTCTTTTTAAGTACTATTTAAACACAGATACATCTCTCCTCTTACTTAAATCCTCCTTTTAAAGTAGTTACCCAACTACAGGACATATTGATATACAATTAAGTTTACATATTCTTTTGTGTGAGCTATATGACATTCATATCCTCTTAATTTCATCTTTTAAAAATTTTTTTGTTAAATTTTGGAATATTTGCATAAATATAATGGAATGTCTTGTGAACAGGACTCAAAACTAATCAAGAAACTATTTATATTCCATCTATACTTTATACACATAGCCTGAAGGTGATTTCATGCAACATTTTTAGTGCATCCACATTTTGACTATGATCTGTCACAAGAAGCCAGGTGTCAAATTTTCTATTTTTGGTGTTGTATGGGCTCTCAGAAGTTTCAGAGATGAAGACATTTGGGATCTCAAATTTTTGGATGAAGATTGTTTGTTCAACCTTTGGTATTAGGAGTGGGTCTAGCCCTTTTCTAGGTTTTCAAGGACTGGGAAAATCATGTCCAGTCCAATATCTGTGACCATGCCTCCCATGTGGTTTATTTAAGAGTGCTGGTTGCTTGATTTTTTTGTGGGGGCAGACTGAAATGGTGGGATTCAGAGCAGACTGTGTTTTAAAACCTGGAATGTTTCTGGCCCAGGATCTGAAAGAGCACAAACAGCGTGGATGTCTTTACACAGGCTCAGCTACTTACATTTAGCAGTCCCTCTCCTTGGAAGGTCATCCTCCAGGATGCTCCTCAGGCCTGACCATGGGCTTGGAACATAATTTCATCTTGATTGAAAATAGAAAATGGATACCCAGCACATGTGCAAATCATCCCTACAGCAGGCTAAGCCCTTCCACCTTTATTTTCATCCTCACTAACTTTAATACCAGAGGATGACCTTTTTCTGATTTTGCTTCCCACACAACCCAACACAGCTCCATTTAATGAAGAATATCACTAAGTAACAAGTGTTTAATTTATACCAGACCACTACATTGACAGAGACAATCCAAACTTTTTATCAGCCTCTACATGAGCAAAACAAACCATTTATTAAATCTGAGACTTCATTTTTTTTTAAATCTTGTGTAGCCTCTCTCTATATATTTACACACACACACACACACACACACACATAATTGAACCCAGGAGCACTTAAGCACTGAGCCACATCCCCAGTCCCTTTTTATATTTTCTTTTATTTAGAGACAGGATTTCACTGAGGTGCTTAAGGCCTTGACATATTGCTAAGTCCAGCTTTGAATTCACAATCCTCCTACCTTAGCCTCTGAGCCACTGGGATTGTAGGCACATGGCACTGCACCCAGCTAACATTCTTAAGTAATACAAAATGTGGTATTAGACACGAGGTGTTGTCACAAGAAGCCCCCAACCATGCAACAGGAGTTAGAGGTGAGGCATTTAAAGATTTGATACTAAAGGCATTCTCTACGACAAGGACTAAAGTAGACTTCTAGCTATAGTGGAGCTCAGATAACAGAGTATTAAATGTATATTAGGCTGGGTGCAGTGGTGCACCATTATAATCCCAGCAGCTCCAGAGGCTGAGACAGGGGGATCTTGAGTTCAAAGCCAGCCTCAGCAACAAGGAGGTCCTTAGCAACTCAGTGAGACCCTGTCCCTTTAAATAAAATACAAAACAGGGCTGGGGATGTGGCTCAGTGGTCAAGTGCCCCTGAGTTCAATCCCCAGTACCCTGCCCCCCCCAAAAAACTATATTGGCCATTAATGGCAACATGTATCATATTATTCAAAGAAAAATAAACTCCAGCAAGAAATAGCTGTTTAGCATGCACACATGAAAATAAAGTGCAATCATATGGGGACTCTAAGAGTCAAAAACTGCAGTAGAAAAGTTTGGAAAACTTTGTTATTACAAAAGTACAGTAAGATTCAGCCCTGCTTAAAAACTAAACAAGAGGTATCAACAGGGCTGGGGCTGTAGCTCAGCAGCAGAGCACTTTCCTAGTATGTGTGAGGCACTGGGTTTGATCCTCAACACCACATAAAAATAAACAAATAAAATAAAGGTATTCTGTCCATCTACAACTACAAAATAAGAAATAAACATTAATTTAAAAAAAGAGAGAGATATCAACAGTAAAACCCCTAATTGAGGGCTTCACCTTGTCTCCAAGTTTAGTGTCCTTTAATTGCGGCTATTAAGTTGAACGAGCAATAGAGATAAAACTTAACAGTCCTTAGAGGAATGTTACTAGCTCACACAGTACTAACAAGAAGCAAGTGGGTAGAACCATGGATTCATTGTAAAAATACCTCTGGTTGCTCAACACTTACAGTAATCTTCAGGTATTTCGAGTTGCAGCACTCAAATGCTGTGGGAAGGGGATAATCCCTGTGGAAGCTACGAGAAAGCTGGAATGAATTGACAATAGAGAGGAAAATGCAAAGTTACTAACGTGCATGGAGAGTAATCACTCACTCACCTAACGTGATTCAGAAGCTTATGTTCCATAGGCATGAGTGAAGACGTAGATGATTTTTAGGGCAATAAATGTTTTTAGGGGAAATGAACAGGCACAGTGGGCAGACATTACCTTGTAAACCACTAAGCCCATCCAAGTGTGGTGGCATTCCTCAGTCCTCTTGCCTGTGAGGGATAATGAGATCTTAAGGTGAGAACAGACAGCAATGGTGTTCCCTTCCTTCAAGTCTGAACTTCATGTGGATCGGGGGATTCCTGAGGGAGCTTCTCCCTGCAGTACTTGTCTGGGGAGAACAAGACAAGGTCAGAAGGACCACAATTCTGAGGCAGTGTCACAGTCAGTGTCACCGTCAGTGCCAGTCTTTGGGATATCATTTTCTGACCCCAGCATCTCCAGTACCCTTTTCACAGGTGGCCAGAGAGGAGAATAGACAAGAAATAACTTCCAGAAAGGCACAGCCATGGGGCAATGTACAAGGGTATTGTTGAAAAACAGAACAATCTGCTTCTCCTGAAGGAATCCCCTGCTCTCAGGGGTAAGAAGTCTTCACAATGGTCCTACAGTGGGAGCTCACAAGTTTTGTGAAGTTGATTTCTTCCTCTACTGAGTAGGAGGTGGCAAGCGGTAGCGCGCTCACCTGGCATGCTTGTGGCCCGGGTCGATCTTCAGCACCACATACAAACAAAGATGTTGTGTCCTCCAAGAACTAAAAAATAAATATTAAAAAATTCTCTCTCTCTCTCTGAGTAGGAGGTGGGGTTTTCTTTTGTTTCTTCTAGTACTAGCAATTGAACCTAGGGGATCTCTACCACTGAACTGCATCCCCAGTCCCTTTTGTTTTTTATTTTGAGACAGGGTCTCCCTAAGTTACCCAACCTGGCCTTAAACTTGTGACTCTCCTGTCTCAGCCTCCCTCACTGGAATTATAGGCATGCACGGTAGGAATAGTTATACTTGCCTTAATCCACCTTTGAATATTGGGTAAAGAAAATGCAGATGACTCATCATTTTCAGTTCACAAATCACCAAAACATAAGGATCCATTTAACTGGACCAGGTGCAAAGATAACTTGCATTTCCATCAGAAGCATATGAGAAAGTTCAGCTAATTCTTGATACTCTCAGAGATACTAGATTGAGATCCGGAGGTAGTATATCTTTTTAAAGTTTGCAATAACTTTGTGAAAAAGTACAATTATGCTTAATAAAATAAACCTCTTTAAAAGATACACTGCGAAGAATTTTGAATATACATATATATCAATAGTCTGAACTTTTTTCTTTTTTCTTTTTTTGGTGCTGGGGATGGAACCCAGGGCCTTGTGTATGTGAGGCAAGCACTCTACCAACTGAGCTATAAGCCTAATATATATCAATAAAGATATGCAAATAAATAGAGATATAGAAGTCTATGTATTTAAAGTCTATCTCTCTCTCTCTCATGTGCCCTAGGCAACCACTGATCTAATCTCTGTCATTGTAGATTAGTTTGTATTTTCTAGAATTTTAGATAAATTGGATCAAATAGTGTGCACTTGTATATGTCTGTATTTTTCACTGGATGTAATTATTTTGAAATCAATCCATGTTTATTTTTTTTGGGGGGGTGGTTTACCGGGGATTGAACTCAGGGGAACTCAGCCACTCAGCCACATCCCCAGCCCTGTTTTGTAGTTTATTTAGAGACAGGGTCTCATTGAGTTGCTTAGCGCCTTGAATTTGCTGAGGCTGGCTTTTAATTCACCATCCTCCAGTCTCAGCCTCCCAAGACGCTGGGATTACAGGCCTGCACCACCATGCCTGGCTCATCCATGTTCATGAATGTTAGTAGTCCATCGATTTTGTTGTTAAGCGCTGTTTCATTGTGTCGACAGTTTATGTTTTGTTTACTGGTTTCCCTGTTGATTTGTGTCATTTCATATTTTAGCTATTATAAATAATGCTTCTATGACCATTTATGAACTAGTCATTTTGTGGAGATTATTTTCCTTTTTCTTGAGTATATACCTAGAAGTGGAATAGTTGATCATATAGAGATTAAAATTTGCAATAAGCTGCAAAATTGTTATCCAAAGATAACTATTTTGCATTCCCATCAGAAGCAGATGAGAAAGTTCAGCTGATCCTTAGTCTTGTCAACATTTTGTATTCTCAATCTTCTTTTTAAAATTTCTGTAAACTTTAGTACCTTTTTTTCAAATTTGACAAACGACAAATATTTATGGTGTACAATGTGATGCTTTGATATATGCATATATTGTAGAATGATGAGATCAAGTATAATTTAGATATTTATCACTCACATATTTATCAACTTTTCATGATTAAAATATTTTAAATCTACTCTCTTAGCAATTTTCAAGTAGACTAAAATTATTATTAAATTCAATCACAAAATAAATTCAGTCACCATTTTACCCTATTTCTATTGGTTTTATTATGTCTATATGCAGCATTTGTCATTCTGTGCCTAGGTTATTTCATTCAGCATAATGTCTTGCAGGTTCATCTATGTTGTTGCAAGTGATGGGATTTTCTTGTTTTTAAAGGCTGAATAATATTTCAGTGTGTGTGTGTGAGTGTGTGTGTGTGTGTGTGTGTGTGTGTCATTTCCTTTATCCATTCATCTATCAATAGACATCTAGGCTGATTCCATATTCTAGTTACTGTGAAGAATACTGAAGTGAATATAGAAAATGCTTCCATTATTTTTAATTTTAATAAATTCTAATTTGTCCTTTTAAAAATAAAAAAAAATGGTTATGTTCATTCTGCCCTAAGAAATACTGGTCTGCTTCAAGGTAACTCATATTTCTTTTTTTAAGTTTTATGTTATTGCTTTTCCATTTAGGTCTAGAATATATTCTCAGTATGTGTGTAAGTGGTAAAATAAAAGTCAATTTTTATACAGATATTCAGTTACATACCATTTGTTTAAAATATTGAATATTTTTAATATTTTTATTCAATATTCAATATTGAATAAAATATTGAATATTTCCAATTGAATATTTTTTTGCCTTTTGGTTGAAAAGAGAAGTAGCTCGCTTCTGGAATCCATTCTGTTCCATCAATCTAGATGTCTGTCTTTTCATTCATTACCACATTGTCTTTGTTATTGTAGTTTTACCATGGACCTTGAAATCAAATAGTGAAATCTCTTTAAAAAATTCCCTGGATATACTATATTGTTTTAATTTTAATATTTACTTTAGAGTATTTTTTCTATTTCTATTTTTAAAACCTATTTTCAGTGCTGCACATTTAATGGAATTACATTGAATTTCTAGATTAACGTGGGTAGAATTGACATATTAATAACACTGAATCTTTCCTTTAATGAATCAAAGATTTGCATACAAGTTTTCAAAGGTTTACAAATCTCTCTTGCATATAAAAAATTGCCTTTGTACACATTAAAATTTCTCTAGTTCCATTAATGTTGGCTTTGTGTGTTTTGAAGTATATGCATTTATTATTGTATATCTTCCTGATATTTTAAAGTTTTAAACACTATGAAAAAAGTGACTCTGTCACTGGTTACACTCCTTGTCTTGGAGTTTGTGTCCTCTGACTTTAGCTATTCCAAAGTGATACACTTAGGATTTGTATTGTATTTCATGCTTTCATTTTCTGTCTTGATAGCCAAGGTTGATCTTTCATGGGCAGCATATTCTTGATTTATTATCCAGTCTGATGATATCTGCCTTTTGAATGAGATGCTTAATACATTTGCAATTTAGCACAACTATAGATGCTGTTGTTTTTATGTCTGCCATTTTGTTGTTTTCTGACTCATTTGGTTTTCTCTGTATATTCCTCCATTTCCTGTTCTTTTACAAATAATTTCAGTATTCTATCTTAATCATTACTTTTTAGCTTAATACCTATTAGCTGGACATAGTGGTACATTCCTTTAATCCCAGTGACTCAGGAGACTGAGGAAGGAGGATCAATTCAAGGTCAGCCTCAGCAATTTAGTGAGACCCAATTTCAAAGTAAAAAGTTATATTTGCTGGAGGTGTGGCTAAGTGATAAAGGGCCCCTGAGTTCAATCCCCAGAACCCAAAATAATGTTTTTCACCCTATTCATAATATCCATCCCAGCCATTCTGGACACTTTGGACCTGGATGGTTTGAGTGAAAACTGTTGAAGAGGGGGTCTGTCATCATGTTAAAGGCCATTCTCCGGGTAGGCATGTACGTGGGATACAAGTATCTTATAAAATGTGCTTACTGGAGATGTCCATTCTCAAACCTCATTTTCTGACCTTCTTACCAAACATGTACAACTTTATTCTTTTTAATGCCTCAGACTAGCTAGATAACCTCATAGTGGTTTGGCAAAGAGGTAGATAAAGAAATAAATATCCCAACTTCACTTTTCTGTCTCCTTCAAATACCTGCTGTGTCTTCCATTGGCAAACCATGGAAGTTGGAGGGCATGGGTCCTACTGAAGCAGTTCACAAGGGCTAGCCTCCCAGGGCACACAGTCAGAGGGACAGGGGAGACAGACCTATCCAGAAGGGTTTACTCTGTTTCTCTGAGATTTAGTTCTGACATACAGTACCAGATTTATACTGATTTTTCCTTAATGAAAAACACACACAAGGGGCTGGGGATGTGGCTCAAGCAGTAACGCGCTCGACTGGCATGTGTGAAGCGTTGGGTTCGATCCTCAGCACCACATAAAAATAAAATAAAAGATGTTGTGTCCACCAAAAACTAAAAAATAAATATTAAAAAATTCTCTCTCTCTCTCTCCCCTCTCTCTCTCTTAAAACACACTCACACAAGCACATATACATTGTACCTTGGGCACATTTATTAACATGAGATATATAAAAAGATATAAGTCAATGGAGCAAATATAGATTTTTACTACATTCTGTAGTTTCCTAAAAGACCAATATCCCAGGATCCAAGGTGGATATAAAATTTCATGACAGAAGAACAGCCTTTAGATTGAGAAGTCCTGATTTAGAATTCTGGATTCATTAAAAAAATAGCTCAATAAACTTGAGCTATTTACCTCAGAGTTATTTTCCTCATGGAGAGGTAGACACATTTTGTGATAAAGAGAAGTTTTATCCATCACCTTATCAGCTGTCATGTGGGATCATTATGTCCAACCAGAAAACACAACTTAGTAAAGAAAGAGCACACTGGGTTTATGAGGAGGAATACTCTGTCCTTACATCATGTGCCCTTTAGTCAGAAAACATCTCGGTGAGTTTGTCAGTCAAATATATAAGGAAGCTTGGCTTCCACCAAACACACGGTCGAAACCATGGCAACCCAATAGAGATAGAACCACCAAAAACTTATTTCCTACTGAAAAGAAGGCATAGGTACCATATCAAGTGAAGTACCCTGACCAGCTGAAAGAATAAGTAATGAGAAAAAGAAAGAATAATCAATCAGCTGAAGACTTCCAGGTAAGTACAGAAGCAAAAATAGTAGTTATGTTTTATGTTTGTCCCTTTTTCTACTGCTTTATTGGAATAGCACCAGCTGTAGTAATGTTTTAGGTTTCAGGTAAGAATATTACAAAATTGATATAATTCCACAACGGCACAACAGTACATAGGACTTGGTCTGCTCTATGTGTTGAGGTTGCAGTTTTTACCCTGACAAGAACTGATGGAAAACAATAGGGTTTGAAATGTGTACCTATAGATACAATCTATTTGCTGCTTTTTCTTTTCTTTTTTTTTTTTTTGGAAAGAACCTGCCTCATAAAGACTGACTAGGTTCAGCCCATGGAGACATTGGCAAAGACATGAAGAATATGAGAAAAATGAGTTTACTATTTTCTCTCAGGTTTCTTCCCTGCCAAGTTGCCCCAGGGTGCATTCCTTTAATGCAAACCACAGTCCCTTGCAAGGTCTTCTCTGCATAGCTCTCTGGGCTCTGATAATAATGCCTTCTACCTCCAACCACTCCCTTCAGGCCTAAAGATGATCAGGCTTTACCAGAGTATTGCACCAACATTTTTTGGTTTTCTGAAGTATTGCTCACGTTTGGAAAAAGACCCTGTATTAAACTCTCCTGAAATTACTCACTTTGTTCAATGTATTTTTTACTGGGACCTGGCTGATGTACAGTTTATAGTTGTGTGTCCTAGTGACAATTCCTGCATGAAGTTCAGCTCACAGATGCAAGGATTGGTGTATTTGGGTATTTGGGAGTACGTGGTTTGTGTGGGAAGTGGGGGACCATCTCTTCACAAACACTACTGACCCTGAGCCAACAGTCAGCTGCTTCATTTCCTAAATGGTCAGGGAATTCTGAGGCTGAGAAGTGGTAGCTGGCAGGTCAGCTGTTCAGAGCTAGACTCCACCTCTCCAGAGGAGATTTTGAGCCTAGTACCCCTGGTGGGAAACCCATGACCGCCAGGTACCAAGAAGTTCCAAAGCAATAAAGCTTAGTAGTCAAGGTCTCTAACACTCAGATTTCAGTGCATTGGCTATTTTGGTTAGCTTTGCCACTGATATAATATACTACATTCTACAGTCTTATTTAAGGTTCAGAAATAAGTATTTTTCAAATAACTGAGTTAATAAAACTGTATATAATTAACCATAAGATAACCGAAAAGAAGCAAAAAAGCAAAAATGGAGCCAAGACTTGAAATTCTATTACTAAACTAATGTGTGAACACCAAGGCCAGAGAGGAAAAATACCAGAAACATGGAGATAAGTCCGTTGTCACCTGCCAATGAGTATCCCAGTTTTTGAAACTGTAAATAAGCATACCTATCATTTTTGAGCAGTTATTACAAAGCAGCCACTAAGCACTTTACTTGTGCTAACACTCTTAACTATCACAAGAAGGTAGGCAACAGATGTCATCCCTGCTCTACTCCTGAAGAAACTGGGACATGGTTTTCAGCAACTCCATAAGTGGTAGAATTCAGATTTGATCCTAAATAGTCTTATCTCAGAACCTGGGGTCTTAACCACTCACTGCACCATGCTGTCTTGTCCCTAGAACAATGAGACATTTGGTATAATGATCCCCAAAGTTTCCTTTCATTTTAAGTTTGTTTTTTTTTTAAGAGAAAAAGAGAAGAGAGAGAAAGAGAGAGAGAATTTTTTTAATATTTATTTTTCAGTTTTTGGTGGACACAACATCTTTATTTTATTTTTATGTGGTGCTGAGGATCGAACCTAGCGCCCCGCACATGCCAGGCGAGCGTGTTACCGCCTGAGCCACATCCCCAGCCCCTCATTTTAAGTTTTTAAGTATTTGGTTCTGTTTCAGTTTATTTACAGAAGGCTGACAAATTCCCCTTAATATCCAGAGTGTCCTGATTTCTCATGTCACCGGTGCATATCACTGTACCAATGAATTCCTTGGGTCCCTAGTCTTCCCCTGCATCTATTTAGTCCTCTGATAAAAGGACTCATTTATCATACTGCATGTTCGTTTTTACTTGCAATTATTACTTTCAGCTACAAGCCTCTTGTGGTCATAGACTGTTCTATCTTCTCCAAATTTAACTTCAGAAAATGCACTTGGACATTCTTTTCCAACTCTGCCCAAACCTTGCTGTTAGAGCTAGACCTCTTGTGATAACAAATTTCCACTGGAGCCTGAAGGTCCACTAATTCCATGATGACGCACGTGCCTGTCATACTTAGTTAGTGTTCAAGTATATTTCCTTTGGATCATCCAAATCTTTCCAAATTTCTCTATCTCTTCCTCTTATGATATTGTTCTTCCATTATTTGATCTGACCAACCTTTCACTATTTCCTCTTCCAAATCTTTCTATATCAACCCATAAAGCCCTCAACTCTTGGGGGAAAAAATTCTGCTGCCTCCTCAATCTCAGGTTAGGAATTATATTCTTGAGATCATCTTTGACCCAGAGGTATACATACACTGTAAAAGCAGCAGCATAATTTCTAGAGAGATGAAACTGCCATAAATGACACTCATATTCAAGTGTGGTAGGCTATTTGACAACCAATGCTACTACAGTTCCATGAATAGATTTTTTAAAATAGTTCATGGAGTAAAAATAACTCAAATAGTTCTCTTTAATTGAACCAGCATTTACACAAATGCTCCAGCTGAAATAGCACCCTGGACCTTAGCGCTTCATGGAAAATACAGATAAGCAGCCAGATCTTCAATCTGATCATACATGAGATAAAGAAAGCATGTTTTAAATGTGAACAGCTGGAACTGTTAAAAAAAAGTTTAAGAACAAAGGTTATCATTGATTTTGGTATGACTGGTTTATGTTCAAGTTTCTTTAGATGTGAAGCCAATGCTCATGTGCATATCTTCTAGCTCTAGCAGAAAAAGAAGAGCCGCTAGAAAGTCCAAAAGTTTGTTCAGAATAAAAGTTCATGAAATGTTGGTCTCTTGCTAAGGCCTTTCCATTTTGGAAATGTCAACTGTAATTATTAAAGAAAAAAACTTTTGAGGTCTATTGGGAAAGGTTTAATTAACATTCTTCATCTATTTTGTCTTAAACTACTTCAAGTATTAATGATTTGAAAAGTAGTCTTACTTCACTTTGTTTGAACAGTTTTGTGATCCAGAACATCTACTCATCTATTGAATTTTCTCCAAGGAATTGTCCGAATTTGTAAGTTATTGCATTTAATAATATTGATGTAATACATTAATGGGCAAGTATTTTGAGTCACCTATTGTATGTTAGGAATTATGATAGAACCAAAGAAAACAGAAACTAACCAGGGTGTTGGGGTCATGCTGGAAGAGGCCAACCCACACTTGCTGTAATGCACTGTGAGTCCACAGTAAGGAAGGATGAATTAATGATGACAAGTTGACAAAACAGTACTTCAGCCAGGTCACAGGAGAGGGTAAAGTTGCACACAGAGGTCAAATGTTCAGGTAAGTTTCGAGGAATGTATAAGAATTATGTAGCTGGACAAAGGGGATAAGAATGACACCAAGGGGAAAACAGAATAAATCCTCTTGCTTCTCTTGCCTTTACACCAAATGTCAGTGGTCACATAGATGAGTAGCATACTTTGATCATCATCTCCACTCTAGATAATACCTTTGATATACAGTCATCTTCATAATGATTGTTTATGTTTCTAAGCAACCTGGAGGTAGATGTTGTCTGTTTCCAACTGGTTGAAACCACCAACCCTTCCCTTGGGCCTGTGCAGATGTCCAATGAGTGACCTTCTGACATCATAAATCAGAATACTCCACCCAAGATCTTTCTAAGACCACCATGCCACCATATTCTGAACATTTATCATCTGAAGAGCCAGGAAGTTTGACACATGCACAAACCACCCATTACTACACTTTTCCCTGCCTCCAATCACCTTTCCCCACTCCTTAGATGAGATTGGTTTATCTCACAAATAACCTCAATCCCTATTATTGGGAGGCAGATTTGGAATTTGAGGTCCCACATCCTCAAAATTGGTACCTTTTGGATAAACTTTCACAAATTCATCATTTCCATGGTTGGCATACTATGTGTGGGCAAAACAGACTTCATTGGTAACAAAAACATACCCAGTAGTGGGAACACTGTGGGCCCTGTGAAAGCATACAGCCTTTTTGATTCATTCAGTCAGTTCTCTGCATGGAACCAGGTATCCTATTAAGAAGAAAGACACAGCCTTTTTGGTTCTGCAAAATTAAGGTGGGAACAATTCAAGAAAATAGTACAGCAAATGCTTGCTTGTTTGCACAAATAATACACCTGACAGAAATTAAATTAGTTGGGACTGGGTTCTCCTTTTACCCAGGGTTGCATTATAACTTGCATTATATAATTTATTATTATAAATTATAATTTATAATAATTATAAAGAATTATTAATTTGTACTCACTTTTTTTTTTTTGTACTGGGGGCTGAATCCAGGAGTGCATTGGACCTAAATATTTTTGTCTTTGTGAGCCCCTTCCTCTTTACGAATGAAAAAAATAAATAATAAAAATTGTATTTTACTACTCTGTTGGTAAAACAATCAATATGCTAATGTTATATATAAAACATTTTCTTCTACTTTAATTTTTTTTTTTCTTATTTTAAAGGATATTAAAACATTTTCTTGGCTCCTAAGCTCTGCGGCTACTGTGCCTGATGGATAAACCATGTTCAGGAACACTTCCATATTCTGTTCTTTGTTTTGTTGCCAAATACTTCTAAACAGTCCCCTTTCATTGGACCACAGAGAACCTTCAAAGACAGTCATTCAGTGTCACGCTTCCCAGCCCCTGTATTTTGAAATCACTAAATCCTCTTTCCCTTGCCATTCAAATCTGACTCCCAAATGCACCTTTCACGTTAGTCAGGCTTGCCCCTCTAGGCCAGTGCTTTGTACAAGGAAAACCGAGGGAGACTTTTTTTGTTTTTTTTTTTTTCTTCCTGATTCTAAAGACAACCAAATTAGAATCCCTGAGTATGGAATCTCAAATCAGTGTTTTTTAAAGTTCTTCAGGTGACTCCAATTTACAGCCAAGTTTGGGAACCAATGCTGTAAGCAATAAAAATAACAAAATGATAGTCATTCTCCTGTAACATACTGTGAAAATAAGATATATACATGCACACAAACCACACACATCCAGGAAGGTATGTGTGTGTGCATATGCGAGTATCATATTACATTGTAAAAACTGTATACATGAATCATTTTACTAGATGGACAACTTCAAGCATCATTTCTCAATTATTTTTGTCTGACTGTCCACCCAGTTCAGTGACTAGCATCAAGTAGACACTCAATAAAAATTTGTATTGAGTAAGTAAATGGGAGAATGTTTTTACACTTGTACTTTTTCTCTTTTCTTTCTCTTCCTTGTTGTCTTAGTCCAAGGTTCTTAACCCTGCTTGCACATTAAAATAACCTGGGGACATTTGTAAAAATATGCTGGGTCTCACTCTAGACCAATTAAATCTGAATTTCTGAGGGTGACATCCAAGTAGTTTCTAAAAAAATTCTTAAGTGGGTCTAATGTACAGCCAGGATTGAGAATTATTAATTTGTACTCACCTTTTTTTTGTACTGGGGGGCTGAATCCAGGAGTGCTTTACCACAAAGTTACCACCCCAGTCCTTACTGCTTTTTACTTTGAGACAGGGTCTTACTAAGTTCTTAGCACCCTCACTGAATTGCTGAGTCTGACCCTAAACTTGCAATCTTCCTGCCTCAGCCTCCTGAGGAGTTGAGATCACAGGTGTACACCACTGTCCAAGGCTTTACTTGCTTTTTAAGATCCTTCTAAGGTTCAATTTGTTCAGTAAATTCTTTCTGATATTCTCCCATGTACATCTGTCAATGTCTTAAATTCTGGGGTTTTTGTTGTTGTTGTTGTTGGTGGTGGTGGTGGTTTATTTATTTATTTATTTTTGTGGTGCTGAGGATTGAACCCAGGGCTTTGTGCATGCAGGGCAAGCACTCTACCAACTGAGCTATATCCCCAGCCCAAATTCTGGTTATTCTTAAAAGAGAAATATGTGATTTCCTTCACATACATCCTCATGTATGTGAAGAATCCTGCATTTGAGATCAGGACTCCTGTCGTCTATTGCTTTGCTTTCCTCGGGGAGCTGAGGACAGGGCTGGGCCTAAATTCCAATAGTTAGTGATTAAAGAGATATAGATGCTGTAGGATAGCATGTTTCTTGAGTCAGGCTTGACATATACTATTCAGAAGATCTTAGGCAATCAATACATTGTTTAAAATGTTCAATATGTTGAAGCAGTCCATTAATTAATTTTATCAACCAGTCCTAGTTCTAAAAGCTTTGTTTTAAACTAGAACTTGAGTTTGACACTGCCTCTCTGAAAGGCCTAATTCAATTTTTCAAGTAAGGATCAACACATTGAGTTCAATCTATGATGGCATCAGACAAGGAAATTCAAAATTCAAATTGCATTGCTCTACTCTACATTTCCAACCCTCTCTTGACATTTTCCCAGGGGAAGTAAAGGTGGTGCAAGAATTTGGGAGGTACCTATTAGCACTCCCTTTGGGCATGTGAACACCTGATTATTTTCATGACCAGATCAGAAAATACCATCACGCTTATTAAAAGTGCTGACTTTTTTATTACTCAGCATTACTGTATCGTGAGTGGTATGAATTTGGTAACTTAGCAGCTAATGGATATGCATTTATTAATGACTACGATTTAGTCTAGTGAAGTATATTATATACATATGGCAGCTACATCTTTTGTCGGACTAGGATGTTTTGAAATTTACCCACTCTTCTTTTCCAAACTTGCTCATGAAATATTTATTAATAATACATTTAGCTGGGGATGTAGCACAGGGGTAGAGTGCTTGCTTATTATGCTCAAGGACCTGCGTTTGAGACTCAGCACCCAAACTATATAAAACAAGATAATACATTTAGGAAAAAGATCAATAAAATATATATACCATCACTGAAAACTATACACCATCACACACACACACACACACAAAAAAAAAAAACTTTTATTTTGGAAAATTAATTTTAATTTATGGCAATTTTTTCTTTCAGAAAGAAAATCACAGAGCACAGTCTAATCCAATCTTAAAGTTTGGTGTGCTGAGCAAGGAGTGTTCTTTTCAGGAGCTCCTGTAAACCTTGGGAATCCAGGTTCTAACCATTATAGTGGTTTCAGCTACGGAACATCAGCAGTCCTGCAGTCCAGTTCTGTTCTTCAGTAACCTCTACATAGTGCCTCCAACTGATCCTTCGGATCACATTTGATGAATTTAGCTTGCAGCAGCCTTTGAAGCAATCTCTTTCTCCAGTTTAATCATCTGTGTATCTTTGTTTATCTTGGTAACCGCCGTCTCTGCAGGCAAGGGCTGCACCTTCTCTGCAGGGAATTGACCCTCTCGCTGAGGACCACACTCTTGAGCTGCCCAGACTTCTCCCTTATTTTTTTTTTTAACTCTGAAATAAATATCTAACAAATGGGTGGTTCCCCAGGCAGAAAAGATGTTTATGTCTCATCTGGATCAAAAGGTAAAATGTGTCCAAAACAGGGATTTGGTCTGTCTGTAACTGATGAGTGAATGGTATTCAACACTTGGAGGGGGGAAAAAAAAATCAAACGTTTATAATTTTATAATACAGATACAAAAATCTGAGCTAATACACACTCAGAAAACCTAACTTTTGGGGGGGCTGGGGTTGTGGCTCAGTGGTAGAGCACTCGCCTAGCATGTGGAAGCTCTGGGTTCTGATCCTCAGCACCACATAAAAAAAAAATAAAATAAAGGTATTATATCAACTACTTCTGAAAAATAATTTAAAAAAAAAAACCTAACTTTTCTAAAACACTTGTTACATCACCAGCATAGTGACTTTCATAAACCTCTATGGCGTCTACAAGTTTTCAACAGAATGAAAGAAACTAATTTTTCAAGAGGAATTAATGGTCTATTTCTTTTTATAGTAGATACCTGTTCTCCATCCATAAATGTTGTTCTTGAAGTTAGTTTAATCTTGTTAAGGTACAAGTTTGTGGAAATAGTTGATGAACAACTGCTTGCAAAAACAAAACTGCCGAGTACCAAATATTTGTAAAATACTCAAGCCCACACAGACACACAGAGACATGCACACGCACAACCAAGAGAAGGGCTTCGGATTATATTCTGAGATCCAAATGCAGAAATGATTATGCAATAAGAAGCCCAATTTGTCACTAAGTGATCAGAAGTGATTGAATGGAAATACTAATCCAAATGTCTTGTATGAAGTTAAATATTTAGAATCTGATCTTTGTTAACCCGCAAATTTTGTATACCAAAGCAACAAATAAAAACATAGAGGTTTCTAAACTGAGTCATTTGTTTCCCTTTTCTTAAAAGATTAAGAATGAATCGTTTTGTTCATGATTGAATCAATTTAACTATCTTTCTTGTTATGATATGGGTTAGATGATAGAGACATGAAAAGTCAATTTCTTTTTATCCTTCTTCTGTATCTACTAGGTAATATCTGGAAGAAGACCCAACATGTGCTTGGCATTTTTGAAAACCTTTTTTTTTTTTTTTTTTACATATTTATTTATCTATTTATTTATTTTTGTGATGTTGGGGATTGAACCCATGGTCTCTCATGCCAGGAAAATGCTCTACCACTGAGCTATGCCCCCACCTTAAAAACATCTTCCTATGCTCTGCCCCCCCCAATGGATTTATATTATTTTCCCCATTTACTAGAAGGTAATGAGGTAAAGGAGACACAAAAAGTTTTAATGACTTTCCCAAGTTTCTTCAATTTTCAAACTCAATGGCAATTGAAATTTAAAGCCATTATGTACAGAACTGCTTTATAGCAGAAAGATGAAGGTAACATATTTTAATTTCCCAGTCATAAAATACCACGTGTCTTTCAGATCAAAGCCTGGCCCCTCTAGAATATTGTTAGTACCTCTTTCTTCTGAAATACCTTGAGATCAGCAAGGGCCCTCACCTAGATTCCCAAGCCGTCCTGGAAGGTTTGGAAAGTCCTGGCAACGTCAGCTCTGTCATGAACTAGTGATTGTTAGGGTTACCTCTAAATTAAAACAGGGTAACTCCAGATGCTGAGAACAAAGCCTATTCATGCTTCCTGGCGACCAGTTCCTTCAGTTTAAAGAACTGGCATGAAACTGGCAGTATTTCTTCACAAAGTGGTTTTTAATAAGTGTTGGTTCCTAACATCATGGTGGTTGTAAATGCTAATAAACTTCCTACAAGGAAAGTAGAAGTGGAAAGTTTTATGTGTTAAACATTTTATTACTCCACTTGGTTAGCACGGACAATTACCCCAAATCCCTGCGGCATATATTCCCAGAGTATTTAGCAGCCTAATGAATATAAATAGTAAAAGCTAGCAATTTTCAAAACCATAAATAATTGTTCCTCTGAAAGCTCATGTTAATGGGAAAAATAAAAAAAGAACTGACGTATCGAAAAAAATACTTATTAACCAAGGGCAAAATTGGGATTCAAAACCTCATAACTTGTGCCATCCTGGGACCCTATAAATTTATTCAACTTATTTACAAAAGGAGCTTTATAAATGTCAGTGTTAAGCAATCGTTTCTCTTATATCTACAATTGTCCCTTTATAATTTCTATAAAACATACTCTAATTAATGCCTAATAACAAGGTATTGTCCATTCATCTATGTAAATTTTCATTCATCAGTAAATTTTGTCTGGATTGATGATTTTCTTCACTGCTTTTTTTTTAAATTAAAAATATTCCATTAGGAATAGAAGCTCATTTCTAAGCCCAGCACCATAAAAATGAAACAAAAACATTATACAAAATTATATATATTCATGTAGCAAATCAGATAACAGAGAAGTTAAAAAAGAATAGCTAAGGCTGGACATGGTGGCGCATGCCTGTAATCTCAGTGGCTGGGGAGGCTGAGGCAGGAGGACCTGGAGTTCAAAGCCAGCCTCAGCAATAGTGAGGCACTAAGCAACTCAGTGAGATCCTGTCTTTAAATAAAATACAAAATAGGGCTGAGGATGTGGCTCAGTCAGTGGCTGAGTGCCCCTGAGTTCAATCCCCGGTAAAAAAAAAAAAAAAAGAAAAAAGAAAAGAAAAGAACAGCTAATTATTTCCCCCTTCTCTTTACATCAATAAAAGTAGCCATTGGTTTAACATTGTATTTAAAATATTAACATATCAAAGTATGAAAGTGATATTAAAATAACATGTTAACTCGGTATTCTATTTATATCATAATAGTCCCTAGGGAAGCAACAGCAAACAAAAAAAAAAACTATACAAAACCCTGGGATGTCAAAAATGACAATCTTTGTAGAATTTTGAAGTTTATTTGTTGAAATATGTGTCCCAGGTTCTTATACTAATTATTATGTCACCAAAACATTGCCATAGGCTTTTAATTTTATTTTTTTTTAGTACTGGGGATTGAACCCAGGAGCATTTAATTACTGGGCCATATCCCCAGCCCTTCTTCTTTTTTTTTTTTATTTTGAGACATGGTCCATTAAGTTGCTTAGGGCCTCAATAATTTGCTGAGGCTGGCTTTGAACTTGTGATCCTCCTGTCTCAGCCTTCTGAGTTGCTGGGATTACAGGTGTGCACCACGATGTCTGGATAGATTTTTAATTTTTTAAAAAATTATTTTTAGTTGTAGATAGACACAATACCTTTATTTATTTATTTTCATGTGATACTGAGGATCATGCCTCCTGCATGCTAGGCCAGCGCTCCACCACTGAGCTACAACCTCAGCCGCAGACTTTTAAATTTTGATTACCATAAAAACAAAGTATTGCCAGGCTCTGTGACACACACCTACAATCCCAGTGATTCAAGAGACTGAGGCAGGAGGATCACAAATTCAAAGCCAGTCTTAGCAAATTAGTGAGGCCCTAAGCAACTTAGTGAGACCCTGTCTCAAAATATTTTTTAAAAGGGCTGGGGATTGGCTCGTGGTTAACTGCCCCTGGGTTCAATCCCCAGTACCAAATAAATAAATAAATAAAATACACCAAAAAATCCAAGAAATTTAGCCAGGTGTGGTGGCACTTGCCTGTAATCCCAGCGGTTCAGGAGGCTGAGGCAGGAGGATCGTGAGTTCAAAGCCAGCCTCAGCAAAAGTGAGGTGCTAAAGCAACTAGGTAAGACTCTGTCTCTAAATAAAAATACAAAGCAGGGCTGGGGATGTGGCTCAGTGATCGAGTGCCCCTGAGCTCAATCCCTGGTGCCCCCCCACCAAAAAAAAAATCAAACAAGAAATGTTAAAAGTTACATTTTGACAAATATTTCTGGGAAGCTGTAGGAGATATCAAGCTAGAATTTAGTAGTTGATTCTTTTTAGCAAAATCAGAGGAGTTTTAGACATAAAAAAGTTGCCAAGAGTATGGAGTTTCCACACCAGCTTCCCTATAGTTAACCTCCTAAAGAACCGCAGTACGTTTGTCACAACAAACCAACACTGATGTATTCCTATTAACTAAAATCCAGGCTTTTCCAAGATTTCACTGATTTTCCTTAAAATTCCTCTGGTTTTAAGATCCTACCTAGGGCACTGTGTTACATGTGGTCATTGCGTCTCCTTAGTTGTCATCTTTGGTCTGTGACAGTTTCTCTTTCCTCTTTTTGGATGACCTTGACAGATTTGAAGAGGACTGGTCAGGTACTTTATAGAATGAATGTTCTTCATCTGGTTTATCTGATGCTTTTTTTTCATGGCTAGACTTTGGTTTGGCGAAGAGTGTTACAGAACTGAAGTGCCATTCTCATCATAGACCATCCGAATTACGTCACATGGGAAGTTTACATCCACGACTTGGTGAAGATACTGTTTGCCAATTTTCTTTATTCTAAAGTGACTTTCCACCCCATCCCATACTCTTTTCTTTGGAAGCGAGTCACCAAGTGCAGTTCATACTCAATGAGGAAAGGGGAAGATTCAGTGTGTTTTTGAAAAATTTATCCAGAAATGCTTGCACAACTTTCCAGTAGCAAGCATAGGCAACAGAAACCAAGTTTCCAATCTCTGTCTCCAATTATGAAGTTAATTATGCTCTAAACTGATAGGACGTTTCTTTATTTGTTCCCTACTACTGAAGAGAGACAGCTTGATTTAAGAGTGGAGGTAAGAATGGAAGGAAGGGAGAGATGAAAAAGAAAGGGTGCAGGTGGGGTAGATATTTGTGGAATTGCACAGTGCTTTCATGTCAACCTCAGTGTTCTGAAGCTGCTTCTATTAGAGAGTGTGTTTAAAGTGGAATCAGAGACATATTTGTGAGTGGAGACAGACCAGTGCTGAGAACAGTCAAATCCAGCTGATGTAAAATACAATCCCTGAGGTTACTATGTAAGTGGCCATAAAAATTTATTACTCTGGTAGTTTAGATGCCAAGTGTGTGTGGGAAGGGAGTTGGGGGAGGGGACTCAAGATTGAACCCAGAGGCGCTCTATCACTGAGCTGAGGCCGGCCTTAAATTTGCAGTCTTCCCGCCTCAGCCTCCCAAGTTCCTAGAATTACAGGCATGTGCCACCACGCCCAGCCACACTAGTAGCATTATGAAAGAAGGAATAACATATATTAGTATTTTATTTTGTATACCATTTGAGATTCATTCACTTATGTCCTTGCTCATTCAACTCATGTTTACTAAAAGCTGTATCTATCATGCATTAGAGATGTGAACGGGACAAGTTACAGAAGTCATCTGCTTTTATAAAAAAACAGCCAGAGAGCCAGAGAGACAAACAGTAAACAAGTAAACAAATCAATGAATGAGATGATTTTGACAGAGGTAAATCTAAAGAACACCCTATGGAAAATAAAACAGGGTTGCGTGTAGGGAGGGGCTATTTTATGTTGACTGGTTTCAACTCTGATAGGGTCATAGTTTGGACGGTTGTTTTTTTGTTTGTTTGGGGGTAACAAGGTTTGAATCCAGGAGTGCTTAACCACTGAGCAACAGTCCCAGCCCTTTGTGTGTTTTATTTAGAGAAAGGGCCTCCCTAAGTTGCTTAGGGCCTTGATAAATTGCCGAGGTTGCCTCAACTTCCCAAGCCATTGGGGTTATAGGAATGTACCACCCTGCCTGGCTTGGAAGGCTGTTGTGGGTGTTTTGCTTTGTGTGTTTTAGGGTTTGTGGATGTTATTCTTGTGTCCTCCACGTCCATTTCAATTAGTCGATCTGTAGAATTAAACTATTTACATTTCATAGTCTTTTACTGCCAGTTCTTCCAGGAAGACCCCAGTCAGGAGCCCTCCACTGATAAGGTTTTCCTGGGGTGGGCTTTACTGACTAATAGCAATTGTTACCTGATTTGCTTAGCTGGCTTTGGGCTGTTCTTTTGTCCCCAGGCAATGGACACACCTAGATATTCCATTAGGAGCTACTTTCATTTTGGATTGTCCTAACAAGCTGTTCTGAATCGGAAATAAACCAAATGAGGCAAAAATATTAGTCTTTGTCATCGAAGGATGCGTCACTGATACTTGCTACTCACTGCTACCCACCCTTTTTTTGTTGTTGCTGTTAAACCTGGCCGGGTGTACGTCTGGCACAATTGATAGGCGATTCAATTAAATTTCATTTGGTAAAGAGTTGTCCCAACTCTCTTTGCCAGATATTGTGCAAGATACACTAGCAATCAAGCTCAAGTCTTTGCCCTGGAGGTATTTATAATTTAGAGGAGAAGGATAAGTAAAAGGCAACATCAAGCATTAGGTTGAGTGTAAATAGACAGATGTGTTATGGTGCTTGTTGAGAGATTCTTAATCCAGCTTTGTGCAGTCTCAAAAAACTGCACAAGAGGCCAAGTCAAAGACCTTTAAGGGAATAGAATTTAACCAGCATAGATCACTATTGCCTCTCATGGTGCTAAATCCAATGGTGGATTCCCAATCCTCATTCAACAGTCTTGACATAGTTGCTTTCTTCCACATCTTTGCAAAGCTATCTGGTCTTTAGAAGCACCCTCTCCTGGCTTTCCTATTATGTAGGTAACAGTGGTCCACTTTATGCTTTGAATACAACCCTTGCTGCTCTGCCACTATGACTGATTTTTAAAATAGACTCGTTTCTTTCTCTTCCTCTCTCCCTGCTCTTCCCTAATCTCTCCCCCTCCCTGATCTCAGGGGAAACCTTTCTTCCCCATCTAAGGTAGATTTATCTGTCCTTGAGTACACACCCTCCACAGGAAGAAAAGAAGTATTCCAGGCTTCAGGGATGGCACCAGAAGATCTCAGAAATCAGAATTTCCCAAATTAACAAGAATTAAAACTTCAACAGAGAAGATGTGGAATGTAGGCCCTTGAATCAATCAACTTTAAAAGGCCCCTGTTCCTGTTGATGGGCAGAATCACAGTCTCTGGGACAGGAGTCCCCTGTTTCTCCTTTGCTAGCAAAGGAATAAATCTTCTTTTCCCTTTTTCTCAAAAACCGCGTCCTCATTATTGGATTAGCATTGGGGACAAGGACGAGCTTTCAGCAACATGCATGGCACTCATTTCCTTTGCTCAGTCTCCTTTGTTCCTCAGATACTCTGAGGAGTACTGAAATATCTCTGGGCTCAGCCCTTAAACTATTTCTCTTTTCCTTCTCTGAATCCCTTAGTGGTACATCCAATTTCATGGTCTTTTATTTTATCCATGTTCTATTGATTTCCAAATTTATATTTTTAGCCCAATCTTCTCCCCTGAATCCAGAATAGGCTACTAAACAGCTTATGCAAGCTCTGGACTAATAGACATTGCAAACATTTACCATACTCAGAAATAAACTTCTAACACTTCCCTCTAAGATCTGTTTTTTTATTATTAATATTATTATTATTATTATTATTATTATTATTTCCAACCCTTTCTCTTTTATTGTTATTTTTAGATATACATGACAGTAGAATGTATTTTGGCATATTATACATACAGGACATATAACTTATTCTAATTCATAGCCTATTCTTTTGGTTATATGTGATGCCATTTAATCCAAAATAATACTTTTAAGTGACCCTGGTCATGTATTCAAATACAAGGATATGAAAGTTATGTCTGATTAATTCTACTGCCCTTCCTATTCTTCTCCCCACTGGTTTCCCTTCATTTCCCTTTGTCTAATCCAATGAATTTTTACTTCTCCCCTCTCCACCCTCCCTGCTGTGGGTTAGCATCCACATATAGACGAGGACATTCGGCCTTTGGTGTTTGGGGGTTTGGCTTATTTCACTTAGCATGGTATTCTCCAGTTCCATACATTGACTGGCAAATGCCATAATTTCATTCTTCTTTATGGCTGAGTAATATCCCACTGTGATATATACCACATTTATCCATCATCTGTGAAGGTTGGTTTCATAGCTTGGCTATTATGAATTGAGCTGCTATAAACATTGATGTGGCTATGTCCCTGTAATATGCTGATTCTAAGTCCCTTGGGTATAAACTGAGGAGTGGGATAACTAGATCAAATGGTGGTTCCACTCCAAGTCTTCTAAGAAATCTTCATACCGCTTTCCAGCATGGTTGCCCCAATTTGCTGTCCCACCAGAAATGGATGAGACCTATTCTTTATAGAGCCTTTCCCAATCTTAAGTAAATGGTGACTCCATGCTTCAGTTTACTCAGGACCAAAATCCTGACCTAATCTTTGAACCTTCTCTTCCTCCTTCATTTCACATGAATTTATTAATGAATCATATGGACTCTTCTTTCACAATATATCTGAAATGGAATTCTTTCTTTCCAACATCCTTGGTGGCTGTTCATTCTGCTCCAGCTACAGTGGTCTCTGTGTTGCTCCTGGAATTTTTTGAAAAGACCAAATGATTGATGCAGATATAGATAGGTGAAGGAGAGAAGGAGTTACCATTAATACTTAAACTTGTAACTGAGGACACCAGGATACATTCACTTAAAAAGGGAGTAAAAATGAATGATCAGCTTTGGAGTTGATAAAAGGAGAGATAATGAGCATAGTTTTGAAAACATTTAATTTGAGTTGCCTCTGAAACATCTATAGAAATACAATAATCATTTGATGTATGGGTTTGGAACTCAGAAGTGAGGTCTTCGTTATATATTTACATTTTGAACTGTACATTTAGGAGTCACCATTATTTTGTAATTGGAGCTATGAAACTTGAGATACTGAGGAGGGGAACTAACAATGGCATAATTATGAACCAAGTAATAATAATAATAAGTCGAGGAATAGACAACACAATTGTCTTCTTTAATTGTGAGTTTTACATCCATGGGTTCAACCAGCTATGGGTGGAAAACCTTGGAGAACTGGGATTCCAAAGTACATGTTGTTAATCACTGGAGATAGACTGACATTCTCTCTCTCTCTCTCTCTCTCTCTCTCTCCCTCCCTCCCTCCCTTCCTCCCTCCCCTGCCTTTTTACTAATAAGATGACTATCAGAATTTTAGATATCACTTCTTTAATACAATTCATTCAATACAACCCTGTAACAGAGTTCTCCTTGTACCTTATAAGCTAGAATATCCATGGCTAAATCCGTTACTGGTAGTCACAAATGGGGATATGTTCCCTTGATCACTAGAAAACTTTTTTAAAAAAATCTAGATCTGTTAAAAAGTAACTGTGGATGAAATAAATTCTATTATTATAGAAGCCTAGGGAAGATGGTCCTTCAAAATGCAGAGAAAAACAAACGAGATTTTAAGTATGTTATGAGGTTAAGTAAGAAAAAAACTTGAAAAGTCTTATTTGGATTAAGTGGCAAAACAATTACTGGTGATCTCTTGATAAATCGTAACTGAGTTTAAGGTTAGACTGAATTGAAATGTTTTGAAGTGATGAGGACAAAGAGTGAATTAAACTACTCTTTGAAGTAGGGTGGAAAGGGACAGAAGGCAGAAGATAAATGGGGCATAAAGTTGCAAAGACTTTTACTTTAGATGAAAAATTGATTTGGGTATATCTACATGGGAGAAGGAAACCTTAGAGAAGTGAGCTTCCTGTGATAGAAGATATATCATCTATATCTATGTCTCTATGATATATATATATATATATATATATATATATATATATATTTTTTTTTTTTTAATAATTCTGGGGTTTCCACATAAAGGTGAGAATTTAATAAATTAATTTTACTTGAGCAATAAATAAACTCCTACTGGCCAGTGGGCATAATACCTGTGATTTAATGAGCTTCACATTCTAGAAAACACTAGGCGTCAAAATAGGACAATGTATTCAGATATGATAGATCACCTAGGTGCAGCACATTTTTCTGGAAGGGTGCTTATCTGAATCATCATTGACCAAAAGCCATGTCACACCTCCGAAGTAACAACAGTCTGTAAATAACCAGAATAGGTAGGAGTGGATGATGGGCGAAACATAAAAATAAAATTTCTTTGTATTTAAAATTAATCATGGTCCATAAAATGTCATTGGGCAAATAATTGAAGCAGGCCCTTTCATGTCCTACATTTAATTTTAGTCTAGCAGTAGATGAAGCTGATTGTTTTATTCTACTGACAGGCATGTCACTTCCAATCTCAAAGCAGACAGGAAGTAGGGCATTCATTCATTCACTCATTCATTTACTCATGCATCATTGATTCAGCAGCTACTTATTGAATGACAATCTTTCACCAGGAACTAGGAATTCAGACACATGTAGACATCTTTGCTTTCAAATCCTTCACAATGCAATCTGGCACCTCATGGTCCAGTTCCAAATGATTTCAACTGCATGGTGACCATCTAATTGATCATGTCTGCTTGAAAGATTTGTTCCTCTGAGTTTATATAATTAGTAAAATTCTCCAAACTTTCTTTTCTTGTCATTTTTATACAAAAGGCAGTTTTTTTAAAAAAGAAAGCAAATCCAGAATACTGATTTTAATATTTATTTTTTTAGTTTTCGGCGGACACAACATCTTTGTTTGTATGTGGTGCTGAGGATCGAACCCGGGCCGCACGCATGCCAGGCGAGCGCTCTACCACTTGAGCCACATCCCCAGCCCAGAATACTGATTTTAAAAGGGTTTTTTTTTGAAGATTGTATAATTAATTTAAAATAGTTGCATTCCAAAAAATTATATTTCTTTAAAAAAAGAGAAATCCATAGACCAGTAGAAATTGTGCCCATGGATTATTTCAGGTATGTAACAAATATCTTATAAATAAGATTCCTAATGAACAGTAAAATTATGCAAGGAAAATATGCAAGAAATGATTCTGGAAGACTCACAGATAACCAACAATTGAACATAGTCTCAATACTCTGGTGTATGCCTGAAAACATCTTCTAAAATCTCTTAAATATAAAAATAGTATTTCCATGAATTAATTTATCTAAGCCAAGTACATTGATTTGTTATCTTGTTTTCTAAGTGAATTAACACAATTGATTATTTTCCATACTTCTGAAATTCAAATAACCATTCATATTTGTTATGGCTACTAGTAACTATAGCTAAACTAGCTGTGAATAATCAGTTAAACAAGATGATGATATTCCTCCTATCTGTGTCCTCATATATTTACAATCTTTTTATTTTCCTCATTCGTTTATTTAAACAATATTTCTGAGGATTATATATATATATATATATATATATATATATATATATATGACAATCCAGTTTAAAGAGCATTAAGAGATTATTCGTTTTCAACACGATTTTAATTTATCAGAGGTAATAAGATATGGGATCACATTGCCACAAAACCCAAATAGAATACCTGAGAAGTCATGAGAGGGATACAGTGTATGTCATGGGTTGAGAGGAGGGACGATCTCGGCTGTGGGTACAGCAGGGAACAGTGAGCACTTTGAAGAAGGTGGTATTTAGGTGGACCTGGAGCTTGCTATTGGCGGAGAGAGATGAAGACAGTGCAGGATGAGAAAAAAGCACATTGTGAATAGATGAATTGTTCCACATTGGCAAGTGTATAATACAAGACAAGGAGTTGGAAGACAATCATGGACCAAAGAACTGAGTATCTGAACACTGCATATTAGAATTGTGAGACTAGGCAATAGATAAAGAATAATAATTTAAGACAAGAAAAAAACCTCCCGAATTCAATCAATTAAAAACTATAGGTATCTGGAAATCTGGGAATTAAAGAAACACAAACTTTCTAATTGGCTAATGGCAAATCTCTACCTCTTCCCCTCACTACCACCTCCCCATCCCCCCACCACACACACACACTGCCCTGCAGGCTTTTCATTCTGCAAAGCAGTAGAAAACTGTACAGGGAACAGCACTAACATCACTAATCATCCAAGACAAGTCGTGTAAGGTGTGGTTGGGAGGGGCTATCAGAATTCTCTTTTTTTTTTCCAGAAATACATTCATACTAAAATTATTCTACATGACAGGACTTATCTCAGTGATTCAGTATGTGAGTCACGGCAACTCATGCCATGTATTTTACATTGCAAATAATTAAATGCTTCCATTAATAAGTGATAGATAGTACATACCATGGTACGTGCAATACCATGGTCTGTTTAACAATTCGAACCTAATTTGGAGCAGTACAAGTTTACCTGGAGGAATTTTCACAGAGTGATACAGATAACAAATACTGATAATAACCAATCACTGAGTGTTTAGTATATGCTGGTGTTTTTCATATATTATCATCCTTAATCCCCAACCAAATCCTATTGTCATTGTCTCACTTTAAATAACTGAACTGAAGCACAAGAATGCTAAGAGGGTCTAGGATCTCACACCTATGAACAGCATTTGAACTCAAGCCATCTGCCTCCAAAGTCCAACCTCTTAATCATTACTCACTTTAAATAATGTTTTCCCATCTTGAGTTGGTATGGCTAAAATCCCTGTGTTCCTGATCATCACATTTTGTTTATTAGTGTCAAATTCCACCATAACAGCATTAAATCAACTGCTTACTTCTAAACTGCTATGAATTATTAGTACCATAAATGTCAAATATCAAGTTTATGTTGTTGTTGTTGTTTATTTTTCCATTTGGAATTTTTTTTGGATGAATCTGTAGAGATCCATAGTGTAACCATTACTTTGGGTAAGAGGGCTTTGATGGTGCTACATTAAATAGCATTTCATTTTTCCCTATTTGCCCTTATTTTTGCATTGTATATTATTTTCTCCTTTTGCTCTCCCATTGATGGAAATATAGCAGTTACTGTAATTTCTCTCTTTACTCTTATATTAAACATATCCTTTTAATAATCAACATGTCCAGAAACATGTATTAGACAAAATGCCAAAGGTATAAATAAACCTTATTCCTTCCTCAACTCCTTCCTGGTTTCAAGTTAAGAGCCTGAAGAGTTCAGGGTACAGAAAGAGAAGAGAAGAGGTAGCTGATTCACTTCAGTTCTCTTTCTAATGTTGTAGTCATCTTTGTGCTACTGGTTTCTGGCCTGATTTCATTGTGCTCAAAGAACATTCTCTAAATAATTTCAATCCTGGAAATTTGTTGCAATTTGTTCATGGCCCTGAATTAAGTTAATTTCTAAAATATATTTCTCTGGATGACTTTGTTTTTGCTTGTGTTTTTATTTTTCCTGTAATGCACAATTAACTCTTAAAAAGTAAAAGCTATTTTAAAAACAAAAAAATATACATATATATTTTCTCTGTGCTAGAAAATAATATGTTTCTACAACTGTTGGGGACTATAGTGTGCATAAGTTACTTGGGTTGAGTTTTTTTAATGAGGTTCCAATCTTTGATATTCTTTCAACTTTTTGTCTGCTTCTTCTTTTTTGGGTTACTAATGTAGTTATATTTAAGTTTCTTGCTATAATTATACATTCATCTATTTCTCCTTGTATTTCTGCAAATTTTTGCTTCGCACACTTTGAAGGTAAATAACTACGTGTATTCACATGCACTTCCTATTGGACTGAATCATTATCAGCAGATCATCTACATCCATAGTAATATTTTGCCTCAAAATGTATTTAACAATAATTTAGCTATACCAAACTTGTTTTCGTGACATATCTTTTTATTCCATCCTTTTACTTCCGATATTTTTGCATTATAATACTTAAGTGTTTCTATCACATGCAGTATATAGTAAGTTTTGCAATTTTAACCAATATGACATTCTCTGTCCTTTAATTGGAATATTTAATCAAATTTAATATAATTACTGAGATATTTGTGTTAAATATTCCTATCAAAAGAAACCATTCTAAAATTAAGAAACATAATACATGAAGAAAATGTGTTTTATGTATTTGACTTGGAAATAGTATATATTTTGAAATGTCATCAAACTTTTCCTCCTGCAATCTAGTCTACTGCATAGTAGGTAAATTACATCAAATAATACTTGTCATTGTCTTTATTCCCTATTTTGTGAAATCACAGTATTTCTTTTTTTTTTCTCATCTTCATTCCCATGAACTCACTATCATCCTTCAAGTGTCCTTGATTGCTGCTACAAAACTAATATTTCAGTACAGTTTTTAATAATATTACTCTCAAATACAAAATATTTATCCAGACATCATACTGTTAGCTATATCCCCTGGAAAAGGTAATTAAAGCCAAATCCACTAACTCTTGACTTGTAAAAATGAGTGACACCATAGCTAGATCTCCAAGAAACGTCCAATATAGTACAAGAACACCCATTCTATTTTTAGCTCAAGTCTTGACTGCAAGCCACAATAATTCTACACTAGTGAATTAATTCTGTTCTATTTAGACCAGACTACCTGAGATCTATACAGTATTTCTCTTGGGCTCAACTCCTATTCCTTCAGAATTTTTCACAAACAGGAATAGTTAGGAACTTACCCATGGATGCCTAAAAATGATAAAGGATTCCAAGAGACAGAGTGCCAAAAGAAAGAGAAAATGCCTCAGTCCAGCTGTATTTATAATTCTTTTACTCCCCCACCAAAAGTTCCAGATCTAGCAAAGGCTTCTGTTTCCCTGAATTTCTGGAAGTCAAGTAGGAGGACTCATTAACACTCATTATCTGCCCAAAGAAATTCACAATTTTCCTTGTATTTGGAGCATACTGTGTTCATCCCAGCAACGTTTGCTTGCAATTCAGAAACAGAACTACAATCAGAGTGTGTAAGAAATTAACAGGCTTCATGAATATCTAGAAAAAGGTCTGATTGATTGTTTTACTCATTCATTCATTTAATAAATACCTTGGGATGAACCAAAAATTCATCTCTTGACTTTAACAGAATTGTCTTCCAAAAGATAAAAATTATAGAGTCTAGAAGATCAAGGACACAGTAAGAATCTGGAAAGGGAAGAGTACCAGAGAAAAATCAAGATAATAAAGATTCAATTTACTAATTTCATTCATTAATTTATTCATTCATTCAATATTGTTGAATGCTTATTATGTATCAGGCTGCATTTGGTCTGGGAATTAAATGGTGAAAAAGGTATTGCATCTGTCCTCATACAGTGATAACTGATAGGTCTGGTGACAAGGGCATCACATGAAAAAATGTCATAGGAGAAATAAGAGAGCAGAAAGCACAATGAGGGAGGCCTTCTAGAAGAATGTGACATTTCAGTTGAATTTTTAAAGAATGAGTATATTTGGTTTAGCTCTGGGTAGAGGAGAAGGGCACTAGATAATGTCAAATAAATGTTTCATAGATGCATCATAGACCAACAAATAAACTGGAAATTTACATTTAGACTCCAGTAAGACTTTTATTGCAGAAATTTGGTTTTCTAACTTCTGAGAAAAGTTAAGAGAGAAAAATCCCTCAAATGCCTAGCCAATGACCCCAAAAAGATGATCTAAAACAGAATAGAGACTCAGAGGAGGGATATTGAAAGGGGATAAATTAAAGATTAAATTCAATTATGTTAAGATTAGGAACTCTTTTGATTACTGCAATACTTGTTCAAGGGCTTCAAAAAAATCCCAATTAAATTAATTTTGTGCAATAAACAAGTTTCCTTTCACCAGCACGACCTCACCAATGAGCTAACTCCCTGCATTTGTAGAGATTTGAAAAGTCATAATAATCTTACCATGCATAGGACACAACAAAAATCTAAAGTTAAGCAAAGTCACATAGGAACTCAAGGCAGGGGAAGAATGTAACATATAATTCAGTGTTACATCTACTGTACTAGAGTGGACAAATCAAAATATCCTATGTGAGAAAGATTATGCAGAGCTACGTTAAAATCATATGCTACCACAATCACTGCAAATCTTTAAATTTTCTCTCCACTATTTGTTATGTAAGGACTGCTGGAACATGTCAGTAGCAATAAAATCTTGACTAAAATTAATAAAAGCAGACAATTTTATTCATGAAGTGGTTTTCAAAAAATACTTTCCTGAGATTTGGAATTTTCCATTTTCCAAGCTCCCACCATGTTCAAATGAGGATGGAAAAGTACACATTATTGAAAAAACTTCTTCACAGAGACAATGCGTTCTAATTAAAAAGCGTCAAGTTAGGGGCTGGGGATGTAGCTCAAGCGGTAGCGTGCTCGCCTGGCATGCGTGTGGCCCAGGTTCGATCCTCAGACACCACATACAAAGATGTTGTGTCTGCCGAGAACTAAAAAATAAATATTAAAAAAAAAATTCTCTCTCTCTCTCCCACTCTCTCTTTAAAAAAAAAAAAAGTGTCAAGTTAGATCGAATTCATACTTGCAGTTAATTTTTGTGAATTGCACATTTAACAAAGATTTATTGAGCATTCAATATGTTTAAGGACAGAACCAATGCTAAGATTCGATAAGGGAAACAGGTGCAAAACAGAGATATATCTCACTTTTGTGGCAAAAACAGTCCACTATATTTTTTTCAAAACTGGCACTTCATCACGGAAGCAATGAATGATGTCCTAAAAAAAAAAAAAGAAAAAAAAAAGAAAAAAAATCCTCTACAGACATTCAGAAAATGCAACAAAGAACTGTATGGAGTACTTTTTTTTTTTTTTTTTTTCTTTTTGTGCTGCTGGGGATTGAACCCAGGGCCTTGTGCATGGGAGGCAAACACTCTGCCAACTGAGCTATTTCCCCAGCCTGTAGACTACCTTCTTGTATAGAGAAGAGGCGTGGACCAACGTTTTGGGGAGAATCTGGAAGATGTTTACCCCCATTCTATCAACTTCTGTCCAAAGACAGGTAAAAGGAGTTCCAAAAAGAGAAACAGATTAGAGACAGATCAAGTACCAAAACCAATTCTATGGAGTGAAGATAGAGCAGGGCATAAGCCCAGGACTCTTAGTCCAGTTAGGCTACCCTAACAAAATATCACAGAGTGAGTTCCTTGTAAAGAGAAATTCATTCCTCACAGTTCTGGAGGCTGGGAAAAGTCCAAAGGTAAATGCCAGCAGATTCAGTGTCTAGGGAGGGCCTGCTTCTAGGTTCATAGCTGATGTCTTCTCACTGTGCCCTACCCGGTAGAAGAGGCCAGAAGTCCTGGGAGTCTTTTAGAAAGGCACTAATCTCATTAGCAGAACCCTCATCAGCTAATTACCTCCTGAAGATGCCCTTCCTAATAATGTGACATTGGGGGTGAGGGTTTCAACATATGAATGGAGGGGAGGGCAGGGATATAAACATCAGTGAGAAAACAAAACCAGTGTGAGTATAACCAGGAGCAAGGATGAGGGTTGTATGGAAACCTGAGGTTGAGGAGATGATTTCCAAGTTATGGTAACATTTCATTTGGGTAGCCAATTTTTGTAGCAGGGTGTCTCTTCAAGTCTCTGTTCTAAGCATTGCCTACACAGGTCTTAGAGCTGCAGGCTTCTCAATTTGGAACCTGCTCACTCTTCTCATTCTCAGAACCAAACTGGCTGCTCAAACAGGGTTTGAGAAAAGAGAATAGAGACTTCTAGTCCCCAACTTCCTATTAGGCACTAGACATGTTTCATATAGCATGACAATTAATACTCAAAACATTCCTTCCCAAGAATCCTCATTTTGCAAAAAAAAGAAAGTATAATTGTGTTACTTCTTTCTTAAGATTACTGTGAAGCATTTAAACAAGTAAAGTAAGGTTAAAAAATGACATAGAACATATCAAAGGAAACCAATTTGTGACCTGGGGGAGCCAAGGTTCACTGGTAATGTATGCCCAACTTTGTGCCCTTTTAAGTTTTATGACAAAGCTTCCACTTTGGGCCAGCATCTGTCTTCTAATAAGAGAAGTGTTTTCCTAGCACTTCCTCCTCCTAGGCCTGAGGTTCTATTTTTTCTTCTTGCTAAGCATGACCTCTGCAGACTATAGTGACGCTGAGAGACTGCCCAGTAAACCAATTAGAGCCTTATCTCTTGCTTTCAAATTCCCCAGCATTAACAAATTGGTAAGAGGACAGGGTTTTCAAACAACATTCCTTTGAATTCTCTCTCATTATTCCACTCACCATCTATAAGGACCTGGCCAAGTTGTTTTAAGATTGTGTTGCTATTTTACTTGTATTTCAAAGTCATACATTTTGGGGCACGTAAAAATTGAATTTTTTAGCAATGCTTCTAAGAGAAGCATCCTATAGTTAACATGTGTTTAAACCCATTCTAAACTTCATACATAAAGAAAACTGTTTTTAAAATTAATTTGCACCAGGTGTTGTGGCGAATTCCTATAATCTCAGCTGCTTTTGGAAGACTGAGGCAGAAGAATCACAAGTTGGATGGAGACTAGCCTCAGCAACTTAGTGAAGCCCTAAGCAACTTAGCAAGACCCTGTCTCAAAATAAAAAATAAAAAGGACTGGGGATATAGCTCAGTGGTAAAGTACTCCTAGCTTCAATTCCCAGGATAAAGAAGTTAATTTGCTTATTATCATGTAGAAAATTTTAAGGTTAAGATATATTTACTTTGACATTGAAATAAATTTTTATGCAGATTAGCAAGCATTGGATCAATATTATATAATAAATCAGACTCAATACTTTATAATCAATCATAACCTCCTTTAATGTAAAGTTAAGCCACAATAGAAAAAATGCCAATGCTCACCTTTGTTATTCAATATTATAATGTTGCATGATTTAACAACAACCCATCAGCATTTTAGTAAATGTAAGATATTTTCTTTTATTTCCTTTGTGGCCAAAAGCTCAGCCCTTGTCCCCAATGCCAATCCAATAACAAGGACATGTTTTTGAGAAAAAGGAAAAAAATGGTTTATTTCTTTGCTGGCAAAAGAGAAACAATGGGAACTCCTGTTCCAGAGGCTGTGATTCTGCCCATCAGCAGGAACGGGGCGGGGTGGGGGGTGTTAAAGAGGTGATTGAGAGAAAATATGATGAGGGAGGAGAGATCAGGAAAGAGAAGATTAGGAAAAAGAAGATCAGGGAGGAGAAGATCAAGGAAAAGAAGGTTGGGAAAAAGAAAAAAAACATAAGTTTCAAAGCCGCATGGGATATAGCCAAAGCATCAAGTGCAGTCCTGTTACACCTTTACCAGTCTTTCCTCTTTGTTTCACCATTTGGGGCAAAAATATATATATATGTTTTAACATATATTTTATGTAGGGATAAAATTTCTATTAGCACAACCAAACCTGGGGTGGGGAGAGTTGCTAGTTGGCATACTGCATACAGTTTTCTAGAGAGGATAAACTAAATTACAGGAAATTTAGTGCCAATCAATTGAGTCAGAAAAATCTTAAAGATCATATCCCAATTGTTTATCTATCATAATCTGTCTTAATCATTACTCTAGACTTTGTTTGTAAATAGATTTGGGACTTAAAACTTCTTTTCTAAGGAAGAAGTTTCTCAAAAAATGTTTCAACAGCTCTAAATCACACAAAGCTATTAGATTCCTGGGGTGGTGGTAACTGATTCGGAAACAGCTTTCTCTAGAGAAGACAGATCACCTGGGATTGCTAAACTCTTCTCTTAAACCAAACACTTCGCAAAAGATGACAACCTTAATGAACAATTCCCTTCTCTCATATTCTTCATAAATTTAGTATCAAATTATGTTTCTGGTTAATATAAAATTTCTAGTTTTCACTCCCCCTCCAGCTCACTTCCTTCCTCTTTCTTAATCTAGGAAGGATGTGACTTCTGTTTACCTCAGAAACAACTAATATTCCCAGAAAGCAAGCATCCCCTTTTTTCAATATTTTAGCACACAATGAGAATCTTAAATTACTATTTCTTTCAGTTTAAAAGAGATCTCTGGACAGCCTCATAATTTAGTTCACATTTAAACAAAGGCTATAGGATGACTTTTTAAAGTGCATTTAAATGTTCATTTAACCAGCCTAGTTCTAAAGTCCTGAGAAACACTGAGGAAAGTAAAACTGTCGAAAAACTAATGAAAACATGCACACACATAAACATACATAGTTGTTTCTCTTATTGTACTAGAATAATGTTTGACTAAATGAACCTGTGAACCAGGGGCCATAGGGTTTGTGTTTATAACTTACATTAGTGATGATGTCTTACTCCTTAGTGCCCACGAGAATGAGAGGTGGTGACTTGTGCACCCATCTCCAAGACCCGGTAACACCAACCAACTTATTGTCATGTGGTATTTTGTATTATATTTTCTTATTATCACGATAAAACACATGAGAAAAGTCTTGTCATCTCATATCTCATCTGTTTTAAAATTGAGGAAGCTAAAACTCAAGACGAATGAATAGATTTGCCCATTACCTCAAAGCTAGAATGATAAGAGTGAGACTCATTCCTATCATTCCACCCAGAACCTGGTCGCTGCCTTTTCCTCCTGCCTGGATCAGATGGCTTTCAGATATCACCCCGGACGTGACACGTGGAGCAGAACTTGGGCACACTGCCAGCATGTTTTTCAATTATGAGGACAGGATGCTACATAGAAGAGCAAAGAAAAGGAACTTTAGGATCTGTCCTTTGAATAATAACCTATCTACTAAACCTACTACTTCTGGGATCTTAGTCAATTATTTAACATTTCTGTACCACAGAAATCTTATGGGATTATTGCAAGTAATAAATGCAAAGTACCTAGCTCAGCACCGACTCTCACTAAGTAGCTGTTCACAAAAAGAATGAAAAGCCCCTGCAGAGGTGGAAAAGTTTGACTCCTCACTAGATTCATCTGTAGAATTTTGCAAAAGCTGGTTACCATAAACTGGACATGTTCAAAAGAAATCAAGCCAAGCATGAGCTAACAGATCATCACAGCAACTGTATGAGATAGAAATTATTTTCTCCCAAGTTAAACAGAAGACTGGCCAGGCAGGTGGCACATGCCTGTAATCCCAGCAGCTCAAGAGGCTGAGGCAGGAGGATCAAGAGTTTAAAGCCAGCCTCAGCAAAAGCGAGGCGCTAAGCAACTCAGTGAGACCCTGTCTCTAAATGAAATACAAAATAGGGCTGGGGATGTGGCTCATGGTTGAGTGTCCCTGAGTTCAATCCTCTGTACAAAAAAAAAAAAAGAGAGAGAGAGAGAGAAAGAAGTTTGATAAGAAGCCAGCTGTGAAGCTTTACTCTACCTAAATCTTTTCCCTCCCCACATTATGTTTTTACATATTCATGTTTGTTACCACTATGACATATGTTGTCACCAAAGCTGCCTTCTAAGTTAATGTGATTATGGCAATGACGTACTTCTGAACCATAAAAATTGTTGATTCTGATTAATGCCACATGAAATGAAGAGAGTGGAAATACACAGCATTGTGTAAATCGTTAGTTTTTGTTATTTTTTTTTAGGACCATAGTTGCTTACTTATTTCTCAAGACTGGACTTCTGAATGTAGACCATAGACCATTGGACTGCAATGAATCATCAGTTCTAATGATAATTAACAAAGATGTCATTTTCAAGGAGAAGATTCTACAACTTAACTCCTTTCAATAAAATCAGATTTTATATGCAGAGAAAGCTCACCCATACAGTCACAAAAGTGTATAGTTGTAAATGTATGTATAATTCATGTTGCACAGTATCCATTATTTTGTAGAAAACTTACGTGTTGGGATGAGATACTTGTGATATTAAACTTTAATATGAGAGCTGAATGGACAGAACTACATGGATAGAACTCATAGTCATGCACCACTCAGTCAATTATTCATTCACTCATTAAGTGAAATGCCCACATTATGTTAAGGATACAGTGGTGAATAAAACCATGAGTGTCTTCCTTATGAAACTTACAGTTTAGTTGGAGAGATGTATCTGATTCAAGTATTAACATAAATAAATGTAAAAATACAACTGTCATGAGTGCTATGAAGAACAAGCATACAGTGCCATAAGGAGTGATAATTAGAATACTTTTATGAGAAAATGATGCTAAATGAGATCTAAAGGATGAATAAAATTCTTAAAAGGTGAAGGATAATATTCCAGGCAGGACAGAGTCTGTGCACTTATGCAGTTATAACAACTAAAAGAGGGTGAAACCGGGCCATAGAGAGATTTTTTAAGCAATGAGAAGATTTTTTTTTCTTAAGAGCATCTTAAAACACTGAAGGATTTTAAGTCAGAGGATGACTTGTTTTTATTTAAGAAGAATAATTTTAGTTTCACCTTGGAACAAATACAACATAGGGGAGCAAAATTGAGAGAGAAAAGGTGTGAGAGGAGATTATGGCTTGAGCCAGGCTAATGGTGGACATGGATGGGGGGAATTTCACAAGTGCAATCACATTTAGGAAGTAAAATCACAAAAGAAGGATCATGCTATATTTCACTAAAAAGCAGGACCAAAGACAGGCAGTTTGGGAGAGTCACCTATGGAGAGGGCAGAGGAGGCTTGACCACAAGTTTCATTTTGGACATGCCAAGTTTGAAGTGTCATTAAAATATTCGAGTGAAAAGACCTTTGGATATTCTTGCTGCAGCCCAGAGAGGAGTCTGGGTAGAGATAGGAATATTTGAGACATGTGCATTTAATTGAGCCTAGGGGAAAAGCTAAGAAAGTGAGAAAAGAAGCCTAAGACCAAGTTTGGAGGGAGTAATAGAACAGAAGATGGTGAACTTAAAAAGATGAGTGATGAAGAATGGTCAGAAATGGAGAAGAAAAGTCACAGAAATTTTGTATCAAAAAGTCAAGGAAAAGGAAAAAAAAAACACAGCCATTTCTGCTGTTGAGAGAATAAGTATCATGAGGTATGAAAAACTGCAAAAACTATTATATTATTTCACTTCATTTTCTTCATATGTATCTTGGGTTTTATACTTTATCTACATACATATATTTAATTGCCAGAATATTCTATGGTTAATCAGGCATGTGAAACCTTTGTTGATGAGGGAATTTTGAGATCCTAGAATGCACCTGGTGGAAAGCGGTGCTTCCTGATGGTATTTCTCAAATATATTAAAGCATTGATAACGAAAGCTGACACAAGTTCTTTTAAAGACATAGACTCGTGTTAGACATCAGCATCAATGTTAATGTAAAACACAGATAATAAACTACCGCAACTTACTAAAAATAATAATTTAACATGATTCACAGGGGTTTTCCCAAAGAAGATTTTTTAGCATTAAGAAATGTAATTGCCATAGTGAAATATTTAAAAGGTCAGAGGAAATAAGGCATTTCATCATCATTATAAAAACCAAAAAGGCATATGAGAAAATTAAATATCCATTAGTGATTCAAAAAAAACTTACATAAAACTGGAAGAATAGGTTTTTTTCCTAACATAATAAAAAAAAATCAAACTTAAATTGCATCATGCCCTCTAGAGAAAGTATACTCATACTCTCACTAAATTCAGGAATTAAACAAACATGAATGACCACTACTCTTTTTTGGAAAGCAAGAAACTTACTACAAATTCATGTAGAAAAATAAAGATAATACCAAGTAATTCAAGAAGTAATGAAGGACTAACCCTATTTGGATATTTAAATGTTATAAAATTATAGTAATTAAAGAAGCACGATACCAGCAAATGGGAAGATCAGAACTCACAAACAGAGCCAATACAAGATAAAACAGCATTATACAATAGTGAAAAGTAGTAACTTGTCAATGAATGGTACATACTGGGTAACTCTTGTCTATTTGGGTCGAACAGAACAAGCTGTATTTCTAATTCCTCATGCTATTCAAAATATCAAATATTTAATGTAAATAAAATGAAAAAGTAAGTTCTAAATAGAGAGGATCTTAGTGAGAAGACCTCCCCTCATACTCAAAACAGAAGCCATAAAAGAGTTTGACAGCCAAGTGTGGTGGTGCGTACCTGTAATCCCAGCAGCTGGGGAGGCTGAGGCAGGAAGATGGTGAATTCAAAGCCAGCTTCAGCAATTTAGCAAGGCCTTAAGCAACTTAGGGAGACCCTGTCTCAAAATTTAAACAATAATAAAAAAAAAAAGTCTGGGCAGGAATTGTAGCTCAGTAGTTCAGTGCTTGCCTCTCATGAGTGAGGCACTAGATTTGATCCTCAACACCACATAAATAAATAAATAAATAAATATCTACAACTAAAAAAAAAAAAAAAAAAAAGTCTGGGAATATGTCTCAGAGGTTAAGAGTTCCTGGGTTTGATCCCCTGTAAAAAAAAAAAAAAAGAGTGTGACAGACATGAATGCATTAAATCATTGAAATAATACTCCTAAATAATGACAATTGTGTATATGTAAGTATATGTGTATGTAAATGAATAATAATTAATAACTATGAATATAAATAACATATTTTACATGTGTGTATATACACATGACAATGTCAGAAAGAAACAAAAAACAATGCATCAGGAAGAAGTCCAGCAAGAGATTATTCTAAGAAAGCCTGAGCCACACATGGGGTAAATCCTGGGCAAGGCAGAAAGGAAGAAGATGGAGCTCATTCTCTCTCCATCTCTTCTGCAGGGAAACTTATTCCAGTTGGGAGAATGCCCACCACCCTTTCCATGAGAAGGAGTTGCTGCAAGAACTCAGGAATTAGGAGCCATCAAAAGCCTCAACCTCCAGTGGGTAGCACAATCCCCACGTCCAGGGTCCCTCAGCAGATGCACACTATCTTAGCTCGAGGGCCTGGGGAAGCAGGTTTCAAGATGGAAACTTTCACAAATAGAGTTTAGTGAAGAAGGAATGCCCTGGGGGACTAGCATCCTTTGTGGTGAAGGAGTAGAGTTGGGTAGAAAGGGGTCCTTGAACTACAGGAAGGACAGCTAAAGTATTAGCACTCAATCCTCTCAGCAGTTGAGAGAATGAGTTCCTTCTTCTGGAAGAAGGATCAGGGCAGTTCTCTGCATTTACCACAGATAACAGGAGCACCTAGATAAGACTCAGGATAGAGACAAATAGATGCATAAAAATGACTTTCCAAACAGTGTCTGTTATATAAACATATCCTTTGTCATTCATGACTCTTTATTTATCTGTTTTCAGACTGGTATTTTTTTTTTACTATTATATCTGCAGAGAAAAATACATAGATGCACACATAAAACAATTCCTTAGACTCAGCAGATGATTAATGAATGAATAAATGCATAAATAAATATAGCAGAACTAAATTTTAACTTTCTTAAAATATAAAGAATTCTTTCAACAAATTGGCCAATATCTATCAATCACTGTATCTACCTTTGGTTTTACAATTGTCTATATAGAAGGTTATAAAACCAAATTGTATATCGAGGAGATTTTCCTACAGTTATATTCGCATAGATGAGTAAAATATATGATAAAATATTATTGACAAAAAATTATTAGCAGTATTATTTATAATATTAAAAGACTAGAAACAGCATAAAGTCTATACTCACGGAATTGACAAAAACTAATCATGGATTGATATAATGGAATATCATGCAGTTGTTCAAAAGAAGTTCAGTGAATGAGACAAAAGAGAATGAAAGGAAGAGATGGGCCATAGGAATAGGAAAGACTGTGGAATGAATCTGATGTACCTTTCCTATGTACATACATGAATACACTACAGTGAATCTCCAATCATGTACTTCCACAAGACTGGGATTCTAATTAGAATAAGATATATTCCATGTTTGTATAAATGTATCAAAATAGATTCTACTGTTACATATAACTAAAAAGAACAAACAAAAATCAAAAAGAGAGGAAAAAAATAAAAAGGGTGATAAAATGTGCTGATGAGGAAATATCCCCAACACATAAAGTTTTATAGTGATAAAAATATGGTAGAAAACAGCAGATATAGTAGTGTTCTCACATTTCACAAAAATAAAGGTACACATATATAAAAATAAAGTATAAATATGAAAAAGACTAAGTGAAGATCCCCTGATAATTCTTTTGGTTTATGAAAGATATTTGTCATGTTTTTAACTTCACCTACTAAAAGCATTTGTGACTGTTCCTCTTTCCAAATGCTATCAGAATAGAGTTACATCATATTTACTTTGATGTAAACACTGTTGTAGACATTCTTGACACTTAGCAGTTTTCTAATCTCAACTTTACAAGTAAATAAATAAATGTCTCATTATTTCATGTTCTACATAAGATATATAGTTTTCTTAATTTACATCTACTTTCAAATTAACTCTTAAGTTTCATTTAGTTATTGACTTCTAGTAAAGCAGCACAGAAAAGTTTGAAGGTAAGATAAACTTTAGAAGGCATTTTAGATATGAATAAATGGGCCCATAGAGATTAAAGGCATTGCCAAAGATATCACCCTAGTTGGTTCCGGAAGCATGGTAGAATGTCATAAATCTAGATGTTCTCCTTTATACAAAAGAATCTCACAGTCAGATTTCACCTGACATGAGTTTCCTGATTAGGTGAGACAGCTATGAATAAAGTATGGCTGGGTGAGAAGAAAAATATTAATCACCCAGGATGAATTTATTTTCAGAAACAATGTGGCCCAAATAGTCACACATCAGGTGGAATTTATTCTTGGGCTGACCAGGATAATTTTTCTAGTGTAGATGTGCATAAAAAAGATCTCTTGAGGAAAAATAAACCTTTCTAGCTGAGATCTATCAAATACAGCCTTATTTAAATGTTCCTGAACATTTTTGCCTCAGAAGACCTTATATTTGTTTGAAGATACTGTTTTAAAGAACTTATTTATCAAGCTATCTCTGAAATTCTAACAGCCAGAAGCTTTTGTTGTGTTTTTAACACATGGTAAAGACCACACACACACACACACACAAAGTAAATAATTAAATTTCAGCTTTATAATTCATTCACTAGCTATGTGACCTAACCCCTCTCTGAGGTCCAGTGTGATTATACAATGTTATTCATATAACAGACTTTTAAATGTGCATTAGTGTTCTTGAAAGATTAAATTATATTCAAGTCTACATGAACAATGGTAAAAGCACTGGTCATCTTACAGTTTTTTAAACTATTTTAAACTGATAAAGTGCCACAAACATTTGACACTGGATGATTTCCTCTGTTAAAAATTATTGTCCTAAAGACTGACAATTCCTTGGAAATAGGACTAAAGTGTTGTCTTTTTAAATCAAACTGTACAAAGAAAGGGATGCTGTTCTATGACATAGTTGTTATCTTAGCTCTGACATTTTACAACTGTTCTATCACAAAGTTCAGAGTCTTTGTATGGACACTCTCTCCTACTAGTTTGTCTTCTGCCTTCCTCTCTATAACAAAGCAGGATCCTTATTTGGGGGCATCAGTAACAATTGCCAGCATCTATCATGAAAATAGACAATTGAATGACATGTTTCCAAGAATGAAAGAGAATGAAAGCCATGCACAATTTTTCATTTGCCAAACTTCTATTGAGCTAGTACTATGAATCTATCCCCGGTGGTATGCTTACACATAAAAACAGGCTTTCGTTTGATTGATTTGGTCGGTTCAAAACCAAGTTGGTTTTAACTCAGAAATAAGCTTAATATCTTCCAGGCATGGAAGACACTTAGTAAATATTTTAAGAAAATAAGAGAATGAAAATACGTACAGCCAAGTGTGGTGGTACACACCTGTAATCCCAGAGGATCCGGAAGATCTTGAGTTTAAAACCAGCCTCAGCAACAGCAAGGCGCTAAGGAACTCAGTGAGACCCTGTGTCTAAATAAAATACAAAAAAAAGGGCTGGGGATGTGGCTCAGTTGTCAAGTGCCCCGAGTTCAATCCCTGGTATCCCCCCAAAAAAGGAAAAAAAATACATACAGCAATCATTTTTTTTTTAAGAGGGAGAGAGAGAGAGACAGACAGAAAGAGAATTTTATTATTTATTTTTTAGTTTTCGGTGGACACAACATCTTTTTTGTATGTGGTGCTGAGGATCCAACCCAGGCTGTACGCATGCCAGGTGAGCTCCCTACCTACCGCTTGAGCCACATCCCCAGCCCACATATAGCAATCATAAAGAATGGATATTTCACACAATGAAGAAATATAAAATGGATGTAATATTTAATGTATAAGGATTACTTCAAGTGAAATTTTGGAAATGATAAGTAGCTAGTAAATATTAAACTTACCCATTAAATTTTTTAATAATTTTTACTTTTGTTTTTAAAAATTACTGTTGTTGTTGTTGTTATTATTTGGTAGTGGGGTTTGAACCAAGGGGTACTGAAAACCACTGAGCCACATCACTAGCCCTTTTTGTTTTTTATTTTGAGAAGTATCTCACTAAATTGCCTAGAGCTTCACTAAGTTGCTGAAGCTGGCCTTGAACTTACTATCTTCCTGCCTCAGCCTCCTGGGACACTGGAATTGCAGGTGTACTGGGCCCAGCTCAAAATTCTTTTTCCTATGAAGAAATTAGTAAGGAACTTAAAAATCGGGGGCAAGCATCTTCTTTAAATAGATTTTTTTTCCATTTCTTCTAAAATAAATGATATTCAGCACTTATAACTGAAAACAGCTGGCTTACAGAGTAAGATTTTAGTTAAATGTCAACTAAAGGACCTAAATTTAAGAGCAGTATTTGCAGCTCTTCAAACAGTACCAAAATGGAATCAAGTTGAATCACAAAAAGGAGACCTGTTCTGGGCTGTTGAGTGTTTTATCAGCCTTATGGTCATCTCTGCAGAAGAAAAAACATTTTTATAATAGCCAACAGCCCAAGGGTTGATCTGAGAATAGTTCAAAGTATAAAATTAAAAGGACAAAAGCAGAAGAGCAAAATTGAAAAGACATGCAAAGTTTCTATGGCTTCCATTATCTCCAAGGAGTCCACCTCTCTTCCGGATGAACTTATGAGTGGGTGAAGAAACTGAGGAATAATAAATGTTAAGGGTTGTTCAAGGTCACATGGTCACAGCCCCTAATTAAGTGCTACTTTGCTTAAACTATGTTGGCAATAATGATAAAGGTCTTTGATACAAAGAGAATGTCAGTCATTTACATTAAATCAAATTGGGCTCTATAAATAAGATAGATGTCCCTGAGAAGAAGATGGAAACAAGAACTGTGTTGTACCTTTGAAGAAAATCAGGAATTCTTAGTATCTAATAGAACACAATTGATTATCTCATATTCATTTGCTGACATTTTGTTTGTAAATAAATATTTATTAATATATTATGAAGACAATATGCATTCACTTAGAAAATATAGAAAATGAAAATGACCTTTAGTTCCACGGCAAAGAGATAACCACTCCTATAAAAATACTAAGCACTTAGGTTCAGCTGCCACGGTCTCCCAGACCTCATCCCCAGCATCTCTTTGACTGGGTTCCTACCAGGCCTGCTAGCCTTCTTGCTCCTGGAAACAGGATTTTCATTCGACTACAATTGTCCATGTTAAGATGTGTAAAAAGATTAACAATTTTCCTATGCGTTCTGAACAATGCTTCATTGAATTAGTTGATCCTGACTTTGCCTATTTATTGATCAGCATGTTCTTTCTTTTTATTCACTTACAAGAGTTCTTTAGCTAGTAAATATTATAATTATTTGTCAATGTATTGCCCTAGTGTCATTCTTTTAATTGTTTTATATTGTGGGTTTCTTTTCAAATATAGAGTATTTAAAATTACTTAATCTAGTCAATCTGCTTAATATAACCTTTGCCTTCATCACCTCATAGTCTCATTCATTTATTCAAGAAACATTTTTGAGCACAGATCATAAATTATGTACATGTACTAGGCACTTGGGATGAGTATATTTGAGATAGAAAAAATAAGCAAGTTATTTATTTATTTATTTATTTATTTATTTTAGTACCAGGGATTGAACCCAGGGGCATTTAACCACTGAATCACATCCCCAGCCTGTTTTATTTTTTATTTTGAGACAGGGTCTCGATAAGTTACTCAAAGCCTTGCTAAGTTGCTGAGGCTGGACTTTGAACTTGTGATCCTCCTGCCTCAGTCTCCCAAACTGCTGGAATTACAGGTGTGCACCACCGTGCCAGCAACATCAGTTTTTAATATTTATGCTTAAAAACTAGGAGTGTTAAAAATTAACATATTTCCAACCCAATGGCTTATGTGTAGCTATTATGATTCATTAAATAAGAAATTTATAGGTAAGGCAAGCTCTAGGGTAAATTAATTAGGACTTCATTTCAATGGTACCATCAAGAACCTATGTTGTGTCAGGCATGGTGGCACATGCCTGTAATCCCTGGATATCCAGAGGCTGAAGCAGGAGGGTCATGAGTTAAAAGCCAGCCTCAGCAAAAGCAAGGCACTAAGCCACTCAGTGAAAACCTGTCTCTAAATAAATACAAAATAAGGGCTGGGGATGTGGCTCAGTGGTTAAGTGCCCCTGAGTTCAATCCCCAGTACAAAAAAAAAAAAAGAACCAATGTTGCTTTTAGTATCTCTTTAGTATATCATTAATAAATCGACTTGTTCCACAGGCACAATGTGGCAGCAGCAATTCCAGGTCTCACATCAAGATAACTCCAGCAGTTTCTCCAATCATCATGGGAGCCAGTCACCAAAAAGAATTTCACTAATGATGCCTTTGATTTGGAAATTCTATATTTAGTAAATAATTATATGATAAAATGAAGTTCATGTGGTTTTTGAAGTTGATTTCACAGAGGATAGATTCACCTATTTATTCAATAAGTGTTTGCTGAGCACCAGGATGTGTTCTAGGCACATGGAATATAACAGCAACCAAAGCCAACAAAATCTCTATCCTCATGGAATTTACATATTTGGTAGGATAGACAGCAAACAAAATATGCAAGTAAAATACATAGCCCATTTAATGCTGGGAAATGCTAATGAATAATAAGTATGGGAGTATTATAAGCCTATTCATTTCTATGGAAAATATTAAAGAAAAAAAATTTTGTAAATATTCAAACCTGTTTTTTGTTAAGGCCATGTGAAAAGATTCAGGGGAAAATTGAACAGATGGTTTTGAGAGTCAAGTAAGAGTAAAGACACAGTTTTAGAAGCAAGAAACTCTTTTTTAAAAAATTTATTTATTTGTTCTAATCAGTTATTCATGACAGCAAAATGCTATTCAATGGAGCACAATTTTTGACTTCTCTGGTTGTACCCAACGTAGGGTCACAACATTCGTGCAATCATACATGTACCTAGGCTAATGATATTCGTCCCATTCCACCGTCTTTCCTACTCCTTTACCCCCTCCTCCCTCCCCTTTGCCCCATCCAAATTTCCTCCACTCATCCCATGCCCTGCCCGCCACTGTGGATTAGTATCCACTTAACCTATAAAACATTTGGCCTTTGGTGTTTGGGGATTGGCCTACTTGGCTTAGCATGATATTCTCTAACTCCATCCATTTACCTGTAAATGCCATAATTATATTCTCTTTTATTGCTGATGTAATATTCCATTATGTATATATACCACAGTTCTTTATCCAGTCATCTATTGAAAGGCATCTAGGTTGATTTCATAGTTGGGCTATTATGAATTGTGCTACTATGAACATTGATGTGGCTGCATCACTATAATACGCAGTTTTTAAGTCCTTTGGGTACAGACCAAGGAGCATGATAGCTGTGTCAAATGGTGGCTCCATTCCAACTTTTCTAAGGAATCTCCATACTGCTTTCCAGATTGGCTACACCAATTTGCAGTCCCACCAGCAATGTATGAGTACGCCTTTTCCCCCACATTCTCACCAACACTTATTATTGTTTGTATTCTTGATAACTGTCATTCTGACTGGAGTGAGATGAAATCTTAGAGTAGTTTTGATTTGCATTTCTCTAATTACTAGAGATATTGAACATTTTTTATATATATTTGTTGATTAATTGTATATCTTCTTCTGAGAAGTTTCTGTTACTCTTTTTTTTTTCCCAGAGATACACGAGAGTTTATTTGTCAGAGCTGACAAATAAAGGCACATCTCTCCATAGATGGAGAGAGGCGTGTCTATTACTCTTAACTTGAGTCTTGAAGCTACTAGAAAGAATGAGCACCTTTCGGACAGGAGGGAGAGATTAGAGACCCGGAGATAGAGGCTTTAGGCGAGCTCTCTCTGGGGGGAGCTAAGGAGGGAATTCTTGAGATGTTTGCAAGGGACTCACAGCCCTTAGGGTAGAGTGAGGTTCCAGTTAAAAAGGAAGAAGACTTCCATTTTGGCCTCAGCTGAGCATCTGACACTACTTAAACTACAGCATTCAAACTTGAAGATTTTCCTCAGAGATAGTGAATAATCCAGGAACAAATATGCATTGCCTTCGGCAAAACAGGCTTGTGCCTCCTACAAAGGAGATTGTTTCCTGACATCCCTAAAAGATGAAGTGTAACATCTGTAAGAGGTAGAGTAGATAAAAGAGAGCAGCTAAAATCAAAAGCCCTTATTTATGGACCAGGGTCATTCTTCTTAATTAATAAAGATTATTTTTCAGAGCTGAAAGTACAAAGAGTCCCTATGACACCCCCTGTACTTAGGCACCCACCACCTCCTGTCCACCAACATCCTTCACAGAATGTGTACCAGTTGTTGTGATCAGTGACCCTACATAGACTCATTATCATTAGCCCAAGTTCACAGTTGACATTAGGGTTTACTTTTTTTTCTCCTGATGATTCTATGGGTTTTGACCAATGTAAAATGACCCATGTCCACCACCACGGTATGGTATCAAATAGTATCAGTGACCTAAGGATCCTTTGTGCTGTGTGTGTTCATGCTCAGACCCAACCACCCCTCTTTTTTAACTGTCTCTCAAGTTTTTGACTCTTCTGGAATGTCATATTGTTGAAATATCATAACATACAGCCTTTTCAATTTGGCTTCTTTCACTTTCCATGTTTTTGACTTGCCAAGTCATCAACAATGTCTCATTTCCTTTTATCTCTGAATAATACTGAATATATCATAGTTTATCTGCTCATCTTCTGAAGAACATTTTGGTTGCTTCCCAGTTTGGGAAATTAAAAGTAAGTTAGTGTCCACCGAAAACTGAAAAATAAATATTAAAAAATTCTCTCTCTCAAAAAAAAAGTAAGTTATGGTAAACATCTGTGTGTAATTTTGTGTGGACATAAGTGTTTGACTCATTTTGATAAATATGAAGGTATATGACTTCTGGGTCACATAGTAAGGGTATGTTTCCTTTCAAAAGAAACTGCCCAACTATCCTCTCCTCAAAGTGACTGCACCATTTTGCATTCCCACCAGCAATGAAGGAGAGTTCCTGATGCTTTACATCCTCACCAGCATTTGGTGCCATTGGTGTTCTAGATTTTGGCCATTCTAATGGCATGAAATAGTATCTTGCTGGGTGTGGTGGCACATACCTGTAATTGCTGCGGCTTGGGAGGCAGAGGCAGGAGAATCACGAGTTCAGCTCCAGCCTCAGCAAAAGTAAGGCCTAGGTAACTCAGTGAGACCCTGTTTCTAAAAAAAAATACAAAATAGAGCTGGGGATGTGGTTCAGTGTTCCAGTGCCCCTGAGTTGTTTTTTTTTTTAATACACGACAACAGTGGAATGCATTATAATTCTTAATACACATATATACCACAATTTTTCATATCTCTGTTTGTATATAAGGTATGATGACACCCAATACAAGTCTTCATACATGTACTTTGTATAATGATGACCATCACATTCCACCATCCTTGCTAACCCCCTTCCCCCTCCCTTTCCTTCCCACCCCTTTTCCCTATCTATAATTAATCTAATCTTCCCATGCTCTCCCTCCCTACTATGAGTCACCTCCCTTATATCAGAGAAAACATTCAGCATTTGTATTTTTGGGGGATTGGCTGACTTAGCGTTATCTTCTCCATCGCCATCCATTTACCTGCAAATGCCATGGTTTTGTTCTCTTTTAGTGCTGAGTAATATTTCATTGTGTATAAATGCCACTTTTTTAATCCATTCATCCACTGAAGGGCATCTATGTTGGCTCCACAGCTATTGTGAATTGTGCTGCTATGAACATTGATATGGCTGTGTCCCTGTAGTACGCTGTTTTTAAGTCCTTTGGGTATAGTCCACGAAGAGGAATAGCTGGGTCAAATGGTGGTTCCATTCTCAGATTTCCAAGGAATCTCCATACTGCTTTCCAAAATCCCTGGCACCCCCTCCAAAAAATAGTATCTAATTTTTACTTAAATTTTTGTTTCCCTGATGAAATATCTTGTGGAAAATGTTTCCATACACTTATTTGACATCTGTGTAACTTCTTTTGTGAAGTGCCTGTTCGGTCTTTGACCCATTTGTTAATTTGTTAACTGGATTGTTTGTTTTCTTACTACTAAATTTATTTATTTGTTTATTTACTTATTTTTGATACCAGGGATTGAACCCAGGGCCACTTAACCACTGAGACACATCCCCACCCCTTTTTATATTTTACTTTGAGAGAGGCCTTGCTAAATTGCTTAGGGCTTTGCTAAATTGCTGAGGCTGACCTTGAACTTGAAATCCTGCCTCAGCCTCCCAAATTGCTGGAATTACAGGTGTATGTGCCACCACACCCAGCTTATTGTTGAATTTTTAGATTTCTTTGTGTATTTTGTATACAAGATCATCTAGATTTTCTGCTCTATTATTATATAGGACTTTTTACATTTAGGTCTATAATCTATTTTGAAGCTTTTGGTGGGGGGAGCGCTGTGCACATGCATGTTTTTAGAAATATGGTCTTTGAGAAGTGTCTGTTCATGTCCTTGGCCCATTTATTGATTGGGTTATTTGGGTTTTTGGTGTTTAGCTTTTTGAGTTCTTTATATACCCTAGAGATTAGTGCTCTATCTGGTGTGTGAGGGGTAAAGATTTGCTCCCAAGATGTAGGCTCTCTGTTCACCTCCCAGATTGTTTCTTTTGCTGAGAAGAATCTTTTTAGTTTGAGTCCCTCCCGTTTATTGATTCTTGATTTTAATTCTTGCACCAAAGGAGTCTCATTAAGGTAGTTGAGGCCTAATCCCACATGATGGAGAATAGGGCCTACTTTTTCTTCTATTAGATGCAGGGTCTCCGGTTTTATTCCTAGGTCCTTGATCCATTTTGAGTTTTGTGCACGGTGAGAGATAAGGGTTATACAATCAATCAACAAATATATGAAAAAAATGTTCATCATCACTAGCAATTAGAGAAATGCCAATCAAAACTACTCTAAGATTTCATCTCACTCCAGTCAGAATGGCAGCTATTATGAAGACAAACAACAATAAATGTTAGCGAGGATGTGGGGAAAAAGGACACACTCATACATTGCTGGTGGAACTGCAAATTGGTGCAGTCAATATGCAAAGCAATATGGAGATTTCTTGGAAATTTGGGAATGGAACCACCATTTGACCCAGCTTTCCCTCTCCTGGGTCTATACCCAAAGGACTTAAAAACATCATAGTACAGGGACACAGTCACATCAATGTTTATAGCAGCACAATTCACAATAGCTAAACTGTGGAACCAACCTAGATGCCCTTCAATAGGCGGCAATAGATGAATGGATTTAAAAAAATGTGGCATATATACACAATGGAATATTACTCAGCAATAAAAGAAAATAAAATCATAGCATTTGCAGGTAAATGGATGGAGTTAGAGAAGATAATGCTAACTGAAGTTAGCCAATCCCAAAAAATCAAATGCAGAAAGTTTTCTTTGATATAAGGAGGCTGATTCATGGTGGGGTAGGGAGGGGGAGCTTGGGAGGAATAGACTCTAGATAAGGAGGGGGGGAGGGGGGATGGGATTAGATATGATGGTGGAATGTGATGGACATTATTATCCAAAGTACATGTATAAAGACATGAATTGGTGTGAATATACTTTGTATACAGAGATATGAAAAATTTTGCTGTATATGTGTAATAAGAATTGAAATGCATTCCATTGTCATATTTAAATAAAAATATTAAAAGAAAAAGAAAATATGGTCTTTGAATTTCTATTGCTCCTTCATCAAAAATCAGTTTATTATATTTATATATTTACATGGTTTTCATGTGGCTCAGTGGTTGAGCACTTGCCTCGCATGCATGAGGCACTGGGATCGATCCTCAGCACCACATAAAAATAAATAAATAAAATAAAGATCTTTTGTCCATGTAAAACTAAAAAAAATTTTAAAAAGAAATTTATACATTCAAGTTTATCAGATCTATGGTGAAGACTTGTTTATGGTATTCTTTTATCTTTTTAAAGTCATGGGATCTGTACTGATATTTTCTTTCACTTCTGATAAGGTAAAATTCTGTCTTTTTTTTTCTTAGTTACCCTGGTTATTGAAATCAATTGTCTTAGTCTTTCTGAACTAGGTTTTGGTTTTGTCAACTATATTAATTCCTTGCTTTCAATTTCATTAATATCTACTCTAATTTTTATTATTTCTTTTCTTCTATTTACTTGGGCTTTAATTACTCCTTCTTTGGACTCTCCTAAAATGGAAGCCTAGACTATTGATTTTATCTTTCTTCTTTTATAATATATGCATTTAATGCTATAAATTTCTCTCTGAGGATTGTATTCACTACAATCTACATATCTTAAATTGTAGTTTAATTTAGCTCAAGATATTTTAAAATTTTCTTTTAGATTCTCTGTGATCCTTGAGTTATTTTAAAGTGTACTATGTGATCTCCAAATCTTTGAGGGATTTTCTAACCATTTGTTATTTATTTGTAGCTTAATACTGTGGCCAGAGAGTATAGATTGTATGATTTCTATTTTTTAATGTATTAAGGTGTAGTTCACAGACCAGAATTTGTTTTATATTTTTGTGTACTCCATTTAAACTAGAGAAGAATGTGTATTCTGTCGTTCATTGCATTAAAGAGTGTATAGAGAGCAATTATTTCCAGTTGAGTCACAGTTTTTCTGAGTTCAGTTATGCTCTTACTGTATGATAGATCTGTCATTTTTTAAAGAGGGATATTGGAATATCCATAATCTATTTCCTCTTGCTGCTTTATCAGTTTTGCCTCGTGTACATTAATACTATCTCATTTGGCAATATACCCGAGGACTGCCATATCGCTGGAGAATTTATCTTGCCATCATACATGAAGTTCCCCTTATTCCTCATAATTTTCCTTGCTCTATAGTCTGCCCTGTCCAAAATGAATAGAGCTATTCTAGTTTTCTTGGATTTGTATTAGTGTGGCATATCTTTCTCTTTTTATCTGTATTTTCTTTGTTTACTTATTATGAATGACATTACTTCAATTGATACATATTTCCTTCCTTTTCAGTATACACAAAACTTAAATCTAAAATGAATGCTGCAAATGTCAATGTTTAGGAACATTAGGAAATTACAGACAAAATGTGTCTAGCAATCTTCCCAGCATTTTAGGAAAAAAAAAAAAGTTGGTTAAAAACTCAAGGAGCAGAAGGGGGCAGTAAAACTCAACAGAATGTTCTGAAGATTTTTAAATATTCTTTATTTTCCCTTCATACTGAAAGTTTCCCAACAAATTTGAGATCAATAAAAGAAGTCTTATACAACAGATACATACATGTGCCTAAAATATACACAGAAACACCATATATATACAAAATTGAGAGCTATATTTTTTATATAACAAAACCTTACCCTGTGTGGTACAAAATAATCATTGTGCTTTTCCATATAAAATATGTTTAGCCGTCTTGAATTGATTTGGGATATTCAATATGCCTTTTGTGACCAGCATCTCAAAATGTACCTATTCATTTCATTTTATCTGTGTCACACTTGTTAAATTACATAATGACCTTTCCCTTTTTTTCCCCAAGCCCATATTTGGACTTCCTTTCAAAACTGAGTCTTGGTTTCTTCTAGAGCTTTTTTCTTTTCTTTTTTTTTTTTTGTAGAGTGGGGGTGGGATTGAACCCAGGGGCGATTTACCACTGAGCTATCTGCCCAGCATTTTATTTTTCATTTTGAGACAGGGTCTGGCTAAGTTGTTTAGGAAAACTCACTAAAGGGTTTTAGTTAAACCCTTTTGCTTGGGGTTTAACTAAATTGCTGAGGCTGACCTTGAACTTGTGATCCTCCTGCCTCAGGCTCCGCAGCTTCTGGGTTTACAAGAGTGCCCCACCCTAACAGGCAGGGTACGGCTTCTTACAGGCATCTAATCAAGATAAGATTAGTAGCTTTAAAACTGAAAATTTAATTTAAAAAAATAAATTTTTAGTAGCTGCAACCTTATTCATTTAAAATTAGGATGAAAAATAGGAATTTTTTAAAGGAATTATTAAAATAAATGTTCTGTGCACTGGTTGAAATTTTATATAGGAATCAGTGCAACAAATAAATGGGGTGCCACAATGGGGAGCTCCAATATGACTGGAAGAGTACACAGGTTTTCTGGATGGGATAGGATTTTAGTCGTTTGTGTCTCATTGTAGCATCAGATAATGTGTTCATTAAGCAAAATGGTAAAACAAACAAAAACATTTTCCTCTCTTAAGACTTCTACAAATCGATGAATCTGGTGTAATTTGGATTTCGGGTTTTTTTGGTTTTTTTTCAATCTTTTTCTATTCATCCTAAGAAAGTAGGGCTTAACTGAATTTGTTGTTTTCTACCTATTTTGGTTTAATACTTCAAACTCACATACCTCTCTTTGACCACCAAAGATAAATAGTAAGGAAAAACAAGGGAAAATGAAATTCAAAACTGTCAAAATCACCTTTTTTTTTCATCTAATACATTTCTCATCCAACTATGTTCCAAAATGAGGTTTTAAAATTAACTCTAATAAGCCCAGACAATTAAAAAGCAAATGAAAGTTATGTTTTCTTTGATCCATGGTCACAACTCATCAACTTTTTATTGGGAATTGCTATGAAAAGCTGGTGACAGAAATGGTGAAAAAACATCAGTAAAAGGAGAAAAAAAATACCTTCAAGCAAATGCTTCCTGCACTTAGCATTCCTGCAGATTTGGGGTATAACTGTTTCCATTATCCATTAGAAGGCAGGAAATGTTATGCTGGGAAACCCTGGAGTTCATGTTGACTATTATTTACCCGGTAATTGATTAGGAGTAGTGAAATTTTTTTCCTTTCTCCCCTCTTTTCAAGAAGCAAGGGAAGAAGCCTTATTTTAAAAAGAAATTTAGGTAGAAATTGGATCTTCGGACACTTAGCCTAGCTATTACATTCTGTTCAACATAACAAAAATAAAAGGTACTTATGAATGTGCTCCACATACAATGGTTAAGCTTGGTCAATAAACAGCATGAGTCGTGTCATCCTTTCTTAGGTTCCCCCAAAGACTAGAGACCTGGGCAAGGGAGAGGTGATCCCCTGCGCTCTTGGGCTTCGGGCGCTCCGGTTCCCCAGGGGAAGCCGCGTCCTCCTCTGGCTCCGGCATCCCGTCCAAGGCGAACGGTCACAAGCGCTCGGTCCAAAACCGGAAAAAAGGAAAGGAACGTGGCCAAGCCCCCGGGGGGCGGGGGGCCGAGGACACCCCGGAGGTGGAAAGAATAGGAGACGAGGGGGGACAGTTCGCTTCGCACCCACCTTGGGGCGGTGGAGGGCAGCTTCGCGGGTTTCCGATTTTTTTTTTTTTTTTTTGCGTGAGTAAAACTCCTGACCCACCCGGGTTTACGCAACTTTTTTAAGTGCAGAGGGGGAAACGGCGGTGGAGAGTAAGACCAGGCGATGGAAAAAGTCCGTATGACGTCACGTGGGCTTGGTTTGCAGGCATAAAAGGGAGGGTCTCTCCGCCAGCGTCCAGTTGTCAAACGACTTGAGCGGTGAGCGTCAGCACTCCCGGGAACTCCGCAGAGGCGCCTCCCGCAGGGCCACCTCCCGACGACAGC
>NW_026000019.1:8149109-8218256 GCF_001458135.2 Marmota marmota marmota
CCAAGCTCCGCCCGCCGCGCACCGCCCCGCCCTCGGCCACGATGCTCCGGGCCTCTCTGCTGCTCAGCGCCGCCTTGGCCATCAGCCACGCAGGTGAGTACAGCGTGGCCTGCCCGCACCCAGGCTGAGTTTCCGCTCAGACCTCGGTCCATCTCGGCAGGCCGACTCCTGAAGAGACGCGCTGGGTGAATTTGAACTTGAGTCCAAAAGAACTGGGAGGCTATCCCCGTTTTGTCACCCAATCTGGTCTCATGCACCAGCTCCTGAACCGGTCTAAGACTCACTCTCACCCACTAGATAGGAATAGAGAACCTAATGTGCAGGTTGTCATCTAAGATACCTGTGAAACGTGTGTGTGTGCCACCTCTTGTTACCAAACAGCAGGCATTGTGTTTTTGTGTTTTCTTTCTTTCTGTTTTTGACTGAGGATTGAAGCCCAAGGGCGGCTTAACCACTGAACCATAGGATGCTTTTTTTCCCGCTAAATTGCTTAGGGCCTCGCTAAACTGCTGAAGCTGGTTTGGAACTTGAAATCCTCCCGCCTCAGCCTCCGGAGCTGCTGGGATTAAGGCGTGCACCACTGCGCCAGGCAGGCCAGCAACCATTGTTTTAATTAATACTCTGTTCAGTGCTTTCTGGCCCCAGGGAAACTCAAATTATGTTTTTAAAACAAAACATTTAAAAAGTAAAAGCTGTTATGACTTTGAAAAGTTTGCTAAATTTCAATTAATCTAGCCAGGAGCAAACCTCTAATGCTAGAGGTTCAAGAGGATGAGGCAAAAAAGATCGCAAGTTCAAAGCCAGCCTCAGCAATTTAGCAAGGACTAAAGCAACTTAGTGAGACCCTGTCTCAAAAAATAAAAACAGACTGGGGATGTGGCTCAGTGGTAAGCACCCCTGGGTTCAATCCATGGGACTACCACTACTAATAGTAATTAAAGTACTAGATCCAATCCATTTGAAAGTGCTGCTTTAGCTTTTTAGAAACACTAATTTGAAAGTCTAAAAAGTTATTATAAAGAAACCTCAGAAATGTGAGTTATCAAGTTGAGCAATCTGTTACTCTTATTTAGAATGATAAATTAGTATTTCTAGCATAACCATTCAGTGAGAAGGGTTTAAAAATTGTATTCCATGACTGCTTATTTCTTGATAAGATAAATATATTATATTTATTATTGTAAAGATGCCCCATAGTTAAAATATGAAACATTTAAGTCAAGGTTAAGACACTGAAGAATGATTGATGTGCTGTCCTTACTTTTATATTGTAGCAAATCCTTGCTGTTCCAACCCATGTCAAAACCAAGGTGTATGTATGAGCACAGGATTTGACCAGTATAAGTGTGACTGTACCAGAACAGGATTCTATGGTGAAAATTGTTCAACACGTAAGTTTCCCCTTGAGTTTCTTTATGTGGGTTGGGATTACATACAGGTATCATTATAGATTTTTGTCTTATGATGAGTCTCATTTCTCTCTCTGCTCTCTTACAGCTGAACTTTTGACCAGAATAAAACAACTTCTGAAGCCCACTCCAAACACAGTCCACTACATACTTACCCACTTCAAGGGGGTCTGGAACATTGTCAATAATATTCCCTTCCTGCGAAATTCAATCATGAGATATGTGCTGACTTGTAAGTACAAATCTCTTTCTAAGGTTTTCAGCTTCCTCAAAGAAACATACTTTATAATAATGAAGATTACTAAACCCAATCCAAAAACCTATTTCCAACCTGTCAAAATGACTTTAAAATTTTTTTTTTTTGAGAGAGAATTTTTTAATATTTATTTTTTAGTTTTCGGTGGACACAACATCTTTGTATGTGGTGCTGAGGATCGAACCCGGGCCGCACGCATGCCAGGCGAGCGCGCTACCGCTTGAGCCACATCCCCAGCCCTCAAAATGACTTTAAATGTAACTTTTTAGTTTGTCTGCTTAAAGATCAGAAATATTGACATTTGGTCCCATCTAGTTGATACAGTTCTGTCCTGTAGTCAATTCTACTCAGAAGCCTCCATCCCTCTAACTGTTTCAGCCAGTTTGTATAGTTTATTTGTTATTTGTTTATTGGATGTATATAGGACATAGAGGTATCCTAAACATTCACATAAGTGGTTAATTTGGATTTGGTTCAGAAAGAAATTCTATACTTCTGAAGTAGTGCCATGCACAACTATTCTTATTATAGGTCTCTTGAGCAGAGAATTGAAGCTACTGGAGAAAAAAGATTGCTAGAGCATAGTACTCTTGTAAAGCATGTATATTTTAGTAAAGATGCATTTTCACTGGTAGTTACACTGAAATGCAGTGATTTTTAGAGTATCTTTGGAATTGAATTTAATTTCTGTACTACCTTCCACATTTCGAAATAAAAATGAACATTGATTTGTTGTGCATATAGAGACCAATAAAATATTTTTTTTCTTTAACTTTCAGCCAGATCACATTTAATTGACAGTCCACCAACTTACAATGTGCACTATGGCTACAAAAACTGGGAAGCCTTCTCTAACCTCTCCTACTATACCAGAGCCCTTCCTCCTGTGGCAGATGACTGCCCAACACCCATGGGTGTGAAAGGTGGGTGAGAATAAATGATTATGGATGCATTAATTGTAGTAGAGATTGGATCACTACCTATATAAAGTTCAAACCTAAACTTCATTAACAACAGTATAATTTTTTTTCCTTTTATGTGGATAACCATAGAACTTTTTTTTTCAAAAAAAATATGAATCTGTAAACTTCCATAAAATTAAATGACTATTTTGGTATAATGTCCTAATAATTTTAAAATGTTATTAAAACCAAATTAATGCTAGTTTAAATAGAAATAAGTTTTACTCATATCTTAGAATTTTCATTGATATTATGGTCCTCTTGACAATTGTATGTACCCTGTAAGTGAATGTCCTCAAAGTGAGTCATGTCTGTTCCCTTTAATATGTAGATGGATTTTTATCTTCGCTTTATTCATTTTTCAGGGAAGAAGGAGCTTCCTGATTCTAAAGAGGTGTTTGAAAAAGTTCTTCTAAGAAGAAAGTTCATTCCTGACCCCCAAGGCACCAATATGATGTTTGCATTCTTTGCTCAGCATTTCACCCATCAATTTTTTAAGTCAGATAGGAATCGAGGGCCAGCTTTCACCACAGGACTGGGCCACGGGGTAAGACTGAGTTAAATCAGAACTGTAGCAGATAATAAATGCTAACATTTGTACCATACCAAATAATTCACCCTCATTTTATAAAATGTCTGTAAAAACCTTAGTAGAGTTCTCCATTTTAATTTACTGGTTTAGTAAAAGTATTTACACAGACACACACAAAGATTCTTTTATTTGAAGTTTTTTGTTATATATTTTTAAACTTTAGCACTGAAAAATGTAATGTGAAACAAGAATTTTGTATCAATTCACTTTTCTAGGGTTTTGGGTTTTTTTTATTCAATTTTTTTCCCTGAAGGGCTAGGGATGGACCGAGGATTTTATGCATACTAGTGGGCAGGCACTCTACACTGAGTTACAGCCCCAGCCCTCACTTTTTAATGTTATCTTTAGAAATATCATATGATTATAGTGAAGTATATAAAATTCTTAAGCTCAGTATGGGTACTAACACCTTTAAACACAAGACATAGGGGCTTGTAGATTCAGTGGGTAAACAAATTTTAATATTTTGTGGTTATAAAAAATTTGCTGTATTGAAATTTTAAAGAGAATTAAATGATCAAATTATTTAATGATAAATTATATAAAAATCATAAGATTGTTCAACAGCAGCAAGTTGAAAATATTCCATAATTTTCTAGGTGGACCTAAGTCATGTTTATGGTGAAACTCTGGATAGACAACATAAGCTGCGCCTCTTCAAGGATGGAAAACTGAAATATCAGGTATGCCCTTTGACTACTAAAAATCAGTTATGACTCTTTACTTACACTAGTGATAAAAAAACGTTCATTAAACGTTTATTCCTGTTTGCAGGTGATTGGTGGAGAGGTGTATCCTCCCACAGTCAAAGACACTCAGGTGGAGATGATCTACCCCCCTCACATCCCTGAACACCTTCGGTTTGCTGTGGGGCAGGAGGTCTTTGGTCTTGTGCCTGGTCTGATGATGTATGCCACAATCTGGCTACGGGAACATAACAGAGTGTGTGATGTGCTTAAACAGGAACATCCAGAGTGGGATGATGAGCGATTGTTCCAGACGAGCAGACTAATATTAATAGGTGAGAAAACACTCATCCCCAAAGTAAATAGTTCATTGGTACCTTTGCTGTGGGGGCAGTAGTAACTCCAAAGGAATGTTGTAAATGAAAAAAACATAACACCATTAATTTGGTCTATAAGCATGATCGTTAACTACCTTTGATTTGATATTAATTTTAAAAAGAAATAAAGAATAGCAAAAACAGTTGCATGTTAGTTGTTTGAAAGCTTGTTATCAGAAAGCATTAAGATTTTTAATTCTATGTCTTGTGCAAATAGGGGAGACCATTAAAATTGTGATTGAAGACTACGTCCAGCACTTGAGCGGGTATCACTTCAAACTCAAGTTTGACCCAGAGCTGCTTTTCAACCAACAATTCCAGTACCAAAACCGTATTGCTTCTGAGTTTAACACACTTTATCACTGGCATCCCCTTTTGCCTGACACCTTTCAAATTCATGACCAGGAGTACAACTATCAACAGTTTCTCTACAACAACTCCATATTACTGGAACATGGACTTACCCAGTTCGTTGAGTCATTCACCAGACAAATTGCTGGCAGGGTAAGCATTACTGAAACAGACTGGCCAGTGACTTTAGAATTTCTGACACTGAAATTAGTTTTGTTGAAGTTAGTAAAGCAAAAATCAATTATTTTACTACGAAAATTATTCTCTTAAAATAAGAAGCCTAAATTTTCTTTGATATCTAAAGCTTTAGTGCACATTGTCAAGAAAATAATAATACATACCCATACCTTAATATTTTTAAACCTTTATATAAATCTTACAGATTATAGAAAAATACATTGAAGACTTGAATATCAGCTTCATTTGTATAACTTTAAAAGGCAAATTAGTTCTAGACCACTGTCAATTTGAATCTTGAGCACAGCTGCTGTTACAATGTATATAAGCAGGCTGGGGACATTGCTCAGTGCTTGCCTCCCATGCACAAGGCCCTGGGTTCAATCCTCAGCACCATAAAAGAACAAACAACAAAGTATATGTAAGAATCTTTCCAAGAGATAAAAATAGTTTACTTCTCTTATCTACTCTGAACCTAAAGCAAAAGGAGAAAATATGCCTAAAAATGTTTTGACAATTTAATTCATTTTGCACAGGTTTCTGGTGGCAGGAATGTGCCATCTGCAGTACAAACAGTGGCCAAGGCCTCAATTGACCACAGCAGAAATATGAAATACCAGTCTTTCAACGAGTACCGCAAACGCTTCAACCTGAAGCCCTACAAATCATTTGAAGAACTTACAGGTATATAATTTTCTAGACTCTTAAAAGAATCAAGGGTCTATGGAAACAACAGGGGAGTTGAAAGCAAACTGAAGGGATGAAATTCTTTTGTTAAAGTTTTACATTGGATATATTTCTGTCTTCTTCACCTTCCCAGGAGAAAAGGAAATGGCCGCAGAGTTGGAAGCACTCTATGGTGACATTGATGCCATGGAGTTCTATCCTGCCCTCCTGGTGGAAAAGCCTCGTCCTGATGCCATCTTTGGTGAGACCATGGTGGAAATTGGAGCACCATTCTCCTTGAAAGGACTTTTGGGTAATCCTATATGTTCTCCTCACTATTGGAAGCCAAGCACTTTTGGAGGAGAAGTGGGCTTTAAGATCATTAACACTGCCTCAATTCAGTCCCTCATCTGCCGTAACGTGAAGGGCTGTCCCTTCGTCTCATTCAGTGTTCAGGATCCACTGCTCACCAAGACAGTCACCATCAATGCAAGTGCTTCTCACTCCAGACTAGAAGACATCAATCCCACAGTACTACTGAAAGGGCGTGCAACAGAACTGTAGAAGTCTATTGATCATATTTATTTATTTATGGACCACACCTTTTAACTTAATTATTTAATATTTATATTAAACGCCTTATGTTACTTTCCATCTTCTGTAACAGAAGGCGGCAGTACTCTTATTAGAGAGGAAGGGGTCACACTTGTGGAAATTATTGTCACTACTTTTAAAGATCATTTTCTTCCACTTAAGGGGGAAAAACAGTTCATTCTTTTCTTTAGAAAACAATGGGAAGTGACTTTTGACATGTTTTTACTTGAATTTCAGTGTATAGTATGTTTTAATAAGAACAAATGCCAAGGTATTTGAACATTCAAATACTTACAAGATGGAAATGCTGCAGTTTCTACACTGCCATTATTTTTAATCTGCCTTTTATGCTGCAATAGAGCAATTAGGGTTGGAATTTTAAAGGACTTTTGGGTATTAATCTGTCATCAAACAAGGGTACAAGATATTTAAATGAATGTCTAAAGCAGACACCAGTAATTTCATGTCTTTTTAAAGCAGCCTTGAAATAATAATTTGAATCTAAATCCATGGGTAGAATCAATTTTAACAGCTCATCTGCTAAAGTTGTCAAACTCTTTACTCATATCAATAAAAGAAGCAATCAGATTTAAATCTCCAAAACCAGTAGAAATTATAATAATTACTGGTTAAAATATTAGAGATTTTTGCTTTTTCACTAGGAGAAAAAAATCCAACATGACTGTTACAACCTCCTTTTAAATCAAAATATCAAATTTGGGGGTTTTCACTAGTGAGTGCAAATTTATTTATAATGTGACTGTTACAACTTCTATTTATTAAGTTGGTTTCCATAGACCCTTGATTCTTTTAGAGTCCAGTTCCATCTTAAAAGATTTTAGAATTTGTTTTTATGAACAATAACATGCTGAATTTAGGACTTGGGAGGGTGAGGCAGAAGGATCTAGGTGAAACAGCAATTTAGTGAGACTTGTGTCACAAAAGATAAAAAGGGCTGGGGGTGTCACTCAGTGGTTGAGTATCCCTGGGTTCAATCACCAGTACCACAACAAATAAATTGATTAAATTTAATAACCAATAAAAAGGAAGAAAAGTAAATTCAAATTCTAATTTGGATTTAAACTTTTGAAGCAGAATTTATTCTATCCTTATACTGCAGGATGGTACTCAACAGATTTTGCTTTGAGTTAAATGAAGTTCCAAGCTAGACTTGAACAATGATCTATTTTCTTAGATTTTCTTTTGTACAGTGTGATTTAGCAGTTGCTATCACAGTACAAAATGTATTAGCCCCATCAAAATCCTCTTCAAAACGTTTAAATCCATTTCACACAAATCTCAATAAGCCTTGGACATTTGAATCAAAACCAGCCTTGCATTGCTGCTCCTTAGATTTATTTTTTCCTGGTAGCTACTTTGTTAAAATCAGTTTTTCTTCTATTTTTGTTTTCCTCGTTTTAAGATCAGAGCTCTTCTATCTTTGAACTCTAATATTGTCTTGAACTTTTGCACATTTCAGGAAAACCTCAGCTCAGGACTACTACTTAGCTCCTCTTAGTAGGAATAAAAGAAGAGCCTTGTTTTTAAAAATATATTTACTTAAGTGAAAGCAGAAAATTTTATTTAACTTTAACCATCTATAATCAAGAACCTACAAAGAGGCTAGAACCTCAGAATTGTAAGGCATTCTCCACAGGAAGACAAGTTACTTTTCTGTACTAATGAATGTCCAAAAAACTAGTAAGTAGTTGAGCATTAATAGTAAGAATAATAATGATGACAATAGTTTTCCACATCTCATTGTCAGCTGACATTTTATGGTACTGTATATTTATTGAGGATTATTATTTATGTTTAATTAGGATGTTATTGTTATAGACTGTTTTTTTATTATGTCAGAATCAATATATTTTGTGATTACCTCTCTGAAATATGTAAATGATTGGGATTAAGTAAGATTTGTGAATAAATTTTCAGGAACCTAATTCTGAGATGTTAAAATATTTAAGATTAGAATTTTGACTTTTGATTTCCATATGCACCAGAGCACGGACAACATTGACTGGGATATGCCATAGAGATAGGTCTTTTATATATTTGGACCTGTGGCTGCTTCATTCAATCAATTATTTATTGAAAATGTTCTGTGCAAAGAACAATGGTTTTAGTATTTTGAAATCAAGCACCAATTACAGACAGCATCAATATTTGTAAATAACTGAAAAAAAATGTCTCAGGAAAGAAAGAAATGTTATTAAAGGAATAACTCAGGAAAATTTTCTTTGGGATTTTTTATGCTTAACATTTTGAAGATAGTCATCTTCGAAAAGCTTATAAACTGCTAACTTCTGGGGTTTTTTTGTGGGTTTTTTTGGGGGGGAGGGACAAACCAACTTGATTGTTACAAACAACCTGCTGACAATACCTGAAAATTAAGGTTGTGTGAATGTTTCAGTGCCTTAGACAAATGTAAATTAACTTATGTAAAACATGTCTTGAGACAAACGACAGTTTATTTTTGTACTATTTAAAAAATAGAAAATCTCTTTTGAAAATAAATGTTGACTGTTGCATTATCTTTGTGTGGCACATGATTTCTCTGAAGCCTGATCCTTACGCATTGTCTTGTGTTTTATTTATTGGAAAATAGGCTGGCCCTCAATGAAATGGTTCTGCCCTCAGTCATGTAGAGGCTCCTAGAGTCATCATTTATTGTTTATTAATTGAAAACACGTGTTGAAATGGGCTTTGTGCTGTTGGAGAAAGCAACAAGCTTTTTCATTTCCTCTAGAAGAAAACAGAAGCCACAAAATGCAAAGAATAAGACAAATGTTACTAAGGAGATAACAAAATAAAAAGGAAGTTCAGGAAGGAAGAGATTGCTCAATATGGCCAAACATCCATACCTTACACCGTGGCTTCCTTTGCACTCCTACTTTTAAAGTCTTGGTGGTTTCAATGTCTAGATGGACCACACGGTTAATATCTTTCCTGGCCCTTCTTCCCCGGCCTCCTCCATTCTACCTTATTTCTACCATATTTCCCACAATCACATATACCTTGATCCCATCATCATTCATGACACACTACCCTCAAAGTCTTCATTTCAAGTATGCAGCTTTACTACCAACTCTTTCAGCTCACATACTATTGCACTCACACTCTGACATCTAAGTCACCAATTTCACTGAGACCTTCAGATCCATCAACCTTTTTTTTTTTTTTTGGTCCCAGGGATCAACCCAGGGGTACTTAACCACTGAACCATATCCCCAGTGGTTTTTTTCTTTTTTAAAATTTTATTTATTCATTCCAATTTGTTATACAAAACAGCAGAATGCATTTCAATTCATAGTACACACAGAGCACAATTTTTCATGTCTCTGGTTGTTCACAAAGTAGACATGTACCCTAAGTACACTCGTCTTCATACATGTACTTAGGGTAATGATGACCATCTCATCTCACCATCTTACCTACCCCCATGCCTCCTCCCTTCCCCCACAGCTTCTTATATTTTATTTTGAGACAGGTTGTTATTGAGTTGCTTAGGGCCTCACTAAGTTGCTGAGGCTGGCTTTGAACTTGTGATCTTCCTGCCCTGCCGCCAGAGCTGCTGGGATTACAGGTTTTTGCCACCACGTCCAGCTCCAAATATCTACTTCTTTATGGATTCTTTTTTTCTTGGCTTCATGGTATGATGCTCTCCTGGTCTTTCTCCACCTTCAATTAGTATTGCTGCTCAGCCATGTTTTTGTTTGGTTGGTTTTGTTTTATGCTCAAACTCTACTACAAATTGAAGTGCCTGGCTCTCTTTCTACTCTGCATTCTTCCAGATTAATCACATCCAACCTCATAATTTGAAACAATAATCAATTCCATATTCAAGACTCCAGGATCAACATCTAACTGTTCATTGGCAGCCTCTCCACTTGAATTCATAAATTTAATAGCTTATTTTACTTCTCTGCCTTCCCAGACCATATGCCCTAAAATAATAATTATCCAAAATTGAAGACACTACCATCTCCTAGTTTTTAAGCAAAAAACTTTCTTCACTCCCATGGCCAATCCAGAAGCAGTAACAATCCTGTTGACTACAATCTACAAACAAATCCTAAATTTATCACCTTTTTCTTCAGTTCCATGCTATCAACCTAGTTAGTTCATAGTCTCTTAATCAGTTCTCCCTCTTCTATTCTCTGTTCAAATTATTCCTTTTAGCAGTGGGATTATTCTTCTGGGGTGTTTTGGTTTCTGTTCTTGTTTTTCATGGTACTGGGGATAGAATCCAGAGGCACTCTACCACTGAGCTATATCCTGGCCCTTATTATTTTTTATTTTGACACAGCATCTCACTAAGTTGCTGAGGCTATCCTCAAACATGCAATCCTCCTGCCTCAGCTTCCAGTGTCATTGGGATTATAAGCTTGTACCACCGAAGAGTAATCATTTTTAAACAGAAATGAGGGGCTGGGGATGTGGTTCAAGCGGTAGCATGCTTGCCTGGCATGCGTGCGGCCCGGGTTCAATCCTCAGCACCACATACAAACAAAGATGTTGTGTCCGCCGAAAACTAAGAAATAAATGTTAAAAATCTCTCTCTCTCTCTCTCTCTCTCTCTTAAAAAAATCTCTCTCTCTCTCTTTAAAAAAAAGAGAATACTTTAAGAAAAGACTAAATAGCAAAATGAATAGACAAGTCACAGACTCATAGAAAATAGTTATGCTACACATACCTGACAAACCACTTGAATATGGAATATATAAATAGCCCTTCAATTCAATAGCAAACAAACAAACAAAAAAACCTAAGTAGGAACTTTACAAAGCAAAATCATGAATGTCCAATAAGTAAATACAAATGTGGACAGTGTCACTCATCACCAGACAAATACAAAATAAAATGATAGTGAAATAATACTACACACTTACTAGAATCAAAATAAAATGATAGTGAATTTATACTACACACCTACTAGAATCATTAAAATTTAAAAGACCAACAATGATGGTTAATTTTATGTCAACTTGATTAGGATATGGTGCCCATTTGTTTGTTCAAACATTGGTGCAGATGTTTCTATGAAGGTATTTTTTAGATATAGCTAACGTTTAACTTAGCAAACTTTGAGTAAAGTATATTACTTGCCATAACATGGTCTCACCTAATCAGCAGAAGGCCTTATGGGCATAAGATTCCTATAAGGAGGAATTTATGACTGCAAAACAGGAACCTTGCTACCAAAGTCTGGATGGTCACCCCAGTCTGGGCATCCAGATCACTGCCCTGGTTCAATTTCTTACTTGTTACATCATAGTAGGGACTTCCAACCCTTTGCATGTGGAACTGGAAACCAGGAGTCCAATAATTATATTTTAACAAATTAATATTATAAACTATAGGGACTTAGGGTTTGCAAACATAGGCTTTCCCCCTAATTTTTTCAACAAAAGCTGGCATTTTTAATTTTAAAAAACTTACAAATCACAATTGTCCTATAACACCACCCTGAATTCAATATAGTTCTTAATAATAACAATGCAGACTTTTGCAGAACTCAGCCAGAGTCTGATAAGAAAGGAGAGGTGAGCTGTTTTCTATAAACAATAAAAAGTTTGATAAATCATTCTGTTTTTTAAAAATAGACACAAGCATCACTTTGGGGAGCCTTCATTAAACACAATAGATACTCAAAAATGATCAGATTGTTCTCATTATAATAATTGTTAGTGCCTTAAATTAAGTAGAATTTATTTTAACATTCCATATAAATCTGCTCAGAAAAAAATACACGGCCAAATTGCCTATGAGCTGAACTTTCCATTGCCTATGGAGAAAACTTCAATGAAGAGACCATTATTTAATAAAATTAAAGACACAGGAACCAGTGATGTTCAGTTTACATCCTAATCAACTTCTACGAAGTTCACCCACCACAGAAACCTAAGAGCTCGGGCCCTGCTGCCTCAGCTTCCCCTGCCTCTGGGTCTTCGTGCCTGTGGACTCCTGGATGGCACTCACTTGCCCTTTCATGTCCCCTATTGTTCCTAGCGGGTGATGTGGTTGCATGATAGCGTGACTTTTCCCTGGCTATACCCAAAATCTGTTCACGATGACAGCATTCACAAAACAGGGTGGGGTACACTTTGCAGGCTTTTGAAGGAGTGTCTGAAAGAAGTCTTTACACAGTACTCTGAAAGAAGCAAGAAAAAATACCAACAGGTAAACAATCTTGCTCCTTAAATAGAAAAAAGGTGGAGATGATGCATAGAACAAGAATGTTCCTAAAATCCACACCCTGAAACCTACCCTTTAAAATGCAAATTTTTTATAACACTATCATGATATATTTTATGCAGACTTGTCTTATCACCACTAAGCAATGTTCTAAATATTGGAGTATTTGAAATGATCTTTAAGTTAGAAAAAGACTGCTTTAAAGAAAAAGCCTTTGAAAATTAGAAATGGTGTAACTATTAAATCTCTAATTTGGGAACATTTAACAGCAGATATAGATAGGGTTGCTCCTTTTCTCATTTTAATTCTCTTTATTCATTTTAAAAGGTGATTTCTATTATAATTTATATAAATAGATTAATTCAGAGCAGGGCTTATGCTTTATGTTTCATAATTTACAGTATTGCTTGAAATAGAGATATCCTAATAATTATAAAACAGTCAATATTGGCTTCCTAGCCTAATTCAAATCTTACAAATCCAACAGTCACACTCCTGGTGACAATGGCATGGCAGTGAACTGGCCAGACGATGGCAGCCATAGCACGGACTTTGTGGAGCCAGGCAAATCTGCTCTGAGTCTGATTCTGTCACTTTCTAACAGTGCAGTTGACAAAATCCCCATATTCTTCACCTTTAAAAAGCAAAAAGGGAACGGGATGCCTTCTGTATTCTTAGCTCAGGTCAGTCATTAAATTTAAGGTAACTATTTTTTTTTTAAATTTCAAACATAACTCAAGGCAAACGATTATTTCTATTCCTTAATTTGTCCAATCATATAATTAATAATATTTATAATCATAGTACTTTGAGAAAATAAATCTGAGAAAGCAAAAGTAACATGAGACCTTAATATCCGTTTTCTGAGACACTTAATGTCTTAAAACTAGGAATTGATCTTTCATGTTCTCCACTTTTGCTATGAGATATTTAAGAGAAGTCCATAGGATTCTTCCCTCCAACCTGACCCTTAAATTTACTTAACATCTACACACTCTATGGTAATTTAGCATGCTTCTTTATTTCTCAGTTTCGTCATTATAAGAGACTGAAGACAATAGATGTACAACTCAGGAAGGCCTACCTTGTCATAGACGCAAAGGGAACATTACCTAGAGTGCCTTTTAACTTGGTAGTTGTGGCAGACAGAATGCCCCCTACTCAATGTTGTCTAAATCCTAATCACTGAAACTATCATCACTTACCTAACAAAGCTATAAGGGTTGCAGATGGAAGTAAGGTAGCTAATCATCCAACTTTTAAATAAAGAGATGGTATTGGATTACGGTGGGGGGAGTATAATCATTTGTCTTTGCACATGGAAGCTGAAGGCAGAGGAGTTAAGAGTGATGCAATGTGAGAAGGACTTGGCCAGCCATTGCTGGCTTTGAAAATGAAGAGGCCAGCAACCAGGGAATGGGGAAAGTGTTCAGGAACTAGAAAAGGCAAGGAAACTCATTCTCCCTACAACCTCCAGAAAGAAATGTATGCCTGACACCTGCATTTTAGCTCCATGAGATCCATTTTGAGCTTCTCAAGTACAGAGCCATGAGATTATTTGTATTGTTTTAAACCACTAAGTTTGAGGTCATCTTTCATAGGCAGTGGTAAGGAAGTAGAAAAGAGGATCCCGTTACATGCTAATGTGATGGTGCCTTTTGGATCTGCTTTGGGTGTCCTGTGTAGACTGGCAGAGTTGTGACAGTGGTCTACTTTATGCTTTGAATATAGCCATTGATGCTCTGCCACTACAACTTATTTTTTAAATGGAAATGTTTCTTTCTCTTTCTCTCTCCCTGCTCCTCCCTAATTTCTCCCCATCCCTAATTTCAGGAGAAATAGGATCACCTTTCTTCCCCATCCTCGGCAGATTTATCTATCCTTGAGTACACACCCACCATTGGAAGAAAGCAATACAAACTTTGGGGATGGTACCAGAACATCTCAGAAATGACTGTCTCCAAAATTAACAAGTGAATTACAACTAACATTTGAATCACCTCTATAAAAGCCCCCTGTTCCTGCTGAGGACAGAATCACAGCCTCCGGGACAGGAGTTCTGTGTTTCTCCTTTGCTAGCAAAGCAATAATCCTTTTTTTCCCCTTTTTCTCAAAGCCGTGTACTCGACATTGACTGGCATTGGGGACAAAGATAAAGCTTTCAGCAACAGAGTGGGGCTTCTTGCTTCAAGGCCCTTATTACTTACAGGTATTTGTCTTATCTTAAGATCTTGTTTTAAGTACTTGCTTTTAGTCTTTAAGCCCCCATAAGCTATCATTAGATTTTTTTTTCATCTTTTTAAAAATGTTCTCTGCAAATTCTAGCTATTCAGTTGATGAACTATCTTCCACAAAGGTACGCATTCTCTCTTCTGTTTCTCTGTTGGGATCAACTCTAGTCTATATTATGCACAGATTAGAGGAGGATTTTTTTTAAAGGGTGTGTAATTTTCTGCTTGGGATTAAAATAGAAAATGAATGCCTCCACTTATCTACTTTCAAAGTAAATGCAAAGCCAAACTTCCTCCTCTCTTCCCCAACATAATATCAGCTTAGAATCAGAAAAATGGATTGGTTATTTCGGGCCCAATATCCAATAGCTATATTAAGATCCAAGAAGCAGGAGGCAAGTCAATTTAGAGGTTATCACAGTGTAGTGAAACAAAAAAAAACAAAAAAAAAAAAAAAAAGAAAAGTAGTTTTTAGAGTCAGAAAAATCATGTGCTTGGTAAATTTCTCTCTCTAGCTCCTCCTCTAAGCCTTTATAACAGAATGGTGGTATTCATTTTTTTGTTCTTAAACTCAGTAATGGGAACTCTTCACTGGTGTTTGAGTAAATATGCCACTTCTAGCAAAAAAAAAAGGGGGGATGTAATGCTAGATTCATGGGACCCCAATAGACCGCCAGGAGCCGAATCCGATGCAATCACAACAGAGTCTTTATTGCAAGCTCGAGCCTGGACTCACAACTGTTTCCAACACAGCGTTCCCAGGGAGTGAGCCCTGGTCCTTTGTTCAGCGAGATTTTATAGGTTTTTTTGGGGATACTCTATGCGTCACAACATCACACAGCAAATCATTTCATATCGCAGGAAAATCAAACAACAACTCTTAACATTGATTAGCACATTCACTGGCGGGAACAAGTTGGGTAAGGGTGATTGGTTAGTACAAGAGGTGGATACATTTGAACTGATTGGTTTAAGCTGTTATGAGTGTACATGCTAAACTACACGGTTTCCTAACGTGTTATCAATCAAACTACTGGGAGGGTCACCTGGCATTTCAGGTATTTTCCAAGTCTCATGCTGATTGGTGGTTGCTAGGGGGTTGCTATGGGTCCTCACCTAACTGAGTCAGGGACACCTGGCGCTGCAGATCTCTTCTGCAGCTCAAGAACAGGAGTGTTCTGCCAGTAGTCAGAGCCAGATTAGGGAATCCTAATGCCCTGTTATTTACAGACAAACAACTCAGCAGGGTGGGTATGTGCCTACAAGTGCTCTGTGGGTTTTTCCAAGGACAAGGGTCACACCCCCTCCCTTTGGACCCCCTTAGAAGCTGGTTTCTCAAAAATGGAGCCAGTTTCTCAGGACCAGTGTGTGTGAAAGGCTGTCCCTCTGGTTGCATGCAGAGTGCCTACTTAGTGTGCAGACCTTGTCCCATCATAGAGTACTTTGAGAATCTAATCAAAGATGTATTCCTAAAAAAATAAACAACCACAGCACAAAAACTGTCATAAAACTTCATTCTCAAAGGCTTTAAACATGTTCCAACTTCAGAACCTGGGCAGTGTGAATTCTCTTGCAGTGAAAAGGAATCAGCAGCAACTTGGGATTTAGAACTATTCAAGTAGAGAGGACAGTAATGTCACAGCTGAGAATCAAGCAACCAACTTTGCCATGAATTCACTTTGCCAAGTTATTTAAAAGGTTTGGGTTAAAAAAAAAATGAGAGGAATGATTAATCAAAGTAATCTTCAGGGTTTTTTGTTGTTGTTTTAATCCTGAGTTTTTACCATTCTGTCTTGGTCTGTCTCTACTTTATAAATTTCAATGTTGGTGTTATAGACTAAGCCTTATGTCCTCTAAACATCCAGATGCTGAAGCTCTAATCACTAGTGTGGCTATATTTGGAGATGGGGCATCCAAGGAAGTAGTAGAGGTTAAACAAGGTCATAAAGATGGAACTATTATTGTAGATCATTGTCCTTATGAGAACCCTCCACTGGAACATGCCTAAAGAGGTCATGTCACTTTAAATGCTTTTAATGTATTGTTAAAACACACTTTTCTAAATACAGCCATGTGAATCACTGTGATGCCTAAGCTCTTGTGACCCAAAAGCTCAAGAACAGGAGTGTTCTGCCAGTAGTCAGAGCCAGATTAGGGAATCCTAATGCCCTAAATTAAATAAAATATTATGGCCTTTTAAAAAAATATTATTTTAATAGAAAATGTGATAATAACATGAACAAGTTTAACAAAAATTTTTTAAGTATTCCCTTTCTTAGACAATCTGGCATCTTAAACTTTTTTTATTATTATTATATTGCACTATAGAGCAAGACATCTAAAAGCAACAGATTTATTTAATTGTAAAACTACCTAAAACACATCCTTGAACTATGTCAACTTTTGTCATAAATGGCTTGATAATTAATATAGTAAATTAATATTTTCACTTCTCTAGTTTTAAAAAATTCTAGGTATAAAACTTTCATTAGAAAGTTTCAGCCCAGAATCATAGCCTTTGTGACAGGAGTCCCCTGTGTTTCTCCTTTGCTGGCAAAGCAGTAAACCCTTTTTTTTTTTTTTTCCTTTTTCTCAAAACTGTGTCCTCATTATTGGATTGGCATCAGGGACAAGGACTAACCTTTTGGCAACAAATTTGGCAACCCATATGGGACCCAAGAGCAGCCCCCACTCCAGCTTTTTTGGTCAGGCCTGGCTCTCCAAGGACCCCTACTTCCATGCTGAGGATTCATGGTGCTGGTGAGTTTGTTGAGCGCCAACTGCTGAAGAAATTGGGAGACAGTGTGAGGTTGCCTCAGACCAAACCAGAGGAGCTCTAGAGGTTAAATGAGGTCATAAAGATGGGACTGTTATTGTAGATTATTATGTATGTGAGTAAAGGGAGGGACTGGGGGACTATCCCAGCAGCTGCCAAGCTCTTTTTGCTTTGAGAAACTCCTGCCTTCTCTCCCTGAACCGCACAAGTTGCTCCATCAGTTGGTCTACTTTGAGAAAGTAGAAGCTACCTAGGAGCCCTGAGCTACTAGTCATCTCCTTAGCATTCGCAGGGACTAGAAATCTCATGAAATATGAATTTGATACCTCTAAATTACTAAAGACACTATGAGAAGACCTGTCCTCTTTGTAGTCTAAAAAAAGTGACCCAATAAACAACTGTGTCCATGTGTCTGCACTATATTGTTCATACAATATAAAAGAGAATTCTGATCCCCTGGAGATTATATTCCCCAGAACACCAATTTAAGTAAATTCTCCTGAATCTGTGAAACTGTTAAGAAATTTAAGCCTATATTTTATCAAGAAAAAAAAATACAATACTGAGGGGATACCAGATAACTAATGAGTCTAATTTGTAGAAAGATAAAAATTACTATTAAAAAAAAGTATGTGTTGCTCTTTTATTTTTTTAAATTTTTTTTTAAATTTATTTTTAAGTTTTAGGTGGACACAATATCTTTATTTTGCGTTTATGTGGTGCTGAGGATCGAACCCAGTGCCTCATGCATGCTAGGCAAGCACTCTACCACTGAGCCACAACCCCAACCTGTGTTGCTCTTTTAAAAATGTGTGCTACTTATGCAAATCAGTCTGCATCTTCATTAATTTAGGAAACAACAGAAGAATTAAAATGATTTGGGTAGCAAATGGACTCCTCAGAATGTTTCCTTAGCTTTAAGCAGTTAATTCAATATTTGCAAACTACAAGGATTTCTGCATCCTGTTAGAGAGCAAATGGTATCTGCAAAATATTGAATGAACATGAATGACTGTGGGTTCAGAAAAACAAATGAATTTCTGTATTGAAGAGCACTGGAGGCTAGCAGGATTATTCTTACTATTTTCACTGCTTGTGATGAGAGGGGGAGAAAGAAAACCCAGTCTTAGAATCTCCATTACTTGTTGGCACTGATCACAAACATAGGACCACCCATGGAGAGCCAACACAGAAGTTTGTTTTTATTATAATTGTTTTCTTAGGGAGTGGAGAGAGTGTGAATGGTTTAGGTAAAGGGTGGGAGTGAAAATGTTTATAAAGGAACATAAATATAAGGAGTTCTTAAGTAACTTCCTCTGAATGAATCTGACTAACCTGGCGGGAGTTTAGTTGGCTCCCATGCAATCCATCAAACCAGGAAGTGGGTCAGCCAGACCTGGGTAGACAAGACAATTGGTAGGTATGGAAATAATCAAAGGGCTTCTGTCAATCAGTGGGGTGTGGAGGAGGTTATAAAATGTCTTAGACTTAAAATGTTGCCTGCCATATCTCAGAGGCTCTCCCCATCTTTTCATCTTCCTTGACTTCACTGACCCAAGTAGGTGTGTATGGAAAGAAGCAGATCATAAAGAAAGTAGAGATTTTCAATACGACATAAAATGTACTACATACATAAAGCTAAACAGAGGAGAAATACAGTTAGATTAAATATGATACAAGGAGCTGGGTATGGTAGTGCACACACGTAGTCCCAGTGGCTGGGGAGGCTGAGGTAGGAGGATTTTGAATTCAAAGCCAGCATCAGCAATTCAGGGAAGCCCTACGCAACTTAGTGAGACCCTGTCTCTAAATAAGATAAAGAAAAACTGCTGGGGCTGTGGCTCAGTGGTTAAGTGCCCCTGAGTTCACTCCCTGGTACCAAATAAATAAAATGTGATGATCCTTTGTTAAAAATATTATTCCTCCCAGATTAATCCTAAAAGATTCTAGTTATAAATAGCCAAGTTTTAGTTACCAGTGAATATGAGGGTATATTTATTTGAATAAAGTAGCAAATCCTAAAGGTGTGGGCTACTGACTCTATAGTCCATCTTACTCTTGGACAATCCTTAATGATACTTTGAGGATTCTGATACAAGGCTCAGAGTTGTGCACCTTCCCACAATTATTGTCTACCTTTTAGAAAATTCAGCTAAACCATTTAATGACTTTTAAATTCTACTACGTTCAGCTACCACCCACCACTTTCCAGGTTAACTCATTAGGAATAGTATGAGTGCATACAATGTAACCTGTGATCTTTCTACTGAATTCAGTACCAACAATCCTCTCCTACTTGAATTCATACCATGTTACACTCTTATCTAATGAAGGCCTAGTCCCTTACTCCTCAATTTCTTTACAGTCTTCTTTACAGTTTTTTTATTCCCTATCACATTTTTAAAAATATTTTTTAGTTGTCAATGGACCTTTATTTTATTGATTTGTATGTGGAGCTGAGAATCGAACACAGTGACTCACACATTACACTGCTTGGGTCTGAGCCTAATAGTTACATGGTGATATTAAAGACAATGGGAGAGAAAATGAGAAGAGAGATTGTAAGAGAGCTAAAAACATGTGAACATTATAGGAAATTAATAGAAAATATATAAAATGAATAAGCCAAGACATAGCATAAGCATAATATCTAAAAAGTAATAAGATAATACCTGAATCAAAAAACTAAGAGCTAGAATTTTTTCTAGAGGGTAGGCACATGGGGCACAATTTTCTCAATTATGAAATTAAGGATTGTCCAAGAGTAAGATGGACTATAGGATTGTGGAGATAACTCAGAGGTACATCATGGGTTTAGCATGTGCCAAGCCCTGGGTTCAGTTCTCAGCAACAAAAAGATTTTCTTATTTGAAAATAAAACTCTGTGCATTTTTTCAGAAAAGTAACTTAATTTTGAAATAAGTCAACTCTACATATTTTCCCACTCATAGACTGTGAAAAGCAGCTCTATCACGAGAGTGGTAACCAGAAGGAGGAACAGGAAGGGCTTCTGGAGGGAGACTGATGACTTCATTTGAGTGATGTTTACAGGTTTGGGGTATAGACTGGGGGACACACTACTAAAATTTAAATCTGAAGACCAGGGCTTCAGCCGCATATAGCCGGTTCTCTGCTGCTCACCTGGGTCTTGCACAAACTGAATTAACCAAATCCCACCCCCACATCACCTCCTCTGATATCATCTCTCTCAATGGGTGGCATTATCATCAACCCACTCACCTCAGCTAGAAATCTGGAATCATCCTTGAGTATTTCCTTTTACTTATTCCCAATATGTCCCAGGTTCTGCTGATATGGTTACTTAAATGTTTTCATATGCACCTTTATCCATTTCCACTTGCCTGATTCAGTCTTTTATCATTCAATTCCTTAATTAATAGTCCTATCTACAGTTTTGTCTCTCTCAATTCTACCCTTCACTTAGTCACCAGAGAGATCTTGTCATGTTTACCCTTCAATCAACTCAGTGGTTCTAACCCTTTGTGTAGGTTTGGGTGTGTGGGTACATAATTGTAGAAAAGGAAAAATTTTGGAGATGCTAACGTAGAGATTAAAAGATTTAAAGAAACCCTGAATAATTACAAATCAATTATTGGCATAATATCACAATTTTTGCATTCATTCATCCAATCAAAGAATAATTATTGGGCACCACTGTTATTTGCACAGAGTGCACAGGGGGTTCTGCAAAGCAATAGAGTCTCTGTTCTTCAGTAGCTGACACTCCAGGGGAGGGGGAGAGAGACATTTAAACAGATAGATAGCAATCAGTACTATGAAGAAATTAGCCCCCAAATCTGGGTAGGTTATTTTAGCCAGTCAAGTTCTCAGTGATTAAGTGACATATGAATAGACTTTGGAAAGAAGTGAGAGTCACGTGGGCATCTAAAAAAAAACAAAACAAAACGGTGTATCAGAAAGAAGAAGCCGTCCATGCAGATATCCTGAAATAGAAGTGCTTGGAGTGTTTGAGGAACAGCCAGGAGCCCAGGTGGTTGGAGAATAGTGAACAAGAAGGAAACTAGTAAAGGTGATGTGAGAGAGGAAGTCATGCAATGGATCACCAAGGAAGCTGACCTGGAACTTATCCTAAAAGTGATGGAAATTCTCTAGTGACTTGAACAGAACTGTGAGGAGAACTGAACCTACAATGTAAATCTGTCTACCCTTTGGATTTTTACAAATTGAAGCCTCTGGTATAAATCTTCCGTCCTTTCCCTGCTGTGTTTGTGAAGAGAGGTATCTTAATGTTTGTAATTTTATGGAGTGAGTTTGAATGGAAGGAGAGAACAGGGGAAGTCTGCAGGCCAGGATAGGTTCCATTCTCTCTTAATGCACAAACACGCCTAAGATAAAAGATCATTAAAAAAAAAAAAAAAACAACAAAAAAAAAACTTCACTCATTGCTGACAGAGATTCTACTTACTTACATTTCTTTAAGCTTATTCTAAGAATGTTGATATTAATATGCATGATAGATTATGCAAAGAGAACCTGCATTTCCTCTTTCCACCCCTGCTCTGTGTTATATTACAAAGCATTCCTGAGATGACTAACAACAAAGAGTACTATGCTCCAAATTATTTTTTTTCCCCACATTGTGGACTGACTTCTCCACGTGGAAGAAAAGATAATTGATGGTATTTCCTGATTACATACTCCATCTCGAAGACAAAAATAAAGAGAACTCTTCTCCAGTTTTAATTTTAAAATTCCAAAAGGAAAACTTCCGGATGCCCTGGCTGGGATCATGTTCATCCTTGGCTCAATCCCTGTGGCTAGAGGAATGAATGAGTCATTCTGACAGGCCAGGTCCAGATGGGGGCCCATCCCAGCCCTGGGGAGAAGGTACTATAATGGACGGGCCCAGCAGGAAGGGAAAAGGAGACAGGACAGACAAATGTATTCGTATCTCCTATGTATGGTAAGTAAAACCATTGACCATCTAAAGAAAACCCACTTCTCCAGCACTACTATGTTCCACTCATTACTTCAAATTTTATTCTCCAGAAATACAGCAGAGTAGCTCAGAGAATAAATTTTGAGTTTAGCAGATTTAGGTTTGTATAAATTTACCATTTACTAATTATGTGATGGGTAATTTTTTTAACCTCTCTGAGCTTTAAATTCTTGATTTCTTAAGCCGGGTAAATTAGAAACTAAAGAAAATAACACAAGTTAAACACATAAGGTGGCAGGTATGAGATTTTAGGGAATGGATAAGTTACACACCCCTTTTCTTCCTTCAGTTTTTTTTTTGTTTTGTTTTGTTTTTTTTTAATCAGAGAGATGCCCAGGAATCAGGACAAAGAAAACACCTCTTTTAAAATTGCCAGATCACATTCATCCCTAGGGCTAGGGATGTGGCTCATTGGTTGAGTATCCTTGAGTTCAATCCCCAGTAACCGCCCCCACCACCTCCAAAATTGTCAGATCACATCTTTCTGGTCAGAATTCTGCAAAGGTTTCCCATTTCACAGAATAAACCGCAAAGTCATCATAGTAAACAGCAAAGTCATTATAGCCACGCAAGGCCCTGACATCATCTTCCCCACCCGACCCCCCGCCCAAGCCCTGTCACCTCTCTTCCTTGTCTCCTGTGGTTTCCCTCTTGCTCATTTTACACAGCCACACTGGCCTCGTCACTCTTCCTCAAACTTTCAGGAAATCTCCTGACTTGAGTCCTCTTTCTTTGCTTTTCCAACTGTCAAGAGCACTCTAGGCTTGAGCCTGCACGTGGCTTGCTCCCCAGGAAGGGAAGGAAATGGACCTGGGTGGGTCTCTGCCCTCCCAGAACTGACAGGCTAGTGGGGAGGGAAGCATTCAACATGAGACAAACACAAGATAGGATCTTAAAGTGTGATGAGTGTTGTGGTAGGAACGTCTGTACTCCTAAGGGGAAACCATGGAGTATGGGATTCTAAAGGGAAGCAAGACAAGAGGAGGAGCCACATAAGGAACTGTCACTGAAGATGAGAACGGCATGCAAATGACCTAGAAAACACAGATCATGCCCCATTACCCAGCACAGCAGTGATGGAGCAATGATGAATAGCCACCCAAGAGCCAGGGAGACAGGTAGGAAGTGTCTGCAATGTCTAGTCACATCCCTGTTGCCAAAGATGGGAATTCAGGAGCAGGAATTCAGTAGTGTGGAAATGCAATTGAAAGGGAGCCAGTCTGATAGGATAAAGCATGATTTACTGAGAGCTAATCTTTACAGCTTCTCATTAACCTTGCTTCTTAGGGAAGATTGTCCTTAGAACAAAGAGGGTCTCATTCTTTCCCTCTCTGTAAGAATACAAATAAGTAAGGATGACATTATTTTAGGCATAAAATATTTGGGTATTCTCAAAATTACTTTTTAAAACTCTTTAAAGCTTTAAAAACTGTATACCAATTCTTGTTTACCTTTTCCTACTAGTGACATCTTATGTTAATGTATGAAATGTCAAAAACAGGAAATTTACACTCTTTTGTTGTTGGAGGGGGGAGGGTTGTGTACCAGAGATTAAACTCAGGGGCACTCGACCACTGAGCCACATCCCCAGCCCTACTTTGTATTTATTTAGAGTCAGGGTCTCACTGAGTTGCTTAGCTCCTTGCCATTGCTGAGGCTGGCTTTGAACTCGCAATCCTCCTGCCTCAGCCTCCTGAGCCACTGGGATTATAGGCGTGCACCACCACACCCAGTTCACATTGTTAATTAAGCTAAAGACCTTTTCAGTTTTCACCAGCTTTTACTTATGTGTGTATGTGTGTACTGCTTTGCAATTTGATACCATGTACAGGTTTATATGGTCACCATCAAACTGTTCTATGAGCATAAAGGAATATCATAAACTTCTCTTTCATAGTCACACCTTTGTAGTCCTGCCTCTATCCCTGAAAGCCTCTGATCTATTTGCCACATTTAGAGTTTTGCAATTTCAATCATGTTATGTAAATGGAATTATACAGTATGTGACCTTTGGAGATTGGCTTTTTTCACTAAGTATGATAACTCTGGGGTCCATCCTTGTTGCTGCAGATAACAAAATCTCATTCTTTTTTATTGCGAAGTAGTACTCTATTACATGGACATACCGGAGTTTGTTTAACCACTGATCCATTGAAATACATTTTAGTTGATTCCTCTCAAATTTATTTTTAAAATTAGCAACCCTCAGATCAAATGAAAGCATTTTTATAACTTTCAGTACATCTCAGCAATGATTGGATCACTGGGAGTTGCTGAACAAGATGAATGCAGTTGCAAGTAGAAACAGGTGATTCATGAAAGCTGCTACCATGTGTCACTCTGAATAAATATGACTTTGCAAGGATGACTTTTAAAATTTCCTAAACACTAATTAGTTGAGAACTTATGCTTCAGAAACACCCAGCCCCTGTATACAAAACAAACAAACAAACAAAAACTCCTGCCAAAGATAGAAACAGATCAAAGATTGCATAAAGTACAATTTATTAGTGGTTTATGAACACAAGTGTGCCATGAGCAGCAGCAAGATAGAAGGTTATCTGATCCTCAAGACAGAAGGAAGGGTCTTAAATGCTAATTAGACAAAGGCCTGGCACTTCTCAAAAGGCACTAACTTGTTCAATGTCAGTGAAGAAAGCATCCAGACATCAGTATCTGACACAATGTGCTTTGCTGCCTCACTTTTCTTGATGGAGGATTACTAGGGATTGAACCCAGGTACATGTTAGGCACACACTCTACCAGAAGCTACACCCTCACTCCTCAGTTGACTAATGACTTTGTCCTATAGGGCTTGGGATGGATGCCAGGGCCACCTGGGGGGCAAAATGGTGGTTGTAACCAAGATGGCTCGAGTCATTCCAAGCTGGACTCCAATACCTTAATTCTAAATTCTGTCCAGACTCGGGAGGCTGTGAGAGGAGCGAACCAGAAATGTGGGCCTGAGGCAGGCCGGGTTGGTCCAGTTGTTACATAAGAGTAAAGAGGAGAAGTGATGGGGGAAACGGTATGCAGGAAAGCAGAACCTCACCTTCCCCGAGGTTCTGAAACAGGAAAGGTGACCTCACAGGCAGCACCTACACTTCCCTTTTCCCTCAAGTCACTGGTGGCTTCTCTGTCACTATCATCTTGTGCCTGGATCATTTCATTACCTATTTCACAAAGTTCTCTATGAAAAGAAAAAAAAAAATAGTGAAGTTCTATGTCGGAATAAGTTCAGAATACTGTGCCTTCTTAAAAAGAATTAACTAATTTCTGTACATTTGTAGGTAGCTTTAGCCCACCTTGGGTAAATAATTTGCCCTGCCCTACCTTCACCTTCAGCTGACAAAGGAGAATCAGCAACTTATTTTCCTAAAGACAATGAAATGGATTTAAAAAATCCTTGAATTGCTCTTTTCCTTATTTCATTAAAGGAGTGTTCTGTCAAAATATTCTTTGGGAAACAGATTTTCTATATCTATAGATAAATAAATACATTCTAAACACAGTCCTTTGTCTCCCTTAGTTCACGATTTTCTGGAGAGGAAAAAAACCTTCCTGAATGTATACAACATAAAGCATATGCCAATGATATTCTGCAAGCAATTAAAAATAAATACCTATTGATTCTCTTCCTCAGAAAAATTTTCCATGCCGATCATATACATTTTATGTTGCTATAAGAGAATACCTAAAACTGGGTAATTGATAAAGAGGCTTATTTGGGCTCATGACTTTGAAGACCAGAAAGTTCAAGCTCTGGTGGCCATAATGGGTGAGGACCACTTATTGCTTCACCTCATGCTAGGAAAACAGAAGGTCAAATGATGCTTGTTAAAGAGAGATCATGTGTGAATGAGGAGAGCTGCCAGGCTCACAATCCATTCCTGTAAGAAATAACTCATTCTTCAAACTAATCTGGTTTAAGAAAACTAACCTAGTCTCAAGAGAAAGACATTAATGCATTCATGAGAGTAAAGGCCTCATCTCCCAACACTTTTACATTGGCAATCAAGTTTCAACATGAGTTTTGGTGGGGACAAACCTCACCGGAAGTATAGCATTCATTCACTCTACCTCAGTTCCTACTCCCATGATGATCACCCACATAGAGTCATCAAACTATTAAACCAAACACCATGCTCTGTGACCTTATCTTCCTATCTTCCCAGTCTGTTCAATGCCCACATGGAATCATTCCTGAATCTGCCTGGGCTTTCCAATCCTTTAACACTTCTACTCTCTCCTTTCCTTAGTTTCCTTCCATCTTGTATTCTCTCTTTTCAGAATAAATTTAAAATCCATTACCTCCATTCTTTTTCCAAAATCTTAAACTCCTCTATCCTCCTTTTCATTCCATTTTTGTTGAAAAATCTCTAGAAGAAACTATCAACTTACTCAAAACTTTCTCCACATGGCTCCACCAATTCTCTGTACTTCCTTCATACTCATGCAGCAGAACTTAAAATTTAAATGAAAAAGCCCCCACAAGAGAGAGAGCTGGTACCTTTGCAAATTCATGATCACCAGATTCAAATGAAGCAGAGAGTGTAGAGTTCCTGGTACTCCCACAGTGCTTCATCATTTGACCTAGCAACTCACTTTCTGCTTTCCAAGAGGACTTTTGCACATTTTTCTCTCCTTAAGGTTCTGCCCTATCCCCATGCTGCCCTTTGTTCCCTGAGGATGACCTACTTCCAACTTAATAGAGAAAATAGAGGCCAGCAAAGATCAATTCCTACACATTCTTCCTATCACATAGAATATGTCCCTGTTCCTGCACCCACTCTAGCCTCCTTTGTTCCTGTTTCCTCAAATATCAGCACTCACCCCCACTTTAATCTAGTTTCAACCTGGATTCCCACACTTTTCCAAACCCAGCACCCTCCATTGCACCTTCTCTCTCTGGTCCCTACCACTTCCCTTCTAACCAGTTCTTCCCACCAGCACTTAGGTGTGCATGTTCATCTCAGTACAAAGCTTCTCCCTAAAGCCTGAAAAAAAAAAAAAAAAAAAGAAGAAGAAAGAAAGAAAGAAAGAAACAACAACAAAAGGAATCAAACAGAATAGGAGATTCCTCACACTATCATTGCCCGGTTTACGAGTCCCTGATGCTCTAAGAAGAAAAGGAATGGGATCACCAACAACATCCACACAGGGGTAGAGGAAGATTGTCCGAAAAGTGAATTTTAGAGTCTCTTTCAATAATAAAATTATGTTTTGATTGTGTTAATAAGTGCATTTTTTCAAAGTAACAGTTATTCAACATCTTTGAAGATTGGAGAAGGGAAACCAAGGAGACAGGCACACAGACTCCTGTCAGAGGAGCCAGAAAAGAATGAAGAGTCAAAGGCAGAGCAGGTTTCAACATCATCAAATGAATTTCCCAGAGTGAATGACAAGGATAATGACTTTTCCTTGTTTCATGATAAACTTCTGTAATCAATGATCCATTTTTTAAATACCCCTACACCCAATATTCTTTTCAATAATGTTTTTTTCTAGGTTCCTGATCCAAATTGAGAGAAAGATTCCTGGTTTCATAGTTTGCAGAATTTGCTTTCTTCTCCTTTATGGAAAATCATTAATTAAGGTGAAGACTGAGGCACCAACAGAGTATGGCCCCATGCTATTGCTCAGAAAATTCCAGAAAACAAGAGCATGGCTCAGCTCCTTTTCTGATGAAAACTACAACCGAGAAGGAAAGAGCCTTCAGAGGTCAATGGAGACGCTTTGGATCTTCAGACAACTTAGGAGAAAGTCATGATGTTATTCTCCAAAGCAGAAATTATTCTTTTAAAAAATACTATCTAGGTCATTTTTTATTTCACACACTGGTTTTATTAGCTTGCTAGGTTGCCGTAATAAAATACCACTAACAGAATTTTTTTTTTTTTAAGCCCCAGAAACTAGAATTCCAAGATTAAGGTGTTTGTTGTCAGGTTTGGTTTCGTCTGCAGCCTCATTCTTTGTCTGATGGATGGTCCTTCCTTCTCACCATGGTCTTTCCTCTGTGCTCACAAAATGTCTGTGTCCCAACCGCACCATCTCATAAAGACACTAGTCATATTGGCTAGGACCTAACAAACTCATTTGATATTATTTACTCCTTTTAAAGCCCTACCTTAAAGGGTAGGGCTTTAAAGGGTAGGGCTTTAAAAGGAGTAAATAATATCAATCATCATATTCTGAAATACTGGGAGTAGGACTTCCATATAGGGACTTCAGAGCAATAAATTCAGCCTCACATACCCTGAAAATCAATTCCATACGGTAGAGTGATTTATACAGTCAAATTAGGATGATTCATGAAAGTAGTAGATATTTCACAGGAATGAATATAGTTATATAATTCACCAAACAATATATTTTAAAGAAATTAGAAAAACGGTACACTATCTCAAGTTTAAAAACTTGCCCAGGAGGAAATACCACCTACCTAATAAACAGTAACACTTACAATCAGGTTGCCTTAACTTTCAGCCAACTTATCTGCTGACATGAGTTTTCTGGCCTTGGGTCAGCTCCTCTGCTCCTCATGGCAACAGGGAGTTGTGGTATCTGCTGGGCTCATCCCAGCCAGGATTCCTCAAACAAAAGCCCTTGGAGGTGTGCATACTGTTTGCTTTTTACAGCACTGCATGGCAACAGGATTTGGTGTCTCCCTCACTTTAGGAACACCTTTCCACACCCTGCATATGGCTTTCTAAGAGAAGGACATTTTCCACATATTCTGCTTATGTATCTTAGTAGCTGATTATACCCGTGTTTGTTTCCAAAATATTGCCCGTTACAACTTGCATAACTTGGAAGTAGATATATGGGCTCATTATGCGAAAGTCTACATTCACATGAAAATTTGTCACCCTTTCCTGCAGGCATCCAGTTGCAATGCCCTGCCCTTCTGAACCATTCATAGGGTTTGGGAGGGCATGCAATAGCAGAGTACACACACACCATTGCCATCCCTGAAGAACTGGCTGATCTTCAAGCTCCCCAAGGGAATCTTCTATTAGGAGGTGGGGAGGGAAACCCTAGCTAGATTACTCCAAGAATTCCTCTGGAGAGCTGGGTGATGCCATAACCTGCCACGTAGGACGAGACTCTGCCTAGAAACAGGGAAAGCCAAACAACCATGCAAACAAAAATCCTCTTTATTAATGCAAAATCATTACACTAATGATCATCAAAAGTGAATGAATATGCGAATATTAACTCCAAATCAAACATCTCCCCTGATTTCTTTTTTTTTTTTTTTTAAAGATAGAGTGAGAGAGGGAGGGAGGGAGAGAGAGAGAGAGAATTTTTAATATTTATTTTTTAGTTCTCGGCGGACACAACATCTTTGTTTGTATGTGGGGCTGAGGATCGAACCCGGGCCGCACGCATGCCAGGCGAGCGTGCTACCGCTTGAGCCACATCCCCAGCCCTCCTGATTTCTAATCAATAATATATATATTGTATTTTGGAATTCGGACCTAGAAAATTCATTTTTCCCAAAGAGAAGATAGGAGAGAGACACTTTTGTTCTGATACTATAAACGATATAACACTTTTTTTTTTTTTTTTGTATCAGGGATTGAACCCAGGTACTTAACCACTGAGCCACATCCCCAGCCTATATTTTAATTTGAGACTGGGTCTCACTAAGTTGCTTGGGGCCTCAATGTGTTGCTGAGACTGGCTTTGAAGTTGCGATCCTACTGCCTCAGGCTTCAAGTTGCTGGGATTATAGGCATGTGCCACTGTGCCACATGATCCATTTTTCCAATCATGGTAGAAAATTATGTATCCCAAAATATATACAGACATGTGAAAATATTCACCCTTTCAGCCTTCAGGTAATTTGGAGATCCTCTGCTTTCAACCATGTCCCTTAAAATAATTGCATCATTCTGTTCATGCTATGATATAATAAAAAGTAAGAAGTCCTGTTGTAACTAACCATATTTTCCTCTTTTTTCCCTTTATATGCTAGGCAAATGTCAAGTTCAACCACAATGATTGTCATAGTTAGAACATTTTTTGTTTTCTTTTCTCCCTTTGCTGTGATTTTCTATTTTATTAACTTTATCTTTTTGCAAATAAATCAAATCCTTTGTGGGGGGAACAAGGTAAAAATTTCTATTCATGGTACCAGAGAAGATGATTTATGAAATATAGTCACACAAACATTACTCTGGCTGCTTAGCAAATAACAGTGATGATCTTTTATAAATCATGAAGTACACTACAGTTGAGCTTATGCTTTTAATTCACAATTGTTTCTCCATCTAGTCACTATTATAATGTTCAGAAATGAATATCTAATGAATCTGCATTATACCAATAATATTCAGTTAATATGGGCAGTGCCTTATTGAACAAAAACACAGTTAATGTGTACTGGTATAGAGCAGCAGAGATTTGGGCCATGTCAGAGTCTTCTGAGATGAAGAACTTGAAAAATATAATTCATTTAAAATAAACCCTTCATTTCTCTCTTCTATATTCCACTTTTGAATACTCTCTACTTTTTTGCCACAGTTTATTATAGATGGCATTATTGACCTTGGGTCACCTCCTTTGCTCCTCATGGCAACAGTGGGTTGTGGTATTTGCATCATGATATCAAAGAAATAACTGTAATAAATAGTTCTATCATGTTCTAGAATAATAAAATATCACTTGACCTCATTTCTCCTATTACTGGTACACAAGAACACAGCGAGACTATTAAATTTGTCTAACTACTATAAAATAGATGAGATCAAAGGTAAAATAGAAAACATATCCAGCAATGTGATTCATTGTTTATAGGAATTAAACAAACTTCCAATTAAGAAAAGCCCAACTATTCCTGGTGAGTTCATAAATAAACTGTGTTCTAGATATATGATGATACAAGAAGAAAGGAATAGCATGCTAATGTTTTTCCAATGTGGGCCAGTTACAAAGATCAATTCAGTAAATCTGAAATATGGTTTAACTGAATATGGTTTAATGCCTTTAACAGTAGATGGATTACCTATTATTAGGAAAATAGTCCAGAAAAAAAAAATATATATATATATATATAAAATCTTTGAAGCATAGAATAATAATGAATGTGAGATTTTTATTCATTTTAATAAATGTTTAGGGTTCTGAGATTCAATTCTATGTATTGAAGGAAAAACCATAAATTTTAAAAGCAAACAAAGCTAGAGGTAGAATTGAAATTCAAAGACTTATCATTTTAATTAAGATATAAATCTAAGCAAAAATGATACTTCATCTCCAAGTAAAAGTAGATATGTCAGTGTTTTCACTTAACCATAGTGTCTCATATATGCTAAATACCATAATGTTAGAAGATAACATTGATGTGGTTGTTGCTGCTGCTGCTGTTGTTATCATCATCATCATCATCATCATCATCATCATCATCTCCAGTATCACCCTGTCAAGCTCCTTTCCCAGGAATCTTCCATTTAAAACCATTTTAGATCCTGGTGTCTTGCAAAATTTTCTTAATTCTTCTCCTGCAATATCAACCATGGGAACAGTGGGTGATATCCCAGTGATAGTAATGATGGTGCTGACAGTATGATAATGGTAACAATAAAAATAAAACCCTAAAACAAACAGCTTGTGAAGAGTGATTATGGGAGTTTGGAGAATGTTTATATGGTATCATGGCCAAGAGACCCAGGACTGCTTCAGTCTAGTGTTTGACCAGTCATTGCTTCTCTAATAATGTCTACAAAGAAGAAAATACACACATGGATCAATGGAAAACATCAAAAACAGTTATTGGCTTTTATAAAATGGACCTGTGTTTGCATTCTAATGCAGAGACATCCAGTTATTCAGGTTAGTAAATGTGCCTGGCAAAGTGCCTTTCTCATCAGTTTAGGGACAAACCCACATCTCAAGGTCTTACTAACATTACATTGTCTACTTGGTACAAGAAACCAAAGGGATGAGGTTCTTGTAGGTATTAAGAAGGACAAAGAAAGAAAGTGGGATGCTGAGGACTCCCACTGAAAAAGATCTCTTAACAATTTCCCTGGCTTATTTCCTGGAATCAGAGGAAGAAGGAGTCTCACAATTGGGTGCAGGACCTATTAATACACCAAAACTCCATTCACAGGGTGGTTCAACAATGTCTAGGACTTGGCTCCAAACAGGTTAGTGCTCCCTTGGAAGAAGAAATAAGAGACCCCTTTCTACTTTGTTTCTCAATCAGCAGTTTAGTAACTCACTGAGCATATAAACTAAAGAGAAATGAAAAGTAGCTCTATAACACATAAAAGAATGATAATTGTCCAAAAAAATGAAAAATAATAATAAAATTGTGAGGTCTCGACTTTTAAGCAATCTAACAAATTATCTTTTTATGAACTGGCAAGAAAGGCCCAACATTTATTAAAACAACAACAAAACAAAACAAAAACCTCTCCCTGGATTCAAGAGTTCTGGATGATATAAAAGAATTGATTAAAAAAAAAAACAAAACTTGATTATTGGACTAATTCTCAACCAGTCAATCAAATATAGTAGTTAATGATCAATAAATATTTCTGTATACACAAAGATGGAAATCCTCCACAGCAACTTTGAAATTCAAAAAACAGGACAAAAGTTGGGGCTGGGATTCAGGCTCAGTAGTAGAGCACTCGCCTCGCACGTGTGTGGCCCTAGTTTCGATCCTCAGCACCACTAAAAGTAAATAAATAAAATAAAGATTTTTTTTAAAAAAAAAGAAGAATATTTTTTAAAAAGAAAGAAAGAAAAGACAAAAGTCCATTTTTTTTTTGAATGTGTGAAGTTAGCATAATGATCCCTGACTAACTATAACTATGAAAATAGCAAGCAACCAGAGGCACTTGATGCTCTTGCAAATTTCTGACCAATCAACCAAAAAGTCAGCTTTTTGTTACTATGACCAAAACATCCAACAAGATCAATACAGGAGGAAAAGTTTATTTGGGCTCATGGTTTCAGAGGATCAGTCTATGGGCAACTGGTTCCATTGTTCTGGGCCTGAGATGAGGTAGAACATGATAGAAGAACGGCATGGCAGAGGAACTGCTCAGATCATGGCAGCTAGGAAGGAGAGAGAGAAAACAAGGAGCCAAAACCAAAATATAATCCCCAAGGGCACACCCCCCACCCCACCCCCAGTGACCTACTTCCTCTAGCCCTGCCTCATATACCTACAGTTACCATCCAGTAAACCATCTAAATTATTAATTCATCAAACGAATGAATTAGGTTACAGCTTTCATAATCTGGTTGTTTCACTTCTAAACATTCCTGCATTGCCTAACCCATGAGCTTTTTGGAGATACATATTCAAACCATAGTAACCACCTTATTATCATATACATGGTTCTAAAATATGGCCATGATAGGCAATTTTACTCTCACCTTTTTTGTTGTGAACATTAAATACATTCTCAATAATTATAAGGAAAAGTACCAAAAACAAAACCCGGCACTTGTCTTATTTAAACACCAAAAAATAAGAACATAAAGTTTGTCAGACATTACTTAATTCATTTTCATTGAGGTTTAATCATAACATTGTGAGCATCTCAAATATTTCTTGTAATATCGATTACACTTCAATTTTTTTCATAGCTTTCTTAAAAAAAACAGACTTTATTTTTAAGGGTTTTTTTTTTTTCTTTTCTTTTAGGTTGGCAGCAAAATCGAAGGAAAGGTACAGAAATTTCCCACAGGTTCCTTGTCTCTTCCCTTGCCTAGACTCCTCCCTGATCAACATCCCTCACCAGAATGGAATATTTATTGCAAAAGTGTACATAAATATATATTATAAATTTGTTCAAGTTCATAGAATGCTCCATATATGTATAATATGTCAAAATACACTATACTGTCATGTATATCTAAAAAGAACAAATAAACAAACAAACTTAATAGAATGAACAATACAAAGCATCAACCCTAATGTGAACTATGAACTGTGGGTAATAACATGTTAATATAGGTTCATTGATTGTTCAGACAGATTAAAACTGGTTCTAGATCGTAAAAGGGAAGTAAAATTGGCTCAGGCTCCTGTATTCTTTTATTCTTTTATTGTATCAAAAGATACAATCTATAGGGCAAAGTATTGTTACAAGGTGATTAGCACAGTGTAGATATAGTAAGATGATATCATCGGGATAGAAAAGGGAAATAGTGGGGGAAGGAGGAAGAGTTATAGGAAGGATTCAAGAAGAAGGTGGAAAAAGTTGTCTTTTTTTCAGCGTGACTAAGAGAACCAGATGAACAAGGCAGGTATGAGGTATGGCAAAGGTGAAGGAAATATTGCAAATTGAGAGGAAAGATATATATGTACATACCCGAAGGCATGGCAAAGTCTGGTGTACTTGGGAGTTGACAAAAGAAAAAATTCAGCTAAGAGAATGGGAGGGAATGTATCAAAACAATTAAATGGTAAGCAGGTGGTGAAAATAACCCACGGGAAGGAATTTGAAGTTAATTCCCTCATGATTTCTTTTTTTGGTTTGTTTGTGGTGCTAGGGATTGAACCCAGGGCCTTGTGCATTCGAGGCAAGCACGCTACCAACTGAACAGTATCCCTGGCCCCTTTGATGATTTTTAAGGGAGGAATTGGTAACGGTTAATTCGGTGTATTTTAAAATAGAGAAAGGAAATAAATAAAAAAGGACATTGTAAAAATTAGTGAGCTAACTAAACTTTGGCAACAGAAATAGAGAAAATGTTTAGGGGATAAAAGAACAGGATACAGGGACATATTAAATGTTGAGAGTGAAGAAGCAGGAATCTTATGAGATGAACCCCTACTATGCTGCATTAAAGAAATATAGGGAAGATCAAATTAGTGGGGGAAATCTGTGAGTTCCAACTTTTCGAATATTGAGTTTGAGATGCTTCTGGGACAACCAGGGGGGGTTATTCTATTATCAGTTAGGTAAAGGGAAAGAAGCCTGTGGCCAGGAAAGAGATATGGGGGAGATGCTGATTTGTTAGTCATTGACATTCAGTTGGCAATGCAGGTTAACAGGATTGGAAAAGACAGCCAAGGGGGAAAATGTAAACGGAAGAGAAGTGAATCATTCTCATTACTTAATAGCTGAGTAATCAAATGGGATTCTCTGATCTGTCTACTGATTGTAATAAAAGAAAAAAAATATAGGGGGTGTGGCTCAGTGAGAGAGAACATGCATGAGAAGCTCAGGATTTGATTCCAGCATCACAAGAAGAAAAGGAAGGAAAAAAAAAAAAAAAACACAAAAAAACAGGGCTGAATTGAATTGCATCCAAAAGACAATGTGGTCCTTTGAGTGTCTTCTAGCAGAGTGGAAAAGCAGTTTCCTGGTCTTCTTTCCCCTTGAGTTTTTCCTAGTCTTTCTAGCCCCTTGCCTTTAAGGTTTGTACCTGATCTACTGGCCTCTCATAACTGGTCTCTCTGCTTCTGATAAGCCTCTTTCTAATCCACCCCACACATTATTTTCCAGTCTTTATAAACACTATTTATTTATCTATATATTTATTTATTTATGTATCTTTTTTGGTACTAGAGATTGAACCCAGGGGCACTTAACCACTGAGCCATCTCCCCAGCCCATTTTACTGCAATAAACACTATTTAATTTCCTATCATCTTACTCCCTCTGCCCTCCACCCAGCCATATACACATTTCTCAAAAATATTCAGTCAATAAATTGCAGGCATTTTACAGAATGGACAGTGCTTTCTTTGGGGGATAGATAAATCAGGGTTTGAGCATCAGTTCCTTTAACAAGTATTATATTGGACCATGTGGAACTCCTACTCTTATAAGTTGAAAGTGATTGAACATCAGAAGTTTCATATGGTTCAACCTGATAACTTTGGGAGCCCACATGCAAGTCAAATAAACCTCTCAGAAATTAACTCCAAAGACATCATATGTCCCCTAGCAAAAGATGGCTTTAGCCCATCTGGTTAGCAATTTCTTTTTCCTTGGGAAGAAATCAGAAATATGAAAAGAAAAATTCCTTCTCTTTGGGTTAAGATAGAAATGTCAATAGAGGAAAGAATTTGGGGCCCAGCAAATGTCATCAGGTAGATTCATTTGAGTAAGATTTCTTGTTCAGGCCTGGAGATAGAGAAGTTTTCTGATTGTCATTTTCCCATGGTCTACTACAAGTTATTTCCTTGGTCTTTTCTGAGAAAAGTATTATTTCTTTAGAAGTGTTAATATTATTTATTGGGCTGTGTAAATTCTTACTCAAGTCCCAGAACCACTCTCTTTCTTCTAAATAATTTTGTCTGCTTCTTATTGTGGATTTCATAATTTAACTCTCAGAAGCCAAACTCATAAAGATGATTCATTATGCTTTCATGTTTAATTTATGATTTATATTAATGGTTGGTGAACATTTTTAAAGCAGGAATTTGGTCATTGAGACAGAAGTTGAGAGAGAGAACATAGAATATCATCAATCAAAAGGAAAGAAGAGTAGCTCTAGGTACAGCAGGAGCAGGAATGGGGACATCAAGAGCCCCAAGACCTGCACCTTTTGCCCTACAATGTTCCCAGGGATCCACAGAATACATTATGCATTTCATGGTAATATCTGAGAATCTTCCAGCTTGATTGACTGTGGGAGACCAACCTTACACGTGACTGAGTCACACTCCCTGGCTGGGTGCTGAGGCGCTCAGTCACAGAAATGTGGCAGAGCTTTCCCCACCCTTCTTGGGTTTGAGGGTCAGTGTCTCGTGCATGGGTGTGTCTTGCTACAGCCCCATGGGTGAAGCTATGCTCAGTCACCTGTTCCTTTGTAATATAACCCTTTGCCCTGTTTAGGATAGAATCTTCCATGGAAGTGCCTTGTGTGTGTCCCCTTCTCTTACTGTGCCCTTGGGTGTGGCCTACCCAGGTGTCAGTCAACCTGCTGACAGTGGACATCATGAAGATGTCAGCCCCCTGAAACCTGGCCCCTTGCCTCATTTGAATAGCTTCTCCTCAATAAAAGGGGTCAGTACGTGCTCTCGATCTCTCTCTTCCTGTGTACCCTTAAGGTCAGAGGAGCCGTCACAGAGACCCCAAAGAAAAAGGTATTTGTGTCTCTTGTGTGGTTATTTTGTGCAGCCCAATTAGCCCAATGTAACTGGAATGACCCCTGAACCTTTTAATCACGAACAGAAACCCAGCAATTGACTTTCTTTCTTTCTTTTTTTTTTAATATTTTTTCTAGTTGTAGATGGACACAATATTTTTATGTATTTATTTTTTGTGGTGTTGAGGATCAAACACAGTGCCCCACACATACGAGATAGGTGTTCTACCACTGAGCTGCAACCCCAGTCCCCAGCTCGATTGACTTTCCCAGGTATATGCGTGTGTGTGTGTGTGTGTGTGTGTGTGTGTGTGTGTGCGTGTTCATCTGTGGTCTCCTTAGTCCCAATTCAGAAACCAGTAAGCAGAATCCATTGATAGAGCAAAACCCCTTTCCAATGACACCTTAAAAATGTTATGGTAACAACAGAGAGTGTGCACCCCACATCTCTTGTAGCTCTTCTGTCCCTACTAAAAAGACAGTCTCAAATTTGAACACTCTAAAGGACCGTCATCCACCCTGTGACTCCTGGGCCCGAATGCACATTGCATCCTTGCAGTATGCAGCAGGAGACATTACCCGAAAAGGAAGAAAAAAAGACAAAGCTGGAGTGAGTGAACTGCTCCAAGGTCTTGCATTTTCTGATGACTCAGAAGTGGAGGAAGATGAGCCTGAGGCTCAGCCTCAAAAGAAGCTAAAGGTGTCAAGTGTCCCAGAAAAAAGTTGGACCAAAAGAGACATTAAGCCGAACTTTCCCAGCTGGTCGGCACTGGATTCTGGACTTTTAAATCTCAAGAGTGAAAAGTTGAACCCAGTAGAACTCTTTGAATTGTTTTTTGATGATGAAACATTCAACTTGATTGTCAATGAAACCATTAATTATGCTTCTCAGAAAAATGTTAACTTAGAAGTCACAGTTCAGGAAATGAGGTGTGTATTTGGTGTCCTGCTATGGAGTGGATTTGTAAGGCGTCCCAGAAGGGGGATGTACTGGGAAATCTCTGATGCTGATCAGAACCTGGTTCGAGATGCAATTAGAAGGGACAGATTTGAGTTGATTTTCTCATACCTGCATTTTGCAGATAATAGCCACCTAGATCAAAAAGATAAATTTTCAAAATTGAGACCTCTCATAAAGCAAATGAATAAAAATTTCCTCTTGTATGCTCCCCTAGAAGAATAAAAAAAAATGTTATGGTAAGTTGTAGAGTTGTTAATGATTGAAAACTTAATGGCTTTAAAGGTCAGAAAAACAGGGCATTAATTAATTTAGAAATCTGTATGTAGATACTGTTCACTTTTCATGCTTCTGTTCACAGATGCAGGAATTTAGAAGTACAAGTTGAATAACCCTTACCAAAATGCTTGGGACCAGAAGTATTTTGATTGCAAATACTTTTTTAAATTTTTTGAATATTTGTATATATGTATAATGAGATAATTTGGAGATGGGACCCAAGTCTACACACAAAATTCATTTGTGTTTCATATATACCTTATTTACATAGCCTGAAGGTAGTTTTATATAATATTTTTAGTATTTCTACATTCTGACTATAGTATAAGGTCAGGTGTGGAATTTTTCACTTGTGATATAATGTTAGTGAACAAAAGTCTCCGATTTTTGGAGCATTTCAGATTTCAGATTTTTGGACCAAGGATGCTCAGACTGTAGTTTAGAACAACAAAAGTTTGTTTTTTATTCCTTGTCCAATGCCAGATTGGTAGGCATCTTTCGTTATTGTCACTCAGGAACACAGACTGATGGGGGAATTATCCAGATAATATTTTATTATCGCTGGCATAGCAAAAGCAAAGGTGACTTATCATGCTCTAATGTAGAATCTTTGCTCAAATTTCACTGGCCACAGTAAGAGCTCTGGCATGTCCAGGTTTAAGAGAGAAGTGAAAAGTTACCCTACAGTATATCACAAAAGAGGACAGTGAGAAATAATAATACATTATTGCCTTTCATTTTATGAGTTCATTTTCTGAGAGATTCACCATTTCTGAGTTCCCATGAGGATGATTACCTGTCTTATTTCTTTACCAAGAAAGAGCCTATTCCTTTCTTAGGAATAAGTGACTATATCCAACTTTCAAATTTTGATATGGTTCATAAGGATCCTCATCAAATATTACTTAGGTTAATATATTGGTTCTGTTATTGATATTCTGCAATCCTCTTTTGAGCTATAATATTTTAACACAAACCTTCCAAACTTGGGAAATCAATCCTTTAGCTTCAGGCAACAATCAGTATAAAAACACACTACCATAATCTTGAGGGAGATGATACACTCACTATTGGTTTCTAAGTAATTGAATCAATAAGATTTAAAACATCAGTGTTATTGTGCCTGTTTTCTAGCACTCACAACATGCAGCTGTCCTCTCTGTGAAAGCCATCCCTGGCCCTCCAGCTCTCCCCATAGGACATGACGCGGACGCCTATTGGCACTTGCTTCACTGACCCATACTTATCTGCACGCCTTTCTGCCTCATTAAGCTGTAAGCTCATTCATTCAACAAATATTTACTTTTAATTTGCTTTATACTTGTAGTCCTGCTTTTAACACAGGGCCTAACACAGATGAGAGATCATTGATATACACGAATTAATGAATAAATTGAATACACTTATTGTTGTTCTTATTTTTATAGTAGCAGCTAGGATTCTTGACTAATTCACTGAGAAATTTTCATTTTCTGGGGTTTGTTCGAAATGTTTTACATATATTATCCCTCTAATCCTCATAATATTCCTAGGAGATTGGTATTATCCTTAACAGATAACTCCACTACATGGCTGATGTTCTATTTGCAGTTAACTGATATTTGCTATAGGTTTGCGTCCCTCCCATCAAATTCATATGTCTGAATCCCCAGGACTTCAGAATATGACTTCATTTAGAAACAAGATCTTTGAGATAGTATGAAATCACCCTGGAGCAGAGCTAGGTGGCAACCAAATCTGACTGGTGTTCTTATAAAGAGGGGAGATTTAAGGGTGGGCGCGCACACACACACACACACACACACACACGGGGAGCATGCCACATGAAGATTAGGATCATGCTGCCATAACCCAAGGGGCCACCAGGAACTAGGAGAGAAGCCTGGAATAGAACACCCCTAGACCCTTCAGAGGAATTATCAGTGGGTTTCTCTTAATCTCAGGCCTCACCATCCACAGTGCTACAGAGACCAGGGCAAAAGATGGGTAGCAAGGAACAGAAATCATTCTATTTATTTTAAGCAGAAAATGATGAAACCCATGGAATTACATGCTACACAAATTGTTGGATGGGTTGAAGAATTAGGCAGAATTGATCCTCTAGAAAAGCGTTTACTTTGGACAGGAATAAATCATGAAGAAATTATGAAGAAATTACAAGGCTGCTACTAGGGATACTGGTTCCAGGAACATATGCCCATACTTGTGATCCAGAAATCAGGAAACCACAACCAGGAAGTTACCATTGCTGTTGCCATACCTAACAACCATATTCCTGGAATGCTCAGGCACAAAAGCCATATTTTCACAATGTTGCAGAAAAAATAGTCAAAGCAGCAAGAAGAGAGTCATCACCAGCTTCTGCCTTCTAAATCTCTTGCTTGTGTATCTGTTTTATGGAATTTAATTCACATAAATTACTCTAGAAGCAAAGGAGTCTTATAAATATTGTCACTTGTCAGTCTCTGTACTACACCAAGACATGGCTGGACAAATGTGGGAATAGAAGCTGAGTGAAAATCATCCACAAAAAGTGAAGGATGAAAGAACTTTAGATAATATGAGAATCATCGGCAAAAAGATGGTAACTGAATCAATGGAGAAGATATAATCAAAGGGAAGTGGGCAGTGAAAGATTATTGAGGACTGAGGCATTCCAAATTGAAGAGATGATCAAAGAATGAAGTCAGAGTCTCCCAGAAGAGACTGAAATTGAAAGACCAGAGAGGTAGAAAGAAATCCAGTAGTATGGTTGTCTTGAGATCAAAACGTGGAAATAATTGGAAAAACTCATATTACTATGAGTCAACAGCTTCTTACCTCTTTTAGCAAAATCAAAAGAGGGAGACGAACACTTTCTAGTTACAAAAGGTGGTTCTGACTCTAGAGAGGTGTCATACAGGAAAATAAACTGTATCCCAACCTTTCTCAAACATCTTCATTAAGATTTCTCAGGCTGATGATGGGAACTTGCTTACAGAAAAACTTGTCACTGACAAAATTGGATGAGTGTGGTATCCCCACGCAAGATTTTTTTCTAACAACCTCAATTTAGACGTGGGATGTGGACAGAGCACAAAAGGCAGAAGATAAGACATGAGAGATTTCAATCACATGATAAGCTTGTTTGTGGTTGTCTGAAAACACAAGAAACATACCAAGTTTTTGAGGGAAACGTATTGTTCAAAAACCTGCAACAACTGTGATAAAAATTTAGGTAGGCAGGTAGATAGAAAGATCAATTGATGGATAGTTTTTTTCATTTTGCTATGATTTGAATGTGTGCCAGCAAAATTTCTATGTTGGAAACTTAATTCCTAAATTCATATGTTGATGGTATTTGGAGATAATGCCTTTGGAATATAATTAGGGTTAGATGAGGTTATGGAGGTTAGGCCCCATGATGAGATTAGTGGCTTTATAAGATGAGAGCTGACACTGTCCTTTGCTCTCAGCAGGCAATGCTATTTACCATGTTATGTACACAGGTGGGAACATGGTCTCGGAGCTGAAAATTGTGTTTCTTAGCTTCTTTTCTAGCTATGTATGATACATAACTAGGTTTTGGCTAAGGAATGTAAACCAAAGTCATGTGTGAAACTACAGGTGTTTTTTTTTTTTTTTTTTTTTTTTTAAACAGACTAAATCCAACCTACTTACTTTTCCATTTCCTGCTGGTCAAATGTGAAAGTCACCTTGGAACACAACATGAAAGCCACAGCAGTGGAACCCAGGTTCCTGGGTGACTTCATGGTACAAGCTGCTTTATTTTCTGTGAATCCGCATCTTGAAACCTTGGGAAAAAGGGAAATGAGCTGAACTTGTTTAAGTTATTGTTAAGTTCACTATTATTCCAGCAGCAAATATAGTCATCAGTTACCCTGCTCCTTGTCCTGGTAATGTCCCTTCCCTGTCATATTCTGGGACCCATTCAAGGACTCTGCTAATATTCAAAACATTTTTTTTTAAGTTTGTAAAAATTAGAAAAAAAATTTTAGCCCTTTGTTTTTGTTTCGTTCTTTTATTTTTCTAGTGTTTGCTCAAGAATATAATATAATATGGAGGAAGGAATGGAAATCTGTTTAATTCTTGAATTACATTATGAATTTTTATTTATTTGACTTAATTCCAGTAGATAGCCTGGAATAAAAGCTTGTTTCTATTCTCAGCTTTATTCTCAATTATATTTTACATTGAACCTATATCATTTGATCACAATATTAAAAAACTAGTAAAAAACACTTTGACATTTTTGTATTTTCCTACTAACTTCTATAAAATCATTTTTAAGCAAATAATAATAATAATAATAATTAAGTCTTTTTCAAGAGAAAAAAAGTAACTAGTTTGAAAGAAAATTTAATAAGTTTATCAAATCATGTTGCCTAAAAGTGAAAATATCCTGTTTCAATGAGTAAGTATAATGAAGGTTTATAGATTTCAGTTCAGGCTGAACATTTTCAATAATTTTGATTCAAAACTGAAACACATAATCAGAGGAGTCTATTATTTAGAAAGTAAAAACTAACATGAAATTTCCTGACTCACTGTGTGATTGTTTTGGTGTCACGGAGATAAAGAATTTCAGAAAAGTATTTGAAAAATGAAAGAGCAACAAGATCTACCCTGAAAAGGTCTATATTTGTTTGGTGATAAGTTTAGGAACAGAGCTGAGAGGGCCTTGGCATCTCCTGCAGGAGCACATGAGTGGTTCTGGCTTCTGTTAATGGAGGCACAAGCAAAGTAGACTGTATAAACATACTGCCCCACTGCCAGTGAGGCTGCCCTAAAATAGCAATAGCATACCAGCTTTACTGAATGTCCCAAAAAGGATAGGCAATATTGAATACCCCTAATTAGGTAGGGTTAAAAATCGAATCATATTATAATTACAGAAAACTAGCCCTGAAAAAAAGGTACCAACTCAAAAGAAGCTTACATAGAATTTTATTCTTGAAATGGGTGCAGGGAAAAGAAGAGAGAGAGAGAGTTTAAGTGGAGAAAGCTTTGAGAAACAGGTTTTTCAGGCTGTTCTGGAAACAACGATAAAGACTTTTGCCTAATATAGGACTTTTCACTGTGTGATAATGAAAAAAAAAATCTAATTTTATTGAATCCATTCCTTGAACTTTGTTTTAACTTTGTTGCTTGAACTTTGACTATATAAAACCCAGATGTGAGTTAGCTGACATCAACTGTTTTAGTCAGCTTTTTCACTGCTGTGACTAAAAGGACTGGCCAGAACAACTGTAGAGGAAAGGTTTATTTGAGAGCTCATGGTTTCAGAGGTCTCAGTCCATAGAAGTTCAGCACCATTCTTCAGGGCACCAGGTGAGGCTGAACATCATGGTGGAAGAGTGTGGCAGAGGGAATCAGCTCACATGATCAGAAGGCAGAAAGAAAGACTCCACTCTCCCGATACAAAATACATGCCCCATAGTCATGCCCCCAACGAACCACTTCCTCCAGCCACAACCCACCTGCCTCCAGCTACCACTCAGTTAATCCCATAAAGGATTAGTTAATTTATTAGGTTAAGGCTATAACCCAATCATTTCTCCTCCAAATCTTGCATTGTCTCACATGTGAGCTTTTGGGGGACACCACATCTAAACCAAAACATTAGTATTATTTGTTTAGAATTAATAAGTGACCTTATTTTTAAAAATTTTAACCAAACTAAAGTTATCTGGGATTTACCAGCCCTCAAATCTAATTTGATGGTTCTGCTCTTTACTAAGCTTTAAATCTTGGGCCAATTTACTGTTGATGACATCAAAATGGCCAAGGGTAAAATCCAGAGAACTCAGGAAATGTTACTTTAGCCACACATTCCAAATTACAGAGAAGGATCCCTGATTCATCAGAAATGATAATAAGTGAAGAAATCCAACAGAAATAGAAAAAGATAAGTATTGTTACATGGCAGTCTGGATACACTGACAAGAATTTTAGATTGTATTTTGATAAAACCTAAAAGGAACATGATTTATAGAACCTGTTCAATAATCTATGTTACAAATACCTTCTTCTCTACCACATCTAAGCCACATTATTGAATTTCAACATTAAAATGTGGGTTACATTTGTGAAAAAAAAGTAAGGCTTGGGAATGGGGTAGGGTCAGGATCAGGGTAAGGGTCAGCTTTATCTGTACTTAGAAATAGGAGGCTCAGGGATTCAGTGAAGCTCAGGAACGATGGGAATCAGGAAGTAGGCTAAGAGACATAAGCTAAGGTATAGTGAATAGGGAGACTTTAACCCATGTGGTTCAGTCAGGAGGGGCATTATGTTCAAAAAAGAGCAGGAAAACAAAAATTCTATTTTTATTTATTTATGTTATCCCAGAATCGTAAGGGGGAACCCAAGTACATAGATCAATAATAACCCTTATTTCAATTTCCGTCTTTCCCAATCCTCTAATACTCTATAAACTCCAGGTGCTTATTGCGTCTCTGTCCAAGATGCCTCTTTTCCTCTCATCTACGAGTCTATTCCATAATCTCCCTGATCACATCTTTCATCTCTGCACAATAAAGATTCCTCATGACGTGCTAGTGACATGTCAAACACTATGATACTGCCAAGCACCTGAAGAGTTTAGTCTATCTTCCCCCTTCATTTCTCTTCCTAAACAATAATTTTTAAAAATAGCCCATGATATTCATGCTTTCCCCAGACTCCAGATTCTGCACAACATTCTTTGGATGCAGAGTGAGGGAGACAAAACCTTCTTTAGTAAACATAAAATAAGCAAAGCTGAGGAATAGTCATATATTAAATTTTTCCTTGTCACCCATACATTACATGGTAATTTTAACAGAATTAAAAAAAAATTAGTTGCAAAATCATGGAAATCTAAATAATAGTCATGTTGAAACCTATTTAAGAGAAAAGGACTGAAGTAAAAAATCCAGTATTGAAGTGGCACCCCTTTCTCCACAGAAAAGCCCTCTTCACCATGGCTGATTTTAGGACTGTCAGAAAAAGAGTCCATTGTAGATAAACTTTCTATTTTCATGTCACTCTGCTTACTTGGCCACTGGCCGAGAAGATACCAGCACTCCAGGTGCTGGGCACCCCCTTAACAATTTTTCACAAATGGATCCAGTATAGTAGTTTGTAGAAATGTACTAACAAGGCTTCTGGCCTTGAGCTGGGCTTCACAGAGATGTCTACATTTTTTAAGATGAGAAGAAGATACTAATTGGGCTCCATGGTAACAGCTGGCAGGGGAAGAAAGAAAGGGGAGAAGAAGCTCTCCCCTTCTCAGGTGTTGTCCTTGAAGTATTTAACTTGCCTAAAACAGTGAAAGAAAAAGCTGCTTTTGTGTGAATTTCTGCAGACTGTGAACTTCTGAGCCTCTCCCCTTACATGCTGGGTATAAAACTCTGAAACTTCCTGAACTCAGGGTTCAGGGGATTGATTGATTACAGCAAAGGCTGTACCCTCTGAACCTGGCTGCAGCCAAATAAAACTGTTTCCTGCTATCTTCAGTGCCTTGCCTCATTTGTCCCCACAACATTTTTGGCGACCCAGATGGGACACGGGAGGTAAGGAAGGCTATTCTGCCTCTCTTGTCTCCGGGGACAGGCTTCCCTGGGGATGTAGGGGACAAAGTTCCCCTTGGCTGCCCAGGCCACTCTTAGCCTGAAGGAGGATCCACTCACCCAGCGCCTTGGGGCAGCCACCACGGAGCACAACAGAACCCACAGGCAGCAGGAACCAGAATTAGGGTTTTGGAGCACCGCCCATCTGAACAGGTAGGACCCGGGTCCATTTGGTTTTGTAGCCCACCTGACTTCCTCTTTGAGGCCTAAGCTGGTGGAAGAGAGGCTTGATCACCCTCTGTTGGGTCCCGAGTACCCTCCAAAGTGGTTGGAGCTGAAACGGACCCGGGGAGTCGCCCGAGTAGTCTCTGTTCAGGGTCAGTGAGCAGAGGGGCAACCGGGACTCCCTTTTCTGTTTGGTTTGGAATTGTTGGAATTTGGGTGATATAGAAATTCTGTCCTGGCCATGTCTGTGGGAAAGTGTGCGAATGAGACGGACAAAGGGAAGGGTTCCGACCCAACCCGAGGGCCAAAGCGAGTGCAGAGTCCTGATCCGCAGTTCCGTGGCACCTCATACAGTTTATGGCAGAATTTCACCAACCAACGTCTAGGTGAAAGCTCCAGGTCGGGGGTTGATACCGACTCGCAAGGCTAAGAGGGCCCTAAGTCCCTGCCAGGGGAGTGGCCGGAGATGGACGAAGCGAGTCTTGTCCTAAGTATGTTTTGTTCTAAGTGTGCGACACCGATGCAGGGTGGAACATGGGAGGCACACTAAGGAAACTGAGCCTTCTGAAATGTGTGTGAGAAACCGTTAGGAAGGTTTTCCAGGTTACAGTGGGGTGAAACTCACTCCACAAAGGTTGCATACTCTGTGAATTAGAGTGGCTCACCCAAGATGTGGGCTGGCCACCAGAAGGATCTTTAGATGAGAGAGTCATTGCTGAGTCCTTTTGATTGTTGTTGGAACCCTGAACCAATTCTCTTATACTGATTGCTGGCAAGAGATAGTACAGAAACAGCCCCCTTGGTTGAGAGCCTGTCTAGATGGACAGTCCAAGCTGATGTTAGCCAGGAGCACAGTGGTCTCTAAGACCCAGCAGAAAGCAGCTAAGCAGAAAATCTGACTAGGAAATACAGGAAGGGAAACAGTTTTCCCCATGTGCCAGAAGAGGACCCAGGACCAACTTTGCCAAGACCACTGGGACAGCAGAGTGTCCCCTCAGCCCCCTTGTCCTCAGAGGCAACAAATGATGGCCCCCAATACTGGCTATTCCTTCCTCTGTGATGTCCTCAGAGCCAAAGGCTTCCTAGGACCAAAGACTCTTTTACCTCCCAAGATTAAGGTGGGAGATTTGTCCCAAGATCAGAGCCACAACTCAGATGAGAACTCTCCAGATGCCCCTGCAAGGGATCAAAGGACATGCCCATGTTGACCAGAGGGAAATGTCTGAGGGAGACAAGGCAGTTTTGTGTGCCAGCCTTTCTCCACCATTGAGCTCATAAGCTGGAAAAACCATACTCTCTCCTACACGGAGAAACCCTGGGCCATGACTGATCTGATGCAGCCCATTATCCAGAGCTAGGACAGGCCCCAACAAAAAAGAAGGTCTAAAGATAAAGAGATGTCAAGAAGCCCTCTGTTGGCAGCAGGTCCACCCTGGCCCCTGGAGCCCTACCTCCACTAGTTTGTTCTGCATGCCAGTGTGGCCAGCTCACAAGGCCATGGCGAACTTGCGGTTTTTCTGTTCCTGCTTGTCCGTCTGAGACATATGTATCCCACGGGAATGCCTTGACCTTTTCTGCTCTGATGGACTTATTGTTAAGGGAGGTTTCGGTACCTGACAATAATAGATGTTGAAACTAAATTTCTCCCCCCTCCCTCCTGCTTTTGGGTAGTTTTCCACTTCTGCTGCTTGGGGTATAAAAAAGGTGTGTTAGCAATAAAGAGTATTGACTCCTGGATGAAGAACCTTGGTGTCCTGTGTGTCTTTTAACCTCGCCGTCCCTCGCCGGACTCTGCTCCCTTGGCCGGACGCGGCAGCCCTCCGAGAAAATCTAAAAGAATAGAAAAAAGAGAACAAAGTTAGAAGGAATCAAAGCCAGCCCTGAGCCCCAGCCTAAGCTGAGCACATCTGCAAACAAACAGAGCCCAGATAAGCCTCCTGCTGTCTCCCTCTCGCACCTTGATAGCCTGAATATTTCTCTCAGCCCCACATCTGCCTAAGGCCCCTCTACCCTATGAAACTGGCAGCAATGATCAAAAGAGATGTGCCCAACTGACTCAGAGCTAAATGTCCAGGCCACTGCCGCTGCCGCCCCTCTCTCCTCCCCGAGGTGCCAGGGGGAGGAAGGGCACATACAAGTGTAGCAGCCACGGTGCAAGTTTGTCAGTGAAGAAATGCACAGGCGCAAGCAACAGGTGATCAATGCAGCCTTTGTGGGACAGGCTCAAAGAGCCATTTGCCAAATTTTACAATCCTAGAGGGCTTTACTGAGAAGTGTGCCAGTGAGCTGAGTAAGGTGGCCACCATAGTTTTCATCAATCGAGATCCAGAGACTCAAAGATAGGCAGACCAAAAAGATGAAGTGGAGGATGGATCTTCTTACAGCAGCCCTCACCACAAACCCAGAGGTTACTCAAAGGGGGGGTCTCACTAGAACAAAGCCAATGCTCCAAATGTTTATAAGAAAAAAAAAAAAAAACTGTGGCCAGACAAAAGGGGAAGCCTCTAGTGACCCCAGCGGACAAGCACCCACTACCGTGCTCAAATGCTAAGCCTTGAACAGAGAAGGAATAAATGTTTTGGCCCCAGCCCCTCCTTTCAGTTTCTTCCCACTTGCTCGGAAGTCTGTGATTGACGAATATGGCAGAGGTCCAACAGATACACACAACTGTATCTGATGCACGATGCACGGGACCCAGCGCCTCAGGAGGGCTCAGCTGCTGCAAGCCCCCAAATGAACCAGGAATATGTTCATGTTAACAGCTGATAGTGAGCCATAGGGTGCTCACTCCAAAAGGATATGCCACCCTGACTCCAAGCCACAAGCTGTGAGCCACCAGCAGGAAGGGCCACAGAGCCCCATGCACCCAGGCATACTGAACAAAACACAAGTGGGCAGCTACTATATACAATTAGAGCAGACTCCCACCTGACAAGAGGAGAAGGCCACACAGACAAAGAGAAACACCTAGGTGGGCACAATGTGGCTGCCACACTGGGACCTGCACGGAACTGCACTGCTGCCCTCCAACCTTGGCAGACGGCCCACGGCGAGATTGACATAGGTGCCTTTTATACAAATAGTGTCCCAGGTCATCAGTCTCTGCTAAGATTTACGTTAGATTTAAGAGGTGGAGAATCCCAGCAGCCAAGATCCTGCACTGGGAGATAACAAAAAAATTCCTGCATCTTAAAGCGCCAGAGGCTCTATGTACGCTTCCCTTCCCTATATGACAGTTCCTCCCAGGGGCTTAAGTACATCATCATTGGGACAGCACTGGACTCTGACTTAAAAGCCCATATCTATCAAGAAAAAGGTCAAATACTTTGGTTACCATCGGACTCAGCAACAGAACAGACAATAGCAACTGGGCCTCAAAAGAAACAGGAGATCTGCTCAATTCCAGTCCCTTCAACCTGCCATCAGACTAGAGAATTCAGGGTTCAGACATGTATGGATCCCCAACTTTCAGTTATGACAAAAACCCCTCTATGAAGCCACAAAGGGGGGAGAATAGGATCCTCTAATATAGGAGTCAACTAAGCAAAAGGCCTTTGAAGACATTAAACAAGCACTCACCAGTGCACCTGGATTAGGGCTCCCTGACCTCATGAAACCTTTCTTTCTGTATGTCCATGATCGGTCTGGAGTGGCTATAGGAGTTTTGACTCAGATGCTGGGGACATGGCACAGTCCAGTGGCCTATTTGTCAAAACAGCTGAATTCTGTAGCCCAGGGCTGGCCACCTTGTTTACGTGCCCTTGCAGCCACAGTTCTTCTGGTGTTGGAAGCTGATAAACTGGCCATGGGACAAGAGCTGGTTGTCAGAGTTCCTCATTCAATTTTGACATTGTTAAAATATAAAGGACACTATTGGTTGACTAATGAAAGAATGGTCAAATATCAGGGCATGTTATGTGAAAACCCATGTATCCATGTTGAGGTCGTCAGAACTCTAAACCCAGCAACTTTGCTGCCCATGGACCTGGAAAACCTGATCACAAATGTGTTGAGGTCATGGATGAAGTGTTCTCCAGCAGACCAGACCTAACAGACCAGCCTCTCAAGGATGCTGATGCAGAGTACTTCACAGATGGAAGCAGTTTTATAAAAGATGAGGTATGTTTGGCTGGATATGCAAGGGTCACTCTGGACTCTACTGTCGAGGCAGAGCCTCTGCCTCAGGGAACTTCAGCACAAAAAGTAAGACTTATTGCTTTGACTCAAGCACCTCAGTTGACAGCAGGACTCTATGTGAATATGTACATAGACTCAAAATATGCATTCGCTACCCTTCATGTTCATAGGGCCTTATGTAGGCTAATTAACTCAGGAGAAAAAAAAGGTGGGGGGGACATGATGTATGGGCAAGAAATTCTTAAACTTTTGGATGCACTGTGGGCTCCCAGGAAGGTTATGATTATATATTGTCAAGGTCATCGAAAGGGAAACACTGTGGTTTTTCAGGGCAACCGGAGAGCTGACAGAGAGGCCAGGTTAGCTGTCTGCAAGAAATGGGAAAAAAATCCAGTCCCAGGTTTAAATGTTGCCCTTCTGCCTGGCCAACTAGCTAACAAAATGGGAGCCAACCTACTCCCAACATGAAAGTAAGTAATTTAAGACTGAAAAAGCAAATTTTCTCCCAGGTGGATGGTGGAGATTTTCTGATGGCCGGAATAGCCACCCCGGAGTTTCTAGCCCCAGCCTTTATCAGACAGTTTCGCAGGAAAACATGTTGGACATACAGCACTTGAGACAGTTCTGAGTCAACATTTCTATGACTTCCAGCTCACAAGCATCACCTGGATGATCTGCAAACAATATGAGGTTTGTGCTCACAACAATTCTTGTCAGGGGCCACAGCTTTCACCAGGAATCCAAACTATAGGAGGAGCACCTTTTGAAGACTTGGAAGTAAACTTCACTGAACTACCATGCTCATGGGGCTATAAGTAACTTTGGGTTTTGTGTGTTCCCACTCTGACGGGTGGAAGCCTTTCCCACCCGCACTGAAAAGGCTAAGGTATCCCAATAATTATTGGCTCAGACAATGAGCCAGCTTCGGGGCAGAAGTGATACGATTACTGATCAAGAGTTTAAATATCAGATGAAAGTTACCTACTGCCTATAGGCTGCAGAGTTCTGGTAAAGTTCAAAGGATGAACAGAACTTTAAGGCTCAATTGGGTAAGCTGTGCCAGGAGACTCACTTACATTATGATGAACTTCTCCCTATTGTACTTTTGAGGATTAGATCCACTCCCACTAGGAGGACTGGATTCTCTCCTTATGAGATAATGTTTGGAAGGCCTCCCCCTCTTATTAGGGGGCTACAGGGAGACTTAAGAGAGATAGGGGAATTAATCCTGAGTTGACAGCTTCAGGTCTTAGGGAAAACTTTACAGGTTCTCAACCAATGGGTTAGAGAAAGATTGTCAGTAAGTTTGACCCAGGTGCACACTCCTTCAAGCCTGGAGATTGAGTCTGAGTCAAAGAATGAAATATTCAACCCCTGAACTTGTTTGGAAGGGCCCTTTCACTGTTATTTTATCCACCTCAACTACAGTAAAGTTTGCAGAGATAGGTCCCTGGATTCACTACACCAGACTCACGCCTGTAGCTGCAGACTTGGAGTGCTCTCCAGATGCTGCTACACCCTTGAAGCTGACCATCCTGAAGAAAAAGGAGCACAGGAGAAGCTTGAGGATCAGAAGGACAACAGCCCTGCTCCAGTCACTCTGGAAGCTGACTGGTCTATGCACAGCCAAAGCTTGAGGAGACTACGGCCCTGTTTCAGCCACACAGGAGGGACTGGCTGATCTATTCATAGTGAAAGATAAACCTTCTATGAAAACTAATGGACTCTTTCAACCTCTAAGATAATTCCTATAGTGTAATGGTTAACACTCTGGGCTCTAAAAAACAAAATTTCGCTTATATTTTTTTATCTTGCTTATATAAGTTTTCTAGGATTTGTTTGGTGATATTATTTTGGCTTTGTTAATTTATGCTGTTTAACCTATGCTAACCAAAATGTTAGTCTATTATTTAGTTTGGTTTCCTTTGATAACCTTAAGAGATTCTGTTCTACTCCTATTCCAACCATGGAGATCATGTGAACCATGTGTCAAGACAATCCACTATAAGAGGTAGTAAAACATATATTTAGGACCTGTCCCACCAGAGGAATACTATAGATGGATGACAATAGACAAACAGTTAAGGATATAGCCAATGTGCTAGAGAACTAGCACATGTGCTCGTTCATACCTAGAAGGGCATTAAAGTTTGAATCCCAAACATGCTTTTGGGAGATGGTTTTCAACTCTTGGTAGATTTAAAACTTAACTGGTGTAGTGGGTACTCTGCTGTTAACCTGTTCATTGCTCCCATGTTTGGCTCCACTGTGCATTAAAACTATTGGGTCCAATATAGAAGCTGCTGTTGAAAGGATGACAACAACTAAGGTTTTGGCATTATATAAGGCCTTAAGCCAAGATAATGGTAATGATGCTCTTAAATTTAAAGGATTAAATTAAGGGGAGCATCATTAAAGGGGGGAATTGAAGTGGCACCCCCTTTCTCCACAGAAAAGCCCTCTTCACCATGGCTGATTTTAGGACTGTCAGAAAAAGAGTCCATTGTAGATAAACTTTCTATTTTCATGTCACTCTGCTTACTTGGCCACTGGCCAAGAAGATACCAGCACTCCAGGTGCTGGGCACCCCCTTAATAATTTTTTCACAAATGGATCCAGTATAGTAGTTTGTAGAAATGTGCTAACAAGGCTTCTGGCCTTGAGCTGGGCTTCACAGAGATGTCTACGTTTTTTAAGATGAGAAGAAGATATTAATTGGGCTCCATGGTAACAGCTGGCAGGGGAAGAAAGAAAGGGGAGAAGAAGCTCTCCCCTTCTCAGGTGTTGTCCTTGAAGTATTTAACTTGCCTAAAACAGTGAAAGAAAAAGCTGCTTTTATGTGAACTTCTGCAGACTGTGAACTTCTGAGCCCCTCCCCTTACACGCTGGGTATAAAACTCTGAAACTTCCTGAACTTGGGGTTCAGGGGATTGATTGATTACAGCAAAGGCTGTACCCTCTGAACCTGGCTGCAGCCAAATAAAACTGTTTCCTGCTATCTTCAGTGCCTTGCCTCATTTGTCCCTACAACAGTATAAAAACCAGAATGAACTTCTCTCTTTATGCCATATAATACACAAGCTTAAAAGTAAAGACAAAGACCCAGAAAAACTGGCAGAGACAAGGCTGTAAAAATGTTTAATCTTGTAGAAAAGTCTCTTCTTGTGTCCCAAATCTGCTAGATCAATATTAAATACAATTCTGAATGCACTATTTCCCTACTTAGGTACTGCGTAATGGCCATTGCCAAATTCCATATTAATCCTCTTTGCAAGATTAATCATTTCAAACCAAGTCAAAAGTCTTTATGGTTTAGAACAACAAACATCATATTTTCCTATGTCACATGTCATTGCCTCTGGGTCATCTGCTATGGCTCTTCCTCTCATAGGACCCAGGGTTAAGGAATAGTCCCTACCTGAGACGTGCATTCTCGTGGCAGGAAGTTGGTGGATATATACAATAGCTCTTAAAGCTTCTATTTGGTTGAAACAAATATTACTACCTCTTCATTTTCATTGGTCAAATAAAGTCACATCAGCAAGCTGAATGTAATGGGCTGAGAATATAAACTCTTCCCATAGGAGACACTGTAAATCACATGGCAGTGAATGGATTGTATTACTCTCTTCCAAGAACAGGGAGTATACAGAGTGAAAACACTGTCTATCCTACATACTTCATACTATAAGCCTTTAGAAGTTACTGAAAGGTTTCCATAAAAGAAGTCACAGACTTTTTTTTTTTTACAAATTTAAGGGAAACAAATTTTGAGATAAACACTTTCATGTATCCTATCTACTTCAGTACTGTTAGGTTTCCTTACTTAACCATTTCATCTCCAATTTGCTCTTTGGGTTATAGTCCTCTCTCCTTTACCTTCAACTTTTTCTTTTGCTCTGACTCTTTTTTCCTTCAGTGAATGAATATGTTCATGTTAGATCCCATGCTCTTCTCCCTACTCTCACAGTCAGTTTCTATGGAAAGTGGTGCAGTCACCAGGTCTGTGAACATTAGGGCCCACTTTTCACATCACCAGTGACTCATGAATTCCCTTTACAATCCTTAGTTTACTTGCACTTTCTTCAGCATGTGACATCTTTGACCACAATCTCTCTACATGTCCCTCTTCCCTTGATTCTAGTCCCTAACTCTCCTGGATCTTCTCCGGACTCTCTTGTCTTTCTGGTGCTCTTCTTGATCTCACCTCGTAAAGTGCTGTGCTGAGTGCCGACGTTGGCCACCATAGTCTTTCTTCTGTTTGTGCTCAGTCTTCATTCTCTCTTCCACAGTGTCAACTGTCTTTTGACCTTTCAGATTTCTGTAACTGTGGTGAGCCCAGATCTCATCCTGACCTGCAAACTCATGAGTTTCAACTAAACATTTCCCAAATACTTCATGCTTCCTTGTACCTCCAGAGCCTCAAAACTCTGTTCCCTTTGTCCAAAGACCCTTCACCTTTTACAGACTAACCTTTAGATTTTAATACCCAACTCGAGTATTCACCCTAAAGGAAGTACTCTCCAGATCCCTATTGAGTTGGCAGCTCCTATGGAGCCCTGTGCACAGCTCTTCCATGACAGTCACATGACATTGCTATCCTGAATTTGCTGGTTGCTTGCCCCTTCGAAATTCAACTTCTTTAGGGAAGAGACAGTAATTGTCTTTACATACTCTGTGACAATTTCCTTTCTTGCACATAGCAGGTGCTCAATAATACTTTACAATGATTGAATGAATCAAGAGTGAAAAGTTGTGCTGCAATTTGTACGATGAATCAAATCCATTCTGCTGTCATACATACCTAGTTAAAATAAATGAATAAATAAATACATTTTTAAAAGTGAGTGAATTATTGAGAAATGGGTCGGATTCCTTGAATCAGGAGGAAAGTTTAGAAAGAGTGTTGTGGAATCTTATGCATCTTTTTTGTTTGTTTTTGTTTTTGTCAGAAAAAAATCAAGGGTACAGTGCCTCCTACAACAGAAGATGCTGTGTGGGTGTTGTGTGGGAAGTATGAGAATATTAATTGTTCACAGTCTCCAAAACATACTAGGGAGAGAGACAAATAAGAATGAATTATAGCAGTATTTTTCAACATAACCTAGGACATCTTGTGAGAACATTTTAAGTTGTGAAGTTTCATTTTCATAATCATCTATCTGAAAATAATTGTATTCTAAATTATATGAATGTCTTTCTCATAATTAACTCTCCCACATGATTTCATTGCCCATGTTTTCATTTGTGTTTATGACCATGTTGTTGAGAAAGACAAACAATTTTAATTACCCTGGTTGTATCAGACAGGGAGCTTCAGAGAATCAGGACTGTTAGAGATCGATCTATCTATCACAGACTTTTTTTTTTTTTAAAGAATTTGACATTACACAATTGTGGGAGCTGGTTAAGAAGTGGTCTCCCAATATCAGTTTTCTGCATCTGATGCCAGGGTTCAAGTCCATGAAGAAAAGGCAGGCAGGAAGGAAAGATGGGTGTAAAGTCAAGAAAACCAAGCATAAGAGGGAACCTCAAGCCCAAGCTGGCACCTGGGAGGAGGAAGGGAAACTTATGTCAGTACTTACTGCCTCTCCTCTGAGTGAGGTGGGTGTCCTGGAGAAGTCAGGAGCCTCACCATGGAGCTGACCAAACCTTTCCAGGAGTCAGAGGAGCCGTAAGAGCATCCAGGGGAAGATGGAGGAGCTACAGGCCCGGCTTCTGCCTCACACAAATTGTGGGAACCAACCGATACGATACATGACAATGTGTATGAGCTACAAAATGATTGCCACTTCACTCCTGCCCTCCAAAGACACGGGAATGTCTTTTGTAGCTCCCTCTAACCAATAGCAAACAGCAAAGGTAATTCTGGAACATGCAGTTCAGCCTAGCCAAGTTGACACATTGCAAGCCATCACACTGGCTTAAGAAAAGTAAATTAAACTCATCCCTAGGTATCCTTGGGAACTGGTTCCAGGACCTTCCTCAGACACTAGAATCCATGGATGCTCATGTTGTCTGTATAAAATGGAAAGATATTTGCATATAATCTATGTGCATCCTCCTATGTACTTTAAATCATTTCTGGATTAATAACTTAAACAATGTACTGCTATGTAAAAGTTGTTCTCATGTGTTGTTTGGGGAATAATGACAAGGAAAAAAAATCTGTATATGTTCAATGCTAACTCAATTTTTCTCCCAAATACTTTTAAGCTTTGGCTAATCAAATGTGAAAATGTGGAAACAGAGGATTCGGAGGGCCAATGACAAACAATGTATGGTAAGTGACATCACAACCTGGTGCATAAATGATGAAAATTATATTGTATTAATAATTTTCTGATGTTCTGTTCTTTAGCATTAACTCCTTGAATTATCACATCCAAATGCTATAGGGAATTTTGTTGCTCCCATTTTCCAGATGTGGAAACTGAATTCCAAAGTGGTTAAGCAATTTGCCTAGGATCACATAGTCAGTAATTAGTAGCAAAGGCAGGACTTAAACCAGTCAGGCATTCTGGCTGGAAAACATCTGCCCTTACCCACTGGTCTTTACCAGCTTCCTGTTGAGACAACATGAGAAAAGCTGTAACAGAGGACACTCAACAAATGGCATTGTAGCCTCTGTCAAGTGCAAAAGGGCCTCTGGCATAGCAATCAGCACCTAATCTGTTGTGAATCAAACAGCACTGCCCTCCTGATTATGTTTTGCTTGAATTTATTTTTTTATAGATTTATTTTTATTTTATTTTGTATAAAAGCTATCGGAAACTGTTATGCATACACACACACACACACATGCACGCATGAGAATGTGTGTGTGTGTGTGTATATATATATATATGTATATATATATATATATAACTAAGGATTGAACTCAGGGGTGCTTAACCACGGAGCCACATTCCCCAGCCCTTTTTATTTTTTATTTGATACAGGGTCTAAGGTGCTTAAGGCCTTGCTAAGTTGCTGTGGCCATCTTTGAACTCTTGACCTCTAACCTCAGCCTCCAGAGTTGCTGGCATTACATGCATGTGCCACTACACCCAGTTACATTTATATTTGAATATGTGATTTTTATAATAAAAATAACTAAAACTCAACATGACTCTCAAATAGTGTACAACTTTACTCATATTGACATCTGTGTAGCTGTTTTCGACAGAGAAAGGGGACATGAAGAGCCAATGTCTCTAAGTATATGATTAATAAGAAATGAACAACTCCATTAACAATAAATCAATGAACTGTTCATTCAGCTCATGAGGAAATTATTTTTTAAAACCCTCAATCCCTACTAAATGAGAAATGCTTTTGTTAGATCATATTACTTTCCTGAATTAAATGTGCGTGCAGTTTTTCTCATCCCATTTATAAAAAAACAGATTTTCACAACAAAACGCTTCCTCTTTGCCTCTAGGGACAGGTTTTTAAAATGTCCCAAACATGCTTTTGGAAGCCAAAGCACTGGAAATCAAGGCTTGTCTGGTTGGAAGTCTTCTGAGACTGTCCTTGTGCAATCCTGCATGTAATTCATCATTTGAAAATGAAAACGCATTTGGAGTTTTCTATGACAATGACTTTATATTGCGCAAGTCCCAAGCTGCTTTCAATCATGTAACCACTTCCCTCTTGCAGGGACTGCCTGCGTTTCTTTTACCACACGTTGGGAGAAGCACGCTGCCTGTAATGTGGGTATCACCTGCCAAACACTGAAGGATTGCCCGTGGCACCAACAGAGAGCTGGCCCTACCCACAAAAGACTCAATCCCCAACAGCCACTTTCTACGAAATTCTGAAAACTATGACTTTCTAAAAAAAATATTCTATTTTATATAAAGTGTATTTTAAGAAGAAGGAGAAGGGGGAGGAGGAAGAAGAATAGAAATTGCCCATTAAAGCATTGCCTGTGGGCCATCTGCCTGTGCTGGCTGCTGAGAGACTCCCACCCAGAGCTCTGCATTGATAAAACAGGCCCCACCCACCACAGGTCCAGCCAAGTTCAGCTCTGCCTGGCCCATTGCTGGAAACCCCCATCACCCCATACCGAGTCAGAGTCCCTAATTAGGTCCCACAAAACTTCCCCAAGCATTTTCACCTCTCCTAGTCAAATTAGCCCTGGCTCATCCTTGCCAAGCCCTGGTAAGACCATAGTGCTCTTTATCCTATCTCAAAACAGTTTCCAATCTGTCACACTTTATTTTACCGTCAGGGGAATAGGAATCCATTCAAATAAAATCCTTTCCTGACTCCACCTTACACTTTGTTGTTTTTCTCTCAAAGATCCACACTATGATTTAAATCTCTTTTTCTTTTATTGCTTTCTTTCCTAATTTTTTTCATTTGACATAAGGTGTGTAGAGCGTACTACCATTGCCTTTTCTAAAAGTTAAGTCTTGGGTTCCAGTTCTGCTTCTTCCACCAGCCATACGATCTTACTGAAGTCAATCTTTCTGATACTGGCCTTTTTCATGTGCAATATGTCGAGAATAATCATAATAAGATACAATAATAATCAGAAGAAGATCTAGCATATAGAGTGATTAATATGGCTAAGAACTCTTGTAAGAGTACATACATAGTAATTTTTTAATAATTCAGAAGTCAGATTAATTTTTAACATATCCATGCCACAGAATACTATGTAGCCATTGAGGATGTAAAGTTAGGCATGGTGACACATGCCTGTAATGCCAGTGGCTTGGGAGGCTGAGGCAGGTTGGATTACAAATTCAAAGCCAGCCTCAGCAACTTAGAAAATCCCTAAGCAACTTAGTAAAACTTAGTGAGACCATGTTTCAAAACAAAAAATAAAAAGGGATGGAGATGGGGATGTGACTCAGGGATAAAGCACCCCTGGGTTCAATCCCTAGTACCAAAAACAAAAAAAGATGATGTATGTTAACATAAAACTATATTGATGTCAAAATTATTAAATGAAGCATCAAGTTGCAAAGCAATATACATAACACGATCATTTACATTATAGCTATATTTATATTTATTTTTTTTATTTCAATAGATCTATCTATATACATCACACATGCACATATATATGGTTTGAATTTTTACAAAGCATATGTTCATACATCCATAAAGTTTGTCTTTCAAAACATTTTAAAAATAGAACAGGAAAAATGATTATTAAAAGAAATTGTAATAAGCATACCAGAACTGGCAATTTAAGTAAATTAATGTTATCCTCATGAAAATGGAAACTTTGCTAGAAATTATCTTTATTCCAATTATGATTAAAAGAATTGTTGTTATATGCCCCTTTAGAAACTGCCAATGAAGCCAACATTGCATTTCTGTGAATATCCCCAATGAGAGCATACTTTTCTAATTTGGGGATGTTTGGTGGTTCTTTTAACAGAAAATGGTCATCTGTCATCACAGTTGGCAAATAAAATTACTAATCAAGCTGGGTAATGCTGCTTTTAGTCAAGACTACACCACAGACATCTCATTCTCAAAAACCTGTGATTTTCAAGGGATATTTCAGAGGCAAAAGTTCACTCCTTTTACAGGACATAGAACCTCAAAGTTGTTTCCAAACTCTATTTCAAAATAATAAGCCTGATTATACTTGTGGGAAGAAATCTACATGAATAGTGCAGAGGATATAAAAGACACAGATGAGCACTGACTTTGTTTTTAATTCATTCACACTAATGTAACCAATGACTTTTTTTTTTAAAAGAGAGAGTGAGAGAGAGAGAGAGAATTTTTTAATATTTATTTATTTATTTTAGTTTTCAGCGGACACAACATCTTTGTTTGTATGTGGTGCTGAGGATCGAACCTGGGCCGCACGCATGCCAGGCGAGCGCGCTACCGCTTGAGCCACATCCCCAGCCCACCAATGACTTTTTTATCTTCAGGATCACAATAGAAATGCCCCCTTTCTATACCTATCAAGTATTTAAACATTTTCTCAATATTTTTATTATTTTATCTAGTATCCTTTTAAGATTTTAGCAAAGTTATAATTCCTTACCTCTACTTAACACTTACATTTTATTTTAGAAATATTTCAAAAATTCTTCTTGTGGCCAAGATTTTTGTTGTTGCTGTTGTTGAGTTTTGTTACTTTGCTATGTTTTGGCAGAAGTCATTTATCTGAACTTCACTGCTCAGTTTTTATTCTCTAGTTAGTTGCCAATTGGAATGAATCTCTAAATTTTTCAGTAATTTCATCAGTCCTGGAACGTACTAGATCAATACTTTATTTATAATTAGGATTTTTCAAATCTCCTTTTAATAATATTATTCCTATTATTATTTTATCCATTAAGTAATTTTCCAATGTCAAATATATCACATACCTTATAATTGATTCTCACTCTGAAATGAAAAAAAAAAAACTCTTTTAATTTTACCATACTCACCCAGAACAATTAGTAGCAAATCTTAAAAGTGCTGTTACTTCACTTTGAAATCCTGTACAGCAACATTCTCAACTTCCTATCCTCCCTCCATACTTATTTGGCTCTGCTCTGTGGCTAATCTATGTCTCTTTCATTTAATATAACAGGAGAACTTCCTGTATCCAAGATTAATCTCTCAACCTTCTCTCAGAAACTTGCTCCACCATTTAGATCCATTCATTCTTACCTCAGTCTCTCTTTTTGCCCAGCTTTTGCCCCTCAGCATTTAAGCAAGCTTGAGTCTCCTCCATTGAAATTTGAGAGACAAAGAACTTTCATCCCCAGTTCTCTTCCTAACTTCTGACCAATCATTTGCCATTTTATTTAAAATGATCTTCTGTAGGAAGTGCTCTTATTCCCTTCATTTACTTACTCTCATATCGATGCCACTGGGTATTGGTGACAGGCTGCACTTCCTCACATGTTGAAGTTTAAATATTAGAGAAGCATGCCGCCAAGGCAAGCATATAAAGCAGGGTTTATTTAAAAGTAGTAACACAGACTCCTCCCAGTAGGCAGAAGGGGGCCACGTCTTGTATCCTGGTATTCCAAGAAGTGAGGGTATCCTGCTCCTTTTATACTTCCTAGACTTTCTTTGTTCTTCTGCCTTCTTCCCCCTTATCTCTCTCCTTCCTGCTTGTCTTTGGGAAGGGCCAAATAGAGTGAACCAAGAAGCATCCCAGGAGACATTAACAACTTTTATCAGCTCTGTGGGGAGGAGCAATTCCTAGGACAGGTCACCTTATCAACAGGTTGGAGCAGGGGCAGGTGGAGGAAGGGCTCTGAAGGCATTCACATTTCAATCCCTCAGAGGTGGTCTCCAACTTCCCAAACTAACCTCCTTTCTCTCAACTGGACCCAATTGCCTATCTACACTGACTGCCTGTCTTTAATTCTTGCTTCAATATCCCCCTGAGGTCATAATATTCAGACATTTCCCCAATTATTCCAGTGAAATAGTTTTACGTACAGTCACTAGTGACCAGCCATTTTCCAAACCCAGTGGAAATTTCTCAGGCGTCCTACTTGACTTCCTTGGCATTGTGTGTTTTATCAACTCTGCTCCACTTCCTTCTTGAAACTTACCTTGGCTTCTGGTAAACCACACTCAGTTCTCCTTCCACCTCCTATTCCTTCTTGTATATTTTGGAGAATCATCATTTTTCTTTCCTCAGTCCATACACTTGTCCTGATCATCTAGTCCTTGTTCAAGGCCTCAGCTACTATCCCTGCCTCATAGCACCCTAAACAGTGAGCCCAAGCTGACATATTTCTGGAGTGCCCATCTAACTCATCCTGTGGCCCCATAAATCCTCTTTTCCTTTGTGCTCTCTTTCTGGCAAAGGCACTACCCAGTTATTCAAATCATAAGTACAGGGTCTTCCTAGAATTTTTCTCTTTTCCTCACTTTCCATATCCACTGAGCTTTAAGTTGTACCAAGTTTATTAATTAATGACTTCAAATATTAATTTAGAGGGTTTTTTTTTTTAAACTCCCTGTCTAGATTCCTGTCATAGTCTCTGGACTTCTGCTGTTAGTCTCAGGTCTTGCAATATATCCTTGCCAACACCCTCAAAATAAACCATCTCATACACAAACAAGGAGCATCCCACTTTCAAATAAAACCCAAGCCAAAGGCTTTACATAGTTTGGCTCTAGCCTACCTTCATTTTTACCTTCTCTCTAAACGTCATAGGCACCCCAAGGTCTGGCTACACACAACTTGCAGCTTTAGGAACACACCACATTCTCTTTCCATGCCTTCCCATTATTTCCTCTCTCTCTCTTCTCAACCTATTACCAATTCTTCAAGAATGTACCAGTTTCACTTCTATTGAGATTTACCTTGGGCTTGGGATACAGCTCAGTGGTAGTGTTTGCTCAGCATTTCAAGGCCCTAGGTGTGAAAAAAAAATTATCTGAACCTTTGTGATTCCTTGTCCCCACCCAGAAGTAAAATGAGTGGGCTTTCTTTAGGCTTCCATAGATGTTTGCCTCTTTTGTTACATTTATTATAGGATGATACTTGTTTGCAAATTCTGAAACCAATCCTAAACCAGATTTTTAAACAGGGAAGGGTAAACCAAAGGGAAAATTAATGCTATTGGGAAAGTCCAAAATTCCAACAAAAAGATGCTGGACACATGAAGGAATATATTCTAATAGAACTTTTCCCAAACTACATTATTACACTGTATTCTTGGTTTGCCTTTCTCATTGAATTATGAGCCTTTTTAGTGTATACATTTAATTCTTATTTCTGTATCCCCATCACTAAATATAAAATATATCACATAATAGGAGATTTTAAAATGTTTGTTGAGTAAATGAAAAAAAAAACTTTTAAATAATTACCCATTTGCTACATGAATCACAAATCTACTTTTAAGTGGACTCTACTTATGTCCTTAGTAGCAAGAACTGGATGAAATAAATTGGGACCTGATAAGATTAGGATTTGGAAATTGGAATTTTTCATAGTTCTGGCACCACATAAGAGTCCTTTTCCTGCTTCCCTGCTCTGAGATCCTAGGCAAGGTACTTGATTATTCTGGATCACAGTTTCCCCACCTGCAATTGGGGATTGCCAGTACTAGTTAGAACTTCATGAGATAACATGAGGACTTCAAGTATTTACTACAGAGTCAGATATATATAATAATCACTCCATAAGACTAGCCATCATTATTGGTATCATTGGTTTATATCCAAAGTAGAAAAGGTAGTACTGAAACAAGCCTTATTTTACAGTCAATGTACAGAAAAGGTCCAAGGTATAATTTCCACAAGAGAAAATATTTCTGCCTTCAAGTAACAGAAAATACACCTAAAAGCAAATTAAACTTAAAGGGCTTATTATCTCACATAGCAAGGAATCTAAGAGGCATATGGTTATAAGGAGATAGTTAATCTATAGCTAAAAATAGTCATCAAGGATCCAGAGTATTTCCATCTTTCTGTTCTGTTACACTCAGAGGATGGGCAAGTTCTCTTCATGGCACAGTTCCCAGCATCACATCCCCATGGCCTAAAGTCAGAAAAGGAGATACTTCTTTCCAAGGACCTCTTTATAAGAACACAGGAAATTTTTCTCAGAAGTGTTCCTCTCCCCAGCCAATTACTACTACATCAATCAGAGCTGGGTCAGAATGAAGTCACTTTGATTTGCATAGGCAAACATGTATTCAAATTAAAGGAAAGGGTGTGCTTTCAAACATAGTGGCGAACCTGTCGATATAGAAGTGGGGGGTGGGGGACATTTAGTGTTGGCAAAAAATGAAATCTGATGCATTCTTTAGGCATTTCCAAAGAAATTAATGTTTATTGTTGCAATTCAATGCCTCAAGAATATCTACAGAAAATTAATACAGTGATGTAATGAGTATTCTGATTCATCATTTCTTTGATTTTACCTTTTGCCCAAGAAATTCCTAGGATTGTTTTCTGGGTAAAATGATATCTATATTTTAATAAAATTTACCATTTTCATAAAATCTATATTTTAAAAAAATATCCAATGTCAAACTGTTGGTAGTGTTGTGCAAGAAGGCTAACAAAGTATGTGACTCAGTAAGAATTCTAGAGCCAAGAGGATAGGCTGATTGCTGAGCAGGGGACTGAGGAAAAAGGCTAATCTGGTACACTACTATTGAAGCACAAGCGGCCCACAGCTCTAACTTGATACCAATCACAGTATTAAACTATGGCAGCAAATGCTAATCTCATATTCTATTATATTCACTGAAGACACTGAAATTCCTAGCACTAGATGGTATCATCATGAAAAGGTTCAGAAACAGAACTGTTTAGTCTTGTAAGAGACTACCTGAAGCTGGGCAAGGTGGCATACACCTATAATCCCTGAGGCTCAGAAGGCTGAGGCAGGAGTATCTAGAGTTCAAAGCCAGCCTCAGAAACTAGTGAGGCCCTAAGCAACTTTATATTTTATATTTAGACCCTGTCTCAAATTAAAATGTAAAAAAGAGCTGGGAATGTGACTCAGAGGCTGAGTGCCCCTGGGTTCAATACCTGGTACCCCTCCCCCCAATAAAAGAGAGAGAGAGAGAGAGAGAGAGAGAGAGAGAGAGACTACAGTAGTAGTTTCTTAAAGTAAAGTTGTAATGTGGACTCTGAAACCATATCACATGACTACATGAGCTGAACTAGTATGGGAATGGAAGGAGATAACCACATAGAAATCAGTTTTATGAATTTTAATCTTATCTATATATCTGTGTGTTCTGTTGGGAAATCAATTCCAGAGGAATTTTTGTATTTATGATTGATGAATTTTAAACAATAAAGTCTTGTACTTGAAGTATTGGCTGAGAATGTATTTTATTATAAACGCAGAAAAATATGAATCATAAAGCTATGTAAATCAGAAAGAAAGAAAGAAACAGCAAAACAGTGAAGTGAGTGGGCTGGGGATGTAGCTCAGTGGTAGAACACTTGCCTGACGTGTGTGAAGCCCTGGGTTCAATCCCCACTACTGCTTAAAAAAAAAAAAAAAAGAAAGAAGAGAGAGAGATTGAAAGCAGAAGGAAGGCAAAAGAAATAAAGAGGAGGAGAGGGGGAGGGATGGACAAAAAGAAAAGAAAGGAAGGAAATCACTCTAACTTTTCTTTGCATTGATTTAAATGGAATGAAACTGTTGAAAGAAAAAAGGAGCTGGCCTCCTTTTCCTGTCAAGAGCAAAAAATAAGTATTTTAGAGTTTTTCAGGCTGTAAATCTCTTTCACATTTACTCAACTGTTGTAAAACAAGCTGTAGGTCACATGAAAACAAACCCCTATGGTTGAGTTAAAAAAAAAAAACATTATGGACACTGAAAACTAAATTTCAGGTTAATTTTAATATGCCATAAAATATTACTCTTCTTCTGATTTTTTTTCTTTTAACAATTTAAGCAGGTAAAAATCAAGCTTAGGCCACATTTGACCCAAAGCCATGGTTTGACAACACTATGTCAGAAGAAGCAACTTTATACCAATGGGAGATTTATTTTAAAAACTACTCCCTTTCTTAGTGAAAGACTCCAAGAAAAACAAAGTCTTAGAGAAAGAAAATGGCAACAGGAATCAGAAAGCCTGAGTGTCCAAGTCACCAAATCTTCATTGTTAATTAGATAATAGAGGATAAGACATTGAATTCTGATAGCTCTCAGTGCCTCATCTGTAAAATATGATATCAATACCTTCTAGATCATTGAATTTTAGAACAATTACATGAAACAATAAATACAAAAATAACACTGGTTGTTGGTACACCATAGTAATTATTTGGTACATCCTAGTAATCAGCTTAATTCTCTTTAACTTGCTTCTCCCCACTGTTCCTCCTCCTCCTTGTCATTCATTCAACAAATATTATTGAGTAGTTATACAGATACTGCTCAAATGCTGAGGACATATCAATAAACAATACGAAAGGAAATAGAACATGAGATTTGTTTCTTTCACAAAATTGTTTTGAGATTAAAATGAAATGATGCTTGTGAAAATTACTAGGCATGATATCAGCAGTTCTCAATCTTTTGGTTTCAAGATTCCTTCCTATTCTTAAAAACTTTTGAATGCATTTTAAAATGCATTTATTTATGTAGGATTACATACAAAACAAACACATACATATATTACTGTATTATAAATTATTAAAAATATTTAAAATATGTATTTTCTAGTTCATTTAAAATAAAAATAATAAATTTGATGCATATAGGCCACAAATACCATATTTTATAGAAATTAGCATACGTTATTGAAAATATTCTCTTAAACAACAACAAACAAAAATATTCAGTGAGAAGAGAGGCACTGTTTCACAGTTTAGAGATCTCATTAATGGCTGGTTTAATAGAAGACAGTTGGATTATTAAATCTTCTACATTTAATCAATAGCAATGTATGGTTTTAGCTGTAGTCCATAAAGAAATTCCAATTTTATATAAATAAGTAGTCAGAAAGGAGAGGTTTATTTTAATAGTGTTTAAACACAATTGCAGATATCCTTCCTTTATCTTCACCCAAACTTGAAAAGTAGTAGTCTCTTAAAGTGAAGTTGCAATGTGGACTCTGAAACCATATCATAAAACTTCTCATACTGTTAACACTAAAATTTACTTTCTATTTTGAGTTTTGAATGAGTCTTTTGTCCAAATGTGATGCTACTTCAACATGAGGTATTGTATTTCTAACCCATACTTGGAGAACAACTGTGTCATATAACACTCTATTAATTTAATAGTATTGAGTCATTACCATCTGCCAGCCACTTTTCTATAAGCTAGAGACAAATGATTTGGCATGACTCTTTCCCTCTTAGACCTCATAGTTTTAAATACTTTACCTCTAGGATTCTTGGCCTTATAAAGACAGTGATCAGACAGTTTGTAAGACATTTTGTCTTACAAAATATTCCCAAACAAAAATATTTTGTAAGACAAAATGTTTCCATTTCAAACCATATTAAGGAGTACTTACTCTGCAAAGAAAAATAAAAATGGTATTTTCTTGGGTATGCAAGTAAGTATAGGGCAATAACACTTGTTTACACACATACTTCCTGTATTGCTTTATCATTTCTATCATCATGATAAACCACCCAGAAAGATGACTAATTCTAATGTCTTCATACATTAAAGCCAGATCACCTTCCTTTCAAAAAAAAAATTTCAGAAATCCCTGTATCACCTCCAACCCTCTGTATTTTTTTAGGCAAAACTTCATAATAAACTATTACTTCATAAAGTGACCTCACACCTCAACTCCTTGAACTCTGTATACTGAATTAAGTCAGAATGATCTGAGATTTGGGAAAACCCCATACACTCTCCGTGGTTGATGATTTCCTTATCCTGCCAAATTTTAAACCTTAGTCAACACTGTGGTATAATGTTGAACTGTATAGCACAGTTTCCTAATTTAGATATGAAGACAGCTTAATAAGTGGAAAACTTGGTTTTACATAATATTCCTTAACATTTAGTTGTGAAAATATAAATCAAATATTACAACTCAGAAAAGAAACCTGCTTGACAATGGAGAGGAGTAATTTTCTTTGTGTTCATATTTGCAAGTACTATGTTTTCTACTTTAATTAAAACAGATGCTATATGAATAACCGTCAACTGATAAAGAGGGGAGTCTAAATATGAAGGAATGTTTTTGCAACTTTTGTTGAAATAATTAAATAAATAATGCAATCAATATGACTGTAATCATTTTTTTGGCAAGAAATCATACTCAAGATAGAAATGATAATTGAAGTTTATACTTTAAGAAAGGATAATCTTTAATAAGCCATTGAAAAATGCTTCAAGCCCTCATCTTATAAAGGAGAAGAGCAACACTACCAATATTAGACCTTGACTAATATCTACCAATATTAGACCTTGACCAATAATAGGTACTCAGTTGTTAAAACAGTAAAGAGAAAATGGGCATAAAGCACCTGACACAGTTCCTGGCACCTGGTAGAACTCATCCAATGTTAGTTCCCTTCTTTCTGAACACCCTCTAGAATGATCCTTTAAATGCACCCTTTTGATTCACTAGGACAAACCCATAAACATCCATTACATTGTGAATGACTTCAAGATTTTTCAAAACGTTTTCTATGTGTGTTATTTTAACGTCTCACTAAGATGCTGAGACTGGCTTTGAACTCACAATCTTCCTGCCTCAGCCTCCCAAGTCTCTGGGATTACAGGCATGCACCACCATGCCTGGCTCCATATGTGTTTTTAAAAGCAAGAGGACTTCCAGGAATACTACTGAGTACCTACTACATACACTGTGTCTGAGTCACATGGGGAAAACATACATCCACCAAAAAACTACACAAATAATTAATTTTACTTCTCCCTACCTTGTCTCACTGAATAACATATAATTTACCTGGTCTATTTACTAACTCATTTTTCTCCCCACTTGAATGTTTGTTTCCAGCTGAATCTACCAATTTTAGAACCTTGACTAATAATAGATACTCAATGAATTTCAGTTAAAAATGAATGAGTTGCTGGGCACGGTGGTGCATGTCAGTAATCACAGAGGCTTAGGAGGCTGAGGCAGGAGGATCGCAAGTTCAAAGCCAGCCTCAGCAAAAGTGAGATGCTAAGCAATTCAGTGAGACTTTGTCTCTAAATAAAATACAAAATTGGGCTGGGGATGCAGCTCAGTGGTTGAATGCCCCTGAGTTCAATCCCTGGTACCAAAAAAAAAAAAAAAAAAAA
>NW_026000019.1:8218411-8224792 GCF_001458135.2 Marmota marmota marmota
TGAGTATTCAATCCCTGGTACCAGAAAAAAAAAAAAAAAAGAATGATTTATAATAATTTTTTTAAAAAGCACTTTGAAAAGTAAGAATGCTGTGTGAACCTATAATAGGAGTCAAATACCAAAGATGAGAAAAAGACATTTAACTGGATCTAGAAGATAAAGGGACCAATCACACAGAAATGCAAGGTAGTCAATGTCTGCAGTCTAAGGAGTCATAAGAAATTTATTTACACGTTGAAGTTGAATTAAAACCAAGAAAGAAATTCAGAATGAGTGAGAAATTATATAACTTAGTGCTGTTATGAGCAGAGATTAATTTAAGATTAAAATAATCCATAACATTTAGAGGAAGAAAGGAGTCCTGCAAGTGACTTTGAAAGGATCGCATTTCCTAATGATGTAAGTATGAAAGAAGGGACTAGATGGGACTAGACAAAAAAAGAGAAACATGTTTGACCATAATTTTGATTAAATACTTCTTTTTAACAAGTTAAGAATATAGATGATTAAACTGAGTTATAATCCTGTGATCTCTCAAATATATGTGTTAGGAAAAAGATAAATCTCTTGGCCCAGTGAAGTCAAATCTAAGCTAATGTCTCCCTAAACTCTTTATGTAGTGTCTGAAAATCAGTAGTCAGTTTTCACAGGACTGGCCTTACAACAAAAATAAATAATACCCATGACTTACCATGAACATTAGGAAAAGTATACAAAGGAAACCATAGGGATCCAAATGTATCACTTATGTTATGAAAAAGGAATGTTCAGAAACACAGCTTCTTGTCAATCTCTCGAAAGGGAAATTTTGACATATAAGAAGCTACTCTCTTAAAAGGGAATATTATTAAATTCTGATAAAAGGCTGTTTCCATGTAGTCTATCAAAAACATGATTTCATAAAATGTGAGAAAACTATAACATAAAGTTCAAAGTTAATAAAAGCTTTAAGTTGAAAAAAATCATTATTTATTACATAATACATCAAAATTGATTCATCATTAATCCGTTGGTAAATGTGCAAGGCAGAGTACTATAATTTCATCATAAACTGAATATTGTGTTATCAAAATTGTCAAAGATAAAGAAAGGCTACTTTTTTTTTTAAGAAAGAGTGAGAGAGAGAGAGAGAGAGAGAGAGAGAGAGAGAGAGAGAGAGAATTTTTTAACATTTATTTTTTAGTTTTTGGCGGACACAACATCTTTGTTTGTATGTGGTGCTGAGGAACAAACCCGGGCCACATGCATGCCAGGCAAGCACGCTACTGCTTGAGCCACATCCCCAGCCCAAGAAAGTCTACTTTTAAATTTTTTCATATGGTAAAGAAATTTCTGTTCCTGACTCTTCTCCTACAGTCATAAGTTTTGAAATTTCATAATAATTTAAAATTATCTCTCAGTAGATTTAGGCAGTCATTGACATAAGAACAGGTGCCAGAATTTCTGGGTAAAGACAGGTCCTCTAGAGTTGGGAGGTGGGGCACATCTCTCTGTCTTCCTCCTAATTCTGTTAATCAGCTCTTAGTTCACTGTAGTCACTCCTATCAATAAGCAAGATACGTATCTGGCACTTCAGAGGGAACAAGCAGAAAGCTGACACTGAAGTTTATTCCTTGTGGAAATGGTTGCACCATATAGGTTAAAATTTTGCATCCAAAATGTGTATTTACTATGAATGTAACATTTTTCTCTTCCTCCTTCATTCTAGACCAGCAAAATACTTACACAGGAAGAGAAACTATTCAAATGTTACATAGACCATCCTCAGAAAAGTCAAGAACTTTGTGATAACAAATAACATTCCTTATCCTCTTGTGTGTCAGCATTTTCTGCAACCTCACTTTACTCATCCCAGAAACTCTGAAATGGGCAGAATTATCATAAATACAAGGATATTTTGGGCTTAATTTTTAGTTGGGTCTTAATCCAAATTAATCAGAGAACGAAAATTTTAATTATATGAACCTTATCAGACTAAGAAGCTTTGGACTATGACATTTAAAAATTTAAAATTTAAATTACAAATGCACTGAGCGAGCTGTCACATTTTAAGACATCGAAGACAATACCAGATGCAATGAATCACGGATGGCTAAGTATAAAGAACTAAAGAAATAGAGATGTTATCAAGAAATCATCCTAATATTTGTCCAGAGACAAAGGGAATTTTTTAAAAAATGAAAGAGAATATGTAGGTAGCAGCGGAAGGCAGAGGACTCTGCAGGATCCAAGGAATCATTCAATTCAAAGACCTGGCTTGGATTAGGAGGACCAGCAAAGGCTGCAGGTCAGGAACCAGGAACTCACTCAGACCCACAAACTGGCCTATGATCATTCAAACACTAAATTTTCTTTACACGTGCTGATTTTGTAGTTAGTTCATCTTTTTAAAAAATGTGTTCTTATTAGTTATATATGACAATAGAATGTATTTTGATATATTATTCATATATGGAGTGTAACTTCCCGTTCTTCTAGTTGTACATGATGTGGAATTGCATTGGTCTTGGATTCATACATGCACAAAGGAAAGTAATGTCCGATTCATTCTGCTACCTTTCCTATTCCCATTCCCATTCATCTTTTAAGTAAAGTTTTAAAATGTTTAGTATTTGAGGCCTAGCTTCTAACATCTAGTCTTTTTTTTTTTTTCCTGGTGAAGAATTTTATTAATCTTTTCAACTTTGTATACTTTATAGCTGCTGGTACATGTTACAGTCATTTAGTTAAATAAAAATAAATAATCCATTTGTACACACTTTGTTTCTTATTTCCTCTGAAAAATTCTTAGAGAATCAAGTGATGATATATTCTCCAGAGCACCTTACAAAAAGGCTTATACAATTTGCAGTCCAATGCAATTCTATAAACCTTAGAGCCTAGGATGACTTATATTTGAATGGAAGTAATGTTTGTTTAAATTCCAGATATACCAATTTAGCCATGGGTTAGATATGAGACCTTTTCTTAACTGCTTTGTTTGTTTATTTTTGGTACTGGGGATTGTTTTGAGACAGGGCCTCCCTAAATTGCTAAGGCTGGACTCAAACTTGCAATCCTCCAGCCTCAGCTTCCTAAGTCACTGAGATTATAGGCATGGGCCACTGTGCTTAATATATGATTTACATTAAAAACTATACATTTTTAATGTTTACAAATTGGTGTTTGGAGATAAGAATTCTTCCTTAAAACCATCACCACAATAGATGCAATAAACTTTTTCATCCCCTCCAAATTCTCCTCCTCCTTTCTCCTATTTTTGTTATTGTTGCTTTTGTTTGTTTTCCTTTAATATCTACCCTCTAGGCAAATTTTTAATAAAATAAAACTTCCATATTTATGGGTTTAACATCCAGGGAGTCAACCAAGCATATATTGAAAATGTTAGAAAAAAAATGCACATATGAACAGACCATGTAGACTTTTTCTTGTCACTTTTCCCTAAACAATACATTTTAATAAGCATCTGCATAACATTTGTGTTGTATTAAGCATTATAGGTAATCTAGAGAAGATTTAAAGTATTCAGAAGGATATGCATAGATTATATGCAAATACTTTACCATTTTAAATGAGGCTGACATCAACTTTCATGGAATACCTTAATCCACCCTTCCAGTTCAGTCAATATGTGTTCTTAAATTCAAAGTGAGTGCCATAGTTGGAATATGGTTTGTTCCCCAAAGGTTCTTGTGCTGAGAACTTGGTCCCTGGGTGGCAGTGCTGAGGTGGAGGAAGCTTTAAAACATAGAACCTGCTGCTAGGCCATTAGGTCAGGGGCTCCACTTTCTCATGGTCTGACCAGTAGGGTCTTCAATGATAAATCTACTGACAGTCTTCTGGAGTTCTCTTCAATAGGACAAGTCACTTTTCTCTTGTTGCTTTCAACATTAATTCTCTTTATCTTATTACAATTTAATTATAATGCATCTCAGTGTAGACCTATTGGAAGACTTCTGAATTGAGATATTCAGTTCTCTTCCTAGATTTGGTAACTTTACAGTTATTATTTTTCTTTTCTGTTTTTTTTTTTTTTTTTGTGTGTGTGTGTGTGTGTTTAGAAAGAGGGTGATTTTTGGTTTTGATTTGATTTGATTTTGTTTTGTTATTTGTTTTTGCAGTATTAGGGATTAAACCAGAGGCACTCTACCACTCAGCTAATCCCTGGTGATTTATTTATCTTTTTTATTGAAGCAGTGTCTCACTAAATTCAAAGTTGGTCTTGAACTTGTGATCCTCCTGCCTCAGTCTCCATGGTAGCTGCTCAACCATGTGCAACTTGTTTGTTTTTTTTAAACTATTCTTCAGATACATTTTAGATTTGTAACAAAATACAGAGGAAGGCATAGATGCATTTCATATATTTTCTGTCCCCGCACATGGATAGCCTCCATCACTATCAGAATGCCCACCAGAGTAATACATTTTTTCACAATTCCATAACCATTCAAAGTCCGTAGTTTACATTAGGGTTCACTCTTGGTGGTGTACATTTTATGCATTTGGACAATTTATAATGACTTGTGTCTATCATTACAGTATACTACTGAGAATTTTCACTGCACTAAATATCTTATCTCTGCTTATTTATCCATCCCCTACACAAACCCTTGACAACCTTTCCAGATCAGCTTCATTCACTTAGAAATGTGAAAGTTTCCTCCACATCATTTTATGGCTTGATATTTAATTTATTTTAGTGCTATATAGATGTACCACAATTTATTTACCCCTTCACTTACTAAAGGTTACTTCTAAGCTATGGTAAATTTGAATAAAGTTGTTATAAATATAGTGAGGAAGTTATTGTGTAGACATATGTTTCCAGCTCCTTTAGGTTAAATAAGGACTATGAATGCTGAATCTTATAGTGAGAATATGTCTGGTAATGTTGCAAAATTATTTTTATGTATTTTTTTTGTTGAACTCTATTTGTTAATGTTTTATCTAGATTAAGGTGAAACACACACACACACACACACACACATACACACACACTTTGGAGTTCTACCTCTCGGTAGAATTTAGATTTATTAAAAAAAAATCCATCCAATCTATGGTTCAGACTGCACAAATTATAATGTTAACTGAACCTTACTTTTATTTTAGAGATAGAGAGCTAATGAGTTTAAGGAGGCCAAAGAAACTAAGATAAAATCAAGGAACTTGAATTAATTTTGAAGAAATAGAGCAGTAAATATGAAGTTGGCAAAAGCAGGTAAATTTCACAGCTAAAGTCCTTTGTATGCCAAACATATATTAGAAGGGTGATGGACAGCTACTGAGAAATCTTAAGCAAGATGAGTATGAGCAGCTTGCAGAGTAGGAAGACAGTCCCAGAAGCAGTGTGTTGTGGGAGTTGAGCCAGGAATAGGGGGAGAAGAAGGGAGGCTAAAAGAAGCTTATAATAAATAAAATATTTAGTAAGAACCACCTGAATTAAGGCAATGAGATCAGAAACAGAAAGCTGGAGCCGATTTGGGAAACGACTATATATATATATATATATATATATATATACACACACACCCATACATAATTATTTTTATTAGCATCTATATACTTATGTTCCTTTTATATTTAGGGAAAAAACTGCTAATTAGCCATATAACCTTTATTCCCTTGCTTACTACAACCTCAAAGATTTAATTTCTATTATCCCTCCATGCATTTTTTCACATTCCTGGCTTCCAATTCTTTCCAAAACGTTAACTTACCACTTTGGCACTATGATGTCAGGAAAACTATAAACTCATTGAGAAAAGGAGTTAATCTTTGCTTGTTTCTCATTTAAATGTTCGGTAATAGCCTCTTGCATAAAATAAGCACTCAGTATATTTTTATTGAGAAGATAAATGGTTGCCTTCTCTTTGATTACATTTGGAAAGTCTAATATATCTGTTAGAGTTCTTTGTGGCTAAATAAAATATCTCTGAGGAAAGAATGACAAATCAAGAGTCTGGATCTTATCATAAAGAAAGAGGTTATAATCCCAGCAACTAGGGAGGCTGAGGCAGGAGTATCATAAATTCTAGGGCAGCCTCTGCAACTTATCCAGACCCTGTCTCAAAATGAAAAAGGACTGGCAATACGGCTTACTGTTAGAGTGTCCCTTGGGTTCAATATCAAACACCACACACACACACACACACACACACACACACAAGAAAAAAAGGAAAAAGAAAGATTGAAGGTTGTATGGTGTTTTAGTCAGCTTTTTTTGCTGCTGTGTCTAAAAGACCTGACCAGAAGAATTATAGAGGAGGAAAAGTTTATTCAGGGCTCAGTTTCGAGGTCTTAGTCCATAGAAGGCTGGCTCAAGTTAAAGTAGAACAGCATGGCAGAATAGTGTGGCAGAGGGAAACAGCTCACATGATGATC
>NW_026000019.1:8224811-8233398 GCF_001458135.2 Marmota marmota marmota
GGAGGGAGAGGGAGAGGGAGAGGGAGAGGGAGAGAGGGAGAGAGGGAGAGAGGGAGAGAGAGAAACTCCACTTGCTAGAGATAAATATATATCCCAAAGCCACACCCCCAATTCCCACCTCCTCCATGCCACACCCTACCACCTCAGTTACCACTCAATAAATCCCTATGAGGGGATTAATCACGGATTGGGTTAAGGCTCTTGTAACCCACTCAGTCCTTTCTCCTCTGAACCTTCTTGCATTGTCTCACACATGAGCTTTTGGGGAACACCTCACATCCAAACCATAATGTATGGCTAATAAGCAGGGTTTTAAACTAAGCAATTAGAATGTGTTGGAATCTACAGGAAAACTTAGGAACCAAAGCAGGTCTTTGAGATCTAAAATGATGAAGGTGCTAGAAATTTCCTATGTTAGGGAATTAAAGAAGAAATCCTGGCTGGGATTGTGGCTCAGTGGTAGCACATGCGAGGCACTATTTTCGATTCTTAGCACCACACATAAATAAATAAATAAAAGTATTGTGTCCATCTACAACTAAAAAAAATTTTTTTAAATGAATTGCATAATCTAACTCTTGATCATCACGTTCAAGATCACACCAAAAAGCGATAGCTCTAATTAGCACATTTTGTGTGAAATGCCAATTGTAGTTAAGTCTAAAATTCTAGCATCTAGAACATAGCCCAAACAATGGAGTCTTGTTCAATGTTCAAAAGATGTCCAAATTTTGGCTGAGGGGGGAAACATCTGTTTATTGTACAATCCGATTATATCAAAGGGAGAGAGGTTAGTCCCCTAAAAAAAATCTCATATTAGTAACAGAACAAAATATTGCATGGCCAGCAAATAATAAATATTTGCTATATCAAAAAATGCTGTAGTTTTCATTGCATTTTGAATACTCAGGAAATTGTGCAACTAATACTACGAAATCCATTATCATTTTTAAAAGGAAATGGATGAGATCAAATTGTACTCAAGGAAAAAATTGGGGTGCTGAACCATGACTTCTTCCCCATTTCTCTATTTTCTTATTTCTTGATTTGTCTTTATTTTGTGTAAATATAAAATAAGGTGGCTTCGGGGAGACCACTTATACACTTTCCTTCTTGGAAACCAATACAAGAGATATTAGTAGCCTCCCATTATCCTAGAGGGATACATTCCAAGACCTCCAGCGGAGGCCTGAAACGCGATAATACCGAACCCTGTATGTGCTATATTTTTCCCATACATACATAACTAATAATAAAATAGAAAAATAATAGCAGCATACTGAAATGCTTTGTGAATATGGTCTCTCTAAATATCTTATTGTGATATATTCATGCTTCTTGTGATGATGTGAGATAATGGCTTATGTGACAAAGTTAAATCAGGTGAATGATGTAGGCATTATGACAGGATATCAGGCACTACTGACCTCTGACAATACATCAGAGGAAGAGCATATGCATCAGATGGCCCTGGATCATTGAACCCTGGTGATGCCAGGCAGGGACAGTCAAAACATGGATACACTGGACACAGGAATGATTCATGTGCCATGTGGGATGAGGAGGATAGAAGAAGATCTCACCACACTATTCAGAACAATGAAATTTAAAGTTTATAAATTGTTTATTTCTGGAATTTTCCACTTAATATTTTTAGGCTGTGTTTGATTGCAGGCAACCTCAGGAAGTAAAACCACAGATAAGAAGTGATGACTGTATTTTCTAATCCAATGATAATCTTTCTTATGTCATTTTTTATGCTTCCTTGCTTTATTCTGGAATTTATATCCTTCCATGGTTTAGCCCAGCCTCAGTTTACTTCAGGGTAAAGTGTAATACTAATCATTTCCCCAATATTCTGGTTTATCTTCAGATCATATAAATCTTTGGCCTTTTACTAACTGCTGTATTTTGGATATGAAATGTATCCCAAAGGCCCTGTGTTGCTAGTCTGTAGTGCTATTGGAAGGTGATGAAACTTTTAGGAGGTAGGTCTAAAGGTCATTGGGGTTATGCCCTTGAAGGGGATATTGGAGTCCCAATCCCCACCCCCACTCCCCTTCTCCTTCCTGGCATTATGAGATGAGCAGACCTCTTCCACCATGTGCCCCAGCCATAAGGTTCTGTGCTACCACAGGCACCAACTGGACCAAGCAACCATGGACCGAAAACTGTGAAGCCATGAGCCAAAATAAACCTTTCCTCCTTCTAAGTTGTTTATTTCAGGTATTGTCACAGTAAGGGAAAGTTGAGTAACACACTAATCATTTCTCCAAATGAGTCATATAAATTAGGATAATTTTTACTATTAAAGCTTAATAATTTTCCATTTTGAAACTTGTGCCCTTTGCTGGGTCCACATAAAATGGTATGTAATAGAAAGTTGGCAGGATCAATAATTTTATTTACACAAATACAAATGCATTATATTATTCAACATATTATTGTGTGGTGTTGGTATGGTAACAATAAGGTTTATCCAAAGGCTTGCAATTACTGATTATTATAGTGTTATCTCCAACTAGGTAAGAGCAATTTAAGAAGCAAGGGAAACACAATTATATTCATACTTTGGGAGTTTCTCAGGAAAAGCTCCTGATGAATAATTTCTAGAAGCAGATATGATGGGATGAGTTTCAGGCTATGAAAACAGGACAGAGTAAAAGAGAGGCAGTTTTAGTTCAAGGGTGGCAACATCTCCCGAGTAGTGTCTGTGAAAGATGAAAAGAATTTGATGCTTTCAAAAAATCGAAATGATGGAGAATCTTACCTGAAAACACCATAAAAAGCAAACTGTAGCAACACTGAAATTTCCATGAACCTGAGATATTTTTAATGGCAGCCCAGCTGCATTGTAACAATGCCCTAAGGGTAAGACTAACTGGGGCTAAATCCATATTCCACTATTGACAGACAAGTGGACCTAGGTAAGGTTTAATTGTTTCATCCTCAGTCTCCAATTCGGAGGCAATGATAGTTTACAGAGTTGCTTAAGGAATTAAACATTCAATATGTGTAAAACCCATTAAGCAGTCAGTGATAGATAAGAAATTCTTAATATTCGAACTGAAGATTTGTTTCCAAAATATTATTCATAAAGACACCCAAGGGGACAACACAATTTAACACTAAGAACTGAAATACCTGGTAACAAGAAGATAAAATGTCTAGCCACACAACACTGAAATAAAACATATAACTAAGAAAATCTTTTATTTTTTATTTTTCTCAAAGTATAAATTATAAGACTTTCTAGGGAATACATTTTTTATAATAAGTATCTCGTGATTTGGGTAAAAAGAAAATAGATGATTATTTTTTAAGTTTAAATCTATTGAACTTAATTATATGTCCAGGTTTTTTAAATATAGCAAGTATCTGGACCATTTTCTAAGAATAAACAAAGAGAAAAAAAAAAAAGACCTTTAAAATAGTGATGAAATAGCACCGTCCCTCAACCACAGATATAGGGACTCCAGATTCACCCAGTGCACGCTACCTCTGCGTTCATCATATTTATGCCTCTGGCACCCAGGTCTTCCTCTTCCTCTTATCTGTATGATAACTCTCTCAGTGTGACATTTTTGTCCTGCATCTTCTTTTTCCAGGTGTTAGACCTGGTCCATCACTCAACCTGCTCTGAAATTAACCACAACTGGACCAATGGCCCTCAACCTATAGTTCTGCTGCACTCTGTCGCACAGGACATAGGAATTGTTGACTTGTCCCCTCAAATTCCTAAATTTCTTCTACCTCCTCTTTCAAGGCTGTTGGCATGTGTGTCTGGGAGCAAGGGTAAAATGAAGGTGCACACTGCGGGGTGCATCCTCCCGAGCTTCACTCAGAGTCTCCCTTCTGCATATCACGTTGCCCTTTAACTTGGGGCAGACTGTCCTCTCTCAGAGTGAGTTTTGTTCCAGGTGGCTTCCTCAGTCACCTTTCAAAATTGACCCCTTTAGGTCTTTCCAATGCAGTCCTCCAAATGAATATGTTTGAATCCTATGGAGACAGGGTTCACAAATTAAGGTTTTTACTCCATAGAAAAAGGGAAATGTTCCTTAAATTTGGCACAGGATGTCCGGTGTGTTCCCACCCACTCTGCTCTCGGAGTGCACTGGCAGAGCTTCCTGAAGAGCCCTCGTGGCCTGACCTGCTAGGCCTTTTCAGTTTTCACTTGCTTGACCTCAGCGTTATATAGTCAGGACTGTTTTCTGGAAACTCATTTTTCTTGGCTTTGCCAAGACTGTTCTCTCCTGGTTTTCTTTCTACTTTACTTCTCAAAGAAAATGTTTTCATGTCTATATTTCTAGCCCTGATCATTTTTATAGCAGGGAAAATATACATTACCTTCTTTCCTTCTTTCCCCTTCTTTTCTTTTTTCTTCCTTCCTTTCCTTCTTTCTTTACTATATTTCATTACCATATTTCTAATTGTCTGTTTTAAATGTAAGCTTGGATGGTCTCAAAAGCAGCCATAATTGGAGATTTCGAGTTGACATTTTCAAAACCCGTTCCCTTCCTCTGTTCACACAGTTCTGCATTACTGTCTCTATTAAGACAATTTTTACCCACTTCCCTATATAAAAACCTCAGACTTCAACTTTGCTTTCTCTCACTGTCAACATCAAATTTTCAACATTACTTATTAAACTAGGTTGAATATTCTTCCAAAGTGCCTCTGAAATACAGTCCTTCTTGGTAATTCTAGCTCTAGTTCAAGTCACTTATCATGCATTAAATAATCAGCAGTAATAATTAATGTCCAGCATCTTCCCATTCATAGTAAATCCTTTATCTCGAAGACCACATCAATTTGTGTCACACTAGTGGTTAAAACTTGTTTCCACTGCATGTGGCTATTTACAATCTATTTCCACCAATCTTTCCACCCTCATCCTATCAATCAAGTTTCTTACATTCTACCCGAAGAGTCCATCCATCACTTCCTGAACGTGCCATTCATTTTTATACTTCCTTCCTTTTTTTTTAAAGAGAGAGACGAGAGAGAGAGAGAGAGAGAGAGAGAAATTTTTTAATATTTATTTATTTTTAGTGTTTTTTTTTTCCAGCGGACACAACATCTTTGTTTGTATGTGGTGCTGAGGATCGAACCCAGGCCGCGTGCATGCCAGGCGAGCGCGCTACGACTTGAGCCACATCCCCAGCCCCAATATACTTCCTTCCTTTGCTTCAATAGAGAAGGGAGGCAATTTCTGGAAAAGAAAAATGGAAAATTCCAGAAAAGGGCATGGAGGTAGGCTATTTCTCGTCAAATAAGTGACAAATTCACCAAATTACAACAAGATAGAATATCTTAAAAGTTGGCTAAGCAACAGCTAAATAAGCAAAGAGTTACAATATAACAAAATTTTCTAAATGACACTTATTCACTGAAGGACTAGAACTACCAATTGTCCCAAGACAAAATTGTTCGCAAAAAAAGAAAAATCAGCAAACTACAGCCCTCTCCTGGAGAGTCATGATATATATTTTTATTCTAAGGATTTCAGAGCAATTATTCTTTATAAACATCAGGAAATTGTTCACATTCTGAACTTATTCCTTTTTAATGACTTGAACTTGATTTTTTAGCTAGCAAATAAGGCCTTTATGACTATTTCTGCCTCAGGTGCTTTTAAACTCTTTAAGCCTCTGGGTATTTCCTAAACTCAGGATGGGAAAGAGTCTTGGGCTCATTAGACAATTTCCAGAGGGTCCAGGGCAAGCTGGGAAACAGGCTGCAATCTCATCTCTAATCAATCTTTTGTCAGACTCAAGCAAATCCTACCTTGTTTAAAGTTCCGAATACTTGATCCTCATTACATTTCTGAGGCAACTAGGATTTTGTAGAAATTTGATACAATTTCTCCAAAGAACGCCAAGCTAGTTTTCAGGCTTAAGGGCTAAAAATGTATCTAGGTGGATTTGTTTATAAGAAAGCTACATGTATTTGTTAGACCACAAAGATTTTACTGGCCAAACTTTGGAATTTAATTAAATATTCATTATATTGATTTATTCTAAGAAAAAAATGCATGATAAAAACTACTATAGAACAACTCAGGAGCACTAGAATCATCTACTACATTCAAAACGTTTTGTTAAACTCCCAGTTCATGCTCCCTATAAAGTTTATTTCTTAAGAATTTGGTGTTTGTACCTAAAATGTGATTGTGAGTCATCAAGTGTAGAGAAAGATCTTAGTGAACCCAAGAACACACCTTGCTAGGTGTTTTCTAATGTGTCATTCATAAAAAGGAGCCATGGGGCTATCCCACAGTGCAATTGTGTAATTATGAGAAATTTAAAGGGAAATATTTGAAGATTAAAGATTGGAAAATCCCTTATCTTTCCTTTGTGATGAAAAAAATCCCACATAGTTAAACAGATAAATAAAAGATATATCCAAACAGAAGTCACAAATAAATCATCAGTATACGTGTAAGTCATGCCTGTGTAGATACTGTCAGAGAAAGAAAGCTGTGAGGTGGTAACCGGAAACTATTTCTAAATATGAATATATTAACAGTTGATTAAAAAAGAAGTATTTTGTTGTAATCTTCACATGTGACTCTAGTATAAAAACAGAATAAATACTAAAAAATAATTTTCAAAATAAATATCAGGACTTCTATGGAATCCTGTAACTTCTTACCTAATGTAATAATAATAATTATAATATTTAGGTTTAGGTTTAATCTCCCTGCTATTTGTTTTATGTAAAATTTAATTCAAATTGTATTCTTTTTGAAACTGAAAATATTTTTATTATACTTCAGAAATTACTTAAATTTCATCTGCATTTTATATTCAAAATTTTATACTCAAAGTCTTTATAAGCAGGCACAGTGACATATGATCGTAAGCTCAGCAACTCAGCAGATTGAAGCAGGAGAATCACAAGTTGAAGGCCAGAATCAGAAACTTAGTGAGACGCTGACTCAAACTAAATAAAGAAAAGGACTGGAGATTGTAGCTCAGTGGTAAAGCATTCCTGAGTTCCATCCCCAGTACCAAAAAATAGATGATTAGATAGATAGATAGATAGATAGATAGATAGATAGATAGATAGATAGATAGATGATAGATAGATTTGACGGTAGGAGGAAGGAGGATGGATAGGAAAGCAACTTCCCTTTATTTATATATTCAACAAATCCTTATTGAGTTTCCACCTCCACTCCACTGGCACTATGCAAATAATGGTGAACAGGGGGACATGGTCCTTTTTCTTATGGAACTCATTCTTATGAACTCAAGAATCCAGGGTAATTGCAGCATCAGTGGGAAGAAGAGAAGGTCTGAAATGTACTTGATGAGGAAGGCAGAGCCTAGATTACAAATAGCCTCCCTTTTATTGTAAATACATGATAAAATTTTGAACTTCCTGGTTGGACTCAGAGATTAATAACATAAAATTGTATTTTGAGATATCAGCTAATACTTATAAAGTTTATGGATTATTTTGTAGAAGTTTTTTCCATAATAATATCTAACATTGTTCTTCCATGCTCTATCATATCCCTGAAGATCTGAGAATAGCTTAGTTATGAGGCCAGGTGCAGTGGTGCCTACCTATAATTCCAGATACTTGAGAGGCTGAGGAAAGAGGATCTCAAGTTCATGGCCAGCCTTCACAACATAACAAGACCCTGTGTCAAAATAAAAAGGATGAAGTTCAGTGTCAGAGTACCCTTGGATTCAATACCCAGGATCAAAACTCAAAAACACTGTTATTTGTAGCATTTTTTAAAAAATTGTACCACTATACTGAAGGCAAAGATCCAAATCTTGGCAAGAAGAAATATAGGAATTTTTGGTAGCAGAACACATTTCTCTCAGTTATGTTACTAAGCATTGCAGTGACTAATAACTCGGTGTTGTGATGACAACAAAGGATACTAATGGCCCAAATATCAGTATGTATTTTATTTGTATATATCAGGAAAGTATTGTTTTCTCTCTTTCTTCATCTCCAATGCAGCTTTAGAGGTTATATGGAATGTGAAGTGAGTTGGACATTATACACTCATTGATTCTAAATTCAAAATATAATTTCTAACATCAAAAGAATTGCTTTATTTCTGCTTGCCAAAGGATGGGTCTTGTGTATCCTAATGTAATGAGATAATATTTTAATATAAAAACCTGCCATAAGTAAAAATATTTATCTTAAGGCAAAAACTAATACTTAAACACTTTTATTAGACATAACTGGCTTTTAACTAGGCATAGTGGTGCATGCCTGTAATCCCAGAGACTCAAGAGGCTGTGGCAGAAGAATTTCAAGTTCAAAGCCAGCCTCAACAACTTAGTGAGGTCTTAAGTAACTTAGCGAGATCCTGTCTCAAATTTTTTTAAAAAAAATTCAGAAGGGCTGGGGACATACTCCAAGGTTAGGTGTCCCTGGGTTTAATCCTTGGTACCAAAAAATAAAATAAAGTAAAAAATAAATGAGAGAGAAAGAGAGGGAGAGGGAGAAAGAGACCTGGCTTTTTAGTCTGAAGGCCAAGTGTTATTTAATTATTCAACAAATATTTATCATCTGCCATTTGCCAAAAAAAAAAAAAAATGAAAAAAGAAAGAAA
>NW_026000019.1:8233407-8236758 GCF_001458135.2 Marmota marmota marmota
AAAAAAAAAAAAAAAAAAAATGTGATCTCTGCCCTGATGGAGCCTTTGCTCTAATGGAGAGCAGATGTCAGTTGTGTATGTAATCACACAAAGAAAGTATCTTAGAAATGACCCACAATATTATAAAAGAGCCTATCAGGGGATCTATCTTGGTTCAGGAAGTGTCAGGAAAGTTTTCCCCAAGTGACACCTGAGCTGAGGTCTCAGAAGGAAATAAGAGTTAACTAGGTACAGAAGAAACTCCCAGATACAAGGACCAATAAATGAAAGACTCATGACTTAAATAATTACTGATGTGAATACTGGGAAGCTCCCACTGCTACTTAAGCTTTCACAGAAGACCAGTTTATTAGTCACATTTTATGCAATTAACATCAAGTGGCAATGTCCTTTACTAGACAACCTCACTGATGCCAAACAGTGATATCTAAATATTAAAGTAAATACAAGACAGCATATTTTTCTTATGCTTTTATTTAAAGCTTTTTAACCAGAGCTTCATTTGAAAGACTAAAGAACCATGATTTGTATGGTTTACATGCCATCAGAACGTAAAACAATAGTTTGGGGGAGTGGAGTACTACAAACATGAAATCACCAGATTTCCAGATGCTTTTAGTTACAAAGACAGGTAGTCTGGATATAAGATATACATCAATTTATCACATTAACTGGAAAGCAAATATATGACAAGAATTTATCATGGATAAGTGTCATCCAGAAACATGCTCATGGTCATCATCAACAATGTCAAAAATCCTGCTGGACACATTTTACCTGATATATTCAAGATCACCAATAAATAGAAGTAGTCGGAATATCCATACTTCCCTGTTGTACTGCTTTGAGTTTGGCCCAATTCTACCCAGTTAGCATGATTTTACACCCTAGTTACAGTTCTTGAGTCAGATAACCCAATTAGAGCCAGTGAGGCATAGGGGAAGTTTATGTGAAAAAATTTTTCTGACTCTTCTTAGGGAGTGCTAGAATTAACACTTTCCCTTGCCATTCAATCATTCAAATGTGTAGTTGGTGACCATTTACAAACATGAAGAAAATTAGTACTTACTGATTTATTTATTTTTGTGGTACCGGGGATTGAACCCAGAGGCACACTACCATTGAACAACATCTCAGCCCCACCCCCCCTTTTTTTTTTTGCTACCGGGGATTGAACTCAGGGACAGTCACCCACTGAGCCACATCCTCAGTCTATTTTGTATTTTATTTAGAGACAGGATCTCACTGAGTTTCTTAGCACCTCATCATTGCTGAGGCTGGCTTTGAACTTGTGATCCTCCTGTCTTAGCCTCCAGAGCTGCTGTAATTATAGCATGTGCCACTGCACCCTGCCTCAGCCCTTTCTTAAGTTGCCCAGATTGGCTTTGAACTTGTGATCCTCTTGCCTCAGTCCAAGTAGTTAGGATTACAGCTATGTACCACCGTGCCCAAAGAAAATGAGCCTTAAACTAAAATTTGACATTTGGGAAGGCAGAAGAGAGAAAGGAGATGTCAGGTCCCCAGTGATATGACTGAGCTGCTAAAAGTAACCAACACCAAGACTCACTTTACCTCAGGACTCTCAAGTTATGTGCTCCTTCAGTGACACATTTTTCTGCAACTTGTGACTGAAAGCAGCCAGTACACCACACTGAATCATCCCAGTGATCTCTACTGAGGCCTTCCTTAATCTCTCAAAGTCGAATAGTTTCTCCTTTGTGATCCTAAATTCCTTCTATCTGTCAAAGCCCATACTACAATGGCTTTAAATTTCAGTCTGCTTCCCCAAGAGACTGAACACCTTAAGCAAAGGAGCTTATGTTATTTGCTGCTATGAGTGTAAGAATAAATGTGTGGGACTGCGGTTGTGGCTCAGTGGTAGAGCACTTGCCAAGCACAGGTGAGGCCTGGGTTTGCTCCTCAGCACCACATTTAAAAAATTAAAAAAAAAAAAAAGTAAGTAAATAAATAAAGGTCAAATTCATTTAAAAAAAAAAAAGGACTAAATGTGTTCAAAAATAACCCATCCTTTCTCCATGAAATCACATGTATTTAACAAAGGGTTTCTAAACCTTCACACTAATGATATTTTGGGCCAGATGATTCTTTGTTATGGAGTATTCTGTGCAATGCATGTTTAACAGCCTGCTCAGCCTCTACCCAGTAGGTACCAGTAACACCATCTCCCCCTATTGTGATGATCAAAAATATCTGTAGGAATTGACAAATAACCCCTAGGAAGAACTATAATCTCCAGTTGAGGACAATTTACTGACCTAACATTAATAACCAAGAGTTTAGAGTTTATTACAAACATCTTCTTGAGCTTTTAAGTCACTGGCACTTTATAGACTTCTTATAAGAACATATTATATCCAACCCTGAATGTGAACAGAAAGAGCTATGGACCCCACAAAGGGCAAATTATATCAGTTTTGTGTAAAACTATTGGTTTGGTATATAATAAAGGAGCACTGGAGAAAACTATACCTTTAATGGATCCAGGATGAAATCTCACACACCAAACCTGCTTTGCTCACAAGCCAATCCCTCTCCAGTAACTTCCCTCCAGAAGAGACAAGTCACTTTCATCACTGGAAAAGACGGAAAGGAGGAGAAACGTCTTATCTAGCAGGAATAGTGCAGTAGGTGCTCATAACAGAAAAACTTGGCACCAAACTTTTATTACCTCCTCATTTCTTCCCAATTCCCAATCTAATGCCCAGATGATTTCTCCTCACTTAAAATGAGGTCTTCAAGCTGTTACTAATTATAAACTCCTTCCCAGGAAGGTGTTTTCACTCAGAGTGAACAAGCAGGTACTTGAGCCCACACAACCTCCTTGGCCTCAGGGCAAGTTGTCTGCCTGACATGCTTCTCTAATGGGCAGAATGTTGACAAACGGAAGCTGCAGAACTGAGCGAACCATCCAAAAATCTTGTTTGGATGATGAAGTTTTCTGTAATATGTAAAGAATTCAGAAAAATAGTGCAAAATGAATGCACCTCACTGTGATCTGACATACTAGTCCATAAACATTTTTAGTTTCATACCATATTTGTACTTATACCAAATCGCTACTTGAATATGTGATTTTGATAAATGTGAAAAACACCAATTATACTCATTTTGATTTTCCTTTTCCCCTCTTATGTTAAAGCTAACACAATGTTTGTCTTTGAATCCAGATTATAGTTTTAAATATTGATTTTCATATTTTTTTTCCTTTTTGTCTTTTTGGTTTTGTTTGTTTGCGGTACTGGGGATTGAAACCAGGGCCCTGAAGCATGCTAGGCAAGTGCTCTACCACTGAGCTACATCCCCAGTCCTTTTCATTTTTTTTTTTTTTTT
>NW_026000019.1:8237751-8251189 GCF_001458135.2 Marmota marmota marmota
TTTTTTTTTTTTTTTTTGAGACAGAGTCTTGATAAGTTGCTTAAGGTCTCACTAAATTGCTGAGGCTGGCTTTGAACTTGAGATTCTCCTGCCTCAGCCTCTGGAGTCGCTAGGATTATAAGCGTGCATCACCATGTCCAGATTTGTCTTTTATTTTGAGATAGTGTCTCACTAAATTGCTCAGGCTGGCCTTGAACTTGTGATCCTCATATATCAGCTTCCCAAGCAGCTGGGATTACAGGCGTGTGTCACTTAGCCTGGCCTCATATGTATGTTTATTAAATGTTTACAAGGTATAGTGGTGCACAGTTTGTAATCCCAGCTACTCAGGATGCTGAGACAGGAAGCCAGGCTGGGAAGCTTAGTGAGACCATGTCTCAAAAAGAAAAAGGGCTGGAGATGTAGCTCAGTGGTAGAGCAAAACTGGGTTTAATCATTGTTTTAGTAAGCTTTATTGCTGCTGTGACCAAAAGACCTGACAAAAACAACAATTAGAAGAGGAAAAATTTATTTGGGGGCTCACAGATTCAGAGCAGATTTAAGTAAAGTGGTTCCCTGAGTCCATATAGACTGCCAGTTCCATTCCTCAGGGCACCAGATGAGGCAGAACATCATGGTGGAAGAGTGTGACAGAGGAAAACTGCTCATGTGATGATTAGAAAGCAGAGAAAGAGACTAGGCTATAGAGATAAAATATATAACCCAAAGGCATGCCCTCAAGGACCCTCCTCCTCCAGCCACACCATACCTGCCTTCAATTACCACTTAGTTAATCCCTATCAGGGGACTAACTTACTGATTGGGTTAAGACTCTTCTAACCTGATTATTTTACCTCTAAACCTTCTTGCATTGTCTCACACATGAACTTTTGGGGGATATCTCACAACTAAACCATAACAATCATTAATACCACAAAAAAAGTTCTCAAATAAAAGTCTTGATTCCAAACATAAAGAAATTAGTGAGATTCATACTATTATAATGTAATAATTATAATAATTAAGATCATTAATATGATCAGGAATGTTAACGATTATGCTTTATTTCCTAAGGTACTCTAGGAAATAATATAATCTGGGGCTATTGATCAATCTAGCCACGAATGGAATTTCCCTATTTCCTCTATAGAAAAGAGATTTTTTTATTTAAAAAAAAAAATAAAGTTGTAAACATAAAAGAATCTCTTGAACATGTAATGAAAGACCATGATAGGCATTTTTATGATTTTGCTATGTAGAAGGCAATATTCTTCAGATTACCTAGGGGATTACTATGTAGGAAAAAAAAAAAAAAACCTACTATATTCTAAACACAACCCAAATACGTTTGTGACCAGATCTGTGGGGGATTTGCTACACTGATAAATTCTCTAGATGTTTTATTAATTCAACTTTGACACTGTCAATAAGCCCCATTCATTAAAGGCTCAGTCCCATCAGACTGACCCCCACTTCAAAAGCCAGTCATAAGTTCCAAGTTGTTTAACCTGTACTTCTGACCAACTGGCTATAAAGCAAAACATTCCCATGACCTCTGATTTGCTAGATGGCTCCCAGAACTCAGGGAACCACTTTACTTAAATTTGCCCAATTAGTGTAAAAGTACATGAATTCCCAGCTAGTTGGAAGAGCTGAACCGGGCAAGCTGAATGGGAAGTGGCGGGAAGCCCACATGCCCTCCTGGGTGTGCCATCCTCCAGACTCCACAACTCAGCTTTCCGAGGGCTGTCCAAACCCAATCTTCAGGAGATTTTATGTAATCTTCATTATATAGCCATATCTGATTAAATTGTTGGTGACTGGTGATCAACACAACCTTCAGACTCTCTCTCTTTCCCCCTGTGTCAGAGGGTGAAATTAAAAGTTCCAATCTTCTAATGATAGGGTTGGTTATCCTGGCAACCTGCCCTCATCCAAGGCCATCCAAGAAGCTCCAGTCATCAATCATCTCATTAATATACAAGAACATTTTTTTTAGATACTCCAGGGGTTTTAAAAGTTGTGGAGACAAAGACCAAACATGTATTTATTACAAATCACAATATCACAGATCCCATATCCTAATTAATGTGGAGCTACTTTTCCCTAACTGTATACCCTATCTAATAATCATCTCATCTGTTAAATTCCTATAATATGGTAAATATGCTTATATAATTCAGTTACTCTCTCCCCACACACACAAAGAAGGTAAACTTTGAAGTAATACTATTATTTCTATTTTTCAGATGAAAACTAACTTTTAGAAAAGTTAGTTTCTTGCCTGAAGTCTTATAGTTTGCACAAAACTAAATGTGTTCTTTCTATGAAATAAAGCAATGAATATCTTGTCCATCAAACATATGGGGCCAGTATCTGCTTGGCTCTGGTAAGGGCCTCATGACAGATGGCATCATAGTAGCCTACTGATGAAATCTTTGGCAACTGGTGATTACCAGAAGTGGTGCACAAGGGGTGCACAAAGACGTGGTGAACGTAGGATGAGGAAGAAGGATTTGGGGAAGAAGCCAGACTTGCTTATGACAAGTCATTCTCTTTGGAACTAATCAGTCACGTGAGACCTGACTCACTCCCCCAAGACAGCACTGATTCCCTTGTGAGGGTGGAGCCTCCAGAACCTACCTGCTTTGTACAAGGTCCTAACTCTTAAAGATTCCACCATCTCAACACCACCACCCTGGGGACCAAGTCTCCAACACATGAAGCTCTGAGGGACAAACCTCCAAGGTAACAGTGCTTGTTTATATAAAATAGTGTGTGGCAGAGTATTTAATGCAGGGAATCTGTTTTGAAGTCACCTTAGCTCGTTCTAATAAACCAAGCACAAAGCCAAGAAACCAAGAAAGACTAGTGCTAAGAGTCAAGCTGATTTATTGACATATGATTTCTATGATGGGATATAACATATACAGATATAGTTAGGAAATAAAATAGTCTCATCTTGAATGTCTGAATCAGAAATCTCAAATATGCCTGTCTCCCTTCTTAAAATGGCACTTGTGTCATTTCTGTTTCATTCCCAACTCCTGCCTACTTGCCTGAAGAATAAAATTGGAGATAGAATTCAGAGTGGAGAGAGAAGAAGGATGTTAACACGTGGGGGAAAAAAATAAGTAAAATGTATAGTTAGGAAAGTATTTTAAAAACACTATTCGTTCATAATACTTTGAACTTTAAATGAAAAGAATAATATCAATGTCATCTTTCAAATCTTGAGGTACCCTGCTTTAAATACCTTATAAACATAGTCTCTGGGGCTTATTCTGTTCCAATCAAGGAGATCTCTCTTTAAAATATTAACACATCTATCAGCAGGAGGTACATGGACTTCATCCAAAGGCTCAAACAGAAGATGAAGAGAAAGTAAAATATTTATACAATAAGAGTGAAGAAAGAAGGCCAAAGTCTTCATCACTTTGTTTATGATTTAACTAAAAGGATATATTTCTGAATTTAATTAACTTCCTTATTTAACATCTACAAAAGGCTATAAACTATATATAGAAATATGTAAGTATAGAAGAATTTAAGAGAAAATAAAAATTGCCCATAGCTCCATTGCTCAAACATAAAACAATCCGGAAATTTATTTTAAGCTTTTTAATTTCACTTCAACATTGGGAAAATATTTTATAAAAGATTTAGATTCTCTCTTTTTTTTCTTGCTACTGTGAAATGACCATTCATTTACATTATTAAATATTTTCAAAACATAATTAATCATCATTCATAATATCCCATTATTAAGACATGTCATAACATAGTAAACCATTTGCTATTTTGGACATATTTATTTCCTCAGGAGAAATTACCAGAAGTAACATTGTTGGTTTAAAAAATCTACACTTTTTCTCAGGGTCTTAAAGAATAGTGGTAAATGGCCTTCTTTATTCTTAAATACCTTCTGATTGTGATTTTATGTAATTTTGTTTATTAATTTTTTGCAGTGTTGAGGCTCAATCCCAAGTCCTAGCACATACTAGGCAAACATTCTACTACTGAGCTATATCTCCAGTCCTGATTGCCATTTTAACATAAACCTAGGAAATGACCGATAATTGGCGATTATACTCTTATAATTCAGTCATATTAGCAGTTCTGTAATTTCCTTTGTTTTCTTTTGTATTTTCTTACATTTTTCTCTTTCTCTCTTATTGACTCTCTAGCGAATTGATAGATGCCAGCAACACAGCAAGTGTGGGAATAAAGAAAAACAGGCTGTTCAGGTGATCAAGATTTACTCATATCTAGCACAACAGAGAAAAGAGATTCAGATGAATGTATGGAGCATCAGACTATTATCATTACTATAATCAAGTATTAATAACAGATGAAAATACTAAATCCAGAAAAAAAATTAAAAGCATTCTTCCAAATTAAAAAATTTGTCTTTTAACAATGCTAATGGTCTTTGCTTTCCTTTTTTTTTTTTTTTGGTACTGAAGATTGAACCCAGGGGCACTTAACCACTGGCACACATATACACCCCCAGTCCTTTTTGTTCTTTATTTTGAGACAGGGTCTCCCTAAATTGCTAGGGCCTCACTAAATTGCTGAAGCTGATTTTGAACTTGCAGTCCTCCTGCCTCAGCCTCCCCAGTTGCTGGGATTACAAGCATGTGCCACTGCACATGGCGCTACATTTCTTCTACTTCATTCTTTGTCTATTCAACAAATATTAAAACAGTCAAAACCCAGTTTTAACAACTTAGAGTAGTCAAAGTTTTCAGAATTACAATATTATGAAAATCTAAGAATTACTAAGAAAGATAACATGGTGCAATGGCGAGAGCCATGTTTTCTGAGTCAGAAGCTGGATTTATCACTAAAAGCTGAATGACTTCAAAAGGTCATTTTAAATCCACAGTATTATAGGCTCTCGATTTAAAAAAAAGGCGGGGTGATATTTATGCTTTACATCTAACATTAATGTAATGAACATAATATAATATTATAACATGTTTCCATTAGACTCAAAATATTTATTGAGTGCCCTTTTGCATCCCAAATATTATTCTAGATACAACAAAGAAAGATGTGCATGCTGTCCAACTTCCTGGAATTTATAAGAGATTGATGAGAATTATGACTCACAAAATTACAACAAATGTTACAAAAGAAAATATACAGGATGCTAAGAGAGCTGTAGAACCTGGGATTTAACTATGAAGGGATGAGGGGTTCAGGCTTAGGAAGAGTAGATAATGGGAAAAAGGACTGGTATCTTTAAGAGTTATCAATTTGACTGCCAATAGGAATAAAAATAGCAAACAGAACAAAATTCGCTTTGAGAAACTTATGTGACTCCATTTTTTTATAAACCAGCCTCTACCTCAGAGCAAAGCCTGTCCAAGGAAGGGGGCGTGACCCTTGTCCTTGGAAAAACCCACAGAGCACTCCTAGGCACATACCCACCTTGCTGAGTTGTTTGTCTGCAAATAACAGGAGAGGTCTGCGGCACCGGTGTCCCTGACTCATTAGGCTAGGTGAGGACCCATAGCAACCCCCTAGCAACCACCAATCACATGAGACAGGGAAAATACCTGGGATGTCAGATGACCCCCAAGTAGTTTATGGTGGTTGATTAAACATGTTGGGAAACCATGTAGTTTAGCACGTACACCCCTCGTGGCCTAAACCAATCAGTTCAAAGGAATCGCCCTCTTGTATTAACTGATCACCCCTACCCAACTAGTTCCCGCCAGTGAATGTGCTAATTAATGTTAAGAGTTGTGTGATTTTCCCATGGTATGGAATGATTTGCCGTGTGATGTTGTGATGCATAGAGTATCCTCCCAAAACCTATAAAATCTCACTGAACAAAGGACCAGGACTCACTCCCTGGGACCGCTGCATCGAAAGGGTTGTGAGTCCAGGCTCAAGCTTGCAATAAAGATTCTCGTGTGATTGCATCGGATTCGGCTCCTGGAGGTGTATTGGGGTCCCACAAATCTGGCATTACAGCTGACTTTTGGAGAGTAAAAAAAGTAAAGTTGCCATCATGTAAGAGCTTTGAGATTCCACCAGGAAAGAAAAAAAAATTTACAGATTTTCTTTAAAAATTGCAGGGGGCTCAGTAGTAGAGAACTTGCCTCGAATGTGTGAGGATCCTGGGTGTGAGCCCCAGCAGCAGTGAGGGGGGAGCCAAGTCCTAAATCATTGGAGACTGACACATGGCAATACTCCGCTGAGCCAAGTAACAGCTGCTCTCTCATTAGGTGCCTCTGCTTTTCCAACTATCCAGAGGTCTCTAAATCCAGTCCTTTTGGTTTTTTAATGAGGCTTCATTAATTATTCATAATTGATCACACAACACTGGCCTTTGATGATCAATTCAATTTTCATCCCTTGTCCCCTCCCCAGAGGTCAGAGGGCAGGACTGAAAACTCCAATACTTTAATTTTAGGATTGGTTTCCTAGCAAAGATATCCTCCCTCATCCACCAGCCATAGTCATCTCGTTAGCATACAAAATACACCATTTAACAGATTGGAACTGTGTACAGGAAATGTAGAGGCCAACCAAATACATATTTCACAGTATCAAAGTGCCAGATGTAGCAGGCCTGGTAAACATCAGCTTAATGGCTACACTAAGGAAACTTAGGCAGGGAAATTATATACTTATATTCCTCCTGCGATCCTCCTGCCTCAGCCTCCCAAACTGCTGGGATTATAGGCATGTGCCACTGCACATGGTACTACATTTCTTCTACTTCATTCTTTGTCTATACAACAAATATTAGAACATAGTCAAAACCCAGTTTTAAAATTTGAGTTAACTTTCTGGAAACAGTGTGGAAAGTGGATTGTAAAAAGTACCTGGAAAAACTGAAGAATAGAAAAGTATCAATTTGGTTTCTATTCTCAAGTTTCAGATGAAAATCAAGAGTAAATTTTAAATTTTGTGCAGAACAGATTCTACTCTGATAAAACAAAGGCACTGTGACTCTAACTCTTAAAAAATAACAGTGTTACTTGAAAAAAATTGACCAAAATTATTCTAACACAAAGGGGGAAAATCTTTCATAAAAAGTGAAAAACCAGATGATAAAACCTGAGTGATCAAAACTTCCCGTCCTTCCCTTACTCAACACAGCACATCCTAGAATTATTCAAATAAACTCAAACTCAGACACACTAAAAAAAAGAAAAGGTTATAACTCAGAATGACCCATGAGGCTTATTTCCTGTTATATTCCGTCCCTTTATAATTCTATTTGAATACATTTCAGCAATGATTCATCTTGTAAGTCTGCCAGTAGCCTTTCCTCCCGAGCGAGTGGTTGTACTTCACGTACTACAGCAGAACACAACTGAGAACTTTCTCAGAACGCTCCCAGTTACCATATTTGTGGCTCAAAAACTTCACTATATTTTTATGCCTACCTAAATATCCTGTGCAAACAGTTAAAATTAAAACACCAAAGGAGCATTACTAAGTGATTCCTTTGGCCTGCATTTTGGGGACCTGGCCTCCTTCAGTGAGCCCTCCTGCCTGGGGTCTGTGTAAGCCCCATGTCCAGAGTGAGTCACCACCTTCCAGAGACAGCCAGCTGCAGTGGGCATCAGGGCACATCTGACAACACAGCACACTCTTGTTTCTTATGCCCTAAATTATTAGTGAGGTTTAGTCAAGACCACTGTGTGTTATTGTAGTTTCCCCCTTGCTCCCCACCTTGCCCAGCCCCACCTCAAGGCTCAGATCCAAAGTCCATGATGAGCTGAGTTAAAGTAATAATAATAGCTGATATTTATTGAGTTGATATGTATTTATTCATTTAATCCTACAACAACCCTATAAGATAAATAGAGAAGTTATCCTTGGCACAAATAAGGACACTGGGGCATATGGTGATAAGTAATTACTCCATAATAGCCATCACAAAATAGAGATCATACATTTTTTGTTTTTTGTTATTGTTTTTGGTGTTGTCTGCTACTGGGGACTGAACCCAGCAGTGCTTTATGATGGAGCTAAGGCCCTATCCTCTTTCATTTTTTGAGACAGAATCTAAGTTTCTGAGCCTGGCCTCCAATTTGTGATCCTCTTGCCTCAGCCTCCCGAGTCACTGGGATTACAGGTATGTGCTACTGTGCCCAGTTTAGAGCCCATACTTTTAATCCCTGTACAATAAGCCTTCTGAAGTACTTGGACTCACCCTTTCTATGTATTACTTAAGGCTTTAATGGATGTGTCTTCTTCTAGGAGACTTTGAGTCTGCCATGAAAATAGGCCCCTGACGGACCTATCTATCAATCCCAGCATGAAAAACTGCATAGCAGTAACCATGACTGAGGTAGAAGCTGGGACCCTTGCTTTCTCTTTTCCTCAATTTCTGGGCAACAACCCCAGAGTTCTTCCTTGTCCTTGTTTCATCTTCATGGAATCAGATTGACAACTGGACTTGTGCTTTTCCTACTTAATGCCATATTTCAGATAATGATCTGATAGCAGAGGAATCTTCTTTTTCATTGGGTTGGAAACAGAAAGGGAAAGAAACCCTCTTTTCCACAAAAGTATCTTGAGGAGGCTTGGTTTGCAGTGAGGACCAATTGTTACTAGGATCCAAATTTTCCAGTTAAACTCGCATCTATTTTCCCCCTAGAGACAGTTTATTTAGCCAAATTCATGGAGTCATCTCTTGAACTGTCCTTCTCCTCAGCTCTTTTATTTCCATACAAGTTGCATATCCTACCTATAAATGACTTGAATTTATCCATTTCCCTCCATACTTATCCTCAATAATCTTGCTATCACCTGAATTACTAAAACACGCATTCTACCTGGTTTCCCTGATTCCCACTTGGACCATTTTCCTCTCCGTTTTGGCATGCTACCCAAAAACCTTTGAGCCAGGTGCAGTAGTGCATGCCTATAATCCCACTACTTGGAAGGCTGAGGCAGGATGATTGCAAGTTTGAGATCAACCTGGGCATCTGAGAGAGACTCTGTCTCAAAATTTTAAAAAGACAAAATAAAAAGAGCTAAAGATGTAGCTCAGTGGTGGGTTGCCCCTGGGTTCAATCTCCAGTGAAAGGAGAGGCGGGAGGGGAAGAAAGAAGGGAAAAGGAAGAGAAGGGAAAGGAGAGGAAGAAGAGGAGGAAGGAGGACTGGAAGGGAGAAACTTGGCAGAATGCAAATGTGGTCAAGGTATGTCTGTGCATAAGATCTTTTAATGTCTCTCCATTTCTTTTAAGATAAAGCAAAACATTTCAACATTGTTTTGAATGACCTGGCCTTAGTGTCTTTCCAAACACATCTTTCATAATCCTTCCCCAAAAGTGATCCTTCATTTTCTTCCATTGAACCACTCTTAGTTTTGCTAATTTTTCTTCTTGCCTAATGATGTTTCCACGGCTCTTCCTCATACTTCTCACTGTCCCTTCTTTGCCAGGCTGTCCCCTCCATATTTTATGTGCTTGCATATGACCATCTTTCCCCACTGTTTTTAGGAATGGTTGCATTTTAATTGTTATTCCTGTCTAGTTTGTATATCTGGCTACACTACAAGTTATACAAACTATAAACTTTATTTTTATTACTATTGTATCCCTAGCACCCATTACAGTGCCAGACAACTAATAGGCACTTGGTAATCATTTATTGAATGAGTGAGCACATTCCATCTACCACATGATAAATTAAATGTTCCCACAGATCTATTTGGAAGTTAAACTTTCAAATTAAGTTCAAATGAAAGTTTGTTGGTACTTTAAGAATTTGTTCCATTTTGTCCACTTATTGATTTAGATATGGAATGTATTTTCATGCATTCATCTCTACCTTTGCTCTCTACTAACAGCTTCTGGATTTCTTAAAGTTATTCAAGCAAATAGGAATATAAAGTAAAACCATGATTTTGGGTGGAAAAGTTAGAAATGGCATTAGGAGAATTAGAAATTGGAAAATAGAAAAAGCAAATGATAAAGTGTCAACATATTAATTGGTGTTTACTGAGTGCCCAACAACAGTCTTAGCTGACACCCCTAAAATATGTCTATTTCCTTTATGAATGAAGCAACTTTTCAGAGTGGTTTTCTCTCAATGTCCCTGACAGAGAAGGATGTTGATAGCCCTGCAGATACTTCTGTCTGCAGAATCAAGTTCAAACATTGACTTCAATGTTTAGTTTCTAGCACTCTAGTAGAATAGTTTTTTATTTGTTTGTTCATTTTTGTTTTGAGGAATTTTACCCAATAGATTAGATGCTATGGACAGAACAATAATTTTTGAGGCACTGTGAGTCTTACAAAAGGTTTGGAGTTATATTAGTGTCTTTCTGAAGAGAAGAGTTGTGGATATAAGTAACTATCCAGAGCTGGGAGCAGTAGGTAGCTCAGAGGAGTTTGGGTGCCCCTAGGCAGACTCTTGCAGCAGCACTGAGTTAAGGATACTCAGCTTTAGGTTACTAACAAAGTTTCAAGATGAGCCTTAACTGGCAGCTGATCCAGGATACTTAAATGGGCCTAAAGTAGTACTTTGCTATTAGAACCTCTTAGTAGCCCAAGCACAGGAAAGCCTTTCAGGTGGGATTTTTGCCCTTTTTAGAACCATTGCAATAACACATACTAAGGTAAGGCAATTAGCTCATATTCAAAGGTTGCAAAGAAACAATGGTAACATTAAAGTCAGCAAAAACAATAATACATTTATGTCCCCAAGTATTCATGCATGGAGTTATAAAAAAGAATTTTGAGGAAATATGTACTACATGATTAAAGTAAACAAAGAATTATTTCACAAAGATAACCAATTAAGGGCTGTGAACTCACAGAGTTGAAAGGAAAAAAATGAAACATCTAAAACTGAAAACTTGAAGATGGTGCAATGGTACACATCTGTCTGTAATCCCAGTGATTCAGAAGGCTGAGACAGGAGGATCACAAATTCAAGGCCCCCCCGGGGCAACTTAGCAAGATCTTGTCTCAAATTTTTAAAAAATAATGAAATAAAAATGAAAATATAAGTTGAAATAAAAAAAAAAACTCGACCAGTGGGTTAAGCAGTAAATATAACTAAAGAGATTAATGAGGATATATCTTGAGAAATTTCATGGAATGCTTATCAAAGAAAACAAGATATGGAAAATGTGAAAGAGGATTAGAGGATAGAAAGAAGTTAACCTAGACCCTGATAGAGCTCTAGAGAAGAAAACAGGAAGAAAGGCAAAATTGAAATACATAAAGAGTGTAATGTTGAAATCTAAAAAACAAGAATATCCACAGATTCAGGAGTCTGAACACGGATAACCTAATCATACTGAGCTACCTCTCCCCAGTCTTTCTCTTATTGGAATAGTCTTGTTTTTAATTATTTGTTTTAATTTTTTTCATAAGTGATAAAAAATACTAAAGTACAGAAAAAGAATAGTCACAATTTGTGGCCAACATATAAGTATATAATCATAAATGTTCAACATTTTCTGGTTTAAGAAATAAATCTGATATTTTGGAACAGTATTGAATAAAGTTTTTCTTGCCTGTTTAATTGATCCAGTGCAATTTTGCATTTATGCCTCTGTTTTAGTCAGCTTTTTCACTGCTGTGACTGAAAGACCCAACCAGCACAATTGTAGAGGACTGAAAGTTTATTATTTGAGGGCTCACAGTTTCAGAGGTATTTCCATAGAAAGCTAGCTCCATTTCTCGGGGCTTGAGGTGAGGCAGAATATCATGGAGGAAGAGTGTGGCAGAGAAGCAGCTCACACAGGGACCAGGAATCAGAGAGAGAGGTCTCTGCTTCCAGATACAAATATCTACCCCATAGCCAGGCCTCCAATTTTCACCTCCTTCAGCCACACCCCGCCTGCCTCCAGTTAGCACTCAGTTAATCCCATGAGGATTGATTCACTGATTATGTTAAGGTTGTAACCCAATCATTTCTCTTCCAAACCTTTTTGACTTGCCTTACATGTGAGATTTTGGGGGACACCATATCTAAACCATAAAAACCTCCTAACATAAGGTAGAGAATAGACCCACTTTTTCTATTTTCTGAAAGACTTTGTATAAGAGTGCCTCTGTTTCTTTCCTGAATGTTGAGTAGAAGTAGAACTCATCAACAAAAGGCATCTGAGCCTAGAATTTTCTTTGTGCCAAGTGTTTTGACTAATATTCCATTTCTTCATAATATCATTTTATTAAACGTTAATACCTGAAACATCTATAGTCATGTCTTCTTTCTCATTTCTGAGAATGACTTTACTTTTTTATTAAATGAGTCCTAAGAGGTGTTGGCAATTAATTTCTTTGGTTTTAAAAAGAACAAATTATTGCTTGGTAAATAATAACTGTATATCTGTTTTCTATTCTATTAAAAATTTCCCATTTATTTTCCTTCCTTTTGCTACCTGGTGCTGAGAGCCACAGCCAAGTGGGAATGGCCCCTGGCATTTTGCCAACAGTATTGGTTGACAGGCGAGGCATTACTATCCGCCTCAGCCGCTACTTTGGAGTTCTCGTGGGGATTCCCGGGGATTCCCGGAGAGTTCCCATTGGTTGGGGAAGTGCAGGAGGAGGGATTTCCAGAGGAGATATTTCCGGTGGCTGGTTCCTGGACTAGCCGCTTGGGGTTCAGGATAGTTCCCAGGGAGCGTGTGGGGTGTGCTGGTGGAGTTCAGAAATAAAGTTTGTTCCTGCTTCAGTGGCTGGTGATTTGTGCCCAGCCAGACTGCGGCATTTGGCGGCCCACATGGGGAATGCCTGAAGCTCAGGGGTAAGTGAAATTGCTCGCCCCTAAGGGAAGGCGAGAGAATGGGTGACCATTTCAAAAAACAATGTGTTCTTGTTTTGATTTGTTTTGTTTTTATTTCAAGCTGCCTATCCCTAGAACTTTCTCAGGCAAACTGGGAAAAATGGTTGACTCAAGGTTTGAAGTTGTTCACCCCTAAGGAAGAGATAGAAATAAACAACAAATGCACAGGTCAAGAAAATAGGAAAATTGATACAACGATTTTTTGTTCCGTTTTTGTTTCATTCTGTTTCGGTTTTGCTTTGTGTTATCTTATTGGGTTGCGTTATCTTTATAGTAGATTAGAAATTAGTAAAAAACAAACTGAAAGAGTGTTAAGTAAATTGTTAGAGGTTCAGACCATGGAGAAAGACATTTTAGATCAAGAAAAAGAGAAGGTCTCTGGAGCTAGTCAGATAGAGGAAGAAAATTTAAAGGAAGAAAGCTTAGAGGAGAAACAGCTATTAGGGAAAAAGCTACAACAGGAGGCTGCTACTAACACCGTTCTATCACCAGAGGGCGTAATTCAAACAACAGCTCCACCTATGGAGACAGTTGAGTGGCCCTCAACCCCCGTAGTTGATAGATGGGATCCTGAGACAGGACCTCAAAGATTAGCATGCTCTGTACTTGAGCAGGCAGGAGGGCAGCGAATTCACCGTGCTTTAGATTTCAAAACAGTGAAGCAGTTAAAGGAGGCTGTAAC
>NW_026000019.1:8253512-8269459 GCF_001458135.2 Marmota marmota marmota
TGCAAAGGCCTATCCACAAGTATGGCTGTATGCTGGACCGGTAGTCAGTGACGGGTATGATCCAATTGCAGTGGTACCAACCTAAGACAGGAGGCTGACGCCTAGAGGTCAGCTCATCCGATGACGGGTAAGGACAATATGTTGTATTGGACAACCTAACAGGCACGGTCCCTAGCCACATTGCTTGTTGTTTAATTAAACAGAAGGGGGGAGATACTGAGAGCCACAGCCGAGTGGGAATGGCTCCTGGCATTTTGCCAACAGTATTGGTTGACAGGCGAGGCATTACTATCCGCCTCAGCCGCTACTTTGGAGTTCTCACGCTACTTTGGAGTTCTCGTGGGGATTCCCGGGGATTCTCAGAGAGTTCCCATTGGTTGGGGAAGTGCAGGAGGAGGGATTTCCGGAGGAGATATTTCTGGTGGCTGATTCCTGGACTAGCTGCATGGGGTTCGGGATAGTTCCCGGGGAGCATGTGTGGAGTGTGTTGGTGGAATTCAGAAATAAAGTTTGTTCCTGCTTCAGTGGCTCGTGATTTGTGCCCAGCCAGACTGTGACAACCTGGGAGTTTAATTTTCTGCTCTTTTTCTAATTATTAGCATTGTTGGGCCAATGATTGATGAAGATAATTTATCTTCATCAGTTCCAAAAGTTCAGAGAATTTGTTGGATGTAGCTCAGTGGTAGAGCACTTGCCTAGCACAAGCAGGATCCCATTACTAATAGATAGATAGATAGATAGATAGAAAGATAGATAGATTGATTGATTCTTGTCATCCAAAACAGATCAAGAATGACTATTAACACCACTTGTGTTCAACATTGTACTGGAAATCACCTTCAGTGCAATAGACATGAAAAAGAAATGAAAGGTATAAAGATTGACAAGGAAATGTAAAACTGTATTACTCATAGATAATCTTGGTTCTCATGTAGACAAATCTAAAAGAATTTATGGAAAACCCTTAAAAATTAGTAAGAGAATCTAGCAATGCCTCCAGACACAAAATCCATATACAAAAATCAATTGAGATTTTATGCAACAGGAAAACTACTAGAAAATTAAATTTTAAAGAGATAACAACATTTCACATCAATAAAACATTTAATCATCAAAAACTTAATTCAGAATATATATAAAAATAGCTCCCACACATGATTGAGAACAAGCAAATAACTCAATAGTACAGTAGATAAAGAAGAGAACATGCACTTATCTAAAGAGAACATTTAAGTGACAACAAACATAAAGACTTACTGTATCTTTTTATAGCCATCAGGGGAGGGCATTTTAAAACCCTATGAAATTCAACTACACAATCTCCTCATTGGCAAAAAGTTTAAAGTACTAACAATCCTATGAAGATGTGGAGTCACAGGAACTCTTATAGACAGCAGATGGGAGCATAAATTGAATCCAGTAATTTGGACAATTGTGTGGCTTTATCCACTATTATTGAAGTTATGACTTAGAATTCAAGTATATGGTACATCAACAGATACATAAAAGAATGTTTTCAGCAGCATTATTCCATTTTCAAAATCTGGCATTAGCCCCCATCCCTATCAGTAATAGAATGGATAAACACACAGTGACACAATTACATGATGAAATGCTATACAAGAATGAAAGTGAACACACTGAATTGAGTATAAAATATAGAATGAATTTTGAAGCAAATTGAGGGTGTCGAATGGCAAAACTGCAACAATTTAGTTTAAAGATTTTAATTGGCTTTATTTTCAATTCTGGAATTAAATAACACTTCATTGTATAAAATGGAATCCCTTACCCCCCTTCCTCTCCCCACTCCCCATTTTTTTCTTCCTTCCTTCCTTCCTTCCTTCCTTCCTTCCTTCCTTCCTTACTTCCTCTTTCCTTTTCAGCACTCCAGATCAAATCCTACATGTTAGGCAAATGTTCTACCACTGAGTAACATCCTCAGCCCTGGAATAAGCATTTTGATGGCCTTAGCAAAGGAGGTTGGTTGTATAGACAGAGAAGAGTTTAAAGAAGGCATAGACAAAAGCAAGAAGTGGACTTGATTAGGAGGTCCTTCTTGATCTGGACCCTGCCTTTCCTCCCAGACTTGGTTCCCATGGTAGTCCTCTCAGATGTGATGTGCCAGGGGTATTGATCCTCATGAGGTCCACACTCACTGTGCTTCTGGCCCGCTGTCTTTCTTTGTAAAATTGTTATTTCTTTGTAAAACTCTCACTGGATACCTCCTCAACTCCCTGGACTTCCACATGTTGCTAGCCTTTTTACTTCCCCGGACTTCTACTCATTTAGATGGCTCTGAACCCCAGAGATAGATCCAGGTTTTTTTGTTTGTTTGTTTGTTTGTTTTTTGATACAGTGATTAAACCCAGGGGTGCTTAACCACTGAGCCATATCCTCGGCCCTTTTATTTATTTTTTATTTTGAGAGAGGGTCTCACTAAATTGGTGAGGCTAGCTTTGAACCCTTAGTCTTCCAAGCCACTGGGATTATAGGCATGGGCCACCACTCCCAGCTCTAGATCTCATTCTTATGAAGCACCTCAGCACCTGTAATTTGGAACATTAATCTGACTTTGCTTAAATTATGATAAAATACTATTTGCCTACCTTCTCTCCCAAACTTTAAGTTCCAGGAGGGCAGGGATGAGGGCAACTCGTTCACTGCTATCAGTCTGGCCACAAGCATGGCTCCTGGAATAAGCGCATGCTCCATGAATGTTGAATGAATGAATGAATGGAGAAATAGATGAATACACAATGGGTAGACTTTCTAGCTTCCTCCACCACTTTTCTTCCTAGGTCTTACAAGGGTAACTGAAGCTAAGGTAATAAAAGGTGTAGAACTCACAACATGATTCCAATTTGGGGACACAAACACTTCCTATACAAAAGCACATTTGAGAAATCTGAATAACAATTTAATCTTCACAGTGAGGAAAAGTTTATTTTCATACAAGGTGACTTGGGGCTAGCCAATAGTGAGGGCTTCGTTTTCTCCCTCTTCCTCACTCAGGATTTGAAGTCCTATGTCCCACTTTCAGTCATTGTTTTCATATTCTTTCTAGATATATTTTTAACTTTTTAAAAAATTCTGTAAATTCTTCTCTCTTGTGACTTCCATTGAATATTATATATTTCAAATAAGCCTTTGCTGATAACGGAATACTCTTTGCTGTTTACCTCACATGGCAAACCTGGTCATTTGTCTAGAATGAAAAGTTTCATCTTTACAATTTGTATCCCAAATGTGTCACATTACCTTTGATTCACTCTCTACTCACTCTTCCCTTCTCAAAATAACTTTTAGAAACTCATTCTTCTCATAAGTCAATAGAAAAATTCTAAGAAGTGGAATGAAACTTAAAAGAAAAGTCAAATGAAGCATATTCACAAAACGCCCCCATCAACAGAGTATTACTCCCCCGTATGTACAGGATCATTGTCTCGCAAAAGCAAAAGGCAAAGCAAAACAAAACAAAAAGCCCTGATTAACTTTCCTTAAATTAATCTCTCATAAATCCCACTACTTTTTCCTCCAGAAGTGTTCCTATTATAGAGTACTACAGTAAATATGGATAAAATTTGACCACATTAAGGAAAACAGTCTTTATTGCTTTTGTTTTAATGGAAGCCTAAAGAATGTTCAACAAGATTATATTCACAATTGCTATAGGTAATAGGGCATCTTAAAAAACTTTTGAAATATTAAAATGAATAATTTAAAGCAGAAATACACACGTATATAAAATGATGGGAGATGCAAATTAATGCCTACGTCAATAAATAATAACTAGAAAAATTCTAAATTGAAAGTGATATATCAGAAAAACACAGCTTACCATTAAAAATAAGCTCAGTAAAATCTTATATAAATGTAAAGCAATAATTATGGTCAAGAGCAGAGATCCAACAAGCTGAAGGTATTTATATGTACATTACTCTGGTAATCTAACCTGAGGCCATAACACCCTAAGATAAAGGAATTTCTGTCTGAAAATTCACATTTAATGGCAAAACTTACAACCTGTAAAGAGACTAAATGCCAAAGAAAAACAGTTCTGTGTCCTTGATTTCTGTGAGAGTTCCATGCAAGTATGGGATGACCAGATAGCAAGTCAGAATATGCAGCCTGTGCTTTTAATGGATATGTCTATTTTAATGAGTAGATAAACAGCTCCAATTCTCCATTCATCAGAACACTTCAGGAATTAAGGTCACTATTAGTATTACTTGCCATATTAGAGAACATGTGTTTCCCATATAAGGAGACTTCTGCCAATGTTTCCAAGAAAAAAACCCTAAATGCACATGTAATTGCTTGTACTGTCTTCCACTGTTTATACCCCACTCATTCCCTCCTCTCACTCTTAGCTCTGTTCCTGCATTCAGCATATGTTAGTAACAGCTCAGTAGAACTTTATGCTTCTTTGCTTAGGGCATCTTCTCTTTTTTCTGGGCCTTACTCAAAACTGGCAGCCTTTCCGGTCACCTGGTAAATAGCCAAAGCAGGAAAGACAAAGTGGGTACAAGCTCCTTCCAAAGCATTCCAAGTGTGGGGACTCTTTCTTAATGGTACAGGGCCAAAAGTACAGTAAGTTGTTTTTCCTTTGGTGGGCATATCTTGATATCTCCAAGGTACACTTTCAGTGTGGGAAAAGGATCTGACATCAAAGTTGTCTGGCCTTCCGCTGGTTCAAGGGAATCTGATAATGTAAACAATTACGTTTGGGAATTGACTAAGGGCTTTTTCCCCTGACGACTTAAGTAAGACCTCTGATTACTAGACCTGGAGTTTTTATGCTTTATGTTATGTGGTTGCTCCACTCCCAATTTTTTCCTAGAGAACTCATCCACAATCGGGTATACCCAGAGAGTTCTTCCAAGCAGACCAGTCTGATGATTGTGCCAATCTCACTTCCTATTATGGTCTTGCCTGGACTCTGCCACTCCCATGCGCAGAACAGTGCACTTGAATGCAGTATTTCATATCAGGGTTTCTGGCTTAGAGAGAACAATGTTTTAAACCAGACACTTTAAAGATTTACAATTCCTTCAACATATATTTCAGGTGTTTGGTGAAAAAAACTATCATCTAGACCCTCTAGACTTGGTTATTTCTATCATTTCTAAAATTAGACATTTCTATTACCCTAACACGTCAACTTTTTTGACTATTGGATATACTTTTATGTGTGTGTTTATGTACGTGTGTTAGCCAAGACAAGGGTTGTTAAAATAAACCCAGTTGGTCTATCAACCCAGTTGGTCTATTTCATATAAAACTGTGGTATGAACCATGCTGACAACTTCAGTAAACCTAAAATCATCCTGACCAAGCAGTCACAAAATCCATTCGTACATAGGTGTACTTCCCACTTTGGGGTTAACAGACATTGGCATGTTCTTGCCCACCATTTTGTGTGTGTGTGTTTATATTTATGTAAAATTTCACTTTCAAAGATTGATTTTATACTCTGGGTCATGCAAGGGAATGATTCAAGTCAATGGTCCGTAGATGAAACCATATGGGGCATTAAGATTGTTGACTTTTTATCTCAGTGGTTGGAAAGGAAGTAGCTTTTCAGGACACAGAAAAGAATCACTTTTATGTCAAGAAAGGCACCCTGGGGCTGCAGGGTTCAGTGGAGTATTTCTGTAATCCCAGATGCTCAGGAGGCTAAGGCAGGAGGATTTAAAGTTCAAGGCCAGCATCAGCAACTTAGTGAGACTCTGTCTGGAAATAAGAAATCTAAAAAGCTGGGAATATGGCTCAGTGGAAAAGCACCCCTGGCTTCAATCCCTGGAACCAGAAGAAAGGAAAAAAAAAGAAAGAAAGGAAAGGAAGCAGGGAGAGAGGAAGAAAGGAAAGGTGCACTGGGGCTTTTTGTTTGAAGACACTGACACTGTGGAGTTTGTTGTCATCACAACATAACTGAGTCTATGCTGACTTTGAATTCAACAGGTGGTTAAAAGCTGAGTTTGATTCTTGGTTATTTCAGTTAATTTAATTTAATTTATTTAATTTAATATTTACATGTATAAGACAAAGGCCCCTGAGATTATATTATGCTGCAGTCTGGCTGGGCACAAAATAACCGAGCCACCACACCTTGTAGATTCAAACAGCAACTCTTTATTCCCGAACTCTCACCGGCACTCTACACGCACGTTCTGGGAAAATCCACACACTCCACCGGGCTCTGCATACCAAATACTCTCTGAATCCCGCGAGAACTCAAAGGGAACTCAAGGAGCGGGCGCCTGAGGCAGCACGATATGCCCTATTCCCAGCAGGATCCACCCTAAACCCGGATCCACCCTGGTCCTTGAGCAGGGTCACCTTTCAACCAAAACTCTCAAACATTCATGCAATGTCACTGCAAATGACTTGGGTCCAAGGCAAGCCCATTTCCACAATGGAGAGTCCTCCCTCTAAGCAACACTGGGTAGGCTGACAAGGAAATTGCCATGCGTCATTCCTACTTGGCTATGGCTCTCAGCAATATTAGACTTTAATAACGTGAATAACTTATCATTCTTTGGCTTTTTATTCATCCAATGCCATCAGAAGAAGCCCCCCCACCCTGATATCTTTGAATTCTTTCATTCTTTATATTGCTTCATTGTAGAAACCATTCTAAGTCCCAAACTTTACCTCTGATTGATATTTTTTGGGGGTGACTATAGGCAATAGCTTACCTAGATGATCATCACAGGACATCACACCTTGTATCTCCCCTTTCCCTGAGGATCTATGCCCTGAAATTCCTTATCACTATATTTCTTGCTTAGAAGCATCAGAAACTGACCCTAGAAAACAAGAGGAATTTAGTGGAAGGATATTGGGGATGGCAGGAAATTAGGGACCAGACTTGGTATGGGAAAGAAACTGAGAAAATTCAAAACAACGAGGAAATGAAGAAACAGGAAGTAATAACCACGTGAACGCTGGAAAAGCTGTTGTTCCCATGAGGCCTATGGCTGTTCTCTGCCTTCTTATACCATATGCTAAGACTTCCACATCTTAGGAAACAGTTCCAATCAATCAATGAAGTTTAGATCACAACCTCACCCACTAGCATTTCTAGGGAGTAGAAAAGGTCTGGTCTTCCAAGTATAATTCTTAGAGACCAGGATGGGCCTGAAATTTTCTTCCACCACTATTACACAAAGTGGGAAGGATGTTAAGTCCTCATAGAAATAGGGTTCTGCTAGAGAGAAGAATGGATGCTAGTCAACAACAAGATCAAAAAAGATAGTTGTCCACCAAGGAAGTGAGAGAAGATTATAATATGGTCCCTCATGAGAGTGGTTTATGGCTTCATTATGTTATGAGGTTATTACAGGAACTCATAAAGTGTTCACTTATCAAATGCAATTTTTTCTTGCAGAGTCATGTAGTTGAAGACACTTTACAAACCTTAATTCAAACAAGGATCTGTCAATGATTAGATGCTTTGGGGCAAGTTCTTTACATCTTTGGATCTCTGTTACCTTCAGGAATCATCTGGAGATTCTGAGTTAATATGTGTAGAATGCCTGACACACATCCTGCACTGTATAAACATTGGTTTTCATCCCCTCTATATTAGTCATGGTTCTTCAGAGAAACGGAACCAATAGTGTGTGTGTGTGTGTGTGTGTGTGTATAAAGCAATTTATTTTTAAGGAATCAGTTCACACAGTGATGGAAGCTACAAAGTCCAAAATTTGCAGGGTGGATAAGCAAGATGGAAACTAGAGATGAGCCAGTGGGACAGTTTAAGTCCAAAGCCATCAGGCTAAAGAACCATGAGAAACAAGTGTTATAGTTCAAGTACAAAGGCAGTCTATTGCAGAATTCTTTCTTGTTCAGGGGAGGTCAGTCTTTTCTTCTATTTGGGTCATCACCTGATTGAATGAGGCCTCCCCACATTATAGAGAGCAATCTGTTTTCCTTAAAGTCTATAATATAAATGTTAATCTCATCCAAAAATACTGTTTTTGTTGTTCTGGGAATTAAACCCAGGGACTTGCATATGCTAGGTAACTCTACCAGTGAGCTATAGCCCCAGTTCTTTTTACTTCATATCTTGAAATAGGGTCTAAGTTGCTCACTTAGGTTGGCCTTGAATTTGCAATTCTGCCCCAGCCTCCTGAGCAGCATGTAACACCATGCCCAACCCCAAAACACTCTTACAAAAATATCCAGAATAATGTATCTGAGCACTGAACCCAGCCAAGTTTATGTATATACTTAACCATCTCTCTCTGATAAATGTTATTATTCAGGTAAATTGTTCTTTCTCTGACTTCAGTGAAGTACTTTATAAGGCTATTAAAGCCATTTGGAGAAAGTATCAGAGATAGAGTCTATGGGAGTGATACGGTGGTAGGTGTAAAACTTGAAGCAGCAGGTCCCAGTAGTCAGGTACTCAAACTTTAGAAGAGGCTCCTTACCAAGGAATCCTCTGCTATAGCAAGAGAAAAGTATGTTTTGACACCCAAGAAAACAGTAATGTTGCAAACAACATTACTCCTATTAATATCTTAAATTTGGTCAAAGATGAGCTGATCATCTGTAAACTGTTGATGTCCACTCCTAGAACAATGCTAGAAGAGCACTTTGGCCAACCACAGGAAATTGGTCACAGGTAAATCGAATGCTCACTGCCAAAGTTCAAATGCATGAGGATAGCAAATGCGAGAAAGATAAGGACCGCTCAGTAGGTTTTCTCAGAAGCTCTCTTGAATTTTGGAAGACAAATGGCTCTCTGTAACATGGCATGTACTTAGACATGAATAAATTTTCATAAACAAGAGTCCCATGAAACACAATCTCCAGTCTAAAGGCAGATAGAGTTCTCAAGAGGCTCTTGGATAAACATGGTACTGAGTGGCTAAAGGTCACAAAGGAAAAGATTATCCAGACCCTATCCAAGAAGAAAGAGAGTAAGCAATAATCTCCTTCTCTTTAACTGTATTTGGTGGTCTCATTAACAATAGATGATCCAAAAAGCCCAAGCCTTAATCTGGGGGCAAAATGATTATGGAAAAAAACAGAGTAGCTAAGAAATTTTAAAAATAAGTGGTTAAAATAATATCCCTAAATAAAAATGTGTGTAATATTTAGGTTTAACCAAATGAAATTGCTATTATTGGACCATGTTTAACCTATAAAACTGGCAGTTCCTTATGGTTCTGTTTACTATAAGGGAACATGTTAAAGTGAAGCAAATGAGCATAGCTTCTCCTACGAGTTACCTCATCATTCCAAATCCAAGGGAAGATGTCTGAAAACTGTGGATAGGAAGCTGAACTAAGATTTTTGAATATTAACAATTTAACAAAAAAAAAATCAGAATTTTGAACTCAGTGGAGCAGATAACAAAAAATGGTGCTGACGAGAGGGTCCTATCCTTCACACACATTCACACAATGGGAAGATGTCCTCACTTATCTCTTGCAAGAAGGAAATGTGGTTTGGTTAAGCAAGGACAAGACTCTTTGTGAACACATTTGGGGAGTTGGAAAAACATACATATGTGCATATGTGTACCTAGGTGTACATGTGTGTGTTTATGTACGTGTGGGCATAGGAATGTATGTGCACACACATGTGTGTAAGTGGAGGTGTGTGTGAGGTAAAATTTTCCAGTCATGATGTGAATAAGATTATCAAGAAGAGAAGATTTATGCTTCATTACTTTATTACTGTAGGTCTAGGTGCTCTCCTAACTAGGTGTATATGAGGTAATTTTCCCAGCTGTGATATGAATAAGATTCCAAGGAAGGGAAGACTTGTACCTCATTACCTCATTAGTGCAGATAGAGGAGCTGTGCTAATGTCTCCCATGGGCAAATGAGGCAGTGGCAGAATTGAGTTCCTTCCTTATGGATGGGAAAGAGTCTAAAGTCAGAACCAAGCCCACTTCCCTCCTTTCACCTTCTCCTTGCCAGGTCTTTACTCCCTCTTTTCCTAGGTCCCTTTCCAGAAGTATAGGAGCAAGCAAAACCTTTCATATGGGAGATGCTGGCTGCCCTCTGGAGAAGTTGCTCCTGCTCCAGTTAACTAATGGTTTCTGCAAATCTCCCCCAGCCTCTGTGTTGCCACCTGCTAACTAATACACTGGTTCCTCACAGTTCCTAGAACCAGTTCAATGGCTTTGCTATGCAGCTTTCAAGTTTCCTCAGTGGTATACATTACTTTTAAACAAGGAAACTTAATATATAAATTCTTAAATAAATCAATAGAGAAAAGAATAATTCTACAAAGCCTAAAGACTTGATTCTAAGGAATTCTTAAAAACGAGGTCACATATTTCCCCAAAGCTCTCATTATCTAGGTCTATTATATCATAAAAGTGCCGGGTTTCTGTTCTCACGACTAAAAGGCTCAGGGGTCACTCTAGTTAAACTGGGCTAACTGGGCTGCACGAAATAACCACACAAGAGACACAAATACCTTTTTCTTTGGGGTTGCTGTGACGGCTCCTCTGACCTTAAGGGTCCGCAGAAAGAGAGAGAGCGAGAGCACACGCGCTGACCCCTTTTATTGAGGAGAAGCTATTCAAATGAGGCAAGGGGTCAGGTTTCAGGGGGCTGAGTCTATCTTCATGATGTCCACTGTCAGCAGGTTGACTGACACCTGGGTAGGCCACACCCAAGGGCACAGTAAGAGGAGGGGACACACACAAGGCACTTCCATGGAAGATTCTATCCTAAACAGGGCAAGGGGTTATATTACAAAGGAACAGGTGAGCATAGCTTCACCCATGGGGCTGTAGCAAGACACACCCATTTCTATGACTGAGCGCCTCAGCACCCAGCTGGGGAGTGTAACTCAGTCACCCATAAGCTTGGCCTCCCACATAAAAGATTTATTTTTTTATTTGCACTGCAAATACCATTTCCAAACAGAAGTCTAGGTTTGGTATTGCTAAAGCCTAATAAAATATTCTCAATCTGGATAACTCTATAACATTTTATAAATAGTAAAAAGAAAAATGTCCAATACTATTATTAGACATGTATGATGTTGCAGGTTATGAGTGTGATTCCTCATTTTTAATTCTTCTCATTTTTAATTCACACTATTAGAGAATATTTTACAAAAATGAATTTGAACAAATTCAAGGGATAACAAATTTAAAAGGGCAAACTTCTATTTAATATAACAGTTATTCAGCATCTATGCACTATATGTCAACCATTATGGAAGAAAGAAAGTTAGTATAAGAGAATAAAGCTTTAAGGTGCTCAAAATGTTTCCTGGGAAGTGGAAATTCCAATTCTGGAAGCAGCTCTAAGAAGCCTTGGTAGGTCTAGGTGCTGTCCTGACTAGGTGTATATGAGGTAATTTTTCCCAGCTGTGATATGAATAAGATTCCAAGGAAGGGAATATTTGTACCTCATTACCTCAAAGTTCCACCAAAGCTAGACATTCCAACATACTTAAATCATGGTCTTTGAAATGCTTTAAAAATATCTATGCAAAGAACATGAATACACCTCTGAAAGTTACCAGTGAAGTAGCCCTCAAGGAAACCTTGTGGATCCTTGCTTAGGTTCTGCAAATATTAGAAAAATAAACAACCACCTTAAGTTCAGGGAAGACAGAAATGAGTGTTCTGTGAATCAGTTGTTCTCAAAAAGCAAGTGTTACCAACTTGCTCTCACAGGTCTCCTTTCTGTGGTCCTCATGATTCCGAATCCTAAGTAGTTCAGTCAACACACTGCCTCCCCAGCAATCAATCCTCTGGCACAACTATACTGGTAGTCATTGATTCTACTGCTACAGGTATGCTAGTCAGCTTTTCATCATTATAAACAAAATACCTGACATCAACTACTTAAAGAAAGAAAAGTTTATTTCCAGGTCATGGTTCAGGGTTTTCAGTCCACGGTCACCCAGCTCCTTTGCTTTGGACCCACGGTGGTACAGAACATCATGGCAGAAGGGTTTGGCAGAGGAGAGCTGCTCAGCTCATGGCAGTGAGGAAACCAAGAGAAAGAGAGAGGGGAAAAAGAGGGAGGGTCTGGAAGAGAAGATAAATCCTTCCAGGACATACCTACAGTGACCTATTTCCTCCCATTAGATTCCTCCTCCCAACAGCCCATTCTACCATCAAACGATTGATCCACTGATGAGGTCAGAGCCCTCACAAGACTTTGAGGGACATTCCAGATCCAAACGATAACAAAATTTTCAGAAAATGGTGACTTACTCAGTAGACCCTTCCCTTCTGATTTCATAGCTTTTTAATACAATATATGACTGGGCACTGTGGCACTTCACTGGAGGTGAAGAAATATAAATGCCTACTGCTCCATCAACAATTCTCTCTGAATAAATAAAACAAATAAAATTAAAGATTTGGCTTTCATCTATGAGGACCCTACATATAAAGGAGAATACACACACACACACACACATACACACCCGTGTGCGTGTGTGTGTGTGTGTCACAATTCAAGTGTAATTAGAGGAACAAGAAATAATCACATTGTGTTGAATAACAAGACTATGGGAAAGAGGATATAAGAATGGTCAAAATGGCATTAAATAAATGTGAGAAGGCCTCCTGAAGAAAGAAAGTGCATTCAAGATAAAGGGCATAGGATGCACCAGAGGCATGAGAACAGAATTCATGACCTTTTAGGCAATCTTAAGTTTTATATTCTTAACAAAAAAACAGATGTTCTAGATAAAATACATTTTGGAAGAAAAGATATTTATTTACATTCTAATTTGATTTAATGTAGAAGAAAAATAAGAATAATATAGATATAGAAAATAGTCTTTGATTGAGGATTTAGCTCATTGGAGAGTGAAAGGCCAAGGTTCGTCGTAGGAGATTAAAATGCACACACACAGATAGCAGTGACAAAGATGAAGCACTTTACTGCAAGCTGGTTCTAGCTTATATAGAAAGTGAGAGTCAGTTATCTTAAACCAGGAAGCTCCCAGGGCCAATCATAGTAAAGGTCAGGTCATCACCTACGGTGCACACACGTCCGCCCTGAATAAGATTCATGGGGGGCACGAACTATCCACGAGCGCAGAAGACAGGAGGACCAATTAGAAGGTTTTCAAAAGAACTTGTTATCCACCCACTGGCAACTAGCCCGCTGCCATGGTGCATTAGGGGCTCCTTATCTGAAAGGCCCCGGGGAGTTCTAGCCACCCACTGGCAATTTGCCTGCCACCATGTTTGAAAGGCCTGGGGAGTTCTCAGGGAGACTCCCAACAGAGAGCACTTGCTTAGTATGTGCAAGACCCTGGGTTCAATCCCCAACACTGCAGAGAAAAAAATTCTCTTAGTCGCAGTTTTGGCCGTGAAGTCTAGATTTTAAATGAAATTGATACTGGCAGCATGGAAGTCTAAACTTGACAGCACTGGCACAAGTGGAAACTTGTCTTTTAATTTAAATCTTTTAATCTCCCTTCTTTTCTAATGGTTCATTAAACATCCAACACACATTTATGTTATTTGTTTTAGAAAAAATAGATGCCACGAGACACAAACTTCTAACTATGTGGATGAACACCATGATGATTAAAAAAGTCCAAAGCAAGGTTGCAAAAGCCATAGGACTGAATACATCCCCATTACTGGAAATGTTAAAAAAAACAAAAAATGAACCAGTACACAATTGAAAGAGGTTGGATGAATTTTTAAGGACTCTTCTAACTTTGATTTCATGAGTCGATGACTCTAACTGTGAGTCCTCCATATGAACAATCCCTTTGTTCACGTAGAGTCTTCAGTAGAGGTAAAAATTCCATTTTCTTCCAGTTGTGAGATATCTAACTGCGCCTTTCCCAAGATATTTACCAGAGCTTTATTTACTTGCCTGGCATTTCACAAAATTTGGCTCAGGAGGCATCTATATTGCAATTTCTGGGATGTTTTCTAAACTCAAATTTCCTGGGTCTCACCTCAGACCTACTAAAGAAGAATCTTTCTGGATGGGCCAGAAATCTACATATTTAACAAGCTTTCCAAGAGACTGATACCCACTAAAATTTGTGAACTACTGCTCTACTCCTTGACATTCCCAATGAAAAAGCAGACCAGGAAGTATAACTTGGAGTTATAAGTGTGGTTATATAGTCATCTGTTCCTTAAGGGGTGAGTTAAGCTTACAAGAATTTCACACATTATCAACGCCTCCTTCTACCTTTGGAGAGGAAACATTTGGCATATTAAATCTCCCTTGATCTTTCCATTATAACAGACAATTTTCTATTTTCATGGGCATTACAATCATTAACAGTAACCCTTCTCAATAAATCTGTCTCCCCAAAGAACATCGAGTGAATAAAGCCTCAGTTATCAGCAATGTCTGCTCAAGATGTAAATCTGCAAATATTTATCATACTACTTGGATATGGTTCTTAGCATTTAGCTGCTTTCACTTCCACTTGATATTAGAAAGGAACACACTATTCAGACCGCCTCGGTAACTGAAACCACAGAACACAAGTTAAGAAGTCTGAGGCAATAATTCACTTATTTCCATTTTACTGTAAAAATAACACCTGTTTGGTTGTATTAACAAATCATAACTTCTTTACAACTTGTCCCATCATTTACGATGGCATCAGCAAAACCAAGGATTTGAAAATTTCAACAACCATGTTTTAAATTACAATTTTATTTACTGATTAATTTATTGCAGTACTAGAGTTGAATCCACAGGTGCTTTACCACTGAACTACACCTCAGTCCTTTCTTTAGTTTCTTATTTTGAGACAGGGTTTCCCTAAGTTGCTGAGGGTGACCCTAAACTTAAAATCCTCCTGCCTCAGCCTCCTGAATCACTGGGATAACAGGAGTGCCCCTCTACACCTGGTTTCATTAAATTTTTTTTTAAAGAACATGAAAAGGATGTAATTATAGAATATTTAAAACACTGATTTAATAGTAAACATCTGGTTAAATTGTGATAATAAGGGAAAGATAAAATTGATAAAGAGATTGATCAATAAGGATTTTAAATACTATTGTTTTCAATAACACATAGGATATAAAACTTCAAATGTGAAATGCTGATAATGAGCCTTTTAAAATACATAAAAGTAAAGAAAAATATTAATCTTACTTAAGCTTTTGTAAATTAATTCTATACATAGACCAGGTCCAAGTCTGTCTGAATTATCAAAGATCCCAAATCAAAGAATTTTAAATTTTATTATTTATTTCAATTTTGGATTTTGATGGTCAGGTTATCATATAGATTAGTGATTAGTTACTTTTCTTGCCCTCCTTAATTTATCTTCTAAGGGCATATTTTTAAATTGGGAAAAGAATAAAACAGTCTCTAGGTAGAAAATATAGTTTCATTCTTAAATTCCTGTTAGGTACCAATTAAACACGAACTAAATGATAACATTAAAAGGTTATAAAATCTTCCATGAGGAATTTTTGAAAACATCTCTTCCATTTATGAAAATACATTTTGCCAAAGATGAGATACTCTTAAAATTTATAAATTCTAGACACACATACACACCCACATACTCATATATATATATATATATATATATATATATATATACAGAGACACACATATATGTGTTCCTATGCATGAAAACCCCAGAAAAAAAATAAAAGTACATACCATAAGTTGAAAGTAAGTTTTAAGAGATTAAAAAAAATGGTTCTAACTAGTCTATGTAATAGAATATTATGTAGTCATTGAAAATCACATTTTCAAAAAATGATAAATAACATGAGGAAATGCTAAAGACATTTTGTCAAGAAAAAAAGCAGGAGAGCCGCCCCCTCCCCCTGCGCCGGCAAGGTAGACGGAATTGTGACCACCAACAGATCAGGCCCAGCGGCCTGCTGAGGGGCAGAGCCGCCGCCCGCACCTGCGAGGGAGACTTTGCAACTATACAAGACCAATATAAATATATACTCGTAGAGTGGTCGGCGTCTCTCAAGGCACACAGGGGAT
>NW_026000019.1:8272680-8297375 GCF_001458135.2 Marmota marmota marmota
GGGAGGGGGGATAGTAGAGGATAGGAAAGGCAGCAGAACACAACAGACACTAGTATGGCAATATGTAAATCAATGGATGTGTAACTGATGTGATTCTGCAATCTGTATATGGGGTAAAAATGGGAGCTCATAACCCACTTGAATCAAAGTGTGAAATATGATATATCAAGAACTATGTAATGTTTTGAACAACCAACAATAAAAAATTAAAAAAATAATAATAAAATAAAATAAGAAAAAAAGCAGGACATAAAAGCATAGATTTTATGAAAAAAAAAAGAAGTATGTACAGAAAAGAATTCTGGAAAGAAATTCTTCCCAATGAACATAGTGGTATTTCTGTTTGGGATGGTATTAGACATAGTTTGGTTTCTACCGTCATGGGCACCTTCTCCCATTGTGAAATTCCCTCTTCATTCATGTTCTTTTAAGAGCATGGCTATTTGGAGTTCCTGATTAAGCATGATATTGTACACATGTTCTAATACAATAAAATGATCATTTACTGTGACCTGGGTACTCTTTATTTAACTAAAGAAGCACATATTTATTGAGGTCTTATTGAGCATTCACTCTGTGATAAGCACTGGGGACACCAAGCTGCAGCACAGATTTAGTCTCAAGGAGCTTATTTATAACCTAGTAAAGAACACAGAAAAGGAAAACAAGAGAAAAAACACATTGATTACTCTGATAAAAAATATACGAAGTAATATATAGGCATAAAGAGAGCAGTCAGTTTTCTTCATAGGTCGGGGGTTCATCTGCTAAATCTTTCTCTATGAGAAGAATGGCTTTGATTTCACAGCTGTTAAATGTGATGTGTATGGGATATTCTACAGAATGGTTCAGTAATCAGTGGGATTGCAGAAAATCAAACAAAGAGTTCTAAGGTAGAGATGAGCATTTCAGAGCTACAACACAGAGGTGGTAGGAAAGTCAGGAGAATAATGCATGAAGTTGGTAACAGTGAGCATGAAGGAAACCGGAATGTGATCCAGAATCAGAAAAAGAACAAGGTCCTCAAAAACACTATTAATTAAGAAACATATAAACATACTTTATGTAATTTAGATTTGATTTGATGATAACCCATCTCAATGATATAACAAGGAATCAGATGTTTATATGTATAAAGGGGCCACAAACAATGACTGAAATGGCTGGAGACATGCAATAAGAACAAAAATTAAGCTAATGTGGAAACTCTGGGTGCAGAGGTTGTAAAGAAGGAAGCAGATTGACAATACTAGAAGACATCTAATATGGCAAGACATGAAACCAATTTATTGGATTTAGAATTTATGCTCTTTTGGGTGATCTTTTCCAGAACAAATGTGTTTCAATAATAAACAGTCATGTAGGTACTTGTAGGAATGGGAAGATAGGCGCTAAGAGCACTAAATTTAAAAATGAATGGCAGGAAAGGGCATAAATAGACAATTCACAAAGAAGGAAATACAAACGGAAAACAAATATATTTTTTAAAAATGGACCCCAAACATATAAATGCAAACTAAAACTAGATACAAGTTTTGCTTACCAAATCAACAAAATATGTTAAATGATAACACTCCATACTGACAAGGGACCAGTTGCCGCGACCCCTCGCCGGCAAGGGAAAACACGACACAGGATTCTTCTTTCAGCAGTTTATTCAGGCCTTGATTCATGTATCATCTTCTAGTGACCCCTCGCCGAGGGCCCAAGCACAGCCTAATAAAGCCTCCAGCATACCAATCTTAAGCTGCCACGTGGACCTTTCTCATAGGGTGGTAAGGGATTACGTGCCAATTCTCCATATTAGGAGTTGTTTGTCACAGGCCACAGTGGAAGCCGGCGCCATCTTCTAATGGCGGCCACAGTCTAATTAGAACGGCTCACCACAACCAGTGAGACAGCATACACTATTGATAGGAATATGACATAGTTCCACATTTTTCCTATTATCTACCTGGTCTCACTGATCTCCCCTGCCTTTGTGACTGCCTTGTATACTATCTGTAACATTTAATTTTACTTATACTCTTTTTGTATAGCACCTCCTTTATTTGGTTTATAAGATTCTGAGGATATTAGTCTCTACCTTTTATCACAGGTCTCATCTCATGCTAAGTACTTAAGAGGTGTTTGTTAAATCAGTTCATAAGGACCAGACTTCCTGTTTTGATAGATTATTCTAACTAAAACAGGCAAAATTCATTCTAAGTTCATGCTATAGCTCAAAGACATTAAACCAGAAGAAGTTATCTTCTTTATGAAATTCTGATAATATCTGTGAAATCAGATATGAAAGTGAAGCTAAATATTGTGCACATCATGCACATCCACAGATATTTATGCTGACCTGATTCTCTTTCATTTTTTTTTTTTAGCTCTTTTAAGGTGAGTGTTTTCCATTTTAAGTCTCTGTCACCTCATCATTCTTTGAATATGAATTTTAAAGCTATCCAAAGCTGCCTAGTCAATCTAAAACAATCAGACCCCCTGATGTTTAGCTAGACATGACTAAAGCCATGTCTAAGTTTATTGAAATCGATGTAAATGGAAATAGTATAAATTCACTTGGTATTTCAAGTGAGAAAGTAAAACATGAGTAGGCTTTAAAGTGTATTTTTAATGTGCTTCATATTTCCTAAACTGTAATTTTAATGAATCATCAGAAATTAGTGTGTCTGTATGCATTATTCAGGGAATCTCGGGAAAAGTACAGTCATCACTGGAGCCCTCAGTAAAACAGGTAAAAGATTTTATGATTTCTATAACAGCCGAAGTATCTCCTGTTAGCATAATCTGTTGTTATTCTTCTTGAACTAATCAATGCCACTTGGAGAGGAAATCAAAGCCACCTCCTTCAAAGAACTAAGCAATTTCTTTTATACCCAAATTGTACCACTATTCTCCTACTTGTGTATAAAGATACTAAAATAAAATTGATTTCTCTAATTATACATTATTGTCCATTATGCTAAATCAGTGGTACTCAACAAAGGCAATTTTGCCCCCACTCCCTCACTGGTGACATCAGCAATGTTTGCAGACATTTTTAATTGTCACAATTTGGGGTAGAGACAGGGCTTGCTATAGGCATCTAGATGGTAGAGACCAGGTATGTTGCTAAATATCTCACAATGTGAAGGACAGTCACCCACAACAAAGAATTACCCAGTCCAAAATGTCAATAGTGCCAAGGTTGAAAATCCTGCACTAGATGATAGAATGTAGCTAGATGATAGTCTGTATCAGCTTTCAGAGAATCCTTAGCATCTTTGGAGGCCCAACTAAAGCTACCACCCCTTTTATGAAACTTTATCAGATCAACCCACAATGACATCTTCACAGGTCAGACTTTCTGTATTTCTGTATTTATTTTCTATATTTATTTATGATACTGGGGGTCAAACCTAGGGCTTCATGCTTGCTAGGCCAGCACTCTGCCTTTGAGCTACATCCCCAGCCTACTTTATGTAATTTAGATTTGATTCGATGATAACCCATCTCAATGATATAACAAGGAATCAAATGTTTATATTCGATGCTTGTTTTAGTCAGCTTGTTGGCTTCCATGATTAAAAGGCTGCCCAGAACAATTTTAGGAAAAGAAAAGTTTATGTAAGGGTTCACAGTTTCAGAAGTCTCAGTCCATGAACAGCAGGCTCCATTCCTCGGGGCTCAAGGTGAGGCAAGAACATTATGGCAGATGACTATGGTGGAGGGAAACAGCTCACATGATGATCAGAAAGCAGAGAGACTCCACTCCCAGATGCAAAATATATACCCCAAAGGCATGCCCCCAGGGTCCCACCTCCAGCCATACCCTACTCACCTTCAGTACTACTCGGTTAATCCCACCAGGAGATTAATTCACTGATTGGGTTAAGATGCTCATAAACCAATCATTTCACCTCAAAACCTTCTTACATTGTCTCACACATGAGCTTTTGGGGGACACCTCATATCCAAACCATAACACTGCTAATATTTCTTTTTTTGTAATTTGTATTCTATTACAAAACTATTAGATTGCTTTATATGTTAAGAAACCTACTAAATATTACTTTTTCTTTCTAAATTGCTTTTTTAAAAAAAAAAAAAAAACTTCTCCAAGATCTTATCTACTACAGTACTGGTTTCATCAATAATAAGCTTTGAAGAGGGAAAGAAAAACTACCGAATTGTTTCTCCAGATAAAATGTTTGAATAATATTTCTAGTAATTCATATTGCAATTTCCATTGCTTGGCCATCCTACTAAGAATAAAAACAAACAAAAGTGCTATGATTTTTGGCCTCTGACCAATCACGTAACTCTCCTTCTATTTAAAGTTTAATGATTTGGCCTGTTATTTCTAATGTCAGGGATTTACCTTCCCATAAACTAGTCATGGCAAGAATGAGCGGCATGGGAAGAAAAAAAAAGTTTGAATTAAAGTCAAAAGTTTATTTTAATAGAGTTCACTGGCAATTTTCTTGTAAAATGAGTTGCTTTCTTGGAAAAGAAAAGATCTTTTAATAAGTCATTGCCACATTGGTTGCTTTTTAAAATTATTTTTCTGATTCTTAAGGGTCCTTCAAACAGATTCTATAAGTGCATATGGAAGAGTTTGCCAAGGATGAACTACTATACCAAGTGGCATCCAGGCTGGAGGATAACTACGCCCGTGTGACTTACAGCTATGGTTTGAACATGGGTTGTCCCCTCCAAAACTCCGAACTAGAAACTCACGCTGAAGTTGAATCCCTGTTTTGAGGTCTTCAGAGAGTGGGAACTTTAACTTAGGTGTTCAGAGGTGGGGCCTCTGGGAGGTGATTTGGATTAAGTCAAGTCACAGGGATGGAATCCCCATGATTGAAAGCCAAGGGCTTCAAAGAAGAAGGAAAGAAACCAGAACACACATACCCCTACACACTCCCTGCCTCTCACCATGTGACTTCCTGTGCCACCCCAGGACTCTGCCAGCAAGAAGACCATAACCAGATGCTTCCCTTCAACCTTGGATCAGAACCTTGACCCCAAAATAAACCTCTTCTCTTTGTACCAGTCTGTGGTGTTATGGCATTAGCAACAGAAAATGAACTAGCAACCCTACCCAACTGAAAAAGAAAAAATCAGTTGGATGCCCACTTTCCCCTGGTCACCCCAGGCTCAGAGCCTCTGTTTTTAATTAATATTTATTCTTACTTGATTCTTACTTTCTGTGGATAAATTCTTTTACATCTTTAGGACTAACTCAAACATGAAACATAATTCCTTATCCTAGTTTTGGAAAAACTAGCCACACAAAGGAATTTGTATTTGTATCGAAGTTTATCATAATTTTGGAACGAGAGAGGATGCTTACATCTCAAGAAATATAAATGACTTAATTAACATAATGGGCATCACTGTAGAATTATATAGTTGACACCTTTGTTCTTAAAAGTCCTTTAGTCATCTTTAGTCCTCTGCCTTTTTTCCCCCTTAAAATCTCAATCACCCTTTATTTATGTTTAAAAATATTATATATTCAAGATGTAAATTGGGTGTGGTGATGTGCATCTATAGTTCCAGCTACTCGGAGGCTGGGGTGGGAGGATGACTTGAGCCCAGGAGGTCAATCAGCAGGGCAACATAAGGAGACCTTGCCAAAAAGGAAAAAAAAAAAAAAAAGGAATAATGACCCAACTCTTTGATCACCCCGCTTGCCAGATGTTTTTCTCTCATGTTCCTCCCTCCTCTTGTTTCCATGTGTTCATTCATTGTTTCAACTCAAATGTGGCACAGAACCTACAAATTTCTTTTGTTTGCTTGGATGTGAGACAGTTCACCCAACCTCAGACTCCCCATACGGGTGAGTCGCTGGCTGTGAGACCATCACTCAGGCGTGCTGATTCAGGTGGCCACAGATGCCTGCCCTTTTAAACACTGTCGCATAGATTTCCCCCATGTCTTAGCTCCAACATTAACACTCTTAACCTTGAATCCAGCCTGTCTCATTGCCTCCTGTGGGACAGAATCTGGCTTCAGACATGTGCATTATCATTGGTACCTCTGTGATATGTACGGGTCAACCTCTCTCAAAACCACTTTAGTACGTTAAGGTGTGCCCCTTTGCCATCAAGGACTGCCTACTCTTTAATAACTGATATGTGCCCCGCTGGCTTTGTTTCCCTAGGCCAGACTCCTTTCATCAAAATGTGACTTTTGTTTTCAGTCTCTGATGGAACCCTTCATATCACTGCCAGATTTGACTTCTAAACACAGGGCATTTGCAATTCCATCTTTACTCCAAACTTCTGACCAGACCATGAAGGGTTAAACCCCAACTTTCTCAGAACAGTGTCATATCATTTTGTTTTTATAAGCAGCCAACCAAACATCCTTTAATAACAAACTGTAATTTTCTTTTTAGATGTCCTCCAGGGAAACACCAATTACTACTTCCACACCTTTGTTTTATAATTTCCCCCACTGTTACTAGTTTGCTAAAACTATCAGAATAATGGCCCACCAGTTGGGTGGCTTACACTATAGACATTTACTTTCTCACAATGCTGGAGACTCCATCTGAGATCAAGGTGTGGCCAGCACTGGTTTTGAGGCCTCTTCCTTGGCTGATATGTGGCTGTCTTCAACCTGTGTCTTCATGTGGTCATCCTTCTGTAAGCATCTGCGTCTCCTAGTCTCCTCCTCTGATAAGGACACCAGTCACTGGATTATGTGCACCCTAGTGTCCTCACTTTACCTTAACCACTTCTTTAAATACCTTGTCTCCAAATAGTCACATTCTAAGGTACTGGGAGTTAAAATTGACTTTAACATAAAAATTTTGGAGTAATATAATCCAGCCCATAACACCCACTAAATTTTCTCCTTCTGCCTATTCCTTTTCCAAATCCCAAGCAACACTTAAGGCCACATTCAAATCCCACTTCCGATTCTTCCTAATCTTTCTAGCTTGACTTCCCGCTTCCTCCTTTAAGCTCTGTATCGTTCACTTTGGCACATGTATAGTTTCATTTCCTGGTTGCAGTTCTTCTTTCTCCAGAAGCTTAAGCTCTTTAGGTTCTGGGTAAGTGGTTACTGCATATGGACTCAGAATTCAACAAGATCAAATTTCTTTGCTCAAACTTGCAGTTTCAGGTCCACCATTTAGGAAGCATGAAGTCACTGCTCTGTCGCACAGCAAGAAAAAAAGCTGAATAAACTGGAAAAGGATTGTGTTTCCTCTCTTGGAAATTGTTTCCATGATTTTATTTTCTCCGATATTGCTTTCATAGACCATGGATTAGTTCCTAAGTAGGAAAGAATCACTACCCTGATACCAGGATTCAAATCTTTGAGAAGAAAAATTTTTCTTCCGTATAGCACTTGTGATATCTCTTCTCTAATTCACACTAGATTTTAAACTTTCTATTCTTACTAAAATCCCCTTAACTAATTCCTTCAAGCAATTTTTTTTTCCCATTCTTGGCATGGTAGCACATGCCAATAATCCTGTAATCCTAGCTACTCATAAGGCTGAGACAGGAGGATCATAAGTTCATGGACAGCCTAGGTAACTTAGTAAGACGCTGTCTCAAAATAAAAAGTAGAAAGGTCTGAGGATGTAGCTCAATGCTTAAGTGTCCCTGGATTCAATCCCCAGGTATTTCTTTTTCTCCAGAATTATTTGATAATAAATACCATAACATACAATCTAAGCTTCCCATTCAAATTCATTCTTGTGTATGGTCTCTGATAGCTTGTTATAGTTAAGAATGAGAGAGAAAGAGAGTTTTCCTTTTCAAGTTCCAAATTAAGGAAGATCTTTGAAAAAAAAAAATCCATACTTGAGTTCAGCATTTGCCTAGTGAATATAATGCAAACTCACATTTATATTGAACTTATATCTATAGTATATTCAAATTCATTTCCCTGCATTATCTGATTTGATCCTTAATAATAATGTTAAATAATGCCCCAAATACCATGTACAGACTACACAAGTAGTCTGATACCAACATGTAAAGGCTATGTATGGTTCCACTCACAAAAAGGAAAACTCTCTTTCTCTCTCATTCTTAACTATAACATAATGTCTATTTATAATTGCAAATTATTTTTCTAATGCAAATCATATATACTGCTAATAAAAATATTCAGTCGAAAAAACTATTTATAAGCATATTTACTCTCTCAGTTTTTTCATCGTGTGTCTCCATCAGTTTGGAAACATGTAATTGGCTTTATTTACATGTTTGGGAGCTGCATAATTGCCTTTGGAATCAGGTTTTTTGATTTAAGATCAAACCAGACAGCAAGTCTGTATGTGACTATGCTGCCCTCATGTGACATAATTGTGAACTGCAGCTATCCTCTCTACCGGCTTACCAACCACTTTCAAAGTCATTTACAGCTGTGACCTCAAAACCTCAATGCAGTTTTCACGTGTCCTTAATTTACTTTACTGAGGGTATATACCAAGTAGGAAACTTCATTTAGTACAGGTGTTAACAATACTTTGTATTTACAATTTAATAGTAGGTAATATCAGAAATGCTCTTTTCCTATGAACTCAATATGCTAATAGGGAAACTTGCTATACAATAATATTTAAAATAACTGGAAAGCGGCTGGTGTGTGGCTCAGCAGTAGAGCACTCACATGGCACGAGCAAGGCACTGGGTTCATCCTCAGCACTACATAAAAATAAATAAATAAAATAAGAATATTGGGTCTAACTACAACTAAAAAAAAAAAAAACTGGAAAGTTTTTAAATTTCTCCAGGGAAATACATAATTTACCTATATAATTATACAACATGACAAGCTCTGCTCTTTTTAATATTAATCCTGGAAACATTAGATTTATGACAGTAAACTTAAAGCCTTCCTATTCATAATTATGAGTACAGAAATAGCCTATGATACTTAGATAAAATGTGCCATATAACAAAATTCAAGGCAAATCTCCAGTAAGATCCTTTTCTCCTCACTGACAAATAGCTAATTACCTTGAAAAGTTATTTTTTGCCATAAATTTTTATGAAAGCTTTACTGAATGTGGAGTTAAAATCTACAAACAACATCAGAATTACATGCTAAATTATGTAGGTTCCTACCTACAATATTTAATCTGAGGTAACCAAAGGCCTTCAGGTGCCTTCAAATTATCTTTCAAACTGGCCTCTCCAGAGCCTACAATTCTTGGCATTAATATATATTTTTCTACTGACACTTTCATAGTGTGATTTTGAAATATCAATATACATTACCTTAAAATGTAAGGCACTATAAATCATAAATTCTTCAGCATAGATTAATTTTTCAAAATACTTATTGTGAAAAAGAAAGCAGTAAAATTATATTCCATGCTTGCATAATTATGTCAAAATGAGACCTAATATTATGTGTAATGAAAAGGAACTAATAAAAATGCTCAATAATTATGGCAAGTATAAAAAGGTACTGTTTTGATCATGGGAATGAAAGCATATTAAATTCTAATGATAATGAAGATAATTAAATATTTAATAGTATTATAGGCAGGCATTTATAAGATACTGGTAGTTATTGATCTCAGGAATTTTACAACCTGGGTAAGTGTTATTCCATTTGAAATCCACTTAAAAAAAATAAAAAGAAAGAAAGCAGTAAATAAGACCTGGAGGTTAGAGGTCAAGGTACAGATAGTATTTAATGGACAGGAGGAGAGAGGAAAGGTCAGAGGCCAAGAAGGACAGGCAGAGTGGCTAGTAAAGTGGGACCAGGAAGATCAGCCAGGCAAGAGAATCCAAGTTGTAAAAGAGAAAGTGAGAAGCTGAAGACAAATTTGGACTACTTGAGAATTTTATGTAAGACTAGTCCAATTGTCCCAAACTGGATTTTGGAAATAATCCAATAAAAAAGGACATTTTTTAATCAGCACTTACAGATCAAAAAGTATGGAGTGAAAATAACCAAATTTGTTTTCAAGGAACCTTAAAATTGATGACTTTACCACACACAAAAAAATCATTTTTTAATAAAAAAATGTTATACATAGAAATACCAAGTGGTATTGAAGTGATAAAAGACTCTGAGTACTGAAGTGATTATTCCATCTCTTTTTGGCCAAGATGAAGAAAAGGCCGTATTCTGTTTCTAAAGAATCCACTCACTATATGTTTAGAAGGAACCAAATAAAAGTAGAAAGAGAGAAACAAAATAATGCACTGCCAGGTAAGGAAAGGGTTATCACACCCGTTACAATTAATTCCACTGTCCCAAAAGTGAACATTTAAAAGTTAACCAATCAGAACAAGAGCTCTTTTGCTTTGTGTATCTCAGGAAGCAGTTGTTAGCTGGTCCTTTCTGATGCTCTCCTTTCTAGATTATGTGCTTTTTGTAGCCTAATAATCTTCTTTCCACAGGAAATAGTGATATAGTGTCTACACTCATCTCCTGCTGAACCACCTGTTTCAGTGATTATAACTCTTTAACATATAAAGCAAAAAGTCTGAGATCTCAGTTTAGATACCTCCTGTTTAAATTCTTCTCTTTGTAACCAAGGAAGACCTCAAGGAATAATAAAAATACAAACTTAAGCATGAAGGGAAACAATGTCAGATTGCTTGAATAGCTCCAGCATCAGAACCAGGGCAAAGAATGCGGCTATAGCTACAGGGGTCATCCCCAGAGAAAAGTCTTTGCATGTCCTCTGCTGGCTTCAGAAAAGACAATGTACTGTGGATAAAAGATCGATTTTTACTTTCAAATCCCTAAGAGTGGTATTCAAACTGTTCTCTTTAAAAAAGCCAGGTGGCATACTGACTAATCAGAAGAGATTCCACTTCACCTTTGCTCCATCTCAGTTTCATTTCTTATTCTTTTTAGTTTTCAATTTTAATAAAATTTAAACACCAGACTTAAAATGATGTCTGTTTTTAAAACATGTCTATTTCTTACAATTATAGCCAAAGAGTGTGTTGTTTACATAAGAGGCAGTGTCTCACTGTGTCATTCAAGCTGATCTCTAACTTCTGGGCTCAAGAGATCCTCCTGCCTCAGCCTCCCAATAGGCTGGAACAAAAGGTGTTTGTCACAGAACCCAGGCAAAGATTACTTTTAACTGAGTTTAAGCTTCACATAGTCTACAGCTACATATAATATTTTGTAAAAGGAAATCAAATCTACAACTGTGACACTTTGAAAATCAAACAAGAACCTACAACTGTCACAACTGTGATAACATGGTGAGTTAACATATGGATTTTTTCCAAATGGGTTGTTCACAGTGAATAGCCCATTTACCATATTGAATGACCTATTGAAAATTTTTAAGATGAAAAACATTGAAATTTATAGTCTGTACATTTGAGACTAAGAAAGGATACTAAGTATGTTAGAAATATTACTAGAAAAAGTAGAGATAGCTATATAAAAACTCATCTGGAGTCAAAATAATGTCCCAGTCTTGGTCCCAACTCTAATTAGCTTTGGGCAATTTGAGCAATTTCCCCTACCTCTCTTAGTCTGTTTCTTCATCTTTTAAATGGTAATCATAACTCTCCCTCCAGACAGTTTATTCTGAATGTGAAAATGAAATCAGGTCAGTGAAAGTGTTTTATACATTATTAAAAGTTATTCAAATGTCACTCAAGCAAGCATTAAAATAATAATACTGCTAATAGGCTAAATTCTAAAACAACTTCATATTCCCCCCAAGAAAAGTTATTTTCTTCATGAACTATTCCTCAAAATATTAAAAATGGGACAAGAATGTAAAAGCTTGACAAATGCTTCAGGGACTAACCCTGGATTAAAAAGGCGGGCAGGCTAGACGATCTCTCATCACCATGACTACACCTTTATACCTCAGACTTGAAAATGAATGTTATTTATAGATAAAGCCGCCCAGTTAATTCTCACAAGAGGATTCCAAGACTGCCAATCAAACAAAAGCCCCAGCAGGTGGAGTTTATGTGAACTGATAAAAACAGGTTCTGGCAAAGTACTTGTAGAAGAGAATTCCAGAATCACTGACTCTCCCATACCCTATTCTTTATTAAAAAAAAAAAAAAAAAAAAAAAGTTCTCTAGATTAGAACAACAAAAAAAGTGAGCCTGGTATTAAGTAGATAGATTCCATCTAAAATACTTTTGTACATTATTCAAAGAATATTTGTATTTTGTATACCTTGATTTTGAAAATACTATCTGGTGTTTTCAAGTATAAAATAAATTATATGTGTCAATCATAGTAATATTATTTTACATCTAGTATTAGATTCTTCATTTAAACTGCAGGCCCAGATTTCCCTCTGTATTTAGGGCATCGCTACCTGGATTACCCAAAGTTACTTCATCTGCATTATATCCAGAAACACCACTGTCCTCAAACCTCCTGGTGAGGGCTTGATCTTGGTGAATAGTTTCTAGCCCTCTGGTTAAAACTAGATATCATCTTTGAACCCCTCATCCTCACTTCCACAAGTCATGAAGGAATGCCTTTGACTCTCTCTCTCTCTCTCTCTCTCTCTCTCTCTCTCTCTCTCTCTCTCTCTTCCTTGTCTCTTTTGCACGCACTCCTCCTCTGTTCCATTCCTGTGTCCCTGTCTCTGCCCAGGAATTCATCACGTTTCAACAAGCACAATGAATGTCTTAATGGTGCTCACTTAATGGTGCTCTCTCTTACCTTTCCAAGTACACTTTCTGCTAGGAAGAACTTGACACAGCCAACACCATCTTTAAACCTATCCTCCACCTTAGAACAAGAATCATCCGAGGTCACTCTGACTCAGCCTGACCTAAACCCCCATCAATAATCCATTACCATGCAAAGAAAACCCAAAACCCCCTCATCACAAGAAAGGAAATTGTTATCTGGGACTGACATCCTGAAAACACTAAGAGTGACACCACAAGGACCCTTCCCTTATAAACCCTGCAATAGCCTAAGGGCAAAAAAAATCCCCCCACCTAATCCCCTATATATACCCCAGGCTGTAAGCCAAAGATGGGTCTCAGTCCCCAGGCCCCCCCACTTGCTGGTTTATCCTAAAAAAAAAAAAAACAAACCTGTGTTACGGTTGAACCTCGTCTCCTCTCTATTTAATTCGGTTCTTTTCTTATACTTCCCACATTTCTAATAGAGAAGTTTAAACAAGACAGTAAGATTAATACTCCTTAGCAAGGCACTTAACAAACTAGGCCATATCTGTCTTTCAGTCTTATTACTAAATTAAGACAGCCACAAAATCTACTTCCCAGTCACACCACACATGGTCACACCATACTCACTATTCTAAGCACAGTACTTTATAGTTGAGGGGTTTTAGTTGTTCTGCTTCCTGCATTGGGAAAGCCTTCTTCCTTCTCTAAATAGTAGCATGCTTTTTTTTTTCATTTTCCTGTTTTGGTAGAGGGGCACTTTACCACTGAGCTATATCCCCAGTCTGTTTTATATTCTTTGTTTTGAGATGGTCTTGCTAAGTTACTTACGATCTCCCTAAATTACTAAGGTTGCCTGCTGAGAGCCATAGCCAAGTAGGAATGATGCATGGCATTTTGGGGTTGAAAGGTGACCCTGCTCAGGGATTAGGGTGGCTCCAGGTTTAGGGCGGATCCTGCTGGGATTAGGGCATATCCTGCTGCCTCAGGCGCCCACTCCTTGAGCTCCCGTTGAGTTCTCGCGGGGTTCTGAGAGAATTGGTACGCAGAGCCAATTGGAGGGAGTGTATTTTCCCAGAACGTGCGTGTAGAGTGTCGGTGAGAGTTCAGGAATAAAGAGTTGCTGTTAGAATCTACAAGTTTTTGTGGTGGCTCAGTTATTTTGTGCCCAGCCAGACTGCGGCAGTTGCCCATGAACTTGGGATCCTCCTGCCCCAGCCTCCCAAGTCACTGGGATTACAGGCATATGCCACTTTGCCTTGCTCTTTGTTTCCAAATCCAGTTCAGATACCATTTTCTCCACCTGTTTTAATTTGAGCTGTACTCCAAACTAAGAATTTGTCGCTACTTTCTATACCTTCATAGAACCCGTTTTTATGTCTAAGAATATTTTTTCACAGATGCCTGCTGATTTCTCATCACATTCTAAGTCTAAATACTATAAGCATCTCATTTTTATTTATTTATTTATTTATTTTTTTGCTTGGCACCCACTCTAGTGTCTAGCAGTAGGCATACATGCATGTGTGCGTGTGTGTGAGATCCATCAGTAGCTCATGGTTGACCAAAAATAATGACTATCATTGAATGAATGCTTATTACATCTAGACTGTGTCTTCAACATTTTACACTAAGTTGAGTCATCTGATTCCAAAAGTAAATCCGAAATGGATAACATTAGCTCCGTTTTACAAGTGAAATAACAAAGAAGTTAGGCAGCTTACTTGAGGTTAACACTAGTCTAGAGTCAGAATTAGAATCATGGTCTTTCAGAATTCATAGCTACTATTCTGAACCAATTCACTACACAGCCACCACACACGAAAGCAAACAAAGAAAAAACTACAGTAGATTAAAGGCCACTGTATGAATACTAAAAAACATAGAAGCTTTACTCTAGAAATTGGTACCTGAAAGATAATATGGTTAGAATCTATAAACTTAAATTCTCTGTTTAAATAAAAATATTTCCTACCTCATAAGACTATTTTGGAGATTCAACAAAATGAATTTCGTGAAATGTCTAGCACCGTACCTGAAATACAGTAAGAGTTCACACAGATTTGTATTACTTCTTTTCAGTTGTGAATAGTATAGAAACTACACTCAGAATAAATCAAAAGATTCTAGGGCAAGTAGATAGTCTTTAAATTCATAGTGGCTTTAGTGTCAGACCAAAGGAAACATTGCTTTAAATTTAAATATAAATTTAATAAATGTATAAAACATTGCCCAGCATTTCTACTACAGATAGAAAATATGAACAATTTTTTTGGAAAAAGTTATGAATGATGGCTTCATAGATAACATAAAAGATTTCCTTAGCTTCTGAGGCTGATGGCAGGATAAGACATCATCCTCCACAATACATTCCTCTTCTCCTTTACTGGGAATAGAATGCTGGGGTTTGTGGAACCTGGATCATGAAGTCGATCCAGCAACAATAACCATAATAACTACTTTCACTTAGCAATGTATGTGTTAGACACTTGGCAATGCAGTGCAGTACGTTTGTGAGAAGCAAATGTATGGACATTTGCTTCTCACAAACCACCTAGAAGTTTGGTGCAATTATTATTGCTGTTGTTGTTGTTGTTAAAATAACTAACCAGGCATGGTTGCACATGCTGGTAACCCCAGTGGCTTGGGAGGCTGAGGCAGGAAGATCACGAGCTCAAAGCCAGCCTCAGCAAAAGTGAGGCACTAAGCAACTCAGTGAGACCCTGTCTCTAAATAAAATACAAAATAGGGCTGGGTGCTGGGAGCCATTAGCCAAGTAGGTATGACAATTTCCTTGCCAGCGTACCCCATGTTGCAGTGACATTGAATGTAGGTGACCTTGCTCAAGGACCAAGGCGGATTAGGGCGTTCCCGGTTTAGGTTCCAGGTTTAAGGTTTAAGATTATTCCTGCTGGGAATAGGGCGTATCCTGCTGCCTGAGTTCCCCTTGAGTTCTCACGGGATTCAGACAGTATATTTTGGAGATAGAAGCCCAGTGGAGGTGGATTTGGGCAGAGAACGTGGATTTCCCCAGAACGTGATTGTAGACGGCTGGTGTGAGTTCAGGAATAAAGAGTTGCTGTTTGAATCTACAAGCTGTGTGGTGGCTCGTGATTGTGTGCCCAGCCAGACTGTGGCAGCTGGGGATGTGGCTCAGTGGTCAAGTGCCTCTGAGTTCAATCCCTGGTACCAGAAATAAATAAATAAACAAACAAACAAACTAGGGTGTGAAGAGGTTAGATAATTTTTCCAAAATTGCACTGCTATAAGTGGCCATAGTCAAGATTTAAAACATATCTGTCTAACTCTGGGGCCCCACCTCCTAATGACTGTAGCTGTTTCACTCAATCTATAACCAACTGTTGCTTTGGATTTTTCTTTTACAAAGGGAAACTTTTTATTGTGATTCTTTATAAATACTAGCTTCTTAAAAAAAAAAAAAAACTCATTGAAGCAGAACACTCATTGTCTAGGCAATCCAACTTCTTTTAATCTAACAAAAACAGCAGACATAAACAAATTACCCTTTATGTAGTCTGACTCTCAATACCATAAAACCAGAAGGCACAGCATACATTTATCTGTCCACATAGTGTTTGCTTAGAGTGGTCTGAAACCAGCAATGACATCACTGTGGGGGGTAAAACAACTTCATACCAATGACTCTATGGTGATGTAGTCTGGGGACGTTTTCATCTTGCTTTTTAAAGAGGTCATAAGGGCAATGAATCATAAATGAGATTATTTTGAAATTTCCGTTTTTTCCAAGTTTGTACCTCAACATGTTTGCAGTGCCATTTTCTTGGCGATCTTCTAATTTGATACCATTGTCTCCTTTAGAGTTCAGGTTCTCCCTTTAAAAAAAAAAGTCCCTATAAATAATGGTTCACATGGAAATTCCCTTCCCTGTAGAAGAATTTATGTTTTAAATATTTATGTTGGACTTACTCACTGAGACAAAAAAATGTATATAATTGAGGGAAGCACTTAGACCTTACCATAACTAGCTCTGAAATCCCTTTTCTCCACCACATAAAGAAGTAGGAATATGACCATAGAACTCAAAATGTTTGTTCAGTAAGATGGTGTTTTGAGGGATTCAGCCTCTGATGATAGTGATTATATACCACTTGCTAAATTTAGTATTTGGAAGTTGAGACATTTCTATTTTTTGAAACCTAACTTACTTCCAACTATTCATAAAGTTTGAAGCTATTTTTGTCAAACATCTTGCTGTTTCTGTGATTACAGTATTTTGTAACTCCAGAGATATTCGCTAAAAAACTATCCTTCTTCTTAAATGCTAACTGTTAGGTTTTTCTTCCTCTACCCTTCCATCATTTCCAGCTTTATACTTCTGATTCTTACTCAGACCTAGAGTCACTGAAGTCTAGAGCCATTTGAAAGTGAGTTAAGATCCTGGGAAAAATCACTCTCCTTGCTCTTTTCACATATTTTGTTGTAAAATATTTTATTGGGATGAAATGTTTAAATTAGCATTTAAACTGGTAAGTTGCAAAGCAATGACACCACCCAGAAGAGTTTGTGGAAGAGAAGAGGGCTAATCCTCTTGTTCAAAATAAGATGTGTTGCTGGGCGCAGTGTCCGATGCTGGTAATCCCGGCGACTCAGAAGGCTAAGGCAAGAGGATAGCAAATTTGAGGCCAGTTGGGGCCATTTGGTGAGATCCTTGACAACTTAGTGAGATCCTATCTCAAAATTAAAAAAAAAAAAAAAAAAAAAAAAAAAAAAAAGGACTGGGGATGTAGCTCAGTGGCAAAGTCCCTGGTTTCAATTCCTAGTACCAAATAAATAAATAAATAGACATGTCGAATGTGGTTATATGTCCAATTTTTTAAAAACAACTGGAGAAATACAAACTTCTCCCAACAAAACATCTGTCAAAAATCTATACATATCAATTTATTTTGTTGTTGCTATTAGATCAAGCCTTTAGATTAATATAAGCCACCATTTTGGTCAATCAAGAAATAACAAGGTATGTAGCACTTGTAAAGTTATTCTTGTGCAATTATCTAATAATATTTATTCTGATCTGCAATAGAATTCACTGCCATCAATTCCTAAAAATTGCTCAAGTTACATTTAAAAACCAGAAGAGGAAATAATGCTTTTCCAAATACATTTGTGGCAGGATGTATAAAAGCAAAAAGAAAAATAAAGAAAAAAATCTGAGAATACTATACCCAGAAAAGCTATCTTTGAGAAATACTGGCTTTGAGCTGGAGATATAGCTCAGTTGGTAGAGTCCTAGCCTTGCATGCACAAGGCCCTGGGTTCAATCCCCAGCACCACAAAGAAAAAGAAAGTAAGGGGAAAAAAGCAGTCAAGAAAAATACTGACTTTAAGAAACAGAAATAATGACTTTCCTAGACAAACAAAAATTGAGAGTTCATCACCACCAGACTTGACTAACAAGAAATACTAAACAAATTTATTTGTAGTGAAATAAAAGGATGCTAATGAGAAACATTTAAAAAAATCCCACTTGTAAAAGTAAGTTATTGGCCAGATTCAGAAGACTCTAAAAATGTATTGATAGTGTGTAAATCACATTAAATCTTTAGTGTGAACAGTAAACAACAAAACACTTAAAAATAATAACCACAATCTAAAGAATAAACAATGTAAATGTGTAAATTTTATATAAAATTTCAAAATGTGTGTTTGAGGGAAGAGTGGAGTTAGAGATCAATTCAGTAAGAGGATATAGCAATTAGCAACATATATGCATACAACATCAGAGCACCTAAATATATAAAGCAAATATTAATAGGTCTAAAGGGAGAAACAGACTGTAATACAAATAGGCGATTTTGGCAATAGAGATCATCAACATGTAAATTACCAAAGAAACATCAGTCTCATGCCAACTTGACCCAACAGATTTTTGTTGTTGTTTGTTCTACTTTCTGATTTATCAGATATTTACAGAACACTTCATCCAAAAGCTATCGAATACCCATTCTTCTCTACTACATATGAAACATTCTCCATGATAGATCCAATATCAGTTCACTGAAATCGTAACTAATTAACAATTGAAATAATACCAAGTATCTTTTCTAACCATAATGGTATAAAATTTAAAAAGCAATGGTAGAAAGAAATTCAGAAACCTTTGAAATAGATGAAAATTAAACCCATTACTGAAAAAAAACTAGGTTAATGAAGAAACTAAAAATGAAATGTAAAAGTTCTTTAAAACAAATGAAAATGGAAACAACACCTATAGGGCATAGTTAAAGCAGTATCAAGAGGGAAGTTTATAGCAGTAGATGCCTACATCAGAAAAGAATATAAATATCAAATAAACAATCTCATATGTCACATCAGGGAACTCGATAAACCAAGAAAAATCTCAGCCTAAAATCAATACAAAGAAGGAAATTATAAATATCAGAGAAGAAACTCATGAAATAGAGGTAAAAAATACAAAAGATCAATGAAACAAAGAGTTGTTTTTTTGAAAAGATAGATAAAATCAATAAACATTCAGGTAGACTAAAGAGAAATTAGAGAAGACTTAAATAAATAAAGTTAGAAATGAAAAGGAGACATTAAAACAGACAGGGAATTGCAAAAGATCATAAGACTTTAATAACCAATTTATGTGCTAATAAATTTTTAGGATTTTTTTTTCCTACAAGAAATGGATAAGTTCTGAACACAAAAAAACCTACTAAAACTGAATTATGAAGAAATATAAAATCTTAACAGACCAATGACAAGTGAAGAAGTTGAATTGTTAATTTTTAAAAAAGAAAATAATTTTTGTGTAAACTATTCTAAAAAACTAGTGGAGGAAGGGTATATTTTCAAATGTATTCTACAAATCCAGCATTATACTCTAATGCCAAAATCAAAGATACTAGTAACAAAAACAGAAAACCACAGGCCAACATTCCTGATGAACACAGATGCAAAAATCCTCAGCAACCTATCATCAAAACTAACTTGATTGCTTATCAAAGAAAATCATCTACCATAATAAAGAAGGTTTCATCCCAAGTAGGAAAGGATGTTTCAATATATACAAATCAATAAACATGATACTTCACATTATAGAATGAAAGAAAAAATGAAATCATATCATTTCTATAAATGTTGAAAAAGCATTTGACAAAAATGGACATCACTTCATGATAAAATCTCTCAATTAGGTATAGAAGAAATGTACCTCAACCCAATAAAGGCCATATATGATACTACAACTAACATCAAATCAAACAAATAAAAATGAAAGTTTTCTCCCTAAGATCTGAAATGAGACAAAGATTTCCATTTCTATTCAAAACAGTACTAGAAGTATGAGCCAGATCCAACCAGCAAGAGAAAAAAATAAAAGGTATCCAAATTAGAAAGAAAGAAGTTAAATTTCACTAGTTGGTAAATTATCTGATCTTACATATAGAAAAACCTAAAGATCACACACTCACAACTGTTAGATCCAAGTAAGCAAATTCAGCAAAGTAGCAAGATAATAAAAAAATCAACATACAAAAATCAGTAGCATTTTTATACCAATACTGAGCTTTTTTAAAAATAAGAAAAAAAAATTATAATATCTACATAAAACAAAAATAAAATTAAGTACCTACAAGTAAATTTAAGGAGGTGAAAGATCTCTGCACTAACAAGTACAAAATACTGATGAAAGAAACTGAAAAAAAAAAAAAACACAAGTAAATGGAAAGATATCCAATGTTCATGGATTACAAAATTTAAGTATTTTTAAAATGTCCATACTATCCAAAGTTATCTATAGGTGCAATGCAATGCCTATCAAAATACCAGTGACATTTTCACATAAATACTAAAAATAATCCTAAAATCATATGGGACCACAAGACCCCCAAATATTCAAAACAATCTTTACTAAAAATAACAATGATGAAGGTATCACAATGTCCAAACATACCACAAATATATAGTAACTAAAATAGTATATCATTGGCATAAAAACCGATTCAATGGAAGAGCTGGGGTTGTAGTTCAGTGAAAAAGCACTTGCCTACTATGTGTGAGGCACTGGGTTCAATCGTCATTACCACATAAAAATAAATAAATAAAATAAAGGGATTATGTCAATCTACAACTACAAAACAGAAAAAAGAAGAGGAGGAGGAGGAGGAAAAAGAAAGAGAGAGAGAGAGAAAAAAAAAGAAAGAAAGAAGCACCAATGGAACCAGATAGAGAGTCCAGCAATAAATTGCCAAGTACACAAAATGAAGAAAGGATAGTCTCATCAATGAATGAAGAATAAAATTAGACTTTTATACCACATATAAAACCAGCTCAAAATCACAGTCTTAAATGTAAAATATGAAACTATTAGAAAAAAAGAAACAGGAGGAAGTCTACATGACATTGGTCTGGGCAAGAATTTTTTTGAATAAGATCTAAAAGGAGGAACTGGGGATGTGACTCAATGGTAGTGCACTTGCCTCACATACGTGAGGCCCTGGATTTGATCCCCACCTCTGAAAAAAAAAAAGGAAAAGAAAAGAAAAATCTGAAAATTATTAGCATCAAAAGCAAAAATATACAAATAACATTTTCAAACAGCAAATGAGGCAATAAGCATACAGTGGAGAAACAATCTGCAGAATGGAAGAACATATGTTCAAACTACATATCTGACTAGGATTTCATACCTAAAAATATACAAGGAATGATTCAATAGCAAAAAAGTAAATAGCTTACTTTAAAAATGGATAAAAAACCTGAATAGGCATTTTTTTCATTTTAAAAAAATGACCAAAAAGTAAATATATATGTATGATGTATAGAAATATCATACTGAATTCTATTAATATGTACCATTGAGATGTGCTAATAAAAATGTCGACATCACTAGTAATTAGATAAATACAAATCAATACTACAATGAAATACCACCTCACTCTAGTTAGAATGGCCATTATTAAAAAAAAAAAAAAGACAAAAAAAGGATTGGCAAGGATGTACAGAAAAAGGAACATTTATACCTTGTTGATGGGAATGTAAATTAGTATAGCCAATATGGAAACCTCCATGGAGGTTCCTCAAAAAATTAATCAAACAATCCAGCAATTCTACTACTGGGTATACATCCAAAAGAAAACAAATCAGTACCTTGCAGATAAGAACATTCCATGTTTATTGATATTCATAACAGCCAAGATGAATCAAAAGATGAATTTTAAAAGTGTGGTATATATACACAATGGAATACTAGTCAGCATAAGAAAGAATTAATGAAATATTGTCATTTGCATTAACATGGATGAACCTGGAGAAACTTAAGTGAAATAAGCCAGGCACATAAAGACAAACACTACATTATCCACTCCATATTTAGAATCTTAAAAAGTGGTTAACAACCTGAGCATGGTGATGGATACCGTAATTCAGCGGCTCAGGAGACTGAGTTAAGAGGATCACAAGTTCAAAGCCAGCCTCAGCAAGTTAGTGAGGCCCTATGCAACTCAGAGAGACCCATCTTTAAATAAAATATAAAAAAGGACTGGGTTCCACAATTTAGCTATTGTGAATTGTGCTGCTATAAACACTGATGTGGCTGTGTCACTATAGTATGCTGTTTTTAAGTCCTTTGGGTATAGACCAAGGAGTGGGATAGCTGGGTCAAATGGTGGTTCCTTTCCAAGTTTTTTAAGGAATCTCCATGCTGCTTTCCATATTGGTTGTACCAATTTGCAGCCCCACCAGCAATATATGAGTGTGCCTTTTCCCCCACATCCTCACCAACATTTATTGCTGTTTGTATTCTTAACAGTTGCCATTCTGACTGGAGTGAGATGAAATCTTAGAATAGTTTTGAGCCCTTCAGTAGATAAATGGATAAAGAAACTGTGGTATATATACACAATGTAATAGTACTCAGCATTAAAAGAGAATAAAATAATGGCATTTTCAGGTAAATGGTTGAAGTTGGAAAATATTATGCTAAGTAAGCCAATCCCAAAAAAACAAAGACCGAGTGTTCTTTCTGATATGAGGAAGCTGATCCATAATGGGGACTGGGGTGGGTATGGGAGGAAAGGAGGAACTTTAGGTAGGGCAAGGGGAGGGAGGAGAAGATTGGGGACATGGGTGTAGGAAAGATGGTGGAATGAGATGGACATCACTACTTTAAGTACATGTATGAACACACAAATGGTGTGACTCTACTTTGTGAACAGCCAGAGATATGAAAAATTGTGCTCTATATGTGTACTATGAACTAAAATGCATTCTGCTGTCATGTATAACAAATTAGAGTAAATAAATAATTTTTTTTAAAAAGGACTGGGGTTGTGGCTCAGTGGTCAAGCTCCCGTAAGTCCAATACCTGGTATGAAAATGAAAGAAAGAAAATGTGGTAAGCAGAAGTTGTAGAGAACATGATGGAGGAAAGAAGAGGAAAAGGATGGAAAATGGTGCAAATTATTCTCCTACAGAGAAGAGGGACTATAGTTAACAATATGATATATCTCAAAACAGTTAGAAGAAAGGATTTTAGGTGTTATCACTGCAACAAAATAATAAATGTCTGAGGTTGTATATATGCCACTCCCCTAATTTGATCATAATACGATGCATAAATGTATCAAAACATCACATTGCATCCAATAAATTTGTACAATTATGTGTCAATCAAAAATAAAATACAATAAACAAGTTGTAGTGAAGATGTGGAGGAACCAGAACACTTCTTCACTTAAAAATAATGTATATGCAAAGATCAAGTACACCAAAAGGCATCAATAGCTTGCAGAAATATTTTTGATTTTTATTATAATTTTAGTATCTGTAATGGTTAATTTTTGTGTTAACCTCACTGAGTTAAGGGATATCCAGGTAGCTCATAAAACATTATTTCTCTATTTGTGAGGGGTGCTGGAAGAGATTACCATTTGTATCTGTGAACCGAATGAAGAAGATTGCCCTCACCAATCCAGATGGACAACATCAATTCCTTGAAGCTACAAATTGAACTAAATGGTGGAAGAAGGGCAAGTTTGTTCTCTTTTCAGGAACTAGGACCTCTATCTTTGGGCCCCGGACATAAGAGCCAAGGCTTTCAGATTCTGGTACTTGTACCACAGCCCCACTCCCAACCCCTAGTTCTCAGGACTTTGGCCAAGGACTGAGAATTACATCAGCACCCATGGTGCTCATTCCTTTGAACTAGTACTGAATTATACCATAGCTTTCCTGGTTCTACCACTTGAAGATAGAGTATCATGGGACTTCTCACCTTTCATAATCCCATGAGCCAATTCACATAGAAATACCCTCTTATATATCTATATAGAGACTATTCTAGTCCCTGGGGAAGCCTGAATAGTAGTGTTTTGTTTTGTTTTGTTTTTTCAAATTTCTTTGAAATCTCCATAAATTTATTAATTATTTTTTTTAAATTTCTTTTTTAGTTGTAGATGAACACAATATCTTATTTATTTATTTTTATGTAGTGCTGAGGCTCAAACCCAGTGTCTTACATGTGCAAGGTAACTGCTCTACCACTGAGCTATAGCCCCAGCCCAATTTCTTAATTCTTTAAAGTAACAAATATAGTTGAAAAACCTCAGATATAAACAGCAAAAAAAAAAGTTTGGAAAATTATATTGTACAATATTTTTAATAATAATAATAATAATAATCTCTCTCTCTCTCTCCTAAAACAAAATAGAAATTGTAAACTAAATGAAAGAAGTTAAGCAAGGGTTAAGAAGTGAATTATTTCCTTAAACAATGTTATGGTCTATGTGATATGTTGCAGACCAATCAAAACAATAATTCTGAAATTTTAAGCATCTGGTGTCATATACTTCACAGATATTTTCACTATATCTCCCATAACCTAAATTTGATGTTTGAATTTATTAAATTTAAAATATAAATTTAGTAAAAGCAGCACTTACTTTCATTGCTTTTTTGAAACAGATAAATTAAGGGCTTTAAAGGCTGTGGAACAGCTCACCTTGGGCTGGGGATATGGCTCAGCTAGTAGTGTAATGTACAAGGCCCTGGGTTCCATCCCCAGCACAAAAACCAAAAAAAAAAAAAAAAAAAAGG
>NW_026000019.1:8297968-8330005 GCF_001458135.2 Marmota marmota marmota
TAAGAATAGCCAAGCTGGGGCTCTGGATATCAGCTGTTATGGATTTGAGTCAAATCATCTTCTTTTTGGTCTGTAGAAATTGCTTTGGTTAGTCTCTCTAGAATCCAAATCGGCTGTTGTTCTCCCTGTGGAAACACACAAACAGAACCCTGACTCCAGACAATCACTGGGTCAGGACCTTTCCGTTGTCCTGTTAGAATATCTTTCCAAAGTACCTTAGGCTTATGTACATTTTTTGGATACATATGTCTTTCCGCAGCACTAAGCCCTGATGAATCCAAATTTAAAAAGTTTAGAGTAAAAAGGGTTATTTTAAGTTTATCTTTGGGGGTATATACCCCTTTCCAATTCCCTCTTTTTGCTTTAATAAATACATTTTAATAGTTTGATGAGCTCTTTTAACTATGCCTTATCCCTGTGGATTGTATGGGTTTCCTGTTAAGTAAAACATTAACTGATTTTTCTTCAGGGATGATGTTCCAAAATATCCTATATGCATCCTTTGGAAATTTAAAGATCCTTTTAAATTCAAGTCTTCCAAAATCATTTTGCCTTAGTTTTTAGAATTACTTTAGTCCTTTTAATTTTCTGATGTGGTTTTAAACCAATATGCTTTTCAAATTCTCTTATTCATATTTTTCAGAAAAATAATGCCATTCTCAGAAGAGAACTCAGAAAAATTTCTATAAGTCCCTGGCAGAAAACCAAGGAATTTCAGGGTCCAAGTGGTATTTTTATCTTCTTCTTTTAAAGACCATGACATAAAATGAGAAAACAAAATATCTCAAGAGCTGACTGCACGAAAAAGACACTTAATCCTGTCAGTGGGCTCTACGGGCCTGGAAACAGACTGAAATGTGTTTTGTTCTGGACACTTTCCAGTCCAAAAAAAATGAAGATTCAAACTAGGGGACAAGAAAAGTAAATGAGAAAAATACAATAAATTATAAAATAATAATAATAATAATCCCTTGACAGGTATCAGGAATTAAGCCAGAAAAAAAGCAATGATCACAGTCATAGGAATTTAAAAAACACAAATTAATTTGAAAGGTTGTAAATAGTGATAAGGACTTTTCACACAGGACTTTAGAAGCTATGATACTATATAATTATAATATCATGGAATCCACAAAACAATATATACAATATACTATTAGCTTCCTTTTACTGAGAAGACTGTTTTAGAAAAGTCTAGGAGCTAGTTATTGGTCTCACAGCTAACAAATGACAGTCGGCATTCTAACCCAGATTCCGAGTCATTTTTCCTAGGTTACATCACACAAAATTTCTATATACCAATGTCTGGACTATGTATTATAAAATTTAAACTAAATTTCAACAAAAACAAGCAAAAGTAATTTGTCATTTTCCACCAACATTTTCTGTGACAGAACTGAGGGAGAATGAAAATGAAGCAGTAAAATATTGTTAAAAAATATAAGATACTATCCAAAGTCCATGTAGGAAGACACAAATTGGTGTGAATATACTATGTATACAAACCAGAGATATGAAAAATTGTGCCTTATATATGTAATAAGAATTCTAATGCATTCTGCTGTCATATATAAATTTAAAAATTTACATAAAAAATAAAAAATATATATAAGATACTTTGAAGGTAAGGAAGATTATACCCTAGGTACCCAAGAAATCTGTAGGCCTACTAGAGGTAACATGTTGAGGTGTGAGCAAAAGAGCAACAGAAATAAAGCGATACTATTTTTGATACATGCAGCAAAAATAAAATGAGACTGTCATGTTCTCTATTGTAGATTACAAAACTTACAGGATAGCTGGGTGGGATTCCATTTTTTTTTAGAAATTTACTTCATACCAATGAAAATGTCTTGACTAGTTTCACTGGTAACATGTTTTTCAGAAAATAGAGGATGAACCAAAGTAAGCTGGTACTCTAGATTTTATTCTGGTCAGCAAAGAATAGTTAGCAGGTATCAAGGAAGCATTATAAACCTTTAAAAGATGTAACTAAGGGACTTGGGAGTTTCCAAAAGGAAAAGCAAGGGATGAAAACAAGAACTGCAGACTCATGGGAAGCTGTAAGTTTTAGACAAGTGTCAGATCTTCTTTGGCCCAAGACTCTAAAAGAAAAAACAACTGGGAGATGACAAAATAAAATTCTGACAGTAACTACCTTCACATATCTCCAGGAATTGAGAACAATAAGGTGACTGACATTGGACCATCATAGTGAGAGTCCAGGTGAACTCAGTTAATTTAAGGATAACTATAAAAAGATGGGGTGGCATGAAATTAAGTATGATAACAAATCATACTTGAAATCAAGTATGAATCAATATTAATATGACAGTCCAAATAAACAAGGTTTCTGAAAAATGCTGAGAATAAAAGGAGATTTATAATTGTGCAGAACAAGAAAGAAAATGAAGGAAGATATTCTTCTTTAAATAAACAGTAAATTGAAAAGAGAAGGACAAACTATAGAATTCTACTTTATTTTCATCTTCTCAAGAATAAAATTCAGGAAAAAAAATTGAACACACACACACACACACACGACATAATGGAAAGGGGAAATAAAATCCCAATGGAAGAATCACAGTTCTCTCTCATTCTGTTTCTAACATTTCTTTCCAGCTCTAAATTTTATTCTGTCATTTGAAGACTGAGGGAAATGTGTTCAAGCTCAAACTGAGGATGAATTTATTTTTAGGGAAAATCATGTCAATCACCATCCCTGTCTCACCAATAGCATTTATAAAAACACCCCTTCCCTGTAGTGAACAGGTATCTTTATATAGTCCACATAATCTTGCCCTCTGGCCAAAGCTGATTAGACTGACAGATGTGACCTTGGCCAAATTATGCCAACACTTTGACTGAAGATTGAAGCGGCTTAAAGCAAAATTGTTTTGAGATAAACCCATCAGAACCAGGAGACGGGTCCTGACAAATAGAATAAGTAGCAAAAATGCATAGCAGAGGCTGTAAAGGAGGGAAAACTTAAATCAAATTTAGGAAAAGGAAGTCAACACTAGTGATAGGAGGAGCCATCAGGAGAAAGCTGTAACCTTGGTAGTTGAATTCTTCTGGGAAGGTCAACAGACCTCTCAGGTTAAATGCTCAGAGTAGAATTGTTTCTTCCAAGTTCCAAAAGTGCTATTCCACTCCCTTAGGATCAGAGTAAATATATCTGTCCTTGGGTTCCTAAGAAATCCATCAATACAATCTTCATAATAAACCTTCTTATATGCAAAAAACGGGAAGTATTTCTACACTAAATATCATATTTATGACATAAATATGTATTTATGACATTTCTGGTACAAAAAAAAATCTTCACTGGAGATTATCTAGGATTTAAAGAAGATTTGATAATTTCAATTTTGGAGGTTGCTTAATCTGCCCTTTGCAGGAGATAGTATGAGCCATGGGATTAAGTCATACCTTAATTCCCACCCTGGGTTCCTCATAGACATACTATCAACATTTTGAACATAAAAATTTCATTTTCTGGACACAATTCTCCTATTCTTATACATGAATACAAAACCAACGTGACTCCACATCATGTTCAACCACAATAATGGGGTCCTAATTGGAGCAAGTTATTCTTATTCTATGTATGTATAACATGTCAAAATATATTCTATTGTCATGTATATCTAGAAAGAACAAATAAATAAATTTTTTAAATTTTCATTTTCTTGCTGCTTTATTTCTTGTCCATGGAAGAATGCTTGTCACAGAATGGACATTTCACAAATATTGTGGAATATATGCATAAAATTGGATAAGTTACAAATCTAAATAAAATCTATCTAAACCTGTTTTCTCATCAATAAAATTATTCTTGTCCTACCTCAGAGGATAGTTGTGAAGATTAAGTAAGGTAAATATTGAGTACTTCACCTGTTAAGTACTCCATTAAGTGTGCTCATTGTTAATATTGTTCTCATTTTTAAAGACATTTTCATCTGGTTTGTAATGTTTGTGCTTTGTATCTTAATATTTTTTAAGTTGAATATAAGATCTCAATATAATTCTAACACTTTCAAATATTTTTGCCTTAATCATGAATCACATATGTAAAATAACAGACCTCTTAACTTTTGACTCTTTTTGACAAGTTTTCATCATCTACAAAAATTGCTCAATCCATAATTAGAGCAATCAAATCAAAATGTTGTCAGAATTGGAGTAAGTGTGTAGTGTCCATAATGCTATTAAAATCCCTCCAGTAAACATGTGTCAAAGGTAGCAAAAAATAAAAAGCAAAGTATAGCTTTATATGTGTTGGGAAGGTGTGGGTAGGAATTTCTAAGTCATTTTTTACCATAAGCTTCTACAGTTGTGAAAATATATGTGAATATGTGAGTTCCAAGTTTGTAATTGACAGAAACTTAAATATGTCTTTTTTGAACATAAAACCATTAATTATGAAAAATTTTCAGTATTTTTTTTTACATTTTCCACCAAAAGGCATAAAAAGTTTTAATATTTGTTTATTAATTTTGTACTGGGGATTGAATCCGGGGCGCTTTACCACTGAGCTTCTCCCCCCCGCCCCCAGCCCTTTTCATTTTTTATTTTGAGACAGGGTCTCATTACTAAGGTTGCCGAGGCTGGCCTGGAACTTTGCGATCCTCCTGTCTGTCTCCCGAGTCTCTAGGATTACAAAGTGTGCCACTGTTTAAATTACACTGGTGTTGCATCTTATTACATTCTAGATTCTTTAGCTAAAAAGAAAACATCCCGCTCCTTACAAATGAATGTGAATTGCTATGAGAAACTTAAAAATCACCTTGTTCTTGAGATTGTTACTACAAGGAAAGTAGTGACCTCTACAGGTAACATACAAAAATGCACAATCAGCCGTGGGGTAATGGTGCTCCTGTAATCCTAGAGACTCTGGAGGCTGAGGCAGGAGGATAGCAAGCAGGAGGCCAGCCTGGGCAACTTAACCCAGACCCTGACTCAAAAAAATGAAAAGGGCTGGGAATGGAGTTCAGTCGGTAGAGCACCAATGGGTTCCATCTCCAGTAGCAGCAGGGGTGGGGTGTCCTAGAGGATGCACAAACCAACAACATTGTGAAATGTGACACACTTCCTTCCCTCCTGCTCAGAGAGAATAAATAAATGTCAAATTAATTTAGAGTAACAAAACACAACTATTAGAATGTGTGTAAGTACTATCACTGTTTAAATTGCAACAAGATCTGTTTAAATTTTTTGGATGAAACTACATGAGATTGAATCTAGATGTTTTCAGCTTAATTTCCATTAATATTACAAATTTTGTGCTCTTGCTAATTAAAATTCTTCAATATTAAACTGAAAGGAAATTAAATCTCCTATGTTGGCAAAGTTAGATGATACATTTAGCCATGAGGATTAAAGATGTCAGGAAAAGATGGTGGATTGAACACATCATCTACTTTCCCTTCATTTCTTAATGCCTTTAAGGAACAACAGAAAACATATTTTTCATGGTAAAACCCAGCTACAGTGAAGAGAAATGAAAGGAAGAAAGTACCCATAGAACTCTAGCATCTGGAAAGCAAACAGACCCACAAATGACTGAACCAACCTGAACAGGTTTTATTAAAACCCTGTAACAGGAGAAGATGAAAATAAACACAATTTGTCTCATGGAATCTCTCCTGTACTCCAGATTTTATGGTAATTATATCACATTATTGTGATTGTCTTTTTACTTGACTATCTTCCTCATTGGACCATGAGCCCCACTACAGTGGGAATATTTTTCTTTGCAACTTCAGTGCCAAGCAACTGCGAAGAAATATTCAGACTACTGCAATAAGGAAATATTCATGTAATTTCTGTCTTTCATCCATTCAATGAATCCTGTAAACTATAAACTTGACTACTCTTACATAATAGAGTATATACAATATGGTGTAGCCTTTACCCAATGGCCTTATTATAAAAACTTAATATCTGAACATTGAAGTTATACTTTCTGTAAGCATCCCTTAGCAAAAGGGAAGCAGTCAACAAACTGTCCCTTAATAAGTGTTCATTGTTTTGATAGGCACGTGAAAGAATGTGAAATGACCAACATAATGAAACAAATAAGAACTAGGAAAGATATATATACAAAAGGGAAGATATAATAAGACAGAGGGCATCAACATTTGTATTCTAACTTTTTCAGGAATTTTGTTGCAAAAAAAATGCCAAAGATTTAATACACACACCTTTTTTTTTTAAGTTTACTATAGTAGTTTTTGTTTTTTAAAACAAAGCTTTTCAGAGTATTAAAAAAAAAAAAGAAAAGAAATTGGTTGATGGTAAGTATAAAGGAAAAAGTGGACCGTGTCAAAGATGTTGAGAAGGATATTAATTATAGTTAGATCAAGAAAAAATTTTTTAATCAGAAAAAAATGTTTTTTTTTTCTTTTAGGAAATGGTAAAAAAATTTCCAAGAATAGATATCAGAAGTCCATGCTGGAAAGACATATTTTTTTTCTCAAGTAACGTAAAAAGAGGCAGACAAAGATTATGATAAACACAGAACTTGAAGTTCCTTGTATTTTAGTTTGTTTTTGCTCTACTCTTAATGGGTACGCTTTGTTAATTCTCTTATATCAATCCTATTATGTGCACAGAGCTATTTCTGCAAGGATCATCAATATCCATGGATCTTAAATCTGAAGAGCTTAAATTTATCCAAGTCCAAAAGGAGTTGAGTAGATAGGGATTCTCACTCACTGACAAGGACATCACGCACAGAGAGCTAAACTGTGAGTCTGCAAATAGTCTTTTTCATAGTATAAGTTTGAAATTTTTACCTTCGGGGAAAGAATAATGATTTCAGTGTTAGTCTATTAATTGTGTTCTTTTAAAATATTTCAAACTAACAAAGTTTTCTCTGCTATAAAGACAATTAAAATTGTGTGCCTTTCCTTCTTAAAGTGATTTGTACTAGTCATCTTTACTAATAAAAATTCAAAGTGAACTACACAGTTTTGAGTATGATATTGTAGATTTTGAAAAAAAGAACAATGACTAAAGAATTCATTTTGAAATTTTAAAAATTCTTCAGTTCTTCCTTTGAATGAAGGGGGAACTAAAGGGAAGAAACTATAATTCCTAAAGGGAAGAAAGTATAATTCCTCACATTTTGTGTTTGAGAATTTGACTCCAACTGTAAAAGAAAGGGAGTATTTTATACAATGCTATAGTATTGTCAGAACTCTAAGTCAGACACTCAATCTGTTGTGTATTTTTACTTAAAAGTACATTTTTGGGGTTGTTGTTTCTTTTAGAATTCAAATAGCAATAATAATGTGTTTTTCAAATGACTACTTTAAATTTTTAATGAGACTGAAGTGATGTTTTTAAAGGAAAAGAATATTGAGAGTTTGTTGATATTTGTTAAATTAGGTGAACTTTTTCTTTCAATTGGTTTATTTCTCTTCTCTTTTGCTCACATGAAGATGATTTTTATTATAAATAAATCTTACTATTTGCATCATGAAAGTGAGTTTAGTATGGTTTTCCCACTGGTTTGCAAAAAAAGTTATTTTATTACTGTAAAAATAGCTTTCAACTATAGCATCCATTTAAAATATTTTGTTTTTGTACATTATACTTAGAATCACTTAACATTAAAGCTATAAAAAAGATTACAGATTATTTAATTCATCATGGCAACTTTTGCAAAACTATTGCATTTATAAACTGGATTTGATATTATATGTTACTGTAAAAATGTATGTAAACCATTCATAATAATATTCGTATGTTAACATAAGTGTATTTATAATGTAAGACATACTCAAAAAGAGATAGCTGCTCTGAATTTCCTGTAAGATTCTGACACTTCTCTTTCCTCCAGAACCATAAGAGGCCATAGCTATGTATTAAGCACACACCTGGATAGGTGAATGTCTTTGCATTAGGAGCAAGAATTCAATTCTAATTTTAAAAGCTCATGTTTTCTCTGAATATTTTTTTTTACTAATGATGCAAGTTGACAAGAATGAAATGGCTATTTTCTATGAATTCCCCATATCATTTGTTTAAAAAGTAAAACTATTTGAGTAAGGTAGGAGCTGAGAAAGCATTGTATCTGTTTTGCAGTGTCTTAACATCAAAGTTTCTATCCCACTTCTTCTATCCAATTCATGAGCTTGAATGAATCTATATGGGGGGAGGAGTAGTATATAAATTAAGGGATGTTCTGGTAGCATCAAGGTATGTGTTATGAAAATGAAAGGAAACTAATATTTGCTGAGTGCCAGCCATTCTCTTAGCATTTCTTTTTATGATAAACATTTTGAGGACTATGTGTCCTTTATTTCACTCATCCTTCTGGGAATTTATTTTTAAAGAAAATTCTCATTATGATGCCACAAAATATACAAGTTGAAGTATCCCAAAACTAATACTTAAAATAACTAAATGTGGCAAAAGAAATCCCGAGTGTTGCTACTATCTCTACAAAGTCCTACTTCATTTCAAAACTGAAATGCAGAGAATGTATATAAGGCACTGACATAAATGCAAAAAAGAAAATCAAATAGAAAAACCACATAACAATTTGAGTAGGAAATTCAATTCACTGGAAAACTAGTATGTTATATTCAAATTAAATAATCACTCCCATTTCCCACTTGGGCACACATCTTCAGAAAATCTTTCAACTACTACTTTCAAGCACATTCATGTACATTTTATTAGCCTATATTTCATAATTCCAAATTTATCTCCTGTTCATGTTATTAAATGCTTTGTGGCAAATAGTCCTTACTAGAAGTAAATCAAATTACTTAATACAGGACCTCAGTAATGAAATAGAATATAAAACAATTGAAAAGTAATATGTATAATATATAACTATATACACACATACCTATTCTTTGGGTGGGAGAGATAATTAGACATAAACAGTGCATAAGTGTGTTGATTCCTAAATAAAATTTAAGTTAGTTTTACTATATGAATTATTAATTTTAAATGTTTGTTTTAGTATTTTTAGGTACTAATTATGAAGTCTTTACTCAAAACCTATGAAGTTTCCAGTGTTACATACTGTACACTTTACATATTTTCCCTCACTTAATCATCATGCAACCTTTTGAAATATACACTATTATTACTCCAAACTTTAAAAACAAGAAATTAAAGCACAGAGGGCTTTAGTGATTTGCCCAATGTCACACAGCTAATATTTGCAAAACTAGACTTGAATTCAAGTGTCCAAGTACTAATTACTAATTATTATTGAAATAATGACATCAATCCTTATGATTTGAAAGACAATGAGGTCTCCACAAGCCTAGTAATATGCCCTCTATTTGACATGGTATTGTCAGACCTATCTAATATGAAATTCCACACTGATAACTTATTTTAATAAGAAAGAAAATGCAAAACTGCTTTCTCTAGAAGTCCAATATGACATTGGGAGGTGCTCTTCATGGCAGGGGGTAAAACTTCTCACATTAATATGTTAGTACTGATGAGCACATTAGCCTGGCTTAGTGGCCAGATTATCTCAGTCACCTTGGAACACAGAGACCTGAGATGTTTGGTTAGAGGTGGAAACAATAGCAAGTGCTGCAAGGGTGAGGTGAGTGGCCTAGTGTGACCCCGAATGGGGCACAGATCAAGACAAAATCTAACTTTCTAACAGCAGTGAAAGTGAAGCAAGACGTTCTTGATTTTGCCCACTTAACAGGTTTACTGGTCCCTGCCATCTCAGAACATAAATTGTCCTTGATTCTATTGCAGTTAGTATATTTACACCAATATATTCCTTAGTATGTAAGAGTGACCCAAAACTGACAAAGAAATGACAGGCATTCGTATTACCTAACATGAATGAGAATGCCCTATATATTGTTGTGGGACCTTCTGCAGCATCCCAGGAGTGTGGGTCCAGAAGCAGGGAAAGGACACCAAAACAATGGGAGAGTTAATTCTAGGCAATTCTCCTTTCCCTGCCTGTGGCCTTACTTAAAGGATAGGGAGGGAGCCCTGAGAAATCTGGAGCCTCTAAAGCTTTAGACATTAAGGAAAGGGCTGGAGATGGGAGCCAGAACACAGGGACTGTGGCCAGCATCTGTACCAAAAAAGCCTGAGCCCGGAACTACGAACTAAATTATATCCCCCCAAGTTCATGTGTCGAAGTCCTAATCTCGAATGAAATATATTTGGAGATAGGACCTTTACAGAAATAATTAAGCCTCGAAGAGGTCATAAGGATAAGGCTCTGATCCTCTAGGATTAGTGTCCTCATAAGAAAAGATACTAGAGAGCTTGTTCTCTCTCTGTGATGTGAGGACACAAACAGAAGGTGGCCATCTGCAAGCCAGGAAGAGAGCCCTCACCAGAGAGTGGACTTGCTGGATTCTGATCTAGGAACTTCTAGCCTCTGGAAGTGTGAGAAAATACATTTCTATTGTTTAAATATCATTGTCTATGGTATTTTTTATAATAGCAGAAGCAAAAGCACCATACAACTGTGTTTATTTTTTACTTTTAATTCATAGAAATCTTAAGTGCTAATTTGCAAAGATCTCTCTCTCTCTCTCTCTCTCTCTCACACACACACACACACACACACACACACAGATTTTTATATAAAACTTGGACTAGATAGTAACAGGCCTATGAAACAAACAGACTTGATTTTAGAAGTTGGTCTTAAACATTTCTGAAGCCACAGAATTGTTATTTCAATTACATTTTTAAAAATCAAATACTAACATCTTTGGAGTGTAGAGTTAGTTCTTTCAAATGATTGATGAATAAAATCTCATTTCACATACAAATCTCAACACAAAATTCACATGTAATATTTCCATAATTTTGCCATATGTGTAAGAGTAGCTCTACAAAGGACATTTCCTAGTTTTCTTGTTTTATATAATAATGCATATTGCTTATTACATTTGTTTTTTAAAATAATCAAGAGACACAGGATTGATGGTAAATTCTCCATCAGTTTATATGATCATTAAGAACCAGGCTGGGGATGAAACGTAGCAGTAGAGTGACTTACCTAGCATGCACAAAGTCCTGGGTTCAATCACCAGCAAAACACATACAACACACACACACACACACACACACACACCAAAAAAAAAATCAAAAACCAACCACAGGCAAAGCCATTTTGTCTTTTTGTACTGACTTCCCAGGGTCATGATCAGTCATTTAGAATTAATTTTGCTAACCTGAAATAAATGGACTCTTCTGTTACATTCAGCATAAACGAATGGGGTATTTTTTATAGTAGCAGAAGCATAGGCACCATACAACTGTGTTTATTTTTTACTTTTAACACACAGAAATATTCAAGTGCTAGTTTTCAAAGATCACACACACACACACACACACACAAAGATTTTTATATAAAACTTGGGCTAGATAATAACAGGCCTATGAAATAAACAGACTTGATTTTAGAAGCTGGTCTTACACATTTCTGAAGCCATAGAATTGTTATTTCAATCACATTTTTAAAAATCAAATACTATTCTTTAGAGTGTAGAGTTAGTTCTTTCAGTAGCCAGGCATGGTAGCATGCACCTGTAATCCCAATGTGTCAGGAAGCTGAGGCAGGAGGATCACAAAATCAAGGCCAGCCTCCCAAATAAAAACTTTAAAACAACAACAACAACAAAAACTGGAGATGGAAAACACCACTGGGTTCAATTCCCAGTATGGGGGGAAAAATCTACCAATAAACTACAAGAGAGTTTTGAAAACAAAGCCCTTATTAAGGAACACTGAGAATCTATAAGTTAATTCTAAACTATATGCTCTGATTAGGTCATCATATTTGAAATGATTAACAATTGTCAATACAGCAGTGTCATTAGAACAAGAATAATGATGATATTGAAATGTTTAGGGATGGATCTAGATTTTTTTCAAGAGTCTTCTAAAACTGATAGTAAGAATTATACTCACTCCCTTTCTATTCTAGATTACTACTAACCACTGGATACAAGAACAACAAGCAGAATCCCCTCTATTTGTTTCATCTTATTTCTTGGAAATTGCTAAACCATGATTTGGCGGTGTTAGAACTTTGAGGACACATCTGAGAAATGTTATCTCATATAAGTCATTATTTTAAATTTATTATTAAAATCCTATATTAAAAGGAAAATAAGACCCCAATTTGGGCTGGGGATGTGGCTCAAGCTGTAGTGCGCCCGCCTGGCATGCGTGCGGCCCGGGTTCGATCCTCAGCACCACATACAAACAAAGATGCTGTGTCCACTAAAAAATAAACACTAAAATTCTCTCTCTCTCTCTCTCTCTCTCTTAAAAAAAAGACCCCAATTTGGTAAAATTATATTTTATACCATATTTTTGCCAAAATTAACTTTTTCCTTTTACTTAGGAGAGTAATAGCATGCCCTTAACTGAATGATATTGTGTCAAAAGTCATCAACATATAATTATTTAATACAGATTTTATTAGTTAAAATAGTATTATAGCAATCTAAAATTTAAAAAGTAACAGCATCAGAGTTTTTAAAATTATGTAAGATGGAATATACGGAAACTCCTGAACTACAGTAAATCTTGATCAAGGCAGTTTTTTTTCTGTCTTCTTGCCTTACCTTTCACCAGTTTCCAAGGACAAAGATGTGCTTACTGCCACTCAAATTCTTCTAAAAATCCTATTACTATTTTAAATCCTTTAACCTAAAGCAGACATGGAATATTTTAAAATATAATATTAAATATAATAATATAAATTAATAATATTAATATCATTGCAAACCAAATATTCAATTTTAAATTGCTGATAACTGGGCATAGTTAACGATATTTTTATACATCTTTCTGTTCAGAGGCAACAAGCAGTGCAAGAACACATGCTCATGTCTCAATATTTTTTTTTCTTTTTTTTTTTTTTGTACCAGGGAATGAACCCAAGGGCCTTTACCACTGGACCACATACCCCAGCCCTTTTTTAATATTTTATTTATAGAGAGGGTCTCACTGAGTTGCTTAGGACCTTGCTAAATTGCTGAGGCCAGCTTTGAACTCACGATTCTCCTGCCTCAGGCTCGCAAGCCGTTTGGATTATAGGAGTGGGCCACTGCACCCAGCTTTTCAATATTTTTCTTCCAATTCATTCATTCCTTCCCCCAGCAGTAAACAATAACAAATATTTGTACAATAACCAATCTTTGTATTCAACTCAAATGTAGACAATAGGTTAAAAGACAATCTTTTTCTTAAACAGGCAACACAGTTGACTTGGTGTTTGTTCTTCATGTAATTCAGAGCCCAGAGAAATGTCTATTCTTAATATATGTTAATCCAATCAATGAATCAAGTTTGTCCTAAGTAACTTGATTATCTTTTTAGTAAAGGGATTTCTTGAAATTACAGAAAGTCTTTTCTAAAAATGGAATTTCTTTTTTCCCCCACCCCATTATTAGATTAGCAAGAAACAAGTCAAGAGGAAGCTATTTCTGTCTCTTCAATATTTGAAACAAAAATTTTAGATTTTCTTTTTTTTAAATTTTTTTATTGTTGGTTGTTCAAAACATTACATAGTTCTTGATATATCATATTTCACACTTTGATTCAAGTGGGTTATGAACTCCCAGATTTTCTTAAATCTTGTGCATACTTATTGAGAATCATAGTTCTCCCAAATTAACAATCTGCTCTTGCAAATAAGAGATTAGTTTGAGTCTCTGCTTTTCTGGGAACTAAATAGCTATTGAAGTCATCAGATAAGTTTTCATTTCTTAGTTCTGTAGGTATTTTTTTAAGCAAAGATTTTCTCATTTTTTTAGATGCAAAAATTATTTTTAAATAATTTCAGTAAGTCATGAAATTGCTTCTTTTGTCCAACAGTATTTACTTATGTTCATTTCCATTATTCTTTTTACTTATTAAATACGTTCAAATTCTATATTCTTTTTTACCTTTATAGTTATGAAAATATTGTGGTATAAACTGGTTTTCCCCTGAGACACTTTGCTTAAAAGCCTGTTCTTATTCAAGTAGGAAAATCAAATTTGCCAAAACTTTGACCTCCAGTGATTCTGAATAGGGACTGTGGTAATTGAAACAATAAAATAATAGGAACAGTCCAAGTATTAGGATGAAGATAAAGGCAGAATTCTAGCTTACTATCTTGTAATTTGGAAACACACTGAAGACACCAAGTCCAGTATTGAAATGTAAATCAAATCAATTAAAAAAAAAAAAAGGAGAAAAGAAGGAGGGGGAGGGGAAGCGGAAGGAAAAGGAGGAGGAGAAGAAATTCAAAGCACAAGCAGAATGATATCATGGCTTAAAACTGACTTTGAAATAGTATATCCACTGCTAATATATATTCCCTGACAAAATGTTCAGAAAAAACACAACTGAGGACTCCTTGAGGCATATATTAGTTTGCATAATAACTGTATTTTCCAAATATTTAACAGCTAATGATGCAAATATGTTTGATGGTGAACTTAAAAAAATAAGGTTTGATATGAGGGTAGCAAGCAGTTTCACATGAATAAAAATGTCCAAGTGTGTAGTAGATTTTAGCTTCTCAAAAGTACTCCAGGCTCGGTTACTGGATGTTTTCATTTGCTGGGTGGCTAACCTCATTAAAACCTGTTAAGGTCGGGCGAGCGTTGGAGGAGGAGACCACCAAGAGACTGTCTCATGCAACAGCAGAGGGTTTATTGGGGGTCCAGCATGCTGGGGCTCAGAGCTCACTTCGGAGGAGCAGACAGCCCCGAGTACAACTTAAGCAGAGTTTATATACATTCTTTGGAGAGGGCAGGGACTTCACATATATCATAACAAATCATCGCACACCACGGGAAAATCAAACAACAACTCCAGAGCATGATTGGCTCATTCACTGGCGGGAACAAGTTGGGTAGGGGTGATTGGTCAGTACAAAATAGGGGTATACATTTGAACTGATTGGTTTAAGCCCTGAGGGGTGTACATGCTGAGCTGCATGGTTTCTGGGAGGGGTTGTTTTTACAGAGCAACTAAATTGTCAGGAGAGATTTCTCAACATACATTCTTAACCTTTCAAACCTACTCGTTAGTTTGAAGAGAAACTGTGGTGTTTAGCCAAGGGATTTGCCAATGTTATGCTCAAATTCGGGACCCCCAAAAGACCACCAAAGACCAAGATCGATGTAAGCAGCAAAGAGGTGTTTATTGCGAGCTAGCTCGGCCCTCCGTGCGCACACAGGAACTGGTGACACTGAGAGGCCCCAAGCCCAGGGTTTGCATCAGTTTTATACACTCTTTGGGGAAGGCAGGGACTTGACATACATCATAGCATCTCTTAGCAAATCATCACATACCGCGGGAAAATCAAATAACAACTCTAAAACATGATTAGCACATTCACTGGCGGGAACAAGTTGGGTAGGGGTGATTAGTTACTATGAGAGGGGGTTTCATTTGAACTGATTGGTTTAAGCCAAGAGGGGTGTTCATGCTGAACTACATGGTTTCCCAACACCATAAACTACTGGGAGGGTCATCTGGCATCCCAGGTATTTCCCTGTCTCATGCTGATTGATGGCTGCTAGGGGATTGTTATGGGTCCCCACCTAGCCTGACTGAGTCAGGGACACCTGGCGCAGCAGATCTTTCCTGTTATTTGTAGATAAACAACTTAGCAGGGTGGGAATGTGCCTAGGAGTGCTCTGTGGGTCTTTCCTAGGACAAAGGTCATGTCCCTTCCTTGGACAGGCTTTGCTCTGAGGTAGAGGCTAGTTTTTCACCAAACCATACAGAAAAAATAACTTTGTTACAGTGAGTTAATTTCCATAACAGTGGAATGGTTGAGAGTAGGCTCCCAAGTCAAATAGTCTAGATTAAAATCTTTGCTCCAGCACTTTCTATGTGATGGTGGGCAAGTAACTTAAATTCCCTTTCAATTTCCTCAGTTGCAAAGTGACATTAAGGATTAAACCTACCATATATGGTTATGTGAGAATTAAATGAGTTTTAACTCATAAAATAGTTGGAAAAGCACCTAGCACATAGTAAATATCTGAACTAAGTATGTAATGATTATTAACTAAATGTTTATTATATAAAATATTAGAGCATAATTATATATAATTTAATAACAATAATTTTTAAAAAGTCAGTTACTGACAATGTTCATCAAGCATAAAGAACTAAAATGAAGGTATATTGAAAAAAAAAAACATGAATTTTCCAGACATCTTTAGCAAAACAAATGTTAGATAATGCCGTATCACTTTAATTACTTGCAGTTGACCTACAGTGGAACCTGGCAGCAGGGACCTATAAATACATATACATACACACATTTATTTTTATATTTATGTATAAATGCATGTATATTCTGGCATTCATCTGCATTTTTGCTTCTTTGTTTATTCTGTAGATTATATAAAAACCAATCCCTAAAATGGAAGAAGGCAAAAGCCAAAGTTTTGAGGAAGATTTTGAAGGACAGGCCACACATACAGGTAAGTAAAGCTAGAAAGAAAAATAATTATTAAATTAAGATTAAATCTACAAATATCTTACAATCGATCAACAAATATATGAAAAATGTTCAACATCTCTAGCAATTAGAGATATCAAATAAAAAATACTCTAAGATTTCATCTCACTCTAGTCAGAATGGCAATTATCAAGAATTCAAGCAACAATACTGCTGGTGAGGAGGTGGGGAAAAGGTACACTGATTCATTACTGATGGAATTGCAAAATGGTGCAACCACTTTGGAAAGCAATATGGAGATTCCTTAGAAAACTTGGAAAGGAACCACCATTTGACCCAGCTATCTCACTCCTCCGTCTATACCCAAAGGACTTAAAATCAGCATACTGCAGTGATATAACAATGTCAATGTTTATAGCGGCTCAATGCATAATAGCTAAACTGTGAAACCAACCCCAATGCTCTTCCATAGATGAATGGATAAAGAAATTGTGTGTGTGTGTGTGTGTGTGTGTGTGTGTGTGTATATACATATATATACACAATGGAATATTACTCAGCCTTAAAGAAGAATGAAATTATGGCATTTACAAGTAAATGGATGAAGTCAGAGAATATCATGCTAAGCAAAGTAAGCCAATCTCAAAAAACTAAAGGCCAAATGTTTTCTGATAAGTGGATGCTGATCCATAATGGGGAGAGGGTGCAAAGGAAGACTGGAGGAACTTTGGATTGGTCAAAGGGGAGGGAAGGGAGGGGAGGAGGTATGGTGGTGAAAGATGGTGGAATGAGATGGACATTATTACCCTATATACCGGTATGGTTGCACAAATTTTGTGACTCTACATCATGTACAACCAGAGAAATGAAAAGTTGTGTTCCATTTGTGTGAAAAATAAAATAAGATTTTAAAAAACTACAAATATGTAATGTTCTTGTCAATAATATTCATCATGGAATTTGAGTAATATCTTCATATGGTAATACAGAAAAATTTAAAAATACTCCATAAATTAAGTCCATAAATTAACTTGAAATGAAATAAAACAGTTTTATTTTAATGTCAAAGAATGAGAAAAACACTACTGATAATTTCTTTTTTGTTTGTTTTTAAGAAAAATGTTATTTCAATTAAAATTTAATGCAATTATTCATCCAATTATAATGTGCTCTTCTAAGGAATATAAAGAAAGACTGCAGCAACATTGCAGCAGGGAAAACAATGGTCATTGCATTACCAAGTTTCTCTGTTTTCCACACTTCTGGGCATTGTCATTAAATTACTGATAATTTCTTTCTTTTTTTTTTTTTTAATAATTTTTAGTTGAACCAATGTGATCCTGCAATCTGTACACGTGGAAAAATAAGATTAAGATTAGGTACCCCATTTGAATCAAATGTATGATATGTCAAGATCATTGTTATGTTTTGAGCAACTAATAAAAAAATAAATAAAAAATAGCACAATAAGATAAATAAATAAATTTTTTTTAAAAAAGAGGCAATATATATAATCTAAGATACTCATATAAATGCATTAGGTGGATTTCAAATGACAAATATTTCAGATCTACTTGGTCTTTAGAAAACACTAATTATGAGTGGTGATTTGCACACTCCATCTTTTAATTATTTTATTTTTTTAAATTTTTTTAAAGAGAATTTTTTTAATATTTATTTTTTAGTTTTTGGTGGATACAACATCTTTATTTTATGTGGTGCTGAGGATCGAACCCAGCGCCCCGTGCATGTCGGGCAAGCGCGCTACCATTTGAGCCACATCCCCAGCCCTTTTTAATTATTTTATTTGTGAGGTCAAATCTTACTGATTCATGGAACAGTAAATTTGTCAAATGTATTCAAAGAATGAAAAACAGCTTTAGTAGAGGGCACTTATAATCTTCACAAGATATTTTAATGCTATTGAGAATTTACTGTCTGTTGATAGAAATTAGCAAAACAAAATCCACCTTGTAGTACTTCACTAATAAATGAAGATTATTAAAATGTTGTATACTTTTATTCCTATGTTTAAAATATAACCTGAAATTATATTCTTCTTCTGGCATCTTTGATAATAAAAAAAACCCAGTATTATAAAAAAAAATAATTTTTAGTTGTTGATAGACCTTTATTTATTTATTTATTTTTTAAATTTATATACGGGGCTGAGAATCAAACCCAGTGCCTCACACATGCCAAGCAAATGTGCTACCACTGAGCCCCAACCCCAGTGCCAAATTACTGATAATTTCTTGCTGCCCAATTTTCTTGCTCTCTATCCACAATATAACTAACTGATTTTCATTGCTCAACTCTCCTCCAACCTGTCCCCACTACAATCTTTTAAATGGTGTATAACTATCTATATGCCACTACAAAGAGCTTAAAAGTTAAATGCCATTAAATTTTAAAAATCAAATTTCTTTTAACTCTATTGAATCTGATTTGACTAGTAGTTTCCTGTATCTTTTTAATATGGATTTAGAACCTTTAAATTTAGCTAAAAGTTTGAATTCACACTAGTACTAAGCAAAATATGTGGCAATTCATTTTTTAAAGGTTATGTAAGCAATAGCTCTCTAAGTACAACATAAAAAAATGATAAATTCAGAAGAAGGAAAAACAAAGGAAATAACAATTGGAGCAAAAATTTTTAAAAAGCTAACAAATTAGGAAAAAAATTTACAAATCAATAGGCAAACAAAAGATTAACTTCTTAATATGTATTAAGACCTCTTACAAATTAATAAGAAAAAGATGATCAACCAAGTGGGACAAGGGACAAAAGATTGGATGGGAAGCAAAAACAAACCAAAAAAAAAAAACACTTATAAATTTAGAACTTTGGTGAGATGCATTTTTTTTTCCACACAACTAGAAAAAGTAAAAAACTTAATAACACTTTTTGGAATAAGACAACTTCTTCATTCATTGCTGAGAATAGTTTAAGTTGGTACAATCTTTGTAAGGGCAGTCTAGTAAAAGCAAAATCTGAAATGTATAATGTCCTTTGACCAAACAGTTTTACTTCTACAACGATAGATATACCTGCATAGATATAAAAAAAAAAAAAATACGTGCAGAGTTCTTCACACAGCATCATGTCATAGAAAAAACTGTGGAAATAATAATGCATATCAACAAGAAACTGTCCAAGTAAATTATATGTATCTCTAGAATAGAATACCATACCTCCATTTAAAAAAAAAAAAAGAGCCTTGTTATGTGTGTAGATGAAAGAAATCTCAAAGACATATTATGAAGTGAAAACATTAAGTAAGGAAAAGTATGTGTAATACATATAAATTGTGTATATAATGTGTGCATATAATATCTTACCATTTGTGGCAAACAGGAGAAAAAAGATTCTCCACACAAAACCACACATATAAAATGTTTTGTATCTGCATAAAATGTCTGGAAGATTAAGACTATACAAGAAAATTTAAAAAACATTGATTGCCTGAATATACTTGCATATAGAACATAACATTAAAGGCATAGAAAGATTAAGCTTGAGTGAAGGATATTCAGTTTATTTCTTCATGTTTTCAAGAATTTATGACCTTGTAAGCACTGATACCCACCCCGCCCCACCCAGTACTGTTACTTTTCAGGGCAACTGAATATCAGAATTCCAGTTGGATCATCCTTGATTTAATTAACTTTTCTTAAATCTGCAGATTCCATCTCTCCTGTATCTGTAGAAGATTCTTAAGACTCTTAGAAGAAATTGGGTGATTATGTAATGACTTTCTCTAAAGCATCTTAGTTTTGCTAATTGAGGTCAGGCCTCCTTCTCACTGGTTGTCTTTAGTCATTCTTGTTATCTATCCTTTCCCCAATAATCACAGACCTGGTTTCCTTTATTAATAGTGTAATACCAATGTTACTTTATTGCTAAAGCTTCTTTCTTATATAATGAAAGTGCTATTTTTAAAAAATTCTCCTTTCCACCATATATTCTAATTTTTAAAAATTTCTATCCCATTCTTTTTGCCAATAGCTCAAAGTGTGTAATTTATATTTTCATTAGAGCAGATTATTTTACAAAGATTCTTTGCCAATATCCAATTAACAAGATTAATCTGAAAGAACACTTTTACAAGCAAGGCAGTAGGAATTTCTAGGCCAAATAAAATGTTTTTTTCTTGACGCAGGAGATAAGAAGTCTGTTCCCACGGCAATATGTACACAAATTTCAATTATGCAGATAGTTCTTTTCAAAATGCAGATGGGAGTTTTTTTTTTATTCCAGGTCCCAAAGGAGTAATAAATGATTGGAGAAAGTTTAAATTAAGGAGTGAAGAGAGTGAATCCATCCCACCTAGCAAGAAGGAGATTCTCAGGCAAATGTCTTCTCCTCAGAGCAGAAATGACTCAAAAGAAAGATTCAGCAGAAAGGTAAGATAAGTAAAAAATATTTATTAAAGATTTACAATGTGCTAAGTCACTCTAAATAATTACTTTAGAACACTATGAAACATATTCATTAGAATATTGTTTATACTGGCAAAAATGGAAATGAAGTTAATCTCTATCAAAGCATTCCATACTAACAAATGTATACAGCTATTAAAAGAATGAGTTACAAATACATGAATTGATTTTGGGGAAGTTTCACAATATGAGAAGCTAAGTGCACAGAGTTTTAAATTATATGAATAATTCTATTCTAAAGAAGAAAGAAACACACATTGTAATTTTTTATGTTTTTATTAGTACATTATAGTTATATATAATATTGAAGTTCATTTTGACATAATCATACATCTATGGAATATAATTTGTTCCACTTCAGTACCCGGGACTTCCTCTTTCCTTTCCTTCCTCCCCCTATTCCTCTTCCTTTATTATATTGGTCTTCCTTCTATTTTTTTACAGTTTTTTTTTAAATTAGTGCTTTGTAGAGATACATAAAGGTAAAATTATTGTGGTATATTCATTTATGCACATAGCACAATCTGGTCAATTTCATTCCTCCATTCCTCCCTTTTCCAGTTGCTCCACCCTCTCCCTCAATCCCCTTTCTTTGTTCCACTGATTTCCCTTCTATTCTCATGGAATCCCCCACTCCTGCTTTTGTTCCTTATTTTGGTCTAACTTCGAATTATCAGAGAAAACATTTGACCCTTGACTTTCCAAGTCAGGCTTATTTCACTTAACATGATGTTCTCAAGTTCCATCCATTTACCAGCAAATGCTGTAATTTCATCCTTCTTTCTGGCTGAATAAAATTCTGTTGTTTATATATACCACATTTTCTTAATCCATTCATCTGTTGATGAACATCTGGGCTGGTTCCAGTGAATTACACTGCTATAAACACTGATGTGCATGTATCACTATAGTATGCTGATTTTAGTTCTTTAGGATAAATACCAAGAAGTTCGACTGCTGAATCATATGGTGGTTCCATTTCTGATCTTTTGAGGAATCTCCATTTTGCTTTCCAAAGTGGTTATACCTTGTTTGTAGTCCCATCAACAAGGCATGAGTCGTAAATATGTCCCTTATTTAAAACATCCTATGTTTTTTGTTTGTTTTGTGGTACTGGAGATTAAACCCAGGGCACTCTACCACTGAGCTATATCCCCAGTCCATTTTTAATTTAATTTTGAGACAGGATCTCACTAAGTTGCTAAGGCTGATCTTGAACTTGTGATCCTCCTGCCTCCCAAGTAGTTTGAATTGTAGGAACTAAGCCCAGATCTGTATGTTTTTAATGCTTATGTGATTATAAGCATATGAGTTTGTGTAGAAAATTACAGAGACATTCACCAAGTTGACAATATTGATAATTTGAAAGAATGAGATTGGGGAAAAAGGAGGAGGAAAAATAAATCTCAAAAACAACAAGGGGGGTGGGGTTGTGGCTCAGAAGTTGAGTGCTTGCCTAGCACATGTGAGGCCCTGGGTTCAATCCTCAGCACCACATAAAAATAAAAAACTAAAATAAATGTATTGTGTCCAACTACAACTAAAAAATAAATATTAAAACAGCAATAACAACAACAAAGCCTATATGTTTACACCTCTGCTAAAAAGTTGTATTTTTAAAAGATTTCCCTTATTTAGTTTATGTAATGTATATGTTTTTGTCAAAAAGAGATATATTAAAATGTTAATGGGGATTATCTGAGTAGTAAAGTAGTAAAATTTCAGTATTTTTTGTTTGTTTTTTAAGCCTTGTTTTTATCTTCATAATTAGAATGCATTATTTAAATAACAATGATTGTGAAAAAGAAACCATAAGTCACTTTCATTTGTGGGGAAAAATCACAATAGTGAATTATTTATCTCTAAACCAGTGCATATGAGTTGTATACTGAGAGTCAACAGACAACTACAGTCAGAAATAAGCCTTGGTCTAAGGCTTCTGGCAACAGTGATGATCTTCAAGTCAAATATTTTTGGGGAGTGGGGGCAGAGGATGGTTCTTTATTGAGTCACTATGCTGTGGATGAGACAAATTTTCCCATCTGAATTACTGCAAGAATACCTACTCTTGTTTGGAACGGATGTAGAGAGAAAACAAGTATGAAAGTATTTTAAAACATAAAAAACTATCCAAATGTGTTATGTAAAAATCTTGTGTCTAGGCTAGGTTTTGGAAATGTACCTTAATGCCTAAATATCTGTACACCTGAATAAGTAAATAGAACAAGTTCTCATATGAATGCTCAAATTCATCTTGAAATCAATATTTGTGTGGTTAGTCTATTAAATTATCAGAACTCCGGTAGCAACTTAAGAATTATGCAAAATATCCATTAATTTTAGAGCTAAAACAAATCAAATTGAGACAATACTGTTAAGAGAGAAAATGTAATAGGATAAGAAAAAGAAAGAAGACATTAAGAAAACAAATATAAGAGGGAGAAACAAGAGAAAGAAGGAATAAAAGCATAAGATATTTCTCCTTAACTTGAATCTCAGTATATTCGTAGTCACAATGACACTAATAATGCTTATCTCAGAGGTTTGTTGTGTGGATTAAATAATATAATCTACGGAAAATGCCTAAGACATGGTAGATATACCATAAACATTAGTTTTTTGCCATCTTAATTTTCCTACACTTTATTGTTTTCCCAAAGATGGAAATGTGCTTATAAATATGCTTTATAAAATTGGCCTTTGGTTTCCAAAGCCAATTTTATACATTACCTGTTTCGGAGGAGTTAATTTCTCTCCTTTAAAAATTGACTGTCATCCCAGAGACTCAGGAGCTGAGACAGGAGGATCCCAAGTTTCAGGCCAGCCTCAGCAACTTAGCAAGGCCCTAAGCAATTTAGAGAAACTGTCTCAAAAAAAATTAAAATAATAATTAATAAGGTCTGGGGATGTAACTCAATGGTAAAGCACCCCTCAGTTCAATCCCCAGTACTTAAAAAAAATTGACAGCAGCTGCTTTTTGAGCAGTTATATGATGATAAGGCAGTAGACTCTGATCCTTCTTGGGTGCTATCCAACTTCCATGACTCGGGGGTTCTCCACATTTATTAGTGTCCCATACAACATTATGTCCCATTGCTCCTTTATACTTTCTTTTGGTTTGGTTTGGTTTGGTAAGGGGTGCTTGACATTTTTCTAAATACATTAATAACAGAGAAGATATCATGAAAGACTATGCAGGTAATTTTAAATCCTAGCTGCAGTGAAAAGAAGCTGTCTTGAAAGAAGAAATTTAGGTCTTTTCTCATTTTAGCCTAAACCAGTGGATAAGAATAACCTAGAGGGCTTGTTAAAACATGGATGAGCCTCACCCTTACAGGTTCTGATTCAGTAGATCTGGGTGGTGCCCCAAAATGTACATTCCAAGAAGTTCCCAAGTGATGCTGAGGTTGCTGGTCCAGCAGTTGGCATTCTTGTTAAATCTTATGAATTCTAAGTAACTCTAACTCTGTCTTGTTTGAATTCCATTCTACATATTCTAAAAGTCCAGTAAATTATAAGACTTTAACAACTTTTGTGGAGGGAACATATAGAGGCATTTGTTAGAGACACATTTAAGTGTGTGTGTGTGTGTGTGTGTGTGTTTAGTGGTTTGTTGTTGTTGTTTTGTTTCTTATTTGATAAAAGACCTTGCTGGATTTTTTTTTCACCCAAAGTGGTGAGTAGTTAAGTGTCATATTTCTGACTGAGACTGTGAGCTTCTTGTGGCTCAACTGCATTCAGCAATAATTATATATGGATTTAAGAATGAAATAATTATTGAACTCTTACTGTGTACCAAACATTATCTTAGATGTTGAAGATACATTAAGACAAATAAAATTCCTTCTCTTGTTAAACATAGTTTAACAAGAAAAACTGATATTAAATTAATCAAATATATAACATAAGCTTGGTTAGTATTTATTGCTATAATAAACAGTATAAAGAACTAAGAGTAGATCAGGGACCCTTTTAAGTAATCAAGGAAGGTGACTTTTGAATAAATTCTCAAATGAGGTAAAGGCCATATCAGGAGTGGGGAGGAAGTGATCTAGGCAGAGAGAATAGCAAATACAAACTCCTAGAGTGGAGAATGGGTGTGGTATGCCTAAGGAATACACATTTCTGGCTGAATAATCTCTATCATTTCTTTCATCTGTTCTCAGATGAGCATTCAAGAATATGAACTAATCCATCAAGACAAAGAGGATGAAAACTGCCTACGTAAATACAGAAGACAGTGCATGCAGGATATGCATCAGAAGCTGAGTTTTGGGCCTAGATACGGGTTTGTATATGAGCTGGAAACTGGGGAGCAATTCCTGGAAACAATTGAAAAGGAGCAAAAGATCACCACAATTGTTGTTCACATTTATGAAGATGGCATTAAGGGCTGTGATGCTCTAAACAATAGTTTTACATACCTTGCAGCAGAATACCCTATGGTCAAATTTTGTAAAATAAAAGCTTCTAATACAGGTGCTAGGGACCGCTTTTCCTCAGAGGTACTCCCCACACTACTTGTTTACAAAGGTGGGGAACTCATAAGCAACTTTATTAGTATTGCTGAACAGTTTGCTGAAGAATTTTTTGCTGGAGATGTGGAGTCTTTCCTGAATGAATATGGGTTGCTACCTGAAAGAGAGATACAAGCCTTAGAGCAGACCAACATGGAGGAAGAAGATATGGAATAAAGTTCACTGTGTTAGCTGGGTGTGGTGGTGCATACCTATAATCCCAGAGGTTTGGGAGGCTGAGGCAGGAGGACTGTGAGTTTGAAGCCAGCCCCATAAACTTAGTGAGGCCCTAAGCAATTTAGCAAGACCCTGTCTCTAAATAAAATACAAAAATGGGCTGGGGATGTGGCTCAGTGGTTAAGCACCCTGGGTTCACTTCTGGGTACCAAAAAAAAAAAAAAGACTCACAGTGTCAATATCTCATATTTATTCTTTATATACTAAACATTGATTTTGGTAGTATCCATATTCCTTTAGAGAACACCAAATATGGTCATGATTATTGTAATTTGCAAAAAAAGATTAAAAATTTCAGTGTTAATATTAATGTTAGTTATTCAAATTGATACAGTGCTTTACAACAAAAACATTGTAGTCCTTAGCAACATTGTTTAGTAAACAAAGAGGCTGTGGATAATATTATGTCATTTTCTAAAACTCTCTTTCAAGTTATGTGTTAGCTTTTTTATTCTTTGTTTTTTCCTCAGTGTTATTTTTATTTGTGCTTTTCAAACTAATTTTCAAATTAATTACAATTTTCCTTGCATAATAAGAATAAAATATCACATGGAAATGAATTTTCAGTATTTATTCTTTCTCAAGTATTACATTATCAAAGTTCTAAATATTTTGTAAAGACAAAAACTTTTTCATTCAATAAAGTATCTTATATTCCAATCAAACCAAAACATAAGAAATTTTGAAATATTGTGCAATATTAATGTTGTGAAAAGAAAAGTTGCATTTGTTAAAAGGATACAAGAAATGTTTGCTTATTCTCTGGATGAGAAAAATATATATAGTAGTAATAATAACTTCAGTTATCATCTATTGATAACCAATTATTTTATACATTTTTATCTCTAATTAGTAACCACAAATTTACATGTAGTCTTATCCTTATTTTTAAACAATGAAGCTAAGATTCAGAGAAATAAAGTGGAAGTTCTACTTTTATTTCCCTTGAAAATATTTGATATTTCATCTTCCCACATGAATATATGGAAGCGAAAAACAAAAGATCTTTTATAATGTTTTTAAATATATTAAAGAGCAAGATAAAAGAAATTTCTAGGTGTCTGAATCAGAGTGGGAAATTAATGGTGAGTAAAGCTGAAGCAATATGGCTTTCTATTGAAGACATGGTGCTTGATAAGTACCCAGAAATGGGCTCCCTGTGAGAGATGTGTTTAAACAGGTTTTCACATTTCTCCCTGGTAGCCCAGTGTTGAAACTATAAATGTGACACAAGTTTTAGTCTCCACGCTCTTGAATGACTACTGCATAGTTTCTCTTCTGATACTTTTTGCACCTCTTTCTCCAACTCCACATTTTCCACATTTCATTGATCAAAAAGTTGCTTTCACTTGAGACCTACTTCATCTTTCCATCATCAGAACTAAAATGTGTACCTATATGTAAAGTCTTTCTGCTGACATTATGATGGAAGAAAGGTCCATGCAGCTACCAAACTCACCCCATGCTGTAGATTCTATCCTTCTCATCTACACAGTAATTTTTCTCTTGCAATTATTCCCCTCCTTTGCATTATCCGTTTCTCTCTTTATAGATGTTGTATTACTCATATTGGCTTATAAATTTTAACCTTGCACACTATTTAAAATATGCCTATCTATAATTTAAAATTTCCAACTACCATTCAGTTTCTGATTTTCTTTACAATTGTGTCTCTCAACAGAGGTATCTAAAGTCTCCACCTTTATTCTTCATTTTCAATTATTTTTAAACTGTACTCCAATCAGGTCTTTGTCTCAAGCACTTTAATTACAGTTGCAGTTGTACTATCAAACTTAATGGTCAATTCTCACTCCTTATTTTATTCTGTCTCCTGTAAGCATATGTCAAAATTGACTGTCTCCATCCTTATTGAGTCATTTCTGGCTCTGACAACACACTGCTCATTTGCTTACTATCCTACTGATTATTCCATCCAAGTCTTTCACTGACTTCTTCTCTAAATCTTTGCTCTAGGTAATCTCCTCAAACGTGTAATCCCAACCACCATTTAAATTCAATAGTCCCCAAATCACACCTTTGGCTTTACCTCTCTACTAGACTTCAAATTCTTATATATCACCTAGACAAAGTGGGGAAAGAAGGAAAAGAAGAGGTAAAGAAAAAGAACCTTTGCAATTGTACTAGATACCAGTAATATAGAGATGAATAAGATAGAATTCTTTACTATGATGAGCTCATGCTGACTAGTCCCCAATACATTATTGTTCGTGAACCTAAAATTCTTTATCCCTTTTATAAATTGGGAAAGGCATTTTAAATAGCCAATTGCCTATTTCTAAGTTGATGAGCAACAGGCATATCACATGAAGGAAAACCACCAGGAGGGAGACATGCAGGATAATTATGTACAAAATGAGGAGTTTTTAAAAATAGTTCAAAATGCTTTCTCTCATCAAGTAATGACTAGCAAATGTAATAATCCCCTACTGAGTTCTCTGCTAAGGAATTACTGGACTTAAAAAGTATAGCAAAAAAACAGGGTCCTTGCATAAGATATTTATAATTCAAAGCTCCTTAGTAGAACAGCTCTTTAGATTGACGTTAATTCCATGCACTGGAAGTAAGTACATAAAGGATGGTGGCAAGGCAGTGAGGAATGATAGTCAAATGTCTCAAAAAGAGAACAATATTTTAAGAATAAAATATAAGGTTTTTTTCAATCATTAATTATTGTTAACTGAAGTGTAATAGAGTTTTATAGGTCAAGGGCAGTAAAAAATCCTTTTAAAAGAAAGTGAAACTTTCCTTTGAAAGAAAAGTCTCATTTACAGAAGAAAAAGAATAAAAATGGCTTTGAAAGACTCCTGTTCAGAGAAAGCTTTACTCTTTTAAGAAATTCCCCACCACACTTTAATTTAGAATATGGAGCTAGCAAGCTTAAGCAGGACTAAGCCCAGGAATGTAGTTAACCCATAACTGCAAAAACAAAAGTAACTAGGTGGCACCTGTGTAGAGAGTGAGTGATGCTAGCAACCATTCTCCAAATAAGCACTCGGTGACTAATGGCTGCCACAGTGAAGCTTTGATCATAACACTCATCAGGAAGAATCACACAAAAGGCAGGATTTGACTAGAATTATTTGAAGTCCGATGCTGCAGAAATCCTGGATTACAAACTCCCCTCATGTAAACACTTAATGTGCTACTTCATTTGGTAGGAGGAGAGGAAGAGATCAGCAAAAGAATGAAGTTTAAAATGTAAAGGCTTAAAATGCCATAACACGTCTCATAACAAACCACTCAAATAATAACTAGAATAGACTTGAAAGAAAGCTGAGAGTGTTAGTTATAAAGCAATAGGAAAATTTGTAGGGAATAGCAAAATTATCTTATAAATTGAGAATCTCATTCACTCATGGATTACAAAATAATTATACTGATAATCTGCAACGTGTCATGCAGTGTCCTTGAAAACAAAGATTTATACAGGGAATGAATGGATAAATGCATCTACATTTGGATCTGTATACTGTGGTGAATATTTTAAGTAACAATATCAGACTTCCTATGTTTCAATCCATTCACTAATTTTGTGACTTTGGGCAAATTAGTTAACCTTTCTGTACCTGTTTTTATATCTGTAAGATAAGGATAGTAACAGCATGCACATCCTCCTTGGGTTGGTTTTTTTGTGTGTGAGAGAAAAAAATAAATCATCTAAATTATTTAGAACAATACCTGACACACCAGTATTACTCAAATGTTAGTTGGTATTATTAATAAATATACATAAAGTAAAACCACACATATAGGCATAGATATAAGATATTAAACCTGCTTATGTAAAAAGAAACTCATTGATGAAGAAGTCAGAATGCAATTCATTTATACCAAACATGTTTCTCACATTCTTCCAGATAAGGAATTTATTAAATATTTTATATAATAATATTTGAATTGAAAGAGTAAGGGGCTTTGAAACTGAGACAAATGAATAGTACCCAACACAATCACCTAGCCACCAAACACCTTACACTCTACAGTCCACCTTATGTAATTTTGGGCCTTTAGATTGCTAGTGACCACTCGCAAATGGAAAATTCCTTCCTCACCTGGCTTTCGGAATACCACTTTCCAGATCCTTCTCTGCTTCTATGACCATTCTTTCTCAGTCTTATCTCTTGGCCTATTTTTTTTTTTTTCTTTCATGGTGCTGGGGATTGAACTCAGGGCCTTGTGACTGCTAAGCATGCACTCTACCAACTAAGCTATATCCCCAGCTCCTTGGCCTTTCTTAAAATGGCCCTTGGATATTAGTAGGATGGCACCAGGTACTACCTATACCATGATTTCTGAAAGTCACTCTTCTTGACACCTCTGGTCAGGCAGTTCTTTATTGTGGAGGTCTGTGCTATGCACTGTAGGATGTTTAGCTCCATCCCCAGCCTCTGCCCACTGGATGCCAATAGCACTCCTCCCCTAGTTGTGAAAACTAAAACTATGTTTGGACATCGCCAAGTGTTCTCCAGAGAGCAAAAAATCACCCCCAGTCAAGAATCACTTACATCCTTTTACAAAATATATATCTTCTGGCTGCTGCATTCCATGTCAATGGAAATTCAATTATTAGCATTTTTTGCTTGAACCACTGCAATCATTTTGTAACTGGGTGGGCTTCACAACTCACAGTCTTCATGAGGATACCAGACTGACCCTTAAAGGACTGTCAGTGCATGGGGAAACCCCAAGGCTGTAGTCCATACACTGCTGAAAATTTTGGGGGGATCATCTGTGTGACAAACAAGAAGTGGAATTTTAAGAATTTTTAATTTTCATTCTGAAACATTTGGGAATATAGATACTCTTTTTTGATGTCCTGTAGTTTGTGGATATGCAGTAACCATGTACAGAAATATTATATTTCCCATTATTAGGGAAACTTATTCTTTCAAAAGAGCATAAACTCATCAGGCATAGTAGTGTACACCTGTAATTCCAGCGAATTGGAAGGTTGAGGCAGGAGGAAGCCAGCCTGGGCAACTCAGAAAGACCCTCACCAGCTTATTGAGACCCTGTTTCAAAATTTTAAAAAAGGGATGGGGGATGGGGATGTAGCTTATTGGTAAAGTACCCCTGTATTAAATCCTTAGTACCAAGGAAAGAAAAGAAAAAAGAATATAAACTCAACAGTAATGTTTCACTAGACAATTTTCAAGAGTTTAATCTTCATTTGAAAATTTGAAATCTGAAAACAGTATAAACACTAAAATAGTATTGATATGAATTTGGATAAAGGAATGCAGATTTAATGACAAATTATTTTATAGCAACTAAACTTGAAAAATTTTGATAGTTTGTAAAATTTTGTGTATATATATATATACACACACACACATATATACATACATAAAAATTGTGTAGGTAAATACAAAATAATAATTTTATCTTTATTTTTAAAGACAGGCATTGTTCCAATATCTTTGTCCCTTTAATAAGAAAAAGTTGGAAGTAATTTAAAAACAAATACCTTTGTCATGGGCAGTTAGTTATTTGCCGTGTTATGAAATAATATACTTCATGAACAAGTTAAATATTAAGTTCCTGAAAGACATCTAAAAGCCAATAACTATATAAGTTCATGATTACTAAAGAATTTATGTAAAGGCAGTACAATATGTCCTGTGAAATAGGAGCTTTGGAGACCCCAAATAAAACCTAATATTTTTATAATGTATTATACACATGCTCCCCAACTTATAATGGGGTTATCTCCCCATAACTCCCCAGAAACTCAATGAATATATATATATATAATGGATGAAAATGCATTTAATACATCTAACCTACAGAATACCACAGTTTAGTAATAGTACACTGTAGAATATTGCTTGTTTACCCTTCTGATTGAGCAGTTGCCTGAGAGCCAAGGTGCATACTGGAAGAGAATACTACATTTTGCAAGTCCAGAAAAGATCAAAATTCAGAACTTGAATTATGATTACTACTGAATGCATGTTGCTTTTGTACTATTGTAGAGCAAAAAAAAAAAAAAGGTAAATCAAACTATCATTGAATCAGGGACTGTGTGTATAAATAACTTCATATATATTATTATCTCATTTGAAAAACTATGAGAATACAATTGTCTTCTTAGGTAGGCAGAGAATTGTTTTCAATATATACTGTTCAAAGATGAAGAAATTAAAGTGTTCATGGTTAGTTGATTTGTTCAGGTTTATATACAGCTGGAACTATGCAGAGCTTGAACTTCGTCTTGTGCCTCCCACTTCTAGCTCCTGTACTTCACACATTATATCATACTTCTTTGTGGCAGTCACCAGCACAAAGAATACATTAGCAAACAAATTCAGTATTCTCTAAGATCTATCTTAATATGCTTCAGGTAGTGTCAAGTCTGTAGGAAAAAGAGGGGGG
>NW_026000019.1:8332519-8334787 GCF_001458135.2 Marmota marmota marmota
GAGGGGGAGGAGGAGGAGGAGATATTTCAGTACTCCATCAGATATTTCAGTACCGTTCTTTTAATCTTTGTTATATCAAGGAGGAGGAGGAGGAAGAGGAGGAGGAGGAGGAGGAAGAAGGAAGGGAGTGAGAGACCTGGAATCCAAATAAAACTTCAATACTCTGGTTTCTCTTCAGATCATATAAATCTTTCACCTTTTACCAAATCAAGCTTCAGTAAACCCCACAACTGAAAAATTAATGCAGTAGGCATAGCTCTGGCAGAGAAAACAAAGCAAATTATATGGTAATCTCATTTTCAATTATACATTTTCATTATTTGAGCAATAGCATTCAAGAAAAACATTAAATTTTATTATTACTGGAGGCTGTCAGCTATAAAAACTGCTGAAGTCTGTTTATCTTTCAGGAATTTTTGTTTGTTTTTCTATTTGCCACAGTATATGAGAAAATGCTCAGAAAAATTAATTTTCACAAAACCAGATGTTTCGACCTTGCCCATTTTATTTCTCAGAATGTCCACTCTCCATTCCCAATCTGTGGACATATTTAACATGTTACCTCAAAAATACTAATTCATTTTTTAATTTTTTCATTTATTCATTGCTCACTGCACATAATTACCTCCCCTACAGGGCTCCTATTCTAACAAATTAGATTCACTTGCCATAGGCAATGATAATCACACATTAAATTAAACTTACTAGGTAACTTGAATTACATAATAAATTGTTTAAGTCCTACAGAAGTTTAGAAGAATAAGGCCTAAGGCTCTATGTTACATTTACCTTTTGTTAAAAATAAATGCAGTTACCATTCTTGACATTTTACCAATTTATTTTTTCCCATCTTAAAGTATGTTGTTGATCCACATACATAGACAGATAGACAGACACACATTTTTAAATGGGGAGAACTTGTAAACCATCACTTACTTGATTTTTCCTAAAGAAGCAGCAGTGAGTTGTTATCCATTTGAAACCAGTTATTTTACTATTCTTTCCCAGTCCATTTCCAAGTGAAAATTTAAAGAAGAAGCAATTCCAAACATAATAATTGTAACAAAAACCATAAATGATTTACATTTTCTAGTTAAAAGATATATATTGTCCAATTAAACTGTTTTAGAAACCCTGGTATTTGGTATCAAAAGAGATACTGTAAAGCATAAGGATATAGAAAAGTAAAACATAAAACAATGGCAAAGCTGTGTCAAGCAAATACAATTTTTACAAAGTGAATATAGCTAAATTAATATCAGATAACTAAGTTTAAAAAAGACGAATTATTAAACAGAAATAGTCATCATCTACTAATAGAATGGTATGTTTTAGCAAGAACATATAATGTTATACCTCTATATACCTAATGTCATAAGATATATATAGTAAAAATTGATAGAATACAAAAACAAAGTGACAATTCTCCATCATATATTTCAGTACCATTCTAATTCTATATACCTAATGTCATAAAATATATATAGTAAAAATTGATAGAATACAAAAACAAAGTGACAATTCTCCATCAGATATTTCAGTACCATTCTTTTAATCTTTGCTATATCAAGTAGAAAAAGTATCTATGTGGGCATTAACCATATACTTGATCTAAGGAATAAATATAAAGCATTGCAATGCATAATTAATAAAATAACCACATTTTCCCCCTCTACCACACAAATAATGTTTTTAAGGATAAACTAAACATTTAATAATAAAATGGGACATTATAAGACAATCACATTTTAGGAATGCAATAAATTAAATAGAAATTAATAACAAATAAGAAATCTAAAATTCTTTGAGTTGAAATATAATAAGGTAGCTTATAATAAATCTTTAGGAATATACCCAAAACAGAAATTTTACCATTAAAAATGTAAGTTACAAAAGAAGAAAAACTTAAAATAAATGATCTGGGTGTACAACTCAATAAATTGATAAAAATAAAATAAGGTAAATCAACAAAGTAGAAAAATGAAATAAATGAGGAATCAATGAAATATAAATTCTATAGATAGAATCCATAATGCCAAAGTTGGTTCTCTAAAAAAACTAACAGATGCCAGGCATGGTAGCGCATGCTCTAGCAGCTCCAGAGGCTGAGGCAGGAGGATCTCAGGTTCAAAGCCAGCCTCAGCAAAAGCAAGGTTCTAAGTGAGACCCTATCCTAAATAAAATACAAAAAAGGCCTGTGGATGTGGCTCAGTGGTTGAGTGCCCCTGAATTCAATCCCCAGTACAAAAAAAAAAAAAAAAAAAAAAA
>NW_026000019.1:8334809-8381260 GCF_001458135.2 Marmota marmota marmota
AAAAAAAAAAAAAAAAAAAAAAAAAAGACTAACAAAATAGAAGTATCTGCCAGACTGTTAGCAGAGAGTGGTATGGAGAATAAGCTTAAATAGATAATATTAGGATTTAAGAAAAAAAAAACATAGTATAAACCAGGTGTGGTGGTCCACGCCTGTGATTCCAGCGGCTTGGGAGGCTGAGGCAGAAGGATTGTGAGTTCAAGGCCAACCTCTGCAAAAGCAAGGCACTAAGCAACTCAGTGAGACCCTGTCTCTAAATAAAAAATACAAAATAGGGCTGAGAATGTGGCTTGGTGATTGAGTGCCCCTGAATTCAATCCCTGGTACCCTCCCCAAAATATGTATAGATAGAATTGAGATTAAAAAGATATAAAGCACTATAAACAACTTACGGCCAACAAATTTCAAAACAGAAAAATTCCTAGAAAAGTATAAATTACCAGAATTTAGGAAAAACCAGAACAGAAGTCACAAAATATTAACCCCCTCAAAACAGAAGATCTAGATGTATTTATGAATTAATTCTATCAAATTGATTAGAATCAGATAGTTTAATACTGGTTTCTTCAGAGAATATAAACATAATAATCCCCAAATCATTTTATTAAGCTAGTATAGTCTTGAGGACAAATACAGCAAAAGAAAAGAAAATCAAAGACAAGTGTGACTAATTAGTGCCATTTTATATGCAAAAATAAATATTAGTAAATTAAATCCAAAAGTATATGTAAAAGATAAAGTACAATCAAGAAGGATTTAAGAATATAAAGATAACACTTGTAGATTATGCACTTACTCTAGCCATGATGTCTTTAGTTTGGCATCATTGCCCCCTCCCATCTCTAAACTACACAGGAGCAGCAACTAAAACCTGTTTCAACTGCGGTAAACTACTCATTCAGGCTATTTCCTCTAACCATTAGGCTCAGAATCCAACCTCCTCAAAAAACACTGAAACAAAATCTGCCATGATTTTTAACCTTACATTTACCACAATGAACATACAAAATGTAAGCTTCTCCTGCTACCTCTTCCCACTCCCTATTTCTCACCACTCCCAGTTCATTCTTAGCTATATACCATCATCCCCATGATAGTCTATGCTTTCTTGTTTTCCATAATCTACATACTTCCCTTTATTTTCAACTTTCCTCTAAGCATTTCTTTCACATCTTTGACAGAACTGAAAAGGCTCTTCAAAGAGGGCAAATTTCCTTTCATTGGTTTGACAACCCAGCCGTATTCAGTACTGTTCCCATCAAGGAACAGTCTTGATCTTAACCTGCTACTTCACCTCGGCCACCTACCTCCTTCGTTGTCATGTGTATTCTTTCTCCCCAAATCACTACTCCAAGCATCATTACTTATTTGTGGACTACTACCAAAATTTTGGTTTTTTGATTTCTTCTGGACCTCTGCTGCATTTATTCTTCTACATTCATAATGCTTCTCGTGTGTGCTGTTCCTCTGCCCCACACTCTTCACTTTCTTTAGATTTCATGGTCCATCATTCCATTTCTTAGCCCTTCTTTGCTTTCAAGTTATTCATAAAATGAGACTTCCAAATACTGCTATTTATTTTTTTCTATTCTATCCTATAAGAAGTTGGAGACCAGTAGAGAAAAAATTGTACAATTTCATTCATTTATTTACCACTGTGTGACAATTCCACCACGTTTCTTTGATCAACCCAATCTCCTATTCTTTGCAACAATTTTCCTAAATACTTATTATTCTCATTCTTCTTCAATCTCAGAAGATGACCTTGCAAATTTTATAGAAATCTGAAGGTATCAGATGAGATCATCTTCATCTTTCATTATCAAACTCATAAACATTTGCATCAATTTTCTTCATCCTCTGAGCTGTTATATAAGAAGAGACATTCCTTCTCTGAATACTGATTCACTTATGCTTTAGAGTTGGACTTCCCACCTTCTCAGGAGTCTTAAATTCATATTTTCTTAGTTCTTCACGGAGCTATATTCCTACTTCCACACACTCAGTCACTCCCTTCCATTAGTATCTTTCCCCTTAATATGCGTGTCCCATTAGGTTGCAAGTCACTTTCTTAAATTTCAGTTTCTGAACTGTTGAAAAGAGTGTAATAAAAATGAAAATATTTTGTAACTTGTAAAGTACTCTCTGATGAGAGTTAGTTTAATGTTATTAGAATTTGTTCTAACCTAGAGAGCAAAGGAATTAACTGACTTCCCAAGGCTTTATTTCTTATTTGGCAGATCTAGAGGTATGCCTCAATTCTCTATAATTAATAGCTATTTATAATTTAAAATGAGAATGTTTTCAATAATGCTAACTTGAAAGCATAGAAAGAATTATTTAAAATCTTCGTTTCAATTATTCTTGTTTAGACAAGGATATTACAATCTAGCACCAGAGCTTATTGACATTCAGAATTTTAATCATAGCATTTGTATCTGGTGTATCTACAACTAAATTGGATTTGACTAAAATAGAACCTAAGACCTGATTAAACTACTTCATCCCTATCATTAATTCCCCTCCATAACTCTATATACAAAAGAACTCTTTAACAAACTGAACAAATTAAATGAAGGATCTTTTCCAAAAATGTCAAGTTTTCTTAATTAAGAATTTTTGCACAGGGCATTTTCAGGATTAGAATTTCAGAAGTCCTACAGTATAACATAAAATGTGGCTTTATTTGATGGTGTCAAGTGTATAATATATTTTAAAATATTTTTTTAAATGTGAAAAAAGAAGAACTTATTTTTATTATTAAGACAAATATAATAGTTATTTACCCAAATATTTACTCTAACTATGTGTCCTGTGGATAGTAATTAATGTGTATTTCAATTGTATTCATCAAATTTGGACCTAGTCAACAATTTTTTGCCCAACTTCCAAGAAGGTTGTAAAAAGCAATTGAGATAATGAATATGAAAGCACTTTCAAAATGGCAAAAGCAAGGACAAATGTTCTGTCATTTCTAAGTCACTTTTATTCTTTGTCCTTAATAAGTAAAAATTTATTACTATTTTAATTTACATTTTAAAAGGTTGTAAACTTCATTACAACTCATTGGTTACCTTTAGTGAATATTCATTAACACTGTTGACATTCCCAGCATAAGTATTCATTAGGTTAAAGTAAGAAATCAAGAGCAGTTATTTATTATGCATTGGTTAATTTATATTTAGTCAAAATCTTAAGGTGAGACTCAACAAATATTATGAGCTTGCAATAGAGCTCAGATCAATCCTTTGTTGGTAATACATTACGAACCTCTTAACTGCTGAACTTCTAGCAGTAGGTACAATGAAAAGACATTACGTATGTCCACAAAATACCACAGAAGAAAGGCAAAGGGAGGCGCTATGGCAAAAGGCAAACTGTGTTAAGGGTAATATATGGAGTATTTAAAAAATTTTTTTTAGTTGTTGATAGACCTTTATTTTATTTATTTATATGCAGTGCTGAGACTTGTGCCTCACATGTGCCAGGCAAGTGCGCTACCACTGAGCCCCAGCTCCAGCCCTGGAGTATTTTTTAATATTAACTATTTCCTTAGGGAACTCCTTTGTCTCTTCTTTCTCAAGTTTCTTTTTTTTTTTTTTTTTTTTACATGCGTGTAGTTATAAATCCAGTCATGACTGAAGACCACTATCATTAATTTCTTCCCTTTCTACATGCATGCACCATTTGGTCACCCCCACTGAAAGTTGGGCTGCTTTTCCCCTTGGCAAGGAAACCTGGCTGGACCTGTGTTTGCTTTGACCAATTGAATTCAAGGAAGTGATATTCTGGAGATTCCTAATCCGGGCCCTAAGATAATTGATGAGATCTACTTACTTTCTCTTTGAACACTGAATGTTGGGACCCTTCCTTTTGGATTTCAGCCACAATTTCAGCCACGACTCTGTGGAGAGGTCGTGTAGGAGAATCAGAAAAACAACCATGTGGATGAGCCATCCTGGATTTTATAGCCCTTAAATAATGAAAGCCCTAGCCAACATCATGTGGCCCAAAAACCATCCAGCTGAGCCAGCTAAGCCCTTCATACCCACAGAATCAGAAGAGACAACGGTTGTTCTAAGCCAGTAAATTTTGAAGATGCAAGTTATGGAGCAAAAGATAACCAAAATAGAAAATGGTGCCTAGACACAGGGTACTGCTGAAGCAAAGTCAGAATATGTACCCTTAACTTTGGAACTGGGCAAGAAATAGAGGATTTAGGGTTTTAACTAACAGTGGTGTCTAGAACAATGAAGAAATTGAAAGGCAACCCTTGTTATGAAAGGCAATAAATACTTTCACCTGTAGTAATGTGAAAGGTAAGACTAATAAGCCTGTGAAAACTGCTAAAGGGAAAAGGCAGATTAATATATTTATGACTCTAGCTAAGATTTCCAGGTAGGATACTGAAAATGCCAAATGACTTTTACCTGCCTATGATCAAATCTGAAAAGAAAAAAAAAATGAGCTAAATAAGCTGTTCAGTTTTGAAACAAAAATCTAGAAGAAACATAGAGAATCAAGAACACCTTTTCCAGCCATCTATTTCTCCTCAAGGAAGAAATGACCTCAGAGTAAAGATCAAATTCAAGGAATTGCTGGTAAACCATAGAATCAGGATAAGTTAGGATCAAAATAGAAAATATGCCTCTGTAATATCCTTTAAGACTTCCGAAATATTTAAGCCAGTGCCTATAAACCTCTTAACCAGACAAGAAGATTCTAAGGATCTCACAGACCTACAGGGTAGACCATTTAGCCAGATAATGAGTATTTAAGACTCTTGTCTCTCCACTCCTGATTCTCAGCTAAAAGTATAGACAGACCTATCTTGAAGAGATTTGTAAGTGTGCCTTTTGTCTAATGGAGTTGATAACTTCATTCAAAGGACACGCAAGGTGCTTTTAAAGGAATTACACACTCTTTTAAGGGATAGAAAGTACAAAATGAAGAGACTTCTGGGTCTTCAATCTCCAAAAATCAGGAAGCAGTTTGAGAAAACTACTCAGCTTTAGTTCTCATCTATTATTTACCTTTGTAGTATGAGAGATTGAACCTAGTGGTGCTCTACCACTGAGCTACATCCCCAGCCTTTTGAGACAGCATCTTGCTAAATTTCCCAGGAAATTTTTCCCTAGTCACTGGGATTATGGTTGTGCACCACTGTGCCTGACCAGTGACAGTTACTCAGTGGATGACTCCAAGCAGAGTCAGTATTTCATAGGAAATAGCTAATAGCTGAGAATCACTTTGGGGGAGAATTAGGCCTTAATCAACATACATTTTCTTCTTCCAGAATCATGATGAATTACAGACATGTACTCAATTGGCATTCTGAATTGCCATAGCTTATTCATTGTTGTGTGTCACTCATTGCACCTCTTGAACAAGGGTATCTGCTGCTTGACTATTGGGTGCTAGATGAATATGGGGAAAAAACTTGTTTCCCTAGTTTCATGCATCTTCAGATAGAGAAATTGCAGGAAGTATTCCTCATATGTACTTGAAACTGATTTAGATCAAACTAGGCATTGAGCTTGAACCTGATGCCATGTTGAGATGAAAATAAGATTTCTTGGGATGCAGTGAATACATTCTATGGCCAAAAGGTATATTAGACATCTCCAAAGATGGCTGACTTCAAGCCTGTCCTTTCTTTTGTATGTACTTCCTTTGTGAATTAAGAGAAAAGGGTTGTTTTTTTCCTTCTTCTTTAATCTAGGCTGACTCTGTAAATTAGTTTGGCCAATACAATTCAATGGAAATTATATTCTGGGACTTTAAACCAGGGCCCCAACAGAACTCCACATCTCTTTTCCTCTTCTTGAAATACTCATAATGCTACTTCTTGAATCCCAGGCACCATGATAGAATACCAAGTCAGATGGAGAGGCTACATAGACGACTGTGATAGCTGGATTCCCAGCTGCCATATGAATGAACTTTCCTGTTTGATTCAACCCCAATCTAGTTCCTAGATTCACAGAATTGTGAGAAAAATTAAATACTTAAATATTTTCTTATGCAGTGCTAGAAACTGAGCACTAGTAAACTCTACCACTGAGCTACATCCATAGCCCTTTCAATTATTTTTTCTTAATTGAACTCAGGGGTGCTTTACAACTGAGCTGTGCCCCTAGCTTTTTTATTTTGAGAAAGTGTCTCACTAAGTTGCTTAGGGCCTTGCCAAATTGTCAAGGACAGCCTAAAACTTGGGATCCTCCTGCCTCCACCTCCCAAGTTGCTGAAATTTCAGGTGTGTGACACCAGACATATATTTTTTAATGCACACCATCTTTATTAGTACTGTCACATTTCTAACTTTTCAATCTATTGAATGTAAAATGGTATTTATTGTGATCTTAGCCAAGTATTTAAGAAGTTAAATATCTTTCGTGTGTATAGTCACATCCTGTTAAAATACCTGGTTTGTCTTCTGCTTATTTTTCTACAGGACAATATGAATAGAAGGGAGATAATGGGCATCCTTGTTGTGTTCCTCATTTTTAATGCATATAGTAGTCATGATGCATGTTCTCTTTTAAGATGACACTGAATTCATTTGAATAGTGCTTCTTTTATGATTGATAAGAATTGATATTAGCCTATAGTTTTCTTTCCCCTTACTAACATGTCTGATTTTAGGAAGCTATATAAGTCTCATATACTCAGCGAGAAAGTATTCCCTTGACATGTGTGCTTGGAAAATTTGTATAAATTTTGGAATAGTATATCTTTGAAAGGGGTAAAACTTACTCTAAACCTTGGTCAGGTGTTGCCAACATTTTTTAAATTTCTTTTTACTACAAAACAGTATTAAGTCCAGTTTTTCTCTCTTCTTGAGCCAATTTAAGTAAATTGTAGTTTTCTGGAGTTTAGTCTATTTTGTCTGTTTTCAAATATGTGAGCACTAAGAAGCTCTTGGTACTTTTTCCCCCATCTATGCTGTACCTGTGGGATAGAACCCTTTCAATCTTTATGCTGTTTACATGTGCTTGTTTTCTTCCTGTTCCATTATGCCAGTTTAGTTTTGTCATGAAAACAATGTCGATGTTATTAATCTTTTTTTTTTTTTAAAGAGAGAGTGGGAGAGAGAGAGAGAATTTTTTTATATTTATTTTTTAGTTCTTGGCGGACACGACATCTTTGTATGTGGTGCTGAGGATCGAACCCAGGCCGCACCCCCAGCCCTAATCTTAATCTTTTTCTAATTCATCAATTCATTACTTTCATTTCCTTCTACATTGTGTATTCTAGTGTTTTAAGTCAGACATTTAGTCATTTTCCCTAATTTCCTTTCAAAGTGTATTTCTACTCTATCAATTTTTAAAAACAAATTACTTAGTTAGATTCTCAGTACTTATGGGTGTGGTTTTTTTTTTCTTTTGACCTCCCTATGTCTTATTTTAGATGTTTTTCTTTTAAAACAGCTTATAGTTAAATTTTTTTTTTTAAAAGAGCTGACCAACCTGTCATATGACTAGGTAATTCAGTATACTTAAATACTAATACAAGACTGGTTACTATTTTTTGTTTCTGCGTGGTGAGGACTGAAGCCAGGGCTGGCACATGCTAAGCAAGTACTCTGCCACTAAACTATATCCCCAACCCTATTATCTTACTAGCATTGCCTCAAATCCCCAATATATTCCTTTATCTGTATTTACTGCCTTCCTATTCTACATTTTACATTTATTTTTTCTTGGAATGACCGATCTCCTATCTATTTTTTTTAGAGGTCACCCTTAAAATTTGACTGTATATATGTAAATAATCACTTTAAAATAAAAGCACCTCAGGACACTGTAATTTTAATCACCCTCTTCCCATTTTATAAGCTACTATGCAGCTTTCCAATTATATCCTTATTTGAAAATTCCACGTCATTCATGTTTTATAATAATATTTATTTACAACTATATTTGTTTACAGTTTATCATAAATGCCCTTCCTTTATGATTGTGTTATACAAACAACACTTTAAATTTACATATATTTATTATCCTATTTGCTTACTGGTTCTTCAATTCCAGATCATCCTTTCAGAGAAATTCTCCCTGTTGAAGATCATCCATTCGCAGTTTAAATGAAGGTCTGTTGACAGTCAATTTTGCTTCATGCGAATTCTAAGCTGACACTTTTTCTCAGATTTGAACATACCATTCTATCACCTTTTGGACACACTGGGGATACTATTGCTGTCAGGAAGCCTACTAAATATCTGTCTGTCTTGTGTTCACTGAAGATCTTTATGCCGTCTCTGGATGCTTTTGAAATCCTGTATTTGATATCATGCAGTTTACTCCATTAGGTCTAGCCATAGACTTGCTTTAAGTATGTATATATTGTAAGTATGATATATTGTACTTCCTGAATTTGTGAATTCACATTTTTCAAAAATTGTGGAAATTCTGTTATCTTTTCAAATATTGCCTCTTCTCCATTCTATTTTCTCCTCCTAGTCCTTACAGTTCTTTACTCCATATCTCTTACCTAATATTTTCAAGCTCCTTTTATTCTCCTTGCTGCTTCCTGGTAATGTCTTTAGACTTAGCTTCCAGTTCACTGGTCTCTTCAGCTGAATCTACTACAATACTCAGTATACCTGATGGTTACTTTTTTCTTATTTCAACAAATACATTCTCATTGCCAGGAGTTCCATTTTGTTCTTTTTCAGAAGTGGCTTGTGGTTTCATTCTCCATTTGGAGAACTCAATTCAATGTTTATTTTTTCCATAGGTTCTTTCTCATGCTAGCTAGTTTCACCTTGTGGCATGATATCTGGTCATGAAATAGTATTGCTAATCATTATCTATGGGAATCTTGGGACTTAATTACAAGTGTTTCCCTTCTGTTTCTGCCAGGAGCTACAGAGTTCTGTAAACTGAGGGCTATTTAATATTCAACTGTTCTGGCTAGGGCAGCATCTCAGATTCATATCTGGTGTTAAGCAAAATGCTTATAACAGTGCTGCTAGTGGTACCTGGCATGCAGGAAACCAAAATTCACTTGTATTAATGCTTAAAAATAGTACTCATGATTCCCAACTAAAAAGGTGTTCATTTTTGTGGAAGAGGAAAGACTGAGGTGTGATTTCTTAAAAGGTTTTTTCCTACTTCTTTTGAGCACATTCAAAAGCAGATTTTATTCAGGATCTTGTTGTTTTAAAGTATCTAGTCTATTATATTGCTGGAAGCAAAGTCCTATTTAATATATTTAAAAAGTTATAATACACTAACCTGAGAAAGCACATAATTTGTCATTTGTTATTCATTCAAATCTCTCTGGAAAGGTTCCTTAGCCCTTAATCACTTGAACACGTATCAGAAAGGTCTTCGAATACAAACAAAGCCCACAAATTACTGAACCACTTGGGAGAAATTTCTCCTGGGCGGGTCTAGTAGTAAGCTATTGTAGTCAATACTGTTTAAATGTTTAATGTCCTGATCAATATGTGATCTAGTTCAACAGGACTAACATCTGTTAATATCCCACATTTTGAACCCTTTCAGAAATGGATAATGCTTTGCTACATGCAACTCTCATCTAGATGCATAACTTTATTTTTGGAAACCTGAGCTGCCTATAATATAAACAGATGCTAAACAAGGCAGCTGGTGAATTCACGTTGGTAAGAAACAAACACACCTAATAGGCGTTGTGGTAGAAGATCTGACTGCTAGTGTCTTGACTACAGAGGGACTGTGTATATCTTTATTATTCATAGTTGTTGATCAATGTTCTCTGGATGATCAGGAAGCTCTTTGTGCCTCACCCTAATCACTGAAGTAATGAAAGGAGATACCCGCAGCAAGAACTGCAACTGCAAATGCTGCAATCACACCTAAAAGTAAAACAGACACAAAACAAATGGAAATGGAATGAGCAAAAGAAAGGCTTAACTCTTCCTAAGCTCTGAAATGCAGGGAATAGATGAGCTATAACACAGCACACACAGAGACATACACTTATACATACACTGTATCATAATACACACACATATGGTCTATACTAAAAGCCAGTGAAGTCTTAGCAGAAAATAAAGCTATAAGTTGAAAAATTAGACTACAAATGTTGGACAAAATGTCTTACACAGAGGTGCGCACTTGGACAAAAAGACAAAATAAATTCTTTCAAAGATTTCTATGAATATACACACATGCGCACAACACAGAGAACACACCAACCATCTCACAATACTAAGTTTAAGCCAAAAAAAAAAAAAAAAAGCAATAAACAGTCAGTGGTTTTCAAATATTAAAATGCAAAGTCGTCTGTGTAGCTATTCAAAACTATAAAAGCCAAGGTTTATAAATTCAAAGTAATAGTAAGTTGCAGTTGGCAACTTTTAGTTTTTCCTGATTATGATAAGTTAAAAAAAGAAATTAACCAAAGTCGTTCATACAGAGCAACGCACAGAGATACAAAGAATTTAGGTAATTCAGTAAAGCTTATCTAATGAGTGACAAGAACTACAACTAAATATCTGGCTCCTAACTATATAAGTAATAAATAATAATGTTTAGCATTTCTTGAATTGTTATTCCACTAAGCAATAATCTACTTTTTCTTTGTTCAAAAAATCAAAACATATTGAAGGTACTATTGCACTTCTTGGAGCATTTAAAATACAAAAGTGCGGGGCTGGGGCTGGGGTTCAGCAGCAGAGCACTTGCCTGGCAAGTGTGAGGCCCTGGGTTCGATCCTCAGCACCACATAAAAATAAGTAAATAAATAAAGGTATTATGTCCAACTACAACTAAAAAATAAATATTAAAAAAATTCATTAAAATACAAAAGTGCATTTTAGATTTCCAGACATGTATTTTGATTTTTTTTCATAAAACACCTCAAAACATTCTAGGAATACCACTTTGGCTTCTCTTTACTAATTGATTCAAAAAACTCTAGATGTTTTTCTTTGAAAACACCAAAAGCTTATGGGCTATGCCATCTTTGAGGGCACTTAGGTGATAACACATTATTTATAAACTTTTCTTCCTCAAGAACCCCGAACTTTCCATAATATTTAACAAATACTAATAATCTGGTATTAATCTAGTACTTTTAAGAAATAAAAATAAATTTAAAGTACTAAGAAAACTCAAAACCCAAATATTATTTTTTCAATGTTATAAAAAAAGGTAAAATACCTATGTTTTGCCGAATTTTCAACATTACTGTAGTTTTAATTGGTTGCTCCGGTTGTTTATCATCTTTGTGTTCCAATGAAGCTTCATTATTCACAGAGCTCATACAAGCTGTAAAAGATAATAATAAATCCAATATAAGATGAGAATTACCATTTAAACTGAGTTTTAAAGAACATACAATCAATACTGATTTTCTTCTACTCATCTTTTTTATAACATTATAAAATTACTCCTTATCTAATGTAGGTGAACTGCATATCATACAATATATGTCAAATATATTCCACTCATGGTATATGTTAAACAGGCATAGCTTTCCTATTTAACACAGTTTTATCATTGACCCAACCAGAAAGCTACAAAGCCAGTATCAAATGATTCCCAGTTTTTATACAGCTCCTGAGCTAAAAATAGATTACAAAAATAATGTGAAAGAGAGCTTATGTGGCTCTATTTTATGTACAACCAGAGATAGGAAAAAATGTGCTTTACATGTGTAATGTGAATTGTAATGTATTCTGTTGTCATATATAAGAAATTAAATTTTTTTAAAAATCCAAAAAAAGAATAAAACAAAAATATTTTTTAAAAAAGATTATTTATGAAGTAAAAAAAAAAAATTACTATTTGGCCTGATACAGAAAAAGAGTGCTGACTCTTGATCAAATCTGCAAGTTCAAATATACAAGCAAACATTAGAAATGTGACCTAACCACACTCTAAATGTTAAAGAGGACAAGTACATCACCCCATTTTACAGGTGGAAAACAAAACCTAGGAAAGTGCATAACTTGAGGGTCATGGGCATCAAGTGAGGATTCAAACAAAAGTTTTCTTTTAAGGGCTATGTAGCTCAATGGTATAGCACTTGCCTAGCATGTGTGAAACCCCAGGTTTGAGCCCTAGTACCCTCCCCAAAAGAGAGAGAAAGCATTCAACTAAAAAGAAAAGTTTTCTTTCTACTTCATTATGCTGACAGTGACTTATATAGATTGTCCTATCAGAATTTACTGAACACTGATTAAAAGTGACCTGATAACTTAGAGATTACACAGGGTAGGGATTTTCAATTTTCTTTTTTCCCCTCTAGTGCTGAAGAATTCTATGAAAACAAAAATCTGACAGAAAATCTCAGTATAATAGATGAAAAAAGTTACTACTGAGTTTGCATCAGGGGTGGAGGTTCCTGCAACCTGACCAGTTAGTTCCTTTCTTCTATCCGGTCTCATCATTCCAGAAGTGAGAGTGGAGTGCTGCTCTATAGAATTCTAGGAAACTACATCTGAAAACTACAGTTTCAGAGTACAAAAAGAGAAAAAAAAAAAAAAAAAAAACTGCAAAGAGACATAGTAAATACCATCGCTTAAATTTAAAGTAAAATAGCCCACTGTTTTAATTTAAAATGTCCTTACAGATATGTTTGTACCCCATTTTACTAGCATATGACCAGGAAGTTAACATATGAACTTCCAGCAATGGATACCCAGGGCACCAAATGGATACAAGGGAAAAAATTACCTACTTCTCATTAATTTCCCATGAAGGTAAGTTTACTATGGTTTTCAGAAATAATCACTAGTAACTACTTCACTGAGATCAAGTGCACCACCATTCTTTCTTCAAGTATATAACTAAAGTGCTTTAACTTGGACCAATCCTCAAACCCCACCCCCCTTTTTTTTCTTTTCTCACAGTGCTAGGGGCTAGTGAATGCTAGCCAAGTGCTCTGCAATGAATTACACCCCTAGCCCTTTTCTCCTTTTTTCTACTCTCAATCAAATTAATCAAAAAAGATGAGACAGTAATATTATGAACTGTCTCTATACTATTTAACAGTTCCAATTTCTCAAGGGCTATTATACTTTAGTTCTAAACTATAATTGGTCCAACAGCTTCAAATTTCCTCCAACTTCAGTCTATAGGTCTAAAAGTTGAATGGGACAGCAAAATTGTATTTATATTAAACTTTGGATCTTCTGTTAGCAAATATCTTGGCTAGGTTCTTTCCATCTTTGGGACAATAAAATCCTTGTATCAAACACACAACACTTTACTAAGACCCTAGCCTCAGTAAATATTTGTTGACAAAAAATTATCAATTTTGTTAAGTTCTAGGGATTAGGATCCAAGGATCAATAAAATAGTGATCCCTGTCTTTAATGAGCCAACTAGAATTAAAAAAAAAAATCTGTATAGATACTAACTTGTCATTAACTTTCATATGTCAGCCTAGGTCAACTTCACTCAGGTTTTTCAGAGTTCCCTGTTCTATGCTATTCTTCATTCTTGTAATTATCTAAACCATTATTTGAATATCAAATGCTGATCTTCCATATTCGCCTATAAGATCTTTAAACATAAATAGGTAAAATATTTATCTACCTGAACTCCATGCCTAAAACATGGTAGGTGTTCATCACTATTATTTATTGATACAGACTGACACAATTTATATGTCTGTCTGTTTTGGTGGGAACATAAAGGATTTAAACTCAAATCTCAAGACATTAGGTCATTTCACCAATATGTCAATGTTATTTGAAAATTTCGATATAAATAACATGACTTAATAAGAACTATTTCTTAAAATTAAGTAAGTCTAAATTCAGACAAATCTTAAATTAATCATGAAAGAAAGTAACCTTCTTGAGCAACTCTTAACAAAAGAGGAAAAAACGGCCATGTATACATTCAAAGTTGTTCATTCCAAGCTGCTAACGGGTAGAAAGGACTATTTAGAAGCTTAAAATGAAATGTTAAGACTTGAATTCCTTAGTTGATTGTCTTCTGTATCTTTTTTACTAAGTAAAGTATCACTATAGTTGGCAATTAGCCATAAAAATACAACTTTAGTGTTAACTCATTTTTCCTTTAAATCCTCAATGTTTAACTGAACAACAAAAATGAATTTCAGCTTTGATATCCAGACATAAACGTCAAAGATGAGTTTCACCAGATTTTAAAGGTGTGTCTTCATTTTTTTCAATCTGATACTATGGATAAAGTATGTCTGAATTATTAAGTTAATGTCTACTGGGGGATGACTAACACATCTAAGAAATTTTAAAGCCATAGTTATCCCTTACCATAAGTGAGTCATTTTGACAAACAAATTGTCCTTCATCTCTTAAGTCATTTAGAAGTATGTTATTTTAAAATACTTACTTGGCAAAACATGTATTTTAAACATAGCAACTATTTGGCAACTATATTATAGAACATAAATAATTAAATAATAATCAAGCAAATAATAATTTCAAATAACTTAGAAATAAAGCCAGATACTTAAAACAAATTGAATGTTCCTAAATGTGCAACTGATTTTAATTTTTTAATCTGAACATCTGAATTACTTTTTGTAGTTTACTTTATATGGAAATCCTAATTCCAAATGTTTAGGAAAATCTATGCATATTACAAAAAAACTTTCATATTATAATGTGAATCTTTTTTTATTTTTAAGGTGCTGGGATTGAACCCACAGAAGCTTTACCATTGAGGCACAACCCCACTCCTTTTTATTTTTTGAGATAAGAGTCTCACTAAGTTGCAAAGGCTAGCTTCACACTTTTGATCCTTCTTCCTCAGTCTCCCAAGTCACTGAAATTACAGATATGGGATACTGTGCCCAGCTTAATGTTTTTTTAAATATATTTATATATAAAATCCACAATCTAAGGTTTAAAAGTACTTCATATTAGTGGGTTCATGCTAATATTTAATATGATACAAACAATGCTAATGATAAAGCTACTGAGAGAGAACTGAGAAATAGGGTTAAAATATATTTAGTATGCATATAAGTAATGGAAAAGAAGAATGTTGTTTTGGTTCTTAAATCTCATTTATTTGCAAAAATGAACACCATGCAAAACTACGGAACTTTAAGTATAATTGGGATTAACCAGTACAATATAGAATAATTTATAAAATAGCTATGTGCTTTCAATGACCTTTCAGTGGAAATAAAATACAAAAGTAGTCATGATAAAGAATGAAAAAAAAAATGGAAAAAATTTACTAAAATTTTAAAATGCTAATGCCAAAATTTTGATACTGTAGATTATAGGTTATTGATAATACTTACTGCTTGTTAATTCTGATTAAGTTCTTAGGTACCAGTACTCTTAGGACCTTATTACATTCTCTGAATAAGTAATAATATATATGACATTCTATCTTCCAAATCAGATTATGGGCTTTTTTTTAAAAATATTTTTTTAGTTGTTGATGGATCTTTATTTATTTATATGTGGTTCTGAGAATCGAACCCAGTGCCTCACACAAACTAGGCAAGCGCTCTACCACTGAGCTACAACCCCAGCCTTGATTATGGGCTTCTTGAGGAAAGGAATCCAGTTATTGATTCCCATCTATTATAGCCTTGAATAGAGCAATGCTTAATATATATCTCATAAATAGACATACTAAATGCTGTAAACTAGAGTTACTATTTCTGGCACAACAACCAGTACTATGTATTTTCAAGAATTTTAAATGTTCTCTACCCCTTACAATGTTCTGAACTATTGAGCCATAAAATTATGACTATTATGTCCTTTTTAAATTCTAATCATGTTCAATATAGTGTACTACAAAAACCTTATAAACTTCATGTCTAAGTGTGAATAAAAAGGTGTGCTATTGTCGTAAAAAATAAATGCACAACACAGGGAACTATGAAAAACTTTAATGAAAGTGACCTAGTTTGAGCACATAAAAGTTAATGACAAGTTTAAAAAAAATTCTAGTTGATTCACTGAAGACAGGATCAGTATCTCATTGATCTTTGGATCCCAATCTCTAGGATTGACAAAACCAATAATTCTGTTGTCAACAAATATTTAATGAGTCCCTATGATGTGATGAGGCTAGGATCTTAGTAAAGCGTTAGAAACACAGTATGAACAACAAAGGCAAAAGTCCTTGGCCTTGTGAATTTTAGGAAATACTCAATAAATGCTTGCTGAACTACAAATATAATGGCTTCATAGAATTTTGAATTTATTAGATTTTAGTTTGTTTTGGGGAAGCTCATGCAAGGCTATCTTATAGTGGTAAATGTCTTAGCAGTGTTAAGAACATGAACCCCGTTATTAACTCTTTTAAAGACTAACTTTAAAAGCACTAAATAAAATAAAAGCCAGTCTGTACACTCTTACATTTAAAATACAACAACAAATCAAACATGAATTAAAAATATTTAAAATTATAGTCAAAAAATATAAATGAAATCTTTCTCTTCTTTCTGTTTTAGATCCAATTTTTAAAGAAACTTATTAGTGGGGCAGGTTTTGCAAACAGTGCTACCATTATTACTCCTTCCTTAGTTTATGACAAGCTACTTACTAAGAGTGAGACAAAGAATATGAAAAATATGAAAACCATATATGATAACAGATCCAAGATTCCAGCTAACAAATAAGAAACTAAATTGTCATGATCAATAATAAATTAAACTAGGATACTATAACAACATTCATTTACATTAAACAAGTTCCAAAGGACAGAATGAAGGACAACAGGCTAAAATAAGTATCTAGATGATGGAAAATAACACTCCTATAGTCTGTATTAGTTAGGCTCACAGGAAGGCCATAAATAAACCTGTCAGGAAAAAAGCACAGCTGCTAAACCAAGTAGCCTAAGTTAATTTCTAGTTCCTCCATTAACAGTAATATAAATGAGAAATTACTAAAACCTTCAGAGCTTAAATCCTCTTAAATGGAAAACAGGGTTAATATAACAGCATCCACATCACAGCAGCTGTTACAAGGATTAAATAATTTAGTATTTATAAAGTTTTTAAAACAGTAGCTGGCACACAGTAGGTTCTTTATTAACAATGGCTAATATTAATATAGCCATATATTACATAACAATATTTTAGTCAATGGTGGACCCAATATATGATATTGCTTACATAAGATTATAATGAAGTTGAAAAGTTCCTATCAATGAGTGAGGTCATAGCTGTGGCATTCATCTTAATGTCACAGAGCAACACATGACATGTTTGTGATTATGCTGCTGTAAACAAACCTACTGCGTTGCTAGTCATATAAAAGCATAGCACATACAATTATGCATTGTATATAATACTTGATAATAAACAACATCACTAGCTTATATATTTATTATACTTTTTATCAATATTTATAGTACAGTCCTACTTATTTAAAAAAAAAAAAAAGTTTACTATAAAACAGTATGCCACAACCTGAGGGTGTAGCTAAGTGGTAAAATGCTTGCCCAGCATTTAGGAGGCTCTGGGTTCAAACCCCAGGCCCTAAAATAAATGAAAAAATAAAATTTTAAAACAAAATAGCATGCCATGCTATGCCAGCATCAACTCTGGACACATCATGTTTAACCTGTCTCTTGACTGCATCAAATGTTGAGTAACTAACCAAGTTTGTGTAAAATACACTCTATGATGTTCACACAACAATAAAATTAACGAAAAACACATTTCTCAGAATGTTCAACTGAGTGTAACATCTCAATAAAGACAAGTCAGAGTACATATAAGGAAGTAGTGTTTTGGGGTTTTTTTTGAGATGGAGATCTCTTCATTTAACCCAGGATATCTGTCCTGAAACTCCTAGGAGCAAGAGATCCTTCTGCCTCAGTCCCTTTAGTAGTTCAGATTATAGGGACATACCAACACACCTGGCTCCAGTGTACTTTCAAAAAGTAGGTATTTTCTATCTGTTCAAGAATATACCAGAGTTACACTTTTAAAAAACATAGCTGCTCTTTAAAACTGAGCACTAAGCACTTTAGAAGAGTGCAGTTTTTTTTCTTCAAAACATTGTTCACATCATGATCAACATTAATCTGATTGGAAAAAACTAAGCCTGGGTGATCTTTCCTAACTTGATACTTCACTGACAGATTTGAAATTCCCCAAATACTTACTTGATTCACCATAACCAACAGTGCACTCTAATCCTCGTAGGGGGTGAGAATTAGCTATGCTAAGAGGAATAACTAAGAAATTAGAAAAAGAACTTTAAAAAATTGAAATATTCAAATTTCATAAACACCCACATTCAAAACTAACCTAAAAACTTTTTACTTTGACATCACAAGTTTCAAAGACAGTTAATTGCTCTTTTACTAAAGATTTATTGACATTTATACATAATTCCTTTTATTACATATTTTTGAATGTTTCAGGAAGCTTGTTATACACTTTCGTTTTTACAGACAAGTTTTGGTATCTTTTCCTTAATAGAAAAACAAAAAAAAAGTAGTCTTTAGACTAAAATTACAGCTAGGGGAAGCAAATTATTTTACACAATTGGATAGTATGACAAATCTATTCTCTAAAAATAAGCTTGATCTAATTTTTGAAAATGCTCATTTCACTTTAGTGTACTCATTATATAAAAAAGGACATGAAGAAAAAGGCAAGAAATATAGAGAAATATTTAATAAACAAGAGTAGTTAAAAAACTTTGACATGATGCTTAATCAAATAACTAAGACTAGTTTTAAGAAAAGCTTGCTCTTACATTAAAATAAATACCTAAAAGTTATACATTTTCACTTATTTAAGGTTAAACTGATCTTATGAAGATCTACTTACTAGGCCTGAAAATACCTTAAATGTTTTAAATTTTGGTATGATTTCTAAAAATGGTTACTGTATGTTTATTCATGTAGAAATTAGTCAAATACATTTAAATGCCTTGATTAACACTTGAAATGGCAAACAGAGTTAGCTTTAAGAAAATATAAAGACATGATATTTAAACCAGATATCTCAAGGGTAATCTTAGCAATAGTCTAATCAGGTTGTTAATTACCTGTGTTGACTTCCTCTGCAATTTCCAAATCTTCTATTTGAACCGTACGATCTAACATCTCTCTAAAATGGTCTCTGATTTCTTCAGCTGATTCATCACCAAATTTATAATCGCATAACTTTACAGTGGATCCAGGAATGGGGACAAAAACTCGATGAGGGAGAATGTAGAACTCTTTTTCAGAATCTAAAAGGAGAAGGAACATTATCAATATTTAGACAGATCTGTCACTGGCATTTGTCAAAATGTACTTGGGAAGGACATGAAAATACTAATAAAGCTTAAAATGACAATTTTCATTTCCTAATTGATGTGGCACAAAAACACTCTTGGAACACTGAAGAAGAAAGCTGTCATCTTCTTGTTTGTTTTAAACTTAAAACACTGTGAATTTTATAATAAGCTGACTTTTCCCTTTATCATGCATGTTTGGAGTCAAACTGGAGTCTATCTACATCAAGGATACAGGACAGACAGCATATGTTTTTGTATTAATGTCACTACTGACTACATCTTACTTGATGGAGTCCAATATCAAGAATGTTTAGGACATGAACACATATATTTTGTGTACCAAGCTCACTACCAACCCCCAACTTGCTTGCTTTCTCTTCTTCCATGTGCCTCATTATTTATTTTTCTCTGTTTTATGTATAATGCCTCTTTGTATACAACCTTAAATAATTTTTAGACAAACATGACTCTATATAAATAATAACTACTTCACTTTCCTTTGAATATTTACAAACTAAAACTTACTTTTTCACTGTCTAACAGTCACTGATTCACATAAACACATAACTGCTGCTTAGTTCAACACTATGATTGTAATGAACTATCACAAAAATAGATTTTGTGTGAAGAAAGACCTCTGTCAAAAAGACACATGACTAAAAAGCTATCGATGTAAAGATCAAGTAGAAAAGTGGGGTTCACATTAAAGTAACCTACATTTCCTCACTAAGAAACTAGTGGTACCTTTAATTACAAACAGAAGATGAACAATGCCTTAAGTGCCATGGAAAATGCCATGATTTCACCTGTTCCCTGTAGATTCCATGCATTACCTGTTTAGAGATGAGAACTAGGGCAATAATTTTACTCTTTGACCAGACTGCCTCCTAGTTGTAGAACTGCATCACAACAATTTGTACAGCAGCACATAAACTATGTGTTGAAATAAGGACTATATTATTTTATTTTGAGCCACCGATATTTGAAACAGATTAAGTAACTTCAAAGCTACCTAGAAGGTACATGTATTACTGGCACACAAAAATTTTAAACCATTTCAAACTGCATCAATTCTAAGTTTGCCTGAAAAAATAATATAAATCAGATGTGAAGAAAATGATTGCAAAAATTTAAATTGCTCATTAAAAAAAGAAAAAGCACTTCTTCTAACTTTCAAATTAAAAGGTTCAATTAGCAATTTATTATCTACATAAGACCAAGTTTTTCATTTGATCTGAAGTTAAAAATTAAAGGAATAATCTTTTGGAAGAAACACATCTCAAATAGCATTCCAAAAAAAAAATCATTTAGGAATATTCTCCACAGGAGAGAGAAAGATAAACGCTGAATCTGGCAATCCCAAAGAAACAATCTAATATACTAAAAAATATAAAGATTATGATTGATTAGTCTAGCAAACCTAATATGTTGGCTGTAAGTAATACTAAAAGAAGTTAGTTTATAGAAAAGTTGTTTGTTCCCTATAAACATAAAAATCTTTCCTTAAAAAGTTACTCTGATTGTTTCAATTACGTATATACCCAAATTTGAATTGAAAATCCACTCATATCAGAATAGTAGGAATGGGGACTAGGTTTAGGAGGTTTAGTTTCAAAAAAGCATACTCAATATTATCATTTTTTAAGTGAAAAAAATATTTTAAACACAAATTACTGAGCTGGTATAAATTAATTGTTTCCCCAAAGACTGAATAGTTATTAAACTATAACAGCCTTTGTTTTTGATGTAATGAAATCTGTTATAGTTGAGAGGTAAACAACATAGTTTATAAATAGTATCTATTTTAAAAATTTATTATATGAACACATGCAAAAAAAAGTACTTATTTTATACTCATAACTTTTTTTTCTGGGATTTCATTCAAAAGCAGATCCTCAAATAGTATTTCACAACGATCAGCAACTGTGTTCAATATGTCTCTCTTCACTGCCTGAGTAGGTGGGGGATGGGACAAGCAAAAACACAACAACAAAACTTTAGAATTTCATTATTTAATTATAAAACCCCTACAAATTTTGCTTCCCAGTATAATTACATTCACTCAACAACTGACGCATCCACATCAATCGATTTGTTATTTCCATTTATTTACTATACTTCTTAATACAATTACAGTTAATGACAAATTTGCCTAGGACCTCATTTAAATAGTACATTAAAACCAAATAAATGAATGAAATTTTCTATCTAAAAAAATCTTACCAGTATTCCAAGTAAGGACATGAATAACTATGACACAGATGCCAGTCATCATTTTTTAAAATTCTGAACTATACAACAATACCCATCAATACTTTTTCTATTTACAAAATTCAATTTCCCTCAGAATAAATGATTTCAAATGTAGTAATATTTCACAACTGTAGTGTACTACTAAGACTGCATAATCATAACTTTAAAAGAAGCCAACAAACAAACAAAAATATATATATATAAATTATATATATATTCTACATGTAAAAATCCTGGAACCAGTTAAATGGTATATTTGGACTGTCCAACAGAATGGCCCTCCATCAATTAAGATCATCATAATAATTATAAAATCTGAGGTTAAAAGAAATAAAATTTGAGGATTTTTGAAGAGTTATGTTAACTTGCATCCATTTTTCATATACCAGTTATTCCTTTTTGTACCTGCATAGCGTCTTTAACCTTGGGTTTGTTGCTGTGAATATAAGCTCTGCATGTCACAGAACCCTTAAGGTTTACGGAACCACTGCAGATCTGAACTGTGGCTGTAGATCTGTGGTCTGAATTCAGAAGCTGAAAGACAAATATGTTTAAGTCCTAAAAGTCAACAATATTTAACTACAGGAAACTACATACATTAGCCATCTTATGAAGAAAGCAGGAATTTTTGACTGTTTGAAAATATTCTCTATAAATTATTAATAGGTCTTCATATTTTTAAGTTACATATAATTTCCTAAGCATTCTGAATTTGGGTTGAAATTAAAGACATCCACATCTCAATGTATTCTTTCACTAACATAAACATCTAAAATACCAATATTTATTCAAAATATTCACCAAATATATACTATTGCAGATTACTTAGATAAAAGATAAAAAATGTTTTATAAAGACATGATATTAGGAGAAATAAAGCATGTAATATAAGAAATGCACAAAAGAATACGAAGTAGGATCTGATAAATATAAAAAAATTATAAACAGTACAGACTCACATTTACTTAAACTTTCAACTCATAACTTCCATATGCCAAAAGTAATGCTATGCTTTATTTAGGCAAAACCAAAACATCCACTATGACTATCAGCTAAAAATGATATTAATAGTTTACAACAGATGAAATGGTTACCATTTTCATCTCATAGTTCTATCTTCTTTAGTCTAGGAGTATTAGTTCCTGCTTGTTTTTCAGATTTCATAAACTCTTTTTTCTTTTTTTTTTTGTACTGGTGATTGAATTCAGGGGCACTTTACCAGTGAGCTAGCTGCATATGCATGCCCAGTCCTTTTAGTTTTTATTTTGACGTAGGGTCTCGCTATGTTGCCCAGGGCCTTGCTAAGTTGCTGAGGATGCCCTGGAACTTGTGATCCTCCTACCTCAGTCTCTCTGGGATTACAGGCATGTGCCACCATGCCTGGCAGTTCACAAACATTTTTTAAGTTCATCATCTTAATAAGTGTTTAAACAAAGAGAGCAAAGAAATACTGAAAAATACTTCTAAAGGTTTATCTTCAAAATGGGGAAAAAAATTGTGATAAAAACTGAGTGTGATGGCACATGCATGTAATCCCAGTAGTTCAGGACGCTGAGGCAGAAGGACTGCAAGTTCAAAGCCAGCCTCAGCATCAAGGCCCTCAGTAACTTAGCAAGACTGTTTGAAAATAATAAAAAATAAAAACCAGGGTGGGGTTGTAGCTCAGTGGTTGAACATCCCTGGGTTCAATCCCTGGTAGAAAGAGAGAGAGAGGAAGAGAGGGAGAGAGGGGGGCGGGGGGAGAGGGAGAGGGAGAGGGAGAGAGAGAGAGAGAGAAAGAAAGAAAATTGTGATTGTGATTAAAAAAAATTGGATGAGATAAGAACATAATCTGTGTTCTAAGTAATTTGGAATAAAACATTTAATAGTTGGGTCCATTCTGAGTAAACAAAATCCAAATCATGCAACTTGTTAAAAATGCTATGGGTCTATAAGCCCTGAATACGTAGCTACTGATAGAGTTTTGACTACAATTCAAAGTCTAGTTTTAAAAAAATTCAAACTTAATCACGGTCAAGGTTTTGTTAGTAAAAATCTTCTCACAGACCAAACAGTTCTAAAGGTCCCAAGTCCATTCAAAAAACACTTCTCAAAGAACAAAGCAGCAAGGTGACAATGCTGATACTCTTTGGAATAAGCTTCCTATGCATATTTTATCAATACATCAATAGAGTGATAGTGGAGAAGAGTAATGGACTTCCCTCATCCACACCACAAATCATTATTATAGATGAAACTACTCTTTTTGAAAAATAATGCCATATTTTTCATATTTAATATATAATTTGAAATATATCTTGTCACATATTAAACATTTATAATACATATGTGTATTAGTTAGGGCACTGTTTTCCAAAATAGACTACGCTATGCAAACACATCAAGGAGAAGAGTTCTAAAGGATACAAGAACTAACTCATTTCTTTTGGTGAAGATGTAGCTGGGTTCTACAAATGTAAACTCCACTTGGTTACCTGAACTTGGGAACAAACTGGTTTACAAAAAGCCTTTGGGAATCTATCTTGTTCATAAGTGAAGTGATACTGATATAGAATTTTGGAAAAAAGAATAATACTTCTAGCTATGGTAACCATATGAAACCCAACAGATATAGAGGCATTTTAGGCTAGATTTTAAGGTACAGATAAGATTTTGACTGGGCAAATAGGGAAAATATGGCTGCCAAGACACATGATTCAGGAAATGCAAAGAATATTAAAGGCAGAGCAAACAAACAGCTATAATAGTTAGAAAATAAGGATGAAAGGTAAGCTGAGACTATGAAGAGTCCTGAATGTGTCTTTTTTATTGGTCAATACAGAGCAATTAAGGAATCTGAGTAAGGAGAATAGTAAAATCAGTGTCTGATCCTTCTACAAATACTTTCTGAAAAACAGGAAATCAGAAGGGATAATACGAGGTTACATGTAGGGCAAAGTAGCAATATGGGAGGTATTACACAAACAACAATATAAAGGTTTTCAGAGAGGTGATCACTTTGGGCAAGAATATATATATATGGAAAAGAGACCAGTTAAGAATTACTTGTGCTAATCTAGGTAAAGTATACTGTTGTGTAAGGCTAATGACAGGGGAAGTGTAAGGAAAATAAAAGGTAAGTCCACACTGCAAGGAAAGCATCAATGAGACCTGAGTAGAAGAAAAATGACAATAAGTACCTACTGACAATTATTATATATTGGTCACTTCAAAAATTCCCAGAGAAACCAACTGAATGTTTGACAAAAATAATATTATGTTATATAATAATATACATCATTACAACAAATTATCTTCTATGACGTTATCTTCTACTGTTTTCTCTGTGTCCTTGTACTCTGATACAACTCTATTATTAACACAATTTACATTTCTAGGAATAATTTGTACTTTTAACATTTTTTCTTCAAGACATCCAACTTTAAATTTCCAAAAATATGTAATTTTTGAAATAATCATATAGAAATATGAAACTTGCTAATTAGTACTTTGTGATTTTATCACACCCAGAGGAAGTAAAAAAATTCCATCAAATTAAGTGTATGACAACTCCTGGCACATCTATGCATACATTTTTTTTGCTTTGTATAAAGTTGCTAAAAGTTGAAACTTAACTTATAAAAACTACAACTCCAAATATTTAGATACATAGGTATATATGTATATACTTAAAAAACTGTTATCTACTTGATGCTAAAATTTTAATAGCCTTGAGGCAAAAGATTCAAATATGTTTTATTAAATAACATTTCCTGGGGGAAAAATAAAGCTCTTTGTACATGAAATATAGCACTTCTCTATTTAAGGTATCAAATAAAATACTTTTTTGTTAAACTAAAAAAAAAAAAAAAAAAAAAAATTTCCTGGGAATAACCTTTCCAACTGGATATTTTATACAGTTTCTTGCATCTCTAAAATTCTTTTATTCTCTAATTACAAAAATAAATAAATTCATTGTGATTATGTTAAAAAATAATATTTTTTTTAAAAGAGAGAGAGAGAGAGATAATTTTTATTTTATTTTTTTAGTTTTCGGCGGACACAACATCTTTGTTTGTATGTGGTGCTGAGGATCGAACCCGGGCCACATGCATGCCAGGCAAGCGCGCTACCGCTTGAGCCACATCCCCAGCCCCCCAAAATAATATATTTTAAATAAGTGGGATAAGTATTTTAAAATACTTACCAATTGTGTTAGCACTCTCACATCAAAAGAATGACTAGTTGCTTGAGTATTTCCTCTGAAAGATTTTTTCTAAAAAAAAAAAAAAAATCAAAAAACAAAAAAGTTAAAAAGCCATACTACTGAGATTGTAAATGGAACATAAGATAATTAGGAACTATTCTACATGTACCAACCAACTAAAAGGAAACACAAATCTTACTACTTACTTTAATTTTGTTTTTTTTATAAAGATAAGCTACTTCATGTATTCTGTATCAATTAATATGTACTCTTAAAACTGTTTCCTGCTGAGCACAGTGGCGCACATCTGTAATCCTAGCAGCTTGGGAGGCTGAAGCAGAAGTATCGCAAGTTCAAAGCCAGCCTCAGCAAAAAGCAAGGCGTTAAGCAACTCATTGAGATCCTGTCTCTAAATAAAATACAAAAAAGGGCTGGGGATGTAGCTCAGTGTTTGAGTGCCCCTGGGTTCAATTCTCAGTACCAAAAAAAATTTCCTACTTTGATTCCTCTAAAGCAAGGATTGGCAAACACAAATGCCTGTGGGCCAAATCCACACTGCCATCTATCTCTGTAAATATTTTTTTTTCTGAAACACACAATTATTATTCATTTATATTATCATCTGTGGCTACCTCCACACTACAATAGCAGAGGTAAATAGTTGTAACCAGATAACATGACTTGCAAGGTCTAAAATATTTACACAAAGTCTGTCCATTCTTTCGCTATAGAGAGAAAGATCACTGATATTCCTCTTCCTTCAGGTCAACCCTATTTTAGAACCCTCTATAGATCCTCCCATAAAATGGCCATGCCTAGTTTTTAAACTGCTATCATGAGATTAAATTGAAATTTACATACACTTCCTACTGCAGGGTTCAGGATCTCAATTACATCAGAAATAATCTCTCTCACCATTTTCTAGAAAAATAGATCTTAGAAATGAATAGATAAACCTGTTTTCATGAAGTCGAAGCCTAAAGATAGAACATCTTTTATTTTTTCTTATTTCATAAGTAAAAATGATTTTTTCTTAACTCACCTGTCCTTCTAATAGATCACAGTCTTCATCTTTAACTTGTCCATTAATCAAATAAACACCATTTTCTATTTGCTTGGCCCAGCGTGTAAGTCCATTCTTAAAAGAAATGCAACATGGAAATCTTACAGATATAACCTCATCTCTACCTCCCTAGACTCCACTTTTTTCCACTGAACACAGTAAAAAAGAAAAGCACTAATTATTAGTAATGCAGATCTCATAAAAAATAAAAATGAAGACATCTTAACTTTTTGGCACTATCATTTACTTCAAACTCTGGATTCTTTTTAACTGCATGACCACGGTAAAATTAAATTCAATAATGTTCATTATCTTTTTTCAAAATATGAGAAAAAGAACCTTAAACAAATAATCTAAAGCAGTGTTAAAAAGGAAAATATAAGCAAGCTCCATTTGTCTTAATATGGAAAAAGAAAGAAAAATGAGACATAAACAAAAAAAGAAGCAAACAGAAATACAAAAGAGGGCCAGAAAATAGAAAAGAAAATTGACAAAAAGAGATAGGTGTAAGACCAAAGAGTATAGCCACTTACATAATTATTTTTTTTATATGTTAATTAATAAATATTTATTACATACCTGTTATACTAAATATACTAGTATTATGACTTTGTTCCACTTCTAAAAAAAAATCTAATCTGGAATTAGTTACTTATATATCACAAACATTATTATAAACAGAATGTTAGTTTTGAGGATTATAAAATGAATTTCACAAACAGAATAACAGCAGATTTTCCACTTAGCAAACACTAAAAATTGATTTTACCCTGATACCTTCGTATTTTTTTCCAGAGTATAGCTGACAGAAGTAGAAGAAAGTGGAATGTGAATATCAATGTGAATGGTACAATCTAGAGAAAGCCATGAAGTAGACAGTCCACTTTGATACTTCCAATCAGCTGGTCTTGCTGAACTCTTTAGCAGAGAAGAAGGTGAAAAAACAAAGTATAATGTGGTTTAGATAAAAAACATGTATCAACATAGCACCATAAAGTGTACAATCTAATAACTCAAACAAACCAATACACAATATATATGGCCAAATTCCTGATCAAAGGACTATATATTACTACAAAATAAAAAGTAATGCATGTATTAAGTTCAGTAGAGCCTAGAAAACCTTGGCAACCCCCTACCTCCCCTGGTAGAAGGAGGATCATAAAGTTCCATGTTTAAAATTCTGAGAAATCCTCTGGACCTCTGTCTTTCACCTGTAGCTTCAGTAATGTCAGTTCTGAAGATTCTGATATGTAACTGAGCAACTACTAAGTGCCAGCCAGTCTCCTTTCTGTCCCATCCTTACTAACCATATTGCAAAATTACTTTTTCTCATTACCTTTTAGACTCCTTGACAAAATGATAGTCTAGATTTAACAGAATAGACACTGTAGCTACTAACAGTCCTCATCACTTTTACTATCAACTTCTTAAATTTTCATAATTATCCAGGCATACTGGCACATGCCTGTAATCGGAGCAACCCAGGAGGCTGAGGCAGGTGGGTCACAAGTTCAAGGCCTGCCTCAGTAACTTAATGAGAACCCTGTCTCAAATAAAAAAGGCTTGGGGTGTAGTTCAATGGTAGAACACTCCTGGGTTCAATCCCAGTACTGGGAAAAAAAAATTAACAATTAAAAAAACTACAAATTTTTCTTGCCTATAATAAAATTAATCATAGTTCAGAATAAAAACCACAGGTGACTGTAGATATCGGTAGAAAGTAAAGGCACTGAAATTATTTAAACTAAATATAAAGATAAATTTAAACTTAAAAATAGTTTGCAAAAACAAAAATCTATAAAGAGTAATTTTGTCTTACCTTTGGGTCACGGACATCGTAAGTTCGACAAGATATTCTTTACTAATTAAGGATAGAAATGACCAAAACAAGAAGTAATTCTTGGTAATCAACAGAATATAAATCCTCAAAAAATAAAAATAATACATCTAAGAGTTCTTACAAATCACAATGCTTTACACAGTTACATATACATAAATGTATAGGTATGTACATGTATATATAAAAATTTATTTATGTATGCACACGAATATAAAATGCTTGGTCTAAAGTACTGTGGTAATTGAAAACTATTTCCTCATGTTTACAAACACTGCTAATCACAATAAATAGAATATAAGCACTTGTGACATTTTCCACAAATATATTCTCCAAAACAAAAAAGGAGTGTTGTTTTGGATGGGATCAAGCCTAAGAATATCTGGTCAAAGGCCTATACATGGAACTTTCCAGTTAAATATCAAATTAGTTAAAAGCTTACCTTCTGCAGGAATGGTCGCTTTTAAAATTTTGTTTTCTGAAAGTCTGAATTTATTGGGCCCTTGGATTGCATTACTTTTTAGTGAGGCTGCTTCTTGGGGGTCCCTCTGTTCTAGAAAGTTACAGTGACTTGAAGTACCTATAGCTGGTTTTTAATGTCTTTTAATCTTGGCTCAAAGCATAAGGATTTCTTGGATGTCCTACACTGTTCAGTACAGTATACCTGTGCTTTAAATTGCACATGTTATCTTTAGGAAATGAAGGTGAAAATTTTAACAATTTTTTTTTTTTAATTATTTTGCCTAAGCTGTCAATTGGCATTTCTCTCTCTCTAGAATCTATAGTGTTTTATGGAACCAGCCTGGGTATCCACAATGAATGAATGGATAAAGAAAACGTGGTATATTTACACAATGAAGTTTTATTCAGTCATAAAGAAGAATGAAATTATGTTGTTGCAGGAAAATGGATGGAACTTGAGAACATTAAGTAAAATATAGCAAATTTTAAGAAAGTTAAGGGTTATATATTTTCTCTTATATGTGAAAGCTAGAGAGAAAAAAAAAAGGAAGGTAGTAGTGGAGATCACATAAAAATCAAAGGGAGATGAGTAGAGTAGAGGAAAGGGACCTGGGGGAAAGGGAAGGGAATTCCAGGAAAAGGGAAGGGAATACCAGGAAATATTATTGGTCAAATTATATGGTTACATTGTGTTCCTATATGAACACATAACAACAAATCCTAGCATTATATACAACTATAATGCACCAATAAAAAAAAATATGGATTAAAAAAAAGAATCAGACATGAAGAAAGATTGCATTCAAAAAAAAAAAGAATCAGGGCTGGGATTGTGGCTCAGCGATAGAGTGCATGCCTAATGTATGCGGGGCAATGGGTTCAATCCTCAACACCACACAAAAATAAAACAAAGGTATTGTGTCCAACTACAACTAAACCAAAACATTTAAAAAAAAAAGAGAATATACTGTGCTTGATTGTACAAGGGTATATAGCTGATAAAAAATTCAGAATCCTGAGTTCTTGCTACCTCTAAATCTTTATATAACCCTGAGACAGGATTAACAGCAGTTATTACTTTTGCTATTATTATTATTGGCAACTCTAATTATGTGACAGTTATCAAAAACCTTACAAATTATGTCTATTTTTAAAAATGATATAAACAAATGTTTTAAAAAACTTGCAGAAATATTATTTTGGTACCATATACTATTTAGCTATAAACTCTTAAATAAAAGATACTTTTTTGTAGATGAGCAAATGTGAAGTATTACTCGTTCTGAGATCTCCTCCTCTGTGAAATTCCACAGTCTTTTTCTATTCATAGACTTTTCCATGGCAAATATTAGCTGAAAGACAGGAAAATACACATTAATTGAATGTAAAATGAAAATTCAGTGTAGAAATAGATAATTACATGTCCTTAAGTTCCTATGTATCTTTAAAATTCCATGAGTCTAATCAATTTTTCTTTCCTTTAAAATATAGAACTAATATATTTACCATTTTGGATTTCATTTTTAAGGATTTACATAAAAATTGGGTACATAGATATGATTCACTATCATTAATTATTAGTTGGACATGAAATTTTGACTTTGGGCAGCCAGCATTTACATAAAATGTAGAATAGAGATTTTATTTTAATTGGATGAGAAACAACACGTGATTTTAACCACAAAAATGCAGGATGCTACCAATTGAGCATTTCTTATTTCAATGTCACAAAAGACTTATGACAATTATAAGAACACAAAAAATAGAATAACAGATTAAAGTAAAAAAAATCAGAATAGAGATATAAATCTGTACCAGAAATAATTATAAAATGCATGTGTGAAATGGGGCTGCCATAAATGTAGCTCTAAGCTTTCTAACAAAAATATGCAGAGCAGAGGGCTGACGTTGTGGCTCAGTGGCTTGCCTCATACATGTTAAGACACAGGGTTTGATCCTCAGCACCACGTAAAAATTAATAAACAAAATAAAGATATTGTGTCCATGTATAACTAAAAAAATATTTTTAAAAAATATGCAGAGAGAAATCTGATTTGTTATCTAATTAAGATGGTCCAGACCTGGGGTGGTGGCTCAGTGGCAGAGCACTTGCCTCACACATATGAGGCACTGGGTTTGATCCTCAGTGCCACATAAAATAAACAAAATAAATACATTGTGTCCATGTACAACTAAAAAATTTTTTTAAAAAAATATGGTCTATAAGTTGAAAACAAACAACTGATCAAAAGAGGTACAACTTTCTTGATGAGGATGTCAAAGAAATTTTTTCCAGAAATATAATATTTTAGAATATGACAACCAACATTTTTAACAATAAACCCCATAGAAGAGATTAACAAATTTTATATAGAGTTATTCCTTACAATGTCTCTCAATATAGGCCAATGGAAATAAAGTTATTGAAATTTGACAATTTCTAAGATACAGAATTTCTAAAAATCACATTTTTTTTCAGTTGTAAATGGACACAATACCTTTATTTTGTTTATTTATTTTTATGTGGTGCTGAGAATCGAGCCCAGAGCCTCACACATTTGAGGCAAGTGCTCTACCACTGAGCCACAACCCCAGCCCCTAAAATATTACATTCTTAAGAACAAAAAATACTAAAGCAAAAGGAAGGAGGACCTGACTGGATCTCTCTACACTAAGTACACATACACACAGTATCAATCGCAAAAGCATACACAAGCAATGCTCCTAACATTAGATACACATATAATAAACATTTAAACTATATTTCAAATGGCTAAAGATGATGAACTATAATGAAAGAGGTAAATGAAAGAGGTAGAAATGTAAACGATTTGCCTACAAAGGGAATATTTCTTCTTACATTCTTAGGCACAAATATCAAAGACATGAGAGTGGGACATGTGATAGGAGAGGTTACAAAACTGGAATGACCTATAGCCCCTTGGGTTCTAAGCTGCACATTTTGGTGGGGGTGGTTTACTAGGGATTAAACCCAGGGGCATGGTCACTGAGCCAATCCCTAGCCCTTTTTTGTATTTTATTTAGAGACAAGGTCTCACGGAGTTGCTTAGCACCTTGCTGTTGCTGAGGCTGACTTTGAACTCACAATCCTCCTGTTTCAGCCTCCCAAGCTGCCAGGATTACAGGTGTATGCCACTGTGCCTGGCTAAACTGCACATTTTTAAAATAAAAAAAATTTTCCTTGGGGAATCTGTGGGATTTTGTACTACTGAAGAGTATAAGGTTCTATTTTCTCTCTTGAGATGTAAAATACCCTTGTGAAAGTTTACTTGGGTCTTAAGTACTAACAGAGATGAAAGCTGCCTGCATAGAGTTTGATTTAGGTTTGTGTTTAAGATAAAAGTTTGGGACAAAGTTATCCAATTCTCTGATAGAAGAATAAAACAAAACACACAGGGAATCCAGGATATATACTCTGCCCAGGAATAAAGAATAAGTATTTGCTATTCACATTTTATTCTCAAGATCTTAAGAGAACAAACAGAATAATTTCACATTATAGCAATCAGTTGGTACTAAGTAGAGGTCTAGTAGAAAACTACTATTGCACAAGAAAATTTCCTGAACCACTATAACTTGTTTCATAATACTGACATACTAAATTTCTTCAACCATTATGCCTTGTTTCATAATACTGAGATACTATCTGTAAAATAAAAAACTTTTAAATATGTAGCTTTGGTTGAAAATAATATTTACATTCCTTACATTCAAGATATCCAAGTAATTAAGTAGAAAAGGTATTTCAACATAATCCTAGCCTAGTGAATTATGCAGCACTAATCTAAATATGCCTAGGGTAACTGCAAACACATAAAATTAATTAAATAACATATAACTGATTTAATAAGAATTTCTGATATATCACTTACTCTGCGCAGAGCATTTTGAAAATCATTTGCCAGTTCCAAAGTTGTAATGATAAACACTCCAAGAACTAAAAGTCCCCCTGGTAGCATTCTGGATACCTAAAAACAAAAATACAGTATTAGCTCCCATAAGCATATTCAAACTTTTCTATTTAAGAAACCAAATATTAAATCAGCAACTACTTACCAAGTACCAACTACATTCATAACATTAAAGTAGGGACAGTTGAAAAATTAGTTAAAATAATGAGAAACATGGCAACAAAGATGAATGGGATATCATTATGTACACAATATTCCCAGAGGGTCCTTAGCTTTTCACATTAAAGTTGCTTTACAAATAAAAACCACTTAATAATAACATCCTTCAGCTACATTAATATATAAGCCCTTTTCTCAAAAGACTAAAAGACTAAGATAACTTCTGAAATCTTTTCAATGGTTTCCCACAATCAGCAAAATAAAATATATTTTTTTTATTAGACTTATACTTCAGTCTTCCTAGAATCTGGTCAATCTGATGTTCTAAGCCTCATTTGACACTACTTTCCCTGAAATACTAAAAGTATCCACAAAAACTACTCACAGTTTTACATACCTATCCCCAGGCTTATTCTGTGCCCTTATTCAGGTTGTTCCCTCATTCCGAATTGACTTTCTCTTATATTTCCACATGTCTGAATTCTATTGAATACTTCAAAATCAGCTTGAGGAAGCTGACTTCCCTGATCATTTGAACTCCCGTAGGACTTTGGTATAGTTTTCCCATGGCCCTTTATCACAAAACCCTGTATTATATGTACAAACTACCAGTTTGTCCTCCATAATATCTCTATTTCTCTTCACATGATTGTAGCTAGTTCTCAATGCCTCACAGATTTTTCTCTGCCATCTATATTCAGAGACCAGAATGTTCCAGTTAGCTTTTGTGGCTTAATGTATAATCAAATGATCACAAAGTCCTCAGAAAATTAGATACCATGATCTAATCTCTATTGTATTTGCATTATGTCTGTTAATGGTTCCCTCTGATTTCACAAACTCTACTCCCTTAAATTTGATACAATTTTCATATTTAGCATGGAGGATCTACACATCTTTTCTAAAGACCACCAACACACAAAATTTGCTATTTTTTTCCAAAGGTAAAAAGGTTAATCAAATTTACTATATAAATTCATATTCTTTCTCTGTATGTGTTTAGATAGACAGACATATATATATGTATGTCATATACAATTTTATAGAAAATCAAAAGCAAAATTAGAATTTAAAAAGTTATTTATAGACCATTAGGAATGTAATGCAAAAATATTTGATACTTTCTTTATAAAGTATTTCTTGGATTTGTTTTTTAGAACTACATACTATTCCATCACAAATACAGGAACATGTATGTATATGCACAGGTACACAAGTTTGTGTGTTTAAAGGATTTAAATTTGAGTAGGAAATACTATTATTCTACTTTTATCTTAATCTAAACATTCTTGTTGGTTATCTGTTTTTTTACAGTGCTGGAGATCAAACCCCAGGTTCTTATACATGCTAAGTAAGTGCTCTACTCCCAACCCCCCATTAAGTGATGTAATTCTTACAATACTCTTAAGTGAATTAGTTTACTCATTAGCCCCTCTTACCCCTAAATCCATGTCTTCCTCTCATACTGCCAACACTGTTCTAGATGCTCACCCTAAAATCCTTACTCATCTTAAGCTTCTATCAGCCCACATCTCTTCATTCCCAATCTACTTATCACTAAATTTTGGTTCTAGCTCTTTCTCTGAGATCATATGGCAAAAAAGTTCTATCCACTGTGTCTATTCATTCAGGCATTAATTTATCGACTATTTTAGAGCTCTCATTATAAACTATAGAAATACTATGCTAGGCACTCAGAATACAGCAATTACTAAACAGGTGCCCTCTCCCCAAGTTAAGGTTCATGTCATCACTGTTTGGAATACATTGCAAGTATATATTTTCTATTCTGTTTCCACTCTCTATTCTGCATGTGAATTGTTCTAAGATATAAGTTACCTTCTAAATTACTGGCAAATCAGTCACACTATCCCCTTCTCACAATCAGGAGCTTTGACAGTCTACCACATCTACCAATACGCTCCTTAGGATACCACTCAAAAGCCATCAAAACTGGCCCTTCCAGTTTTATGTATAATTACATTCTTTTACATATTCCATGTTTCAACTATACTTAATTGCTTGCTGTTATCCTAACATACTCTTTGCTTCTATGCCTTTGTGTCATTTATCCATATTGTCCTAGCTATATTCAATGTGCTCTGACTTCTGTTGGCAAAGTCTTACTCGGCCTTCAAATCCAGAACCATCAGCAGCTTATTAAGAACAAGTATTCTGAAATCCTAGTCTAATAATCTGAGAACAAAGTACTTTTTCTTGTTAGTCAAATAAATACAAACTTAACTATATAAAGAGATAAATACCATTACCTGATTGGCATGTTCTGTGGCCCATTCTTCATCCAAATTATCCAACTTAGCTTTGGGATGTTTGAGGTTCTCATTTTGCTCTTCTTTGGGTGGTGTTCTAGTGGCAAGAATCACATAATCCTTTTGTGAAGAACACTTCAAAAACAAATTATAAAAGCTTATTAGGGCTTTATAAGAGCTTATCTGATTGAAAAATCAGATACTTTAGCTCTTAGGACATGCAAAAACTGAATAATACTTGTACTAAGTTAAGTACCCTTTTTATAATGGAATATTTATACCAAATTAATATCCATATTATAATGGAATCTGCATTTATGAAAACTAATGTTTATTGCCAAATGATAAACTTAGGGAACACTGAACAGCTCAGTTTAATTACAGTGAAAATTTCCTAAAAAGACTGAATATAAAGCTGATAATGCAAGTTAGCTTAACAGGGGTCCACTTTATGCTTTGAGTACAAATTTTGCTGCTTGCCTACAAGTAGATTATTTAAAACTGACATGGTTTGGTCTTATTTTCTCTTTTCTTCTTCTTCACACTCTTCTGCTCCCTAACAGCAGGATAGACAAGACTAACATTTTCCTGTCCCAGGCTAAGCTATTGAGTCCCTCACTGCCCACAAGCATAAAGAAACTCCAAACCTGGGAACTGGAACAAGAGCTCTCTCAAGGACACCTGATGGACACCAATCAGTTTTATCTACTGATAATGTTTGGAACCCACTCCTTGTATTCCTCTTTTAAAAGCCCTGTGTTTTCCCTGGGAGGGAGAATCATGGCTTCTGGAACAAGAGTCCCCTGTGTTTCTCTTTTGCTAGCAAATAAAACTTTCTTTTTCTCAAAACCTTATCCTCATTATTGGCTCAGCAGTGGGACAAGAACTAAGCTTTTGGTATCATTAGGATGCTGTCATCTTCATATTTGACCTGAAACTCCTTAAGGATAATTAGCATCATCTCAGGATAGAAAATAAAGGAAGATTAATTATTTCTACAGAAGTTACTTTCAGAAGGCCAGGTTCAAATGTACACAGGAAAATAACACAGGTCCTGACTGAAAGAAGCTCCTCTTTTTTCATCAACTGTTTAACTAAGTAAACAAACAAACAAAAAAACTGGCACTAGGAGTTGGGAACAAGGAAGCTTGAGGAGAAGAAAAGTGATGAGCTCTGAAGTAAAAAGAAAAGCTGTAGAAAATCAGAAGGAATAAAAAGACAGCATGAAAACATACTGGAAGAAGGGCATTAAATTGTGAGATACTTATTTGCAAGATGGCAGTTGTACTAAGCTCTCAAAGTAGCATACATCCAGCAAGGCAAGTATGGAAGACTATCTTTATTCCTGACCTTTAATCTCTACTGATCATATCTTTAATACTCTTCCCTTTTTTAAAAAAATATTTTTTCTTAGTTGTTGATAGATCTTTATTGTATTTATTTATACATGGTGCTGAGAATCAAACCCAGTGCCTCACACATGCCAGGCAAGTGCGCTACCCCTGAGTCCCCGTCCCAGCCCCACTCCTCTCTTTTTCAAAATAAAGGGAAGGGAAATATTTGAATAAAAATTTCTAACAAAAAGGCCCCTATATTAGATGCTAAGTTACCTGAGTCAAAAAGAAGTTCAGGTCACTGCCAAGACAGGCAGTCTGGCTGTCTAAAGATGGGTCTTGGAGAGTGGTACTACATGGATGAACAGTGCAGATATGCCCTGTCTTACAAGAAATCTAATTTTTGAAAACTCTGAAAATAAATCTTTCTCTGAGGCTAAAGTGACATTACTAAGCTGATGAATAACGACGTAGAAAACCTGAATCTCATGAAGGACCTAAGCCCTCTGGGCAGTGTATTCCTTTTCCTTTTTCTTCTTTTAATACAGGGATATTTATTATTTTTTTTTAATGGGAATTAAACCTAGAGCCTTGCGCATGCTGGACAAGTACTCTACCACAAGTTGTACCTCTAGCCCAGCACATTCGTTATCAGTAATTAACTTGAGCCATCAAATTTTAAGAGAAAAGAGCTTAGGGATGTTAACAGAATCATAATAAGGAGTAAAATTATGCAATTTGAAGGTTCTAAGCCATCAGACCAAAATAGGCAGAAAGAAAACTGGCACAATAAGACTTTTATTTAGTACTAGGTCTTAAAAATCAAGTGGCTGCTTATATTATGTAAAATAACTGTCCAAATCTCTGTTCTATTCAATGTTGATTTTTAAAACTTAACTATGAGGGAGATGGTCTATTTTTCAAATTTCCCCCAAACCCTTTCTTTCTCTAAGTTTTTTTGTTTGTTTGTTTAAATTCACTATGATGGAAATAAGAGCATATAACAAAAACATTACCACTGTTGGTCTAAGTCTGAGATAAGACAAACCAGAATGTCAAAAGCATTTTTTTTAAAGACCTGGACAATCAGGAATTAATAAGATTACAAGGGGGTACAAAATGCTTTGGAAAGATAACCAAATGTAAATGCACTGGTTAGTAAAAATTAAATTTTAGAGTTTCTACATTATATTACTTTCAGTGTCATCAAAAGGGAATGGGTCTGACTTAAAAAAAAAAAAAAAAAAAAAACCTGGGTTAGGTCTGTACTACTAAATTTATGTTTCCTCAAAGATCCACCTAAGATTTACTTATACATCAGACCCTTCCATCCACCAATCTTAAGTTTACTTTTATATAGCATAATTAGCTTCAATGAACAAATAATTTGTTATATCAATAAATGTACATACCTGTCCTATCAAAAGACCAGAGATAAAAGCTTTTCCTTGGAGACTGATGTTTGAAAGATATTGGCCAACACTCTCTTCTACGATGTAGGTTCTTCCCATTTTTGAGAACTAATTCAACTCCTATATTACAAGGAAAAATTGTATATAGCATCATTAGGTAAAAATACAAATTTTTATGTTTTTAGCGGGGGGGGGGGGTAGTATAGCGAGAAAAAAATGGTACTACCCAGATACTACCTCATGTCTTGCAGTGATTGCTTATTAAACAAAGTACTCTTTTCTTGCAAAGTTCAAATGTAGTGCCACAATTCTTTTCAACACAGTGTTACAGGAAATGACTACCAATAAACCAGAGTTGAGATGAGAGATCACACCTATTTTTCATACTTGGGGTAAGTAAGAGACAGGACACTAAACTATCACTTGAAACACCTGATTTTTTACTTTAGATCTATTTCTTAATTGTTTTAGTTTTGATGTGACTTGAAATAATCAACCTTCCTGGACTCTGGTTTCCTAACCTAAAAAGTAAAGAATTTGGATCTTGAAAGATTTGAAAACCTATCTAATTCTAGGATTCTGTTACTCTAAGTACAGACTATTTGCATTTCTCAAGTGGTAGTACTTCACATACCAACAGCCTTAATTGAAATGTTAATATGTATAATATTTGGAAGATAAAATCAACATTATTCTAGGTAAAACTGATTTAATTTACCTTAGTTACCACGAAATGTCATTAGATACTTTTGTTTGTAATGTCTTCACAACAAATTCAAAAGTAGGGACAAGAGAAAAATAATCAATGTCATGTAAAACTAAATCACCCATTCACAGAAGGCCCTCCTGACTGCAGGAATCACAGGGAAGATGACACCAGGAATGCCTGATTTTCAATGAAGAAATCACTAATTTTTTCAAAAAGAGTAATCAGACATGAAGCAAACTACAAACTGTGCTTAGACATTACAAAATTAAGATCTGGAAACAATTCTATTAATGGTGGCTCGGTGACAAATGGTTTTTAAGAACCTAACTTTTGTTACAACTGTTTTCATTTTTAAAAATCGACTCAACATTCTAATGTCACCTTAAAACACAGCTTACATTTAAACTCTTCTTGGTTTATTTTTATCCTCTTCCAAAAGGAAAACAACAACAACAACAACGAACTGGGCTCCTTGAATTCCTGTTGAATCACCAAAAGCATCCAAGGAGGAGGACTCACGTGAGGCAAGTTCGGCAGAACTGGACTTCCGTGTACACCGGAATGACTGTCCATATGTTTCCTACACTGGGTCCCTTCTCGGTGCCCAAGCGCGCGCGCTCACACACATACCCCTAGACACGCACATTACCAGCTTAGCTGACTCACCTGTTCTCAGGATGCGTACGCTGCCAGATAAATCTCCCGAACCGTCGGTGCACCGAGAAAAAGACTGAGGTGCACGAGCCCCAGCCTCCAGGGGCCAGAATACCCTCTGGTTCCAATTCCACAGCCAATGAATTCATCAGAAAGCGACCGACTTCTTACACCTCACTTCCCACCCTAAACCCAGGGTCTCGAGTCAGGTGGCGCAGACCGATGACGCACGTGATCCCCTCTCCCTTCGCCGCGGCTCTGCAGCTACAGCGGCCGCGGTCGCTACCCCGCCCCCTTCCGGGCGCCATTGAGAGCGTGGCGGTAGCCCAGAGCCTGCCGTGCGGCCCTGTCGGGACCGATGCCCTCTAGTGGCTCAGTGCCTAGAAGCCGCCAAAGAGGACGACCCATGGCATCCCGTGGCTTTGACGGTAAGGCCGCCCTGCTCTTCAGGGAGGGAAATGGGTTGACGAGTACGTCTATGGCGCCACCGCGTGGACAGGGATCCTGCAGCCGAATGAGGAGAGCCGGGGGGGCGGAGAGAGAGGAGGAAGCGGAACGGGTGCTTCGGGGCTGGGAGCCACGGAAGGGAATGAGAAAAACACTACGTTTCCCAGAGGCCTGCGAGGCGTGGAGCGGTTGGGACTGGGAGCCGGAAATTGAATTGCTCGGCGGGGTCGGAGGCCGCTTCTGAACTCGGACTCCCAGGGTGCACGGCTTCCGGCTGCGTCTGCACTTTGGGCGCGGGCGCCAAGGCGCGTCGGGCGCTTACCCTATAACGCAGGACTCGGTTTCCCAGGGTCCCGCCGCGGGAGTCTCCGGCGGGCAGGAGCGCGCGAGCACCGAGCCGAGACTGCAGACGCTGCGTCCCCGGCTTCAGGGTCCTGTCCTTCGCCTTTCTTCTCCGGTTGTGCTCCGTCGGCTCCTGTCGCCGGCCCGATCGACATGGCGGCAGTGTTGCAGCAAGTGCTGGAGCGTACCGAGCTGAACAAGCTGCCTAAGTCCGTCCAGAACAAACTTGAAAAGTTCCTTGCTGATCAGCAGTCCGAGATCGATGGGCTGAAGGGACGGCACGAGAAATTTAAGGTGGAGAGCGGTAAGCGAGACGCTGTTCCCGCCCTTGGCTCCACTTGAGCTGTGGCCCATCTTCCGCCTTTGCACACTTGCCCTCCTCTTTACATCTGCGACGTTTTCTGTTAGTATCTCTTTCAGGGCTCCTTGAGCGCCCAAGGCCTTCTCTTTCCTACTCCCGCATGTTGGTAAGAAGGATCCACTGTTGTTTTTCCAAATCGGAATCCACTCTTCCTTGTAATTAGGGTGATCTCACGTAGGCAGTCTTAGGTTTGTCCAATAAACAAAATTTTTTTGCACCAGACATTTGAACGTTTGCAACTTCTGTCTCTATATCTACAGAAACTGATCTATTTGTTGCACTGTAAATGGCAGTAATTTCTGCTCTATTTTCTAGTCACCTGAATTCCTAAGAATTCAAAACAAAACAGAGTCTGATGACCACTTCGTGCACTTGTTAGTATACATGTCACACCATGATCCCATATCGAATTAGTGTGCCCCAAAATGAGTTTAGATGCAAAAGACAGCACTGGAAACTCAGTGAACTTGCAGTAAAAAAAATTAATGTTATTTCTCTCTAAAAGTTGGAGTTTCATAAAAAATACGTTGAGTTCTGCTTCTATTTATCTATAGTGGGCCTTCAAATAAGAAAATTATCCACAGTATCTTGAACATCCTTGAAAAAACTTTAAGAATATAGTGATTATTGATAATAAAATACAAATTCCTGTCTTTTTTTTAATTTGCCCTTAGGGGAAGTTGATTTTTTTTTTCTTTTTTTGCTAGATTGCCCAGAAATTTCCATCTAAATAAATTTTCCACTTCAAAGAAGTGTAATTGTCGAGCAGAATTAATCTTGAAATTAGACAGTTCTCAGAATCCCACAGCTAAATATACACTGCATTCTGTCCAGTAATTTGCACAGTAAATATTGAGCATTAACTGTATGCTGGATACTGTGCTGAAGCAGTCTGTCTCAGTCTCTTCTCTTGGGAATTTACACATTAATTTTTACAGAAGCTTAGTAATTTTATGCTTTCAGTTATTTTGAGTATTTTACAACAAACCTTTTAAAACAAAGCAGTTTTTAACCTAAACATTTTTTTTCCATGTAATAAATACTTTTAAAAATCTGCCTTATGCCAAGTAGTCTACTGATGTCTGAGTAAAATACTAACACATATGATATCTTGCCTGCCTTGAAGAAATTAATTTGTAAACCCCTTTTAGGCCTTATTTTCTTTTGTTGTGTAAGTCAGTTGGAAATGTTAATGAATCCTTTTGTGTGCTTATAGATGTTAGAGTCTCTTCTTTGGAGTGCAGTTCCAATATTGTATCTTAGATTTTAAAATCAAAGTCATTAGGAATTAGCAGTATTAATAGTGTATTTGGTTTTATTTTAATTTTATTTTTTTCTACTTGCTTTCTGTAGAACAACAGTATTTCGAGATAGAAAAGAGGTTATCCCACAGTCAGGAGAGACTTGTAAATGAAACACGTGAGTGCCAAAGCTTGCGGCTTGAGCTAGAGAAACTCAGTAAGTATTTATTTATACCTTTATAAGTATAAGCATTCTTGGAGTGTTGAGATCTCCAGATACTCTTTGTGTTGTTTGAAAATATTTGCTTACTGTATATGAAAATACTGGTTAAGTATTACTGTTTTTGTTTATGGTGACATTGATTTTTTTTCACTCAGTAAAGACTGCAAGAACACGGGGCTTAATAATCATGAGACCTGGGGTTTTTTTTGTTCTTGTTTTGTTTTTTGGTACTGAGTATTGAACCCAGGGGCAATTAACCACTGAGCCGCATCTGTGACCCTTTTTATTTTTTATTTTGAGAGAGAATCTCGCTAAGTTGTTGAGGCTGGCCTCAAACTTTCAATCCTCCTGCCTCAGCCTTCAGAGTCAACTGGTGTGACAGGCGTTCATCACTGCACCCACCAATACCTGAGTTCTAGTTCTGATTTTGCTGTTAAAAGTGGTTTGGCCTTATGTAAAACAAAGCAGAGTCTGATGGTTTTAAAAGTAGTAGGCCCACATGGGCTTCTACATAATCAGCTTTACATATCAAATAAGATTTTTAAAGTTATTGAAAAACCTAAAGCAGTACATAACTGAATAATTGGGGTGATAGAATTGTTTTACATTGACAAATTAAAGCCTATTGATTCCATTATTTGACTTCTGTTATTATTTTTATAAACATTTATGAAACTCAGAGTATTTCCTCTTTCAGGCCTAGTTCTTGTGAATGATGGGTAGCCAGTTCTCTTAGTTTTCTTCTATCATTAACTTCTAGATAGTATATAAGATTTTAAATGACGTGTATGTTCTTTTTTTACTATAAAAGAAAGCAAATGTTAGGTGACATTTAATAGAGGAAGGGCATAATTAATTCCTTTTAAATATAGCTTGATTTTACTTTAATTTGGAGAAGCAGGAAGCTCATAATCAAGGGAATGTTAAAATTTCAGCTTTCTCTGGAAAATATTCATTGACTCTTTGGGTTTAACGTGTGTTTTAGCTACTCTTAGCACACTCCACTTTTAAAACATGATGTACATAGCTGATGTGTGTTTATATGTGCAGGAGCATAAATAAACTAGATCTGGTTCATCTGTACATACTTTTCCTTGACAAAGTAAATAAAAGATCTGTTCATGGGCTGGGGATGTGGCTCAAGCGGTAGCGCGCTCGCCTGGCATGCATGCGGCCCGGGTTCGATCCTCAGCACCACATACCAACAAAGATGTTGTGTCCGCTGAGAACTGAAAAATAAATATTAAAAAAAATTCTCTCCCCCCCTCCCTCTCTCTCTTAAAAAAAAAAAAAAAAGATCTGTTCATCATGAAAATGGTTGTGTTTATAGCTTTAATCTGGCTGGGTGAGAGTATAGGGGGCAAACCTGCACAAAGATCAGATATCTTCTACAATTATGTTTATATTAGGGGGAAGGATACCAGGGATTGAACTCAGGGGCACTCAACCACTGAGCCACATCCCCAGCTCAATTTTGTATTTTATCAGGGACAGGGTCTCCCTGAGTTGCTTAGCGCCTCACTGTTGCTGAGCCTGGCTTTGAACTCACAAGCCTTCTATATCAGCCTCCCGACTTCTGGGATTACAGGCGTGCACCACCGTGCCCAGCTATGTTTGTATTTTTTTATATGAGATAATTCTAGACCTTTAAGTCTAGAAAGCAGTAAATAAATTAAAGCAAATTAAGAAATCTACACTAATTTAGCAGGGCTTTTTCCCCTTTTACAATCTGTGACTTAAATAGAAGTAAAAATTTGAATTGGTAATGATGTGTTGTTCATTAAATTGCTAGCATATAATATACATATGTTTTGTGGAAGAAGTTCCAAAAAATATATTACTCATAATTATCTGCATTTTTTTAAGGAGAGAAACTGTAAGGAAAGAGCATTATGAAGTAGATATTAGGGAATAATCATTAAATATCAAGCATAATTTTTTCTTTCATGTTAAAGCAAGTCTTTAGAGTAATAGGTATGGAATTGGCAAATGTCTGTTATTATGATTTACTCAATGTATTTTATTTGTTTAAATGATATTTTGTCTTAATCTATCATTTTTACTTGATTTTCTCATTTATAAATTAGTTATGATGTAGTTTTGTATAACATATGTTGGTTTCTTCAGAAGATGGTGAAAAATAAGGAAATTGATAACTGTATGTTTTCACTATAGACAATGGTAGAATTATTACACATTTGATTTTGGACATTGAATAGCATATTCAAAATTTTTGTCTAAAACAGTAAATTTGATATAAAGACCAATCTACAATGTGTTTACAACTCCATCTTTTTGGGTTTCAATTTCTTTATTTTAAAAAAGTATAAGCATGGCAGCTGGATGGAAACACTCATTGCAAGATTCAAGCTAACGTACATATGTTCAAAATTTTCTCTTATCTAGACAGTCAATTGAAGGCACTAACTGAGAAAAACAAAGAACTTGAAATTGCTCAGGATCGAAACATTTCCATTCAGGTAAAAGATATTTCTATGTATAAAGTTAATTGTTAATATTCTCAAGGAAGGTTTCTGTTTATTAGATGTTAGTGGTAAAATGAAATATGTCCAACTAGGAGAAGCTACCAACAAAAACAATAGTATACAGATTTTCTAGTTGGATATTTTTGTGTTATTTTGACAGATTAGGAATTTCTTTTATTCAATAAAAAGTCTATAAAGTGCATTATTCCAAATGCTTTGATCTAGTTGGTTTTTAAGTGGAACCACATTGATAATCATTTCCTTAAAGCAGTGATAAGAGTAACATTGAATTTGATTGTAACTATTACTGACCATTTTGTTTAACATAGTCATGCCCAGTGCTTCTTTAATCAGATCAAACTTTGAACTATTAACATTTCTTTCTTAAGATTTGCATTTGAAGGGCTGGGGAGATAGCCCAGTTGGTAGAGTGCTTGTCTTGCATGCACAAGGCCCTGGGTTCAATCCCTAGCACTACACACACACACACACACACACACACACACACACACACCTCTAAAAGAAGAAGAAAAAGATTTGCATTTGATTGAGGGGGATAGTCAAAGATATTTCTTTCACATCTTTGAAAGAAAGACAAAATTCCACTCCCAGAATCAATAGGAACACAAAAGTCCCATGACATAGCTAGAAATAATTTCACAAGAAATGCAAACTTAAATATTAAGGAAATTAAAACACACTACTGAAAGTGCACCTTTATAAATGGAGATATAGCATGTTCCAAATTTATATATGTTGGTTAAAAATATTTTGACTCTAAAATCCAAATGGGATAGGTTGAAATTTGGTATCATGGCTCTGAAGGAGATTTGGGGGAAAACATGTAGTAATAACTAGAATAATTCTGAAAAAGAAATATCAGTTTCAAAGTACTTGGCTAGTCATGTTAAAATGTTTCACAAAGCTAAGATCATTGAAATTTTATGATGTTGGTATAAGAATCAGCATAAAGAACAGAATATATTTCTGAAATACAACCCAATACAGAGGAAAGCTGCCATCAATTCTTCATGAATCTGATAAAAAATATGGACACAGTACAGAAAAACTGGGCAAACAAATTAAATTCGGGGAAAAAAAAGTTTTTAAATTGAAGTAGAAAGCAATTCTTTTTTTCACCTTTTTAAAAATGTCACCATTATAGTTATATGTACTGATGGGATTGGTAGTCCCTATGGTAAGTGCACGGGATACATAATATAACAATACAATTTGGCCAATATCACTCCCCAGCACTAATACCCTCCCTCCCCACTTCCCACGCCTTGGTCCCTCTACTGACCTCTTTTTGATTTTCACGAGATCCACCCTCAGCTTTCTTTTCCTCTTTCCTGTCTAGCTTTCACATACAAGAGTAACATAACCCTTAACCTTCTGTTGATTTATTTAAGTTAACATAATGTTCCCTAGTTCCATCCATTTTCCTACGATTGTTATCATTTCATTTTTCTTTATGGCTGAATAAAACTCCATTTTATATATGTACCACATCTTCTTTATCCATTCATCCCTTGATGGATGGTTGGTTCCATAGGTTTGCTATTATGAATAGTGCTGTTATAAATGTGGATAGGCATGTATGACAACTTTCATTCTTCAGGTTAAATAAATATCACAGTGGTATAGCTGGGTCATGTAGTGGTTCTACACTATCCTACTAAGGAACCTCCATACTGATTTCCATAGTGGCTATACTGATTTTTCAGTCCCACAAACAGTATAAAAGTATTTGATTTTCTCCACATCTTCTCCAGCATTTATTATTATTTGTACTCTTTTGGGGGGGGGGGGTGGATACCGGAGATTGAACTTGGGCACTCAACCACTGAGCCACATCCCTAACCCCTGCTGCTTT